>NC_140620.1:7243813-7865409 GCF_057382275.1 Copadichromis virginalis
GAGGGACTTTAGGAATAGTTGTAGGATTTCTATGTTATGTAAATTGCCCAAACACAGTGTTCAGGACGGATATGCTCTACCTGTTAAAGCGGGTGAAGAAACCAGGACTAAGTTTTAAAGATGAAACTCTATAGAGGATGTTTTCCAAAGATTGACAAAATAATCTACGACCTTTTACCAGAAAAGCTAATTGTATCTGTTTGGAGTTTACAGTGAGCACTGAGGGAAGTCAGAAGTGGGTTTAAATTGGGATTCTGGGTAAAAAAGGGGATACAACAACATACAACCCGTTGAGGGGACAGATAGGGTTGGGCAATTGAAAGGTTTCATTTTGTTTAGCATAATCTCTTTTGTTATATTTTAGCCTTTTAACATGCAGGTAAACTTAATGGGATGAATCAGGAATTATGTCGTGTTTCTTAGGAAACACGAAAAGGGGGAGAACTGCCATGTTATTAATATATTCTTAGTGCTTATTTTCTGATTATATTGTTTTATGTACTTTAATAATGAAGGTTTGTAAAGCAAGGCCACTTTTGACTCACAAACTAAGTGCTCAGCCAGACTGAAAAACAGGAAGTTAGTGTAGAAATATACAAGCATATTAATAAATACTGGAAGCCAGACAGAAAAGAGGAACTTGTACCATATAAGGAGTTGTTGAAACTGTGTGACGTGTAAAGTACCAAAATAACACCTATATGAGACACATTTTTAGATTCTAATGTTAGAGATCCTGCAACTGCAGAGACCTCTTCCCTCTGACCCCTCCCCAAACCCTCAAACCCTCCTACCCACCTCGACATACAAACTCTGTGTGGCTTCACGTGTTCTGTTGATGTTTACATGATCAAAATAACTTGAACACAAACACAAACAGACAAAGAGGAAGACCGTACCGGAAGGAAAAACACTACAAGTCCCAGCATCCTCTGTGTTTAGGGAGCAGCAGTGAAAGTGAAAGTATTGAGCCTCCGTTGAGAGGAGGAGGAAGGTGGAGCTGAGGCAGGTGAGTGTTTACATGAATATGTTTCTTCTTATGACATAAAATAATTCCACGCTGTTCGTGTCTGTGGGTGAAATGTGAGGCCGGTCGGCTCCTCTGAGCGCTGGTTTCCTGTAAGTAGAGAGGAAGTGAGTTTAGCTGAGCCTCCGTTTAGTGTGAGAGAGCAGGAGGAGAGTGAGAGCTGTGCTGAGGCAGGGTGAGTGTTAACACCGCTCTGACATTACTGTGTCTCTGTGGCGGGAACAACAGGCTCCGTCAGTGGAGGCAAAAATAATCAGACTTTGGTTTTTCAAAGGAAACAACTTTATGTCGGAAGTTCCCGCACGCTCATTGGATAACGATGTGTCAATCCCGAGTTATTAGCCAATGAGCGTGCAGATTCACAGAAAGACCCGCCTTTATCACGGGAAAACTACAATGGCGACAGAAACTCCGTGGGTGGAGTTCAGGGTGACGTTATGAAACTGTGACGTTTGAGCCACTTCCTGTTCTCAGTCCCAGCGTCCTGATCACCGAGGTTTCTGTTGCTCTGATATCTGATATTGATTATATTGGTAAACAGGCTGTAGCATAAACATCAGGTCTGTTCTGAAAACTGGCTTTATTTTTTCAAAGTAAGGGAATATCTGTGGTCTGATACCGCGGGCTCATGGGCTAAGGACTTGGATTGACAAGTCAAGCGCAGATGATTGTGTTGTTTCTTATAAAGGCTTGTGTGTGTGTGCCTTCCTGTGTGTGTCCTTGTGTCAGTGGAACTGAATCAGTGTGTTAGAGAAAGTGCTCCTCTGCTGTGCCGTCATCGTGTGGATGCTTCTTTTAAAGTTGGAACTCATGTTTTTATGATATGCTTCATTTCATTGAACCTTTATTTCTAACCATGAAGTCCCTTTGAGGTTACTGCCTCCTGGTTAGGTTTAGGCTGTTATTGTGCTTCAGGCTGAAATATGAGGAGTAAGGAGTGGGGCTGGTTAGCCCTCATGACCCTCACCATGACACATACGTCACAGGACAGTGTTTACCACAGAAACTCCATGAAATGATCAATGAGAACTTTAGAAACCCGTCAGTGTGATGCTTCCAGTACAACAGCACCTCTGAGTGTGTGTGTTTGCCTCTCAGACTAACTCCACCCTGACATCAAGAAGATGGAGGAAGAGGATGGAGCAGGATCTGCAGCATCCAGCTGTGTGTCTGTGAGGAGTGACTGGTCCAAAGGAATACCTCTAAACTTCAGTAATGAACCTGCAGCAACAATGTAAGAGAGCTGCTGACTCATTTATTCAGTGTAAATAATGATTTTTGATGCAATGGGAGAAGAAAAATGACAAAAACAGTTTTAAAAATAAGGATTAAAATATTACAAACTATGTTTTTGAGTTTCCTGATGTAGTACAAAAATATATGAACATAACTGTATATAGGACAGATATTTACGGTTCTTTTAGGCAGCACCAAAAAACAAAAAGACTATTTTTAAGCTGTCTGAGGTAGTGAGTCAACATGTCACACTGGGTCAAAGGTCAGGGAGTAAAAGTGTGTTTTAAAGGAGGTTTAAAAGCAGCGAGTGAAGGAGCCTGTCGAGGTAAATCGTTCCATAACTGATCAAATTCAGTTGGTGGACCTCTGTGTGAAATCAAGCATCTGGTTCACAGAGAGGATAACCCTCACATGGGCTGTACAACATTATATAGGGAGACAAAAACAGAGATTATCGCTCTCTCGCCATCGCTCTCTCGCATGGACGTGGCAGTCTTGCTGTCTGCTGCGAATCCTCCCCGTACCTCCGTGACCTCGTCTGGTATCTGCTCCCTCCTCTGTAAGAGACAGTGAAGGAAAACACGTCTCTGCCTAGTCTTGAAAATCTAATCTTATCATCCATTGTTCTTCTAGGGCCTCTTCTTCTTGTGGCCTCAGCTAACTGCTAATATTTAAATGGCTAACATTAACATGTGTGCCAGCCAGGTTCACATTTATGATGAACTATGATTAATTAACTGATGTTGAAACTGGAGCTTTACTGACCTCTGAAATTCCTCCTAAAGTGTTGTTCAGTGTTGTGACAGTCAGCTGCTTCAGCTGCTGCTGGGATGGGCTGTGGCAAAGAGAACAGAGAAAATCAAAATCAGAGTTTTTCTCTGAATTAAAAGGAAACAACAATATATTCTACATGGTGAAACTGATGGTTTCTGGTGTTTGGGTCTGTTTTTCTGTATTCATGCAGATAAAGTGTAAACTCAGATGAATTATACCATCAAATGTTAAAGGAAAATATCAGGATGAGTGTCTGTGAGCTGAGAAGGACGTGAAGCGAGCAGTTTATCCCAGAGCTGAAGCTGCTCTGTGTGCAGAGATGAGCTCAGATTCCTGCTGTGATTGATCAACAGTCACAGAAATGTAGACTTGTAGTTATTACTGCAGTATGGTCGCAGCAGATACTGATAAACATGTATTATGAGGATGGATGATCAAGTTTCTCACTCTCTCCTTTAAATCTCAGTTTTTTTCTTCTTCACAGTTTATCTGTTAATTTATTAATGAATAACACTGAAAGAGTTTCTGTTATATTTCCCCTTGAACATCAGCTTATTAGGGCGGCATTAGGAAATAGCCCCCCTCCAAAGAATGAATAAATGAATGATGATAATAATAAAATGATTAAAAAGCAGAGCTCAGAGTGGTAGAATGGTCAAACATGGATCCACGGGTGGTTCAACTGCATTTGGTGACGTGACTAAAGCAAATCTTTCAAATAATCCCACCATCAACAGGATGTTGTCTCCTTTACTACGGTTACTTTACTTGGTCACCGTGTGAGTTTCTTTGAAATGAACCAAATTCTTTTATTTGTTGGTTGTTGCATATTTAACCTCTACAGTCAGGAAAGGAGGAGATGAGGCCTCAACAATGTTGGGTTGTAGCTGTGGTTCAGGTTAGAGTGAGTGTCCATGGAATAAATGTAAGTCAGTGAACTGGAAACATGACTGTGTTCAAACTTTGTTTTCCTTTTTATAATGAGTCTAATCAAAGGTGGACAGAAGTATCTCCACTGTGACTTTTCTGTGTCACCATCAGAGCTTCTGCACAGTGTTGTGAAAGATCCAGAAGCAGAGCTGGACTGCAGACAGCCAGTCAGAGCAGCTGTGTACAAAGTAAGACTGAACATCTGTCTGCTGATGGACTCATTTCTGAAAACTGGACTTCTTGTGTTGTTCAGACATTGAAGAGTTTTCTTTCTCTTTAGTCTCATTGTTTTTCTTTCTTTCAGCAGATGTTGGTCTGCAGGAGGTTTTAGATGAACATAAGATCAGTCTGAGGAGGAGATGTGAACGTGTGACTGAAGGAAGTGATGAAACAGGAAGTAGAACCCTCCTCAACAGGATCTACACTGAGCTCTACATCACAGAGGGACAGAGTGAAGAGGTTCATACCAAACATGAGGTGAGGCAGCTGGAGACAGCTTCCAAGATGGACGCCCTCCATGACGCTCCAATCAGGTGCCAGGACATCTTTAAAGCCTTACCTGACCAACAGAGACCCATCAGAGTGGTTCTGACCAACGGCGTGGCTGGTGTTGGAAAAACCTTCTCAGTGCAGAAGTTCACTCTGGACTGGGCAGAGGGCTTGGAGAACCAACATGTCAGTGTGGTGGTTCTGCTTTCATTCAGGGAGCTGAACCTGATCAGAGATGAGCAGTACAGTCTTCTGGAGCTGCTCCATGTTTTCCATCCAACATTACAGAAGGTCACAGCAGAGAAGCTGGCTGTCTCTCAGCTTTTGTTCATCTTTGACGGCCTGGATGAAAGCAGACTTTCATTGGATTTCACCAACAGGAAGCTGCTGTCTGATGTCACACAGAAGTCATCAGTCAGCCAGCTGCTGACAAACCTCATCCAGGGGAATCTGTTTCCCTCGGCTCTCGTCTGGATAACTTCCCGACCCGCAGCAGCCAATCAGATCCCTCCTACATGTGTTGACAGGCTAACAGAAGTACGAGGCTTCACTGACGCCCAGAAGGAGGAGTACTTCAGGAGGAGATTCAGTGATGAAGAGCTGTCCAGCAGAATCATCTCCCACATGAAGACATCCAGGAGCCTCCACATCATGTGTAGTATCCCAGTCTTCTGCTGGATCACTGCTACAGTTCTGGAGCACATGTTGACTACAGAGCAGAGAGGAGAGCTGCCCAAGACCCTGACTGACATGTACTCACACTTCCTGCTGGTTCAGACAAAGAGGAAGAAGAACAAGTACCATGAGGGACGTGAGATGAGTCCACAGAAGCTGACGGAAGCTGACAGGGAAGTTCTTCTGAAGCTGGGGAGGCTGGCGTTTGAACATCTGGAGAAAGGAAACATCATGTTCTACCAAGAAGACCTGGAGCAGTGTGGTCTGGATGTGACAGAGGCCTCGGTGTACTCAGGAGTTTGTACAGAGATCTTCAAAAGAGAGTGTGTGATCTTCCAGAAACCAGTCTACTGCTTTGTTCATCTGAGCATTCAGGAGTTTCTGGCTGCAGTCTACATGTTCCACTGTCACACCAACAGGAAGACAAAGGTGCTGAAGAACTTTTTGGGAAAAAAATACGAGTCCTCTCTGGATGATTTCCTTAAACGAGCCATGGAGAAATCCCTCCAGAGTAAAAATGGCCACCTGGACCTGTTTGTTCGCTTCCTTCATGGCCTCTGTCTGGATTCCAACCAGAGACTCTTAGTAGGTCTGCTGGGTCAGACAGAGATCAGTCCAGGAACCATCCAGAGAGTCATCAACAACCTGAAGGAGATGAACAGTGATAAAATCTCTCCTGACAGAAGCATCAACATCTTCCACTGTCTGATGGAGATGAACTACCTCTCATTATTTCAGGAGATCCAAGAGTTCCTGAAGTCAGAGAACAGATCAGAGAAGGAACTCTCTGAGATCCAGTGCTCAGCTCTGGCCTTCATGCTGCAGATGTCAGAGGAGGTTCTGGATAAGTTGGACCTGCAGAAGTACAACACATCAGAGCGGGGACGACAGAGACTGATTCCAGCTGTGAGGAACTGCAGAAAGGCTCGGTGAGTCCAGATGTGATCATTAACATCATTGATCAGTGTAGGTTAGTAGTTTAATGTTGAAAATAAAATCAGATTGTAACCACAAAGTGTTTGTGTCCGTACGCTGCAACCTTCCACACCATTCCTTTATTGTACAGACTCAGCAGCAGCTCCATGGATCCCAAATCCAAGAGTGGAGAACAGATTTGAAGTGTGTCACATCCATGCAGTCACAGCTGTTTCCACCATGTTTCCACTGATATTAATCCTGTTCAATGACACGTTTCATATCAGTGAATATGTTCTTTAGGACGTCCACTGACATGTTTAAGTGTCCTGCTGGAAATCACTCAAATCATCCATGAAATCCATGAAAAATCCTTTTAGTGTTTCTAACTTCACCCTCTGTCCTCTCTCTCTCTCCATCCTCCTCACTGCTTCTTTCACTGATAATCACACAAACATCGTATTCAGCTACAAAATAACACAATAATATCATCTGATGATCATTATTATAAGAGCAGGATCCATATTTGATATCAGAGTAACACACTGCTTGGTTATGTGCAGTCATCATCAGTGACTGTGGGTCAAACAGAAGCTCTCTGATTGGTTGCTGACCTTGGTCACCTGTCCACTCTCACCTGTTTGTGTTTGCTCTCTCTTTGCTGTCTCCATCCTCTCTCTCCTTTCTCTCCCTCTCTGTCTTTGTACGTCACTCAGGTCCAATGGAAACAGTGACATTTACAAACCAATTAAAGACAAACTGATCCATGTCAGGTTATAACAATATTCAAAGTGAATACAGGCTGCTGCTGGACACAGACAGGTAACATCATTTTGACTTGCTGTCGCCTGGATCTGGACTCATAAACACTGAAGCCCTGAACAGGAATACAAATCATTTTCTGCCAACTAGCGACACACCAGCAGATAATGGCTCAGAAAGCTAAAATGAGCCAATCATTTCTGTGTTTAGTTCCCCTGAAATCAGATCTGATATCAGCAGCTCTGAGTTCATTCATCATTATTGTCCAGTGATGAGATTTCTGCTCCGTTTGGTAACAGTCAGCAGGTTTTTCCTGCGTGTGGACGTGAACAGTCGTACCTGACAGCAGGTAGCAAACAGAGATCATCTTTCCAGCTGGAACTCTTCACTGAGCTGAACTCATTCAAAATGTTCTGGAGTCAAAACAGGAAACAGTCCAAATGTGTGTCTTCACTCTGACTCTGGATCAGATCTCAGTGACAGACTGTGGACATTATGGAAGCCTAAATGTGACACCATCTTCCTCCTTCATCTGCAGATTAAAGCCAAACAAAGATTCTCATTAAAAGTCTGCAGGTCTGAGAGAGACTCAATCGTTGTGTCATGTCAAACACAGTAAGAGGAGCTGAAGCACAGATGTGAAGAGCAGAGTCATCAGATTATGACCTCACTCTGTTTTGTCTTCATATACATTCAGTCTGTGTTTATAATGCAGATTTTCTGCTTTTATAATAACACATTTTATATTTTCTATCATCACAGACTGACTCAGTGTCGACTCTCAGAGTCTCACTGTGAAGTTGTGGCCTCAGCTCTGAAGTCCAACCCCTCCCATCTGACAGAGCTGGACATGGGTGGAAACTACAACCTGCAGGATTCAGGTGTGAAGCTTCTGTGTGCTGGACTGGAGAGTCCAAACTGTGGACTGGAGACTCTGAGGTGAGTTCACTGACTGCGGCTGTTGTTGTTTTTCTATATTTCAGGTCTTTGATTGATGTTTGAAACTTTCTTTAGTTCCTACATGTTCAGGATGTGTCTGAAGACAAATATGAAGAAGTTTGAGTGCTTTCAGAAATGTTGTCTTTCCAAACGACTGAACAACAGTTTTTCCTTTTGGCTCCAAACAGAAGTGGTGACTGGGAGATGTTTGACAGGACAGTGTTTCAGCCTCCACAGGTTCATGTTGTGCTCCATCAGTCAGTGAAGATGAAGTCAGTGCTGATGAGGCTGTAGAGTGTGTGAGGGATGTGAATGAGGATGATGAAGATCTGATGATAGCAGATAAAAACAGGCTGCAGAGACATTGAGCCATACAGGGCACACAGTGTGTGTACAGAACAGCTGAAATCATTATGGAGGCCTCACTGGGATATGGAAGCATCACAGTACAGCTTCAGTGAAGCATTAAAGTCTCTGATATGAGATGAGAAATGAAGCAGCCAGAGCTTTTTCATGAGTGGAAATCCACTGTGACTGTGAGCTGCTGCTACAGCCTCCAGATTAGCCAGCAGCTCATCCTGCTCAACATTTTCTCACCAACTTTAATGGAAGTGTGATGTTTTCAGCTGGAGTGATGGTCAGGGTGGCCTCCCTCTCCTCTTCTTCTCCTCTTCCTCTTTCATTTGTAAAGCCACTTCTGCTGCTTTCATTCATTTGGAAGTCCTGTAGCTGAGTTTGGGAGAGACTAACAGCCTCGGCAGCAGAGGGGAGAAAGGCTGTAACACCACCACTTTACTCTGTTCTACCTGTCACATCATTTTATCAGGAAACAAATATGCTCATGTTTTTACTATGTTTGTCTTGAAGATGTAAGAAGATCACATGGTGCTTTTTATTATTGTGTTGGTTTGTTTCCTGTCTCTTGGATGGAGCCCAGCTGTGCGTGGCCCCTGGGCCTGTGGTCAGACTGTGTGCTGGATAATCCGGCCCAGGATGAGGCCAAACTGACATGGGATGAAATGTCTGTCACATAATTGAGCTTAGTGTAGTTTCATTTCTGCACAATTTAAAAACAACCAAAACTTTGTTCTGTCTTTTCTATGTTATACTGTAGACTTTCTTTGATACTGTGTCCAAAAGGAGCAGCTTTTACTTTGAAGGGGAGCCGTCTCTGTTTCCTCTTCAGGTTGGATGATGGAAGCAAATGAGTGTGTGATGTTCTTTCAGTGTTGCACTTTGTAGACGGTCCCTGAGCACTGGTCTCACAGCCAGCTGCACATAGAGACCAGTGTCGTTAGTCCAGGTCAGAAGATGACTTGTTGCAATGAAAATGAGCTTGTAGTTTGTCTGCTTTAATAATGTGACTGGAAAAAGGTGTTGGACTTCAAATATGTCCATTTCTTTCACACTTCACCTTTAAAAGTGAAGCCTTGTGGTTCCTGGAAGGAAAAAAACGACTTTTTCAAGTCTTTGTCCTGTTTTTATGATAAATGTACGACTTTAATGTGAAACATTCAGAGTTTTTTCTCTTGTTGTGTTTGTTTGAAGCTGCTTCCTGTTGGCTTCAGCTGTTTGGAGTTTCCATTTTCTAAACTTCTACATTCTGAACCTTCTTCAGCTCTGAACAGATGATGAAACACTGAATGATTTCAAGCTCACACTTTGTCTAATAAACTTACATCTTTCATTCTTTATACAGATTGCGTGTCTGTGGTTTGTCAGAGATCAGCTGTGATTATCTGGCAGCAGCACTGAAGTCCAACCCCTCCCTTCTGAGAGAGCTGGACCTGAGCTACAACAAAAAGCTGCAGGATTCAGGAGTGAAGCATCTGTGTGGTTTCCTGGAGAGTCCAGGATGTGGACTTGAAACTCTGGGGTCAGTCAGCATGTTTTAGTTGTGCTGAGATGAATATGATGTGAAAGTTGTGCTGACACTAAACTGCAGACATCAGGCTGATATTATACTGATCCACACTGAGGATCTTCATGGTAAAGTCTGTTTTCTTTTTCTCTGGTTTAGTCCATTGACTGCAGCAGAACAATGTTCACATTTCAAACAGTGAGACTCAACGTATGGCCCGCGGCCCACACGCGGCCTGCCCACCTTTCCTGATTCAGAGAGAGGGGACCCTGATTAACTGTGTAGTGTTCTTCCTCACAGTTCTAAGTATCAGACACAACAATGAATAATCCACAGCTGACTGTCTTTAGCAGGTCAAAGGTCACGGCACACAGCAGACAGTGGGAAATATTATAATTCTGATCATTTATCAGACCCAGTGTTGGGACTAACGCGTTATTAAGTAACGCTTGATCAGCTGTTGTTAGAATTTATTTAATATTAATTTCTAGTATCAGCTGATGTTTGCTGGAGCCACAGCTGCAAAAAAGCTGCTGGTCATGATGTCGGTTTGTATATCTGGTGAGAGGGAAACATGAAGATGAAACCAGGAGATGTCCTTACTCAATCATCAGAGCTGAACAGGTGATGGAGAAACAGGTTTACCTTTTAGGTGACATGAATGAGTTGAAGGGAAGTTATGAACTGTTTCTGAGAGACAAATAACACCAGGATCCTTTTTTAGGTAGCTGACAGCTGGTAACTGTGCAGGTGCGGATCTAGCAATGTTTTGCCAGGGGGGCCAGGTAGGGCATTAACAGGGAAAGGGGGGCACAAAGAAATACTTTTCTATCTTATTCTCATTTAAAATGTCTAGCTTTTAAAAAATAATTATCTGAATCTTACAACAAACGATTGATAGATTGATGCATATATACCATCAAAACAGTGTACATCACTGTCACAACAGCGTTTGTTTTCATTCAAAGGCTTTATAATTTTTCCTATAATGGTGGGCCGGTCTCTAGTCAAAATGTCCGGGCCAATTTTCTGTCCCAGTCCAGCCATGTATGCAGCTCATCTGCAGTCTGGTGTTACCAACATCTTCCTATTCAGAAGGCAGAATTTCTGAGTACAATCGAAAGCACCACGACTGCAGTTTTTGTGTTGGATGTAAAAGGCGCACATGACGCTGTGATGTAGGCTAGAATCATGGCAGCAGTCAATGACGGTCCAGGCGTGGGATTTCTCTCGTGGAAAAATGCACATTATCTTTTCCTTTCTATTGGTACGTGGCACAGTGCACTTGTGGCAAGTAAGCAAGCAAGAAGACTGGCAAAGTTATGGAAGCAACACATTAACAAGAGAATTCTGAGTAAAACCAAAGTTACTTTCCCTAGTAACTAGTTACTTTGAAAGTAACGAGTAACTTGAAGTAACTGAGTTACTTTTGAGAGAAGTAACTAGTAATGTAACTAAGTTACTATTTTAAAGTAACTTACCCAACACTGATCAGCACATATCCATATGTATAAAAACAAAGCTGACACTGTGAGACTTGATCAGAGGTGTGATCATCACAGCAGAGGCCTTTGTGTCAAAGTCACTGAGGATCAAACAGAAACACATGAAGCAGATTTTCCTGTTCTGGCTTTTTATAGCAGATAACCTTCAAAATCTTCTGCAGTCCATCAAAAACTGAAGCAAACCATGAATCAGCATGTGAACATGAGCTGATGCTGCTGAAGGGAAGCAAAGTTACAGAGGTTTGATTACAGACACAGCTGAGAGTTTGTAATCTGGCATCATTTTAAAAGGTTTAAATTTCTTCAGTATTGAACAGCAGAAATGAGGCTTTGTTTTGGGAGGCCGACAGCAGTGAACACAACAGCAGACTGGTGCGTAATAAGCAGTGAATAATGCAGGAAACAGATTTTTGAAGGTAAACTGTTCTTGAAGTACACTGAGAGAGAGAGAGCTGTGCAGGAAGTAAACGTCAAAGTCAGAGAGAATTCATGACGATGTTCATCAAACGTAAAGCGTAGTTTGGATCTTCTTCTGCTGCTGGTTCAGTCCGTTTTGGTTGGAGACAGATGAAACCTGCAGCTTCAGGATCTGTGAGCTGTCCACTTTCAGCCCCGACGGCGTGTCCGTGTCCGTGCCGTCGAGTGAACGATCCAAGCTCTGTGTTTCCATCTTTGTGTGTTTAGCTGCTTTCATTTACTGTTTTATCTGGTTGCTTGTTGTTGAAATACTTTTGGGAGCTTTAACCTGAGATTCTGGCAAAATACATTTATATTAAAAATCGATTCAGGATTGAATGAATCAACATCGCTTTATTCAAATTAAAACCATTTAAATAGGAAAATCCATTGTTTTACACCCGCCTCTAATGCTGGGTAATGTCAGCTGGTCCATGTGCAGCTGGCTGTGAGGCTCAGGGAGCGTCTACAAAGTGCAACACTGAAAGAACATCATCCATAAATATTGAGTAATAACTGGACTCTCATACAGCGAGACTCAAATGCCTTTAAACATCAGCTTATCCTGCTGATCCAAGTCCAACACTGAGTTTGTAAAACCATGTTTGTCAATCATTTTGTTTGGTTTCTGAGGAAAAGGATTCAATAACTTGCTGCTAATACACAACATTTCATCATATTTCCTCATAACCCTCTTTTGTCTGACCATTATGATCCCATTTGAATTTGCAATAAAGGATCCACAGAGTTTGGTGACAATAATGACAGTAGATGTTTGTGTGAAAGTGCTGGAAGAAAATGAGTGTGTGATGTTCTTTCAGTGTTGCACTTTGTAGACGCTCCCTGAGCACTGGTCTCACATCCAGCTGCACATAGAGACCAGTGTTGTTAGTCCAGGTCAGAAGATGACTTGTTGGAATGAAAATGAGCTTGTAGTTTGTCTGCTTTAATAATGTGACTGGAAAAAGGTGTTGGACTTCAAATATGTCCATTTCTTTCACACTTCACCTTTAAAAGTGAAGCCTTGTGGTTCCTGGAAGGAAAAACACGACTTTTTCAAGTCTTTGTCCTGTTTTTATGATAAATGTACGACTTTAATGTGAAACATTCAGAGTTTTTTCTCTTGTTGTGTTTGTTTGAAGCTGCTTCCTGTTGGCTTCAGCTGTTTGGAGTTTCCATTTTCTAAACTTCTACATTCTGAACCTTCTTCAGCTCTGAACAGATGATGAAACACTGAATGATTTCAAGCTCTCACTTTGTCTAATAAACTTACATCTTTCACTCTTTATACAGATTGGAGAGCTGTGGTTTGTCAGAGATCAGCTGTGATTATCTGGCAGCAGCACTGAAGTCCAACCCCTCCCATCTGAGACAGCTGGACCTGAGTAACAACAAAAAGCTGCAGGATTCAGGAGTGAAGCATCTGTGTGGTTTCCTGGAGAGTCCAGGATGTGGACTTGAAACTCTGGGGTCAGTCAGCATGTTTTAGTTGTGTTGAGATGAATATGATGTGAAAGTTGTGCTGACACTAAACTGCAGACATCAGGCTGATATTATACTGATCCACACTGAGGATCTTCATGGTAAAGTCTGTTTTCTTCTTCTCTGGTTTAGTCCATTGACTGCAGCAGAACAATGTTCACATTTCAAACAGTGAGACTCAACGTATGGCCCGCGGCCCACACGCGGCCTGCCCACCTTTCCTGATTCAGAGAGAGGGGACCCTGATTAACTGTGTAGTGTTCTTCCTCACAGTTCTAAGTATCAGACACAACAATGAATAATCCACAGCTGACTGTCTTTAGCAGGTCAAAGGTCACGGCACACAGCAGACAGTGGGAAATATTATAATTCTGATCATTTATCAGCACATATCCATATGTATAAAAACAAAGCTGACACTGTGAGACTTGATCAGAGGTGTGATCATCACAGCAGAGTTCTTTGTGTCAAAGTCACTGAGGATCAAACAGAAACACATGAAGCAGATTTTCCTGTTCTGGCTTTTTATAGCAGATAACCTTCAAAATCTTCTGCAGTCCATCAAAAACTGAAGCAAACCATGAATCAACATGTGAACATGAGCTGATGCTGCTGAAGTGAAGCAAAGTTACAGAGGTTTGATTACAGACACAGCTGAGAGTTTGTAATCTGTCATCATTTTAAAAGGTTTAAATTTCTTCAGTATTGAACAGCAAAAATGAGGCTTTGTTTTGGGAGGCCGACAGCAGTGAACACAACAGCAGACTGGTGCGTAATAAGCAGTGAATAATGCAGGAAACAGATTTTTGAAGGTAAACTGTTCTTGAAGTACACTGAGAGAGAGAGAGCTGTGCAGGAAGTAAACGTCAAAGTCAGAGAGAATTCATGACGATGTTCATCAAACGTAAAGCGTAGTTTGGATCTTCTTCTGCTGCTGGTTCAGTCAGTTTTGGTTGGAGACAGATGAAACCTGCAGCTTCAGGATCTGTGAGCTGTCCACTTTCAGCCCCGACGGCGTGTCCGTGTATGTGCCGTCGAGTGAACGATCCAAGCTCTGTGTTTCCATCTTTGTGTGTTTAGCTGCTCTCATTTACTGTTTTATCTGTTTGCTTGTTGTTGAAATACTTTTGGGAGCTTTAACCTGAGATTCTGGCAAAATACATTTATATTAAAAATCGATTCAGGATTGAATGAATCAACATCGTTTTATTCAAATTAAAACCATTTAAATAGGAAAATCCATTTTTTTACACCCGCCTCTAATGCTGGGTAATGTCAGCTGGTCTATGTGCAGCTGGCTGTGAGGCTCAGGGAGCGTCTACAAAGTGCAACACTGAAAGAACATCATCCATAAATATTGAGTAATAACTGGACTCTCATACAGCGAGACTCAAATGCCTTTAAACATCAGCTTATCCTGCTGATCCAAGTCCAACACTGAGTTTGTAAAACCATGTTTGTCAATCATTTTGTTTGGTTTCTGAGGAAAAGGATTCAATAAGTTGCTGCTAATACACAACATTTCATCATATTTCCTCATAACCCTCTTTTGTCTGACCATTTGATCCCATTTGAATTTGCAATATAGGATCCACAGAGTTTGGTGATAATAATGACAGTACACAGCAAATTCAACAGTGTTAAATGTTTTGTTGTTAATAGTCTTCTTGCAAAAGTAGAGTTAATTTTACTCTAAGTAGAGTCACATTCCTGTAATGTAACTCTGAGGTGTAAAATGATAGTAGTTAAAATCGAGTGTTAAAAATTAGTGTTTCTATGTCAAATCTGGAGGTGTTACAATGGAAACATTAACTCTTGACCTCTTAACTCCTAACTCCTACAGGGGCTATGACACCAACAGAGTAAATTCACAGACTCCGCCCCCAGCACGGCTCAGATCGAAGCTGAAGTAAAGCCGTTTCAGAACATTTTTCTCTACATATTTGAGTTGTTTGCCATGCTTGGTAAGTCATTTTTTCAAAGACTGTTTCAATTATTATTATTAGCTTTTACTTCTGTGGCTCTTTGGAGTTGAGACAAAGCTGTGTGAAAGGCATTAGCCATGTTGCTCGCTGATAGCATAATATTCTGTTTTAGCTAGCTGAAAGGTATTGTTTGCCCATAAAAAAAACGAGTAAACAGCAGTAGCAGGCGTCCTGACTGGGTTCTACGTTAGCATTTAGATCCCTCCAGAGTTTTGTGCACACGGTTTAGGTAAAAATGAAAAAGGTTGAGGTTTTACATTTAGTTCAGTATTACCTGTTGCCTGTGTCCTTGTCTTTTGGGAAAATACTTTACACAAGTAATGGCTCAAAGAGGATTCCTTTTTTTTACTGTGTTGCAATTGTTTACTGGATTATTTGTGCCATTAATTAGTGTCAACTAATTTTTATTCAATCTCCACATAGGATATGCTTGTGAAGATGGAATATGGGGGAGACCAGAAGTGCGTTGAGGTTCCACAAAGTGATGAATGAAGGACATGCATATTGTATTGAAGAAATAAGTGTTGAGAATGCTGTTATTTGCATTTACCAGCTCACCTATGTCAGACCTTTTGATAAACACAATTCTAATGAAAGTGAGAACATGTATACTGTTACATCTTTCAGAAAATGTTTTGAAATTGTGGTGCACAGTTCAGAATAAATGTTTTTCAAAAACCATTGCGTCTTTTTAGTAAATGTTTATTTCCAAAAGAAATTTCTAGAAGTTCAGAACAGTAAAATTCCCGCTTTTTAGAATGAATTAGAAGATAACTCTTACGTAGTTAAACTAAAATACTCTTTGAGAGTTAATATATAAACTCTTAACACCTAGTTAGCATTAGTAAGTGTTAAATTATCAACTCCAGACAGATTTGGTGTTTAACACTAAATCAGAGTTAACGTACAAATTCTCCAAAAAGAGTTAAATTAACACTCTCTGGTGTGGACCCATATAGACACTTTAATAGTGTTGAAATCAAATCCGACAGTGTTAATTTGGACATGCTGGATTTGCTGTGTAGATGTTTGTGTGAAAGTGCTGGAAGCAAATGAGCGTGTGATGTTCTTTCATTGTTGCACTTTGTAGACGCTCCCTGAGCACTGGTCTCACAGCAAGCTGCACATAGAGACCAGTGTTGTTAGTCCAGGTCAGAAGATGACTTTTTGGAATGAAAATGAGCTTGTAGTTTGTCTGCTTTAATAATGTGACTGGAAAAAGGTGTTGGACTTCAAATATGTCCATTTCTTTCGCACTTCACCTTTAAAAGTGAAGCCTTGTGGTTCCTGGAAGGAAAAACACGACTTTTTCAAGTCTTTGTCCTGTTTTTATGATAAATGTACGACTTTAATGTGAAACATTCAGAGTTTTTTCTCTTGTTGTGTTTGTTTGAAGCTGCTTCCTGTTGGCTTCAGCTGTTTGGAGTTTCCATTTTCTAAACTTCTACATTCTGAACCTTCTTCAGCTCTGAACAGATGATGAAACACTGAATGATTTCAAGCTCACACTTTGTCTAATAAACTTACATCTTTCATTCTTTATACAGATTGATGGACTGTGGTTTGTCAGAGATCAGCTGTGATTATCTGGCAGCAGCACTGAAGTCCAACCCCTCCCATCTGAGACAGCTGGACCTGAGTAATGACTCCTGGTCTTCAACTAACAAAAACAACCTGCAAAATTCAGGAGTGAAGCATCTGTGTGGTTTCCTGGAGAGTCCAGGATGTGGACTTGAAACTCTGAGGTCAGTCAGCATGTTTTAGTTGTGCTGAGATGAATATGATGTGAAAGTTGTGCTGACACTAAACTGCAGACATCAGGCTGATATTATACTGATCCACACTGAGGATCTTCATGGTAAAGTCTGTTTTCTTCTTCTCTGGTTTAGTCCATTGACTGCAGCAGAACAATGTTCACATTTCAAACAGTGAGACTCAACGTATGGCC
This sequence comes from Copadichromis virginalis, assembly GCF_057382275.1. Lineage (NCBI taxonomy): Eukaryota > Metazoa > Chordata > Actinopteri > Cichliformes > Cichlidae > Copadichromis > Copadichromis virginalis. The sequence continues at coordinate 7,260,798 of NC_140620.1, forward strand.
CGCGGCCCACACGCGGCCTGCCCACCTTTCCTGATTCAGAGAGAGGGGACCCTGATTAACTGTGTAGTGTTCTTCCTCACAGTTCTAAGTATCAGACACAACAATGAATAATCCACAGCTCACTGTCTTTAGCAGGTCAAAGGTCACGGCACACAGCAGACAGTGGGAAATATTATAATTCTGATCATTTATCAGCACATATCCATATGTATAAAAACAAAGCTGACACAGTGAGACTTGATCAGAGGTGTGATCATCACAGCAGAGGCCTTTGTGTCAAAGTCACTGAGGATCAAACAGAAACACATGAAGCAGATTTTCCTGTTCTGGCTTTTTATAGCAGATAACCTTCAAAATATTCTGCATTCCATCAAAAACTGAAGCAAACCATGAATCAACATGTGAACATGAGCTGATGCTGCTGAAGGGAAGCAAAGTTACAGAGGTTTGATTACAGACACAGCTGAGAGTTTGTAATCTGTCATCATTTTAAAAGGTTTAAATTTCTTCAGTATTGAACAGCAGAAATGAGGCTTTGTTTTGGGAGGCCGACAGCAGTGAACACAACAGCAGACTGGTGCGTAATAAGCAGTGAATAATGCAGGAAACAGATTTTTGAAGGTAAACTGTTCTTGAAGTACACTGAGAGAGAGAGAGCTGTGCAGGAAGTAAACGTCAAAGTCAGAGAGAATTCATGACGATGTTCATCAAACGTAAAGCGTAGTTTGGATCTTCTTCTGCTGCTGGTTCAGTCAGTTTTGGTTGGAGACAGATGAAACCTGCAGCTTCAGGATCTGTGAGCTGTCCACTTTCAGCCCCGACGGCGTGTCCGTGTACGTGCTGTCGAGTGAACGATCCACGCTCTGTGTTTCCATCTTTGTGTGTTTAGCTGCTCTCATTTACTGTTTTATCTGGTTGCTTGTTGTTGAAATACTTTTGGGAGCTTTAACCTGAGATTCTGGCAAAATACATTTATATTAAAAATCGATTCAGGATTGAATGAATCAACATCGCTTTATTCAAATTAAAACCATTTAAATAGGAAAATCCATTTTTTTACACCCGCCTCTAATGCTGGGTAATGTCAGCTGGTCCATGTGCAGCTGGCTGTGAGGCTCAGGGAGCGTCTACAAAGTGCAACACTGAAAGAACATCATCCATAAATATTGAGTAATAACTGGACTCTCATACAGCGAGACTCAAATGCCTTTAAACATCAGCTTATCCTGCTGATCCAAGTCCAACACTGAGTTTGTAAAACCATGTTTGTCAATCATTTTGTTTGGTTTCTGAGGAAAAGGATTCAATAACTTGCTGCTAATACACAACATTTCATCATATTTCCTCATAACCCTCTTTTGTCTGACCATTATGATCCCATTTGAATTTGCAATAAAGGATCCACAGAGTTTGGTGACAATAATGACAGTAGATGTTTGTGTGAAAGTGCTGGAAGCAAATGAGTGTGTGATGTTCTTTCAGTGTTGCACTTTGTAGACGCTCCCTGAGCACTGGTCTCACAGCCAGCTGCACATAGAGACCAGTGTTGTTAGTCCAGGTCAGAAGATGACTTGTTGGAATGAAAATGAGCTTGTAGTTTGTCTGCTTTAATAATGTGACTGGAAAAAGGTGTTGGACTTCAAATATGTCCATTTCTTTCACACTTCACCTTTAAAAGTGAAGCCTTGTGGTTCCTGGAAGGAAAAACACGACTTTTTCAAGTCTTTGTCCTGTTTTTATGATAAATGTACGACTTTAATGTGAAACATTCAGAGTTTTTTCTCTTGTTGTGTTTGTTTGAAGCTGCTTCCTGTTGGCTTCAGCTGTTTGGAGTTTCCATTTTCTAAACTTCTACATTCTGAACCTTCTTCAGCTCTGAACAGATGATGAAAGACTGAATGATTTCAAGCTCACACTTTGTCTAATAAACTTACATCTTTCATTCTTTATACAGATTGGAGAGCTGTGGTTTGTCAGAGATCAGCTGTGATTATCTGGCAGCAGCACTGAAGTCCAACCCCTCCCATCTGAGACAGCTGGACCTGAGCTCCAACAACAAGCTGCAGGATTCAGGAGTGAAGCATCTGTGTGGTTTCCTGGAGAGTCCAGGATGTGGACTTGAAACTCTGGGGTCAGTCAGCATGTTTAGTTGTGCTGAGATGAATATGATGTGAAAGTTGTGCTGACACTAAACTGCAGACATCAGGCTGATATTATACTGATCCACACTGAGGATCTTCATGGTAAAGTCTGTTTTCTTCTTCTCTGGTTTAGTCCATTGACTGCAGCAGAACAATGTTCACATTTAAAACAGTGAGACTCAACGTATGGCCCGCGGCCCACACGCTGCCTGCCCACCTTTCCTGATTCAGAGAGAGGGGACCCTGATTAACTGTGTAGTGTTCTTCCTCACAGTTCTAAGTATCAGACACAACAATGAATAATCCACAGCTGACTGTCTTTAGCAGGTCAAAGGTCACGGCACACAGCAGACAGTGGGAAATATTATAATTCTGATCATTTATCAGCACATATCCATATGTATAAAAACAAAGCTGACACTGTGAGACTTGATCAGAGGTGTGATCATCACAGCAGAGGCCTTTGTGTCAAAGTCACTTAGGATCAAACAGAAACACATCAATCAATCAATCAATCAATCAATCTTTATTTATAAAGCACTTTTCATACAAAAAAATGTAGCACAAAGTGCTTTACATAGTTAAAAGCAGCCCACCCCACCCTCCAACTCACTCCCCACACTCTTATTAACATAAATGATGTGAATACACACATATCCCCCCCCCCCCCCCCCCCCCCCCACACACACACACACACACACACACATACACACACGCGCACACTTAAAGAGTAAAAATTGGGCTGGGCTCGCATGAGCCAAGTGAGGAAACACTATAACAGGGAGCCGTCTGCACCGGGAGCCGGTCACAGACCGCAGCCTCCAGGCTGGGCACACAGCAGGAGGGAGGCCAAGGAGCCCCCCAGCCAGGCTGAGAGGACCCCCAGAGACCCAGCAGCCACGGTCAATCACAGCCCCGGTGCAGAGAGCGCCCTCCGAGGAAACACTGGAGATATGACACAATAGGATATATACAGGATAAAATAAATAAGAACAGGATACAATATAAATATAAATATAAATAGAGTAATAAGATTAAAAAATGAATAAGAATAAAATCAATAAATATTAGGTAAAGCCTAAATTAATAATAGAATAACAGGATAGAATAAATAAGCATAAAATAAATAAACGCTAAGTAAAAGCTAAATTAAAAAGGTGGGTCTTGAGCCTGTTCTTAAAAACATGTACGTTCTCTGCGGCCCTGAGCTCCTCCGGCAGGCTGTTCCACAGGCGAGGACCATACCACTGAAAAGCTGCCTCTCCGTGAGTACGTGTCCTGACTTTAGGGACAATCAAAAGGCCAGTACCAGAGGACCTCAGGGTCCGCGAGGGTTCGTATGGTAAAAGCAGATCTGAGAGATAAGAAGGCCCAAGACCATTAAGACATTTAAAAACCAATAAAAGAACTTTAAAATCGATCCTGAAACACACGGGGAGCCAGTGCAGCGATTCTAAAACCGGTGTAATGCGGGCCCGCCCTCTGGTCTTCGTCAGCACACGAGCTGCCGAGTTTTGCAAAAGTTGTAAAGTTGAAATATTCTTCTTAGGAAGACCAGAGAGCAGGGCATTACAGTAATCAATGCGACTGGTAATAAAAGCATGCATCAGCATCTCCGTGTTGGCCCGAGAGAGAATAGGGCGGACTCTGGCTATATTTTTTAGATGATAAAATCCAATTTTGGTTACATGTTTAACATGTGGGATAAAACCAAGCTCAGAGTCAAAAATAACACCCAGGTTTTTCACTTGTAGCGAAGGACATAGTGAAAATGCCTCTAATTTAGACAAGAGTTTCTCTCTCTGAGCCTCAGGACCGACGATTAAAACTTCAGTCTTGTCCTGGTTAAGCTGTAAAAAGTTTTCTGCCATCCAAGATCGTATATCTAAGATACAGTTAAAAAGGGCATCCATTGGTCTGGTGTCATCAGGAGACACGGAGATGTACAGCTGCGTGTCATCAGCGTAACTGTGGAAGTTCACTCCATGCCTCCTGATGACACTGCCGAGAGGGAGCATATACAAATTAAAAAGTACAGGGCCTAGAACCGACCCTTGAGGCACACCACATGTCATTTTATGGATCTTAGAGGAGCATGTATCCATACTCACCATAAAAGATCTGTCAGAGAGATAGGAAGTGAACCAGTTATGTACAGCACCAGAGAGGCCCACCATGTGTTTCAGTCTGTTTAAAAGAACAGCGTGGTCTACTGTATCAGAGGCTGCACTTAGATCCAGTAGCACCAGGACTGAGAGCTTTTGGGAGTCCCAGTTACATCTAAGATCATTTAAAACCTTTAGGAGAGCCGTCTCTGTGTTGTGGTTCACCCTAAATCCAGACTGGAATATCTCCAGGATCTGTCTATCATTGAGAAAATCAGTAATCTGAGTAAAAACAAGTTTTTCTAAGATTTTACTTAAAAATGGTAAGTTGGATACAGGTCTGTAGTTATTAAAATCATTACAATCCAAATTGCTCTTCTTCAGAAGGGGCCTCACCACCGCCGTTTTAAAGGCAGCAGGGAAGACACCCAACTGAAGAGAGCAATTCATCATGTATAAAAGCTCAGCCTCAAAAAATCCATAAAGTGTTTTAAAGAGTGAAGAAGGGATTGGATCTAAAAGACATGTGGTGGGTCTCACTGTGGAGAAAACTTTTTGAAGGTTCTCAGCATTAACCAGGACAAAGCTGTCCAGTGTCTCCTCAGGTACAATCGAGCCCTCAGATGTGTTTACAAACATATCGCAATTAGGTAAAATATCAGATCTGATGGCGCTGATCTTTCCCCTGAAGTGGTCTGCAAAGTGCTCACAGAGTGAGTCTGTGGGGGTTCTTTGGGAGCTTTTAAAATCAGGGTTAAATAAATGATCTATAGTGGAAAAGAGGACCTTGGGATTATTTTTGTTAATACTGATTATTTTGGCGAAGTATGAATTTCTTGACTTCCTTGATGTATTATTGTACATTTTAAGTTGCTCGCAAAATATTTGATGGTTGATATTATTTTTATTTTTCCTCCATCTCCTTTCTGCTGCCCTGCAATTCCTTTTGAGTTTTTTGACTTCTTCGTTTCTCCAGGGTGATGCATGTTTTACGTTAATCTTTTTGGTGGTGAGTGGAGCAACGGAGTCAAGGCTTTTCTTCAGTTTGCTGTTGAAATGATTAAAAATCAAATCGCAGGGTGCAGGTAAAATCACAGGGGGGCATTCGTCTAAAACCCTGGTAAAATTTGCAGCCACTTCAGAGGTTAGATAGCGCCTCCTCACAGTTCGCACCGAGGTCTCCCGCTGAATAAAACCGGTGATGTTAAAAAACACACAGTAGTGGTCAGAGACAGCCAAGTCAACAACAGAGGACACGCTGGTGGACAGCCCATGGGTGATGACCAGGTCCAGAGTGTGTCCTCTGTTGTGAGTCGGCTGCGTGACGTGCTGGGTAAAATTCAAACAGTGAAGAATGTTTAAGAATTCTTTTGCTGCAGGATCAGAAGGATTATCTATGTGCAGGTTAAAATCACCGGTTAAAATTATCATATTATAGTTTGAATGTATGTTTGTTAAAAATTCTGAGAATTCCTTGATAAAAGCAGCGCTGTCTTTAGGTGGTCTATAAATTGTGACAGATAAAACTGGAGGGCTGCTGAAAACAATAGCATGGAATTCAAAAGTGGTAAAATGATCAAATAAAATTTGTTTGGAGGTGACTGTGTTGTTGGTTAAAGATGCAGTCCCACCACCTCTCTTACCACTTCTAATAGAAAAAGAGAAATTAAAATTTGGTGGGGAGGCCTCAGTGAGAACAACTGGTGCATCCGAGCCCAGCCATGTTTCAGTTAAAAATAAACAGTCAAGTTTATTATCTAAAATTAAATCATTAATAATAAAAGACTTGTTCGACAGAGAGCGGACATTTAAAAGTGTCATACTGATTGAGACTGGTGGATTTTTGACAATAGAGTTGAATGGATGTTGATATTTTTGAAGAGGCCGGAGGTTATTAATGTTTTTGGAGTTACTGGATTTATGATAATTCTGTTGCTCTCTGTTTGTGATTATGACGGGTATTGTGTTGACTGTGGGAGAGAGAGGTCCGAGTCCAGAGTATTGTGTATTACTGTTAAAAGTGGAACAAATATAGGAGCTGGGACCAAGGGGACATCAGTCAGTGGCAGACAGATCAGCAGGTAATGTCGGTTTGGGGTAGTGACAGGGCGGTGTGCGGGAGTGCTGTACGCCAAATGCCAAATTGGCGGACAGCAAACGGCGTCCCCAGGCGTTGAGGTGGAGCCCATCTGCCCCAAAAAGATGCCTCCTCTCCCAGAAAGCATCAAAATTGTTAATAAAACCCACGCCGTGTCCACTATGATGACAACGGTGGCTCCCGGGAACGACAGCGTGATCCCCCCTCATCCGCACGTTCCTGACGATGGAATCCCCGAGGACCAGCGTGGAGAGAGGAGGTGCCACCGGGGGCTGTTGGCCATCTGAGACGCCCGCGCCGCGACACCGGGGGTGTTCAGATGGAGATGCGCCAGCCGGACTGCGTGAGTGACTCCCAGGTAGCCGCGCCGTGGGTCCTCTTCTCCGAGGAGCCGGGGTAAAGCACAGCTCTCCGCGGTGAGTTTGCACCACAGCGTCGGGTTGCCCGCCGCGGCTCCGGGGGCGTAGTGGTGGAGATGGCGCAGACCTCAGCGACACAGCGGGATGGCGAGGGCTAGCGGTCAGAGGAGGAAAGTCCACAGGATCCAGGACATTGAATTTATTCTCCAGTACTACCGCGCCGGAGGGGTGAGGGTGCGAGAGACGGATCCTCCTGCCCCCTCTGCAGCCACCACGCGTCTCAACCACGGTCCATGGCGCTGGTTGGAGTGGAGTGGAGCTGACCAGAGCCTTGGGTCTGGCCCCTAGCTGAAACCAGGAGTTCTCGTCCTTGGCAGAAGCACCAGCGACGCAAGTTGAGAGCCTGTGTTGACTGTTGGCGGGATCTTGGGACACAGCAGCTGGATGGTGCACTGTGTCGGCTAGCTCAGCGCTAGTAGCGGTGGTTTGAACTTTGCCAAGGAGGATCGTGTCAAGTTCGCATTCAGCCCCCTGGATTTGGTATAGCGTGGATATCCTTTGTTCCAGCTCGATCACTTTTTGGCTCAGGTTGATGCAGCTTTCACAGCTGGATGTTGAGGTAAGTGGTGCCATTCCGGAATATCGTACCGGCGACAGCGTCAAAATCAAAAACAGAAACTGCCACTTTAGCTTACCTTAGCAAAAAAGTCAGTCGTGACGCAGCAAGAAAAGAGTTTCAGATCAGTATCCAGCAAAGGCAAAACCAAGCTTCCAAAACTTTCGATGCAGGAGCGCCCTCAACCTGTGGGTGGGATGCCAGAATGTGGGGAATTCTGGCCTCAACATGAAGCAGATTTTCCTGTTCTGGCTTTTTATAGCAGATAACCTTCAAAATATTCTGCAGTCCATCAAAAACTGAAGCAAACCATGAATCAGCATGTGAACATGAGCTGATGCTGCTGAAGTGAAGCAAAGTTACAGAGATTTGATTACAGACACAGCTGAGAGTTTGTAATCTGTCATCATTTTAAAAGGTTTAAATTTCTTCAGTATTGAACAGCAGAAATGAGGCTTTGTTTTGGGAGGCCGACAGCAGTGAACACAACAGCAGACTGGTGCGTAATAAGCAGTGAATAATGCAGGAAACAGATTTTTGAAGGTAAACTGTTCTTGAAGTACACTGAGAGAGAGAGAGCTGTGCAGGAAGTAAACGTCAAAGTCAGAGAGAATTCATGACGATGTTCATCAAACGTAAAGCGTAGTTTGGATCTTCTTCTGCTGCTGGTTCAGTCCGTTTTGGTTGGAGACAGATGAAACCTGCAGCTTCAGGATCTGTGAGCTGTCCACTTTCAGCCCCGACGGCGTGTCCGTGTCCGTGCCGTCGAGTGAACGATCCACGCTCTGTGTTTCCATCTTTGTGTGTTTAGCTGCTCTCATTTACTGTTTTATCTGGTTGCTTGTTGTTGAAATACTTTTGGGAGCTTTAACCTGAGATTCTGGCAAAATACATTTATATTAAAAATCGATTCAGGATTGAATGAATCAACATCGCTTTATTCAAATTAAAACCATTTAAATAGGAAAATCCATTTTTTTACACCCGCCTCTAATGCTGGGTAATGTCAGCTGGTCCATGTGCAGCTGGCTGTGAGGCTCAGGGAGCGTCTACAAAGTGCAACACTGAAAGAACATCATCCATAAATATTGAGTAATAACTGGACTCTCATACAGCGAGACTCAAATGCCTTTAAACATCAGCTTATCCTGCTGATCCAAGTCCAACACTGAGTTTGTAAAAACATGTTTGTCAATCATTTTGTTTGGTTTCTGAGGAAAATGATTCAATAACTTGCTGCTAATACACAACATTTCATCATATTTCCTCATAACCCTCTTTTGTTTGACCATTTGATCCTATTTGAATTTGCAATAAAGGATCCACAGAGTTTGGTGACAATAATGACAGTAGATGTTTGTGTGAAAGTGCTGGAAGCAAATGAGTGTGTGATGTTCTTTCAGTGTTGCACTTTGTAGACGCTCCCTGAGCACTGGTCTCACAGCCAGCTGCACATAGAGACCAGTGTTGTTAGTCCAGGTCAGAAGATGACTTGTTGGAATGAAAATGAGCTTGTAGTTTGTCTGCTTTAATAATGTGACTGGAAAAAGGTGTTGGACTTCAAATATGTCCATTTCTTTCACACTTCACCTTTAAAAGTGAAGCCTTGTTGTTCTGATATCAAAAGTTTTTAAGGTAGACTGTTTTCTTGGATTTGGTAAATGTTTAAATATGCAATTGTAACTCTCTGGTGCCACCTTAAAACCTGTAGTCTGTAATAGGACATGATGCCGTTGGTAAACAGGAAGTAAGTCTGTGAATTAAGGAGAAGGCATGTGCAGCATGGTGGCCTTAGCCAAATAAATCCAGTGGCATCCACATACATCCTATGCCTTTGGTAGCATTGTGGGTATGTATAGACTTGTTTTATATTTTATGTGCATGTATAGACCACTTTATTTCAAGTAAGTTCATTTTTCTGTAAGTTTGATGATAAAACCAATCTTATGCAGTTTACGCTAGCAATCGCTTATGAAGCTAGTTAAAGGGGAACGACAAACAAATTGGAGGCATTCATTATAACAAGACTTGTTAAAATCATAATTTGATGTTTGTATTTGACTTAAAAAGGGAAGTAATTCATATGAACATTGCATGTTGACATATTAAAAAACTGGGTTAATATATTTTCATCGTTATATATGTACATGGTGAATAAGTACAGTGATTATGCCTTGTACTGTTTGTTACAGTTTCACCTTTCCCTGTGTCAATAAACCTGTGAACCGGGAATCGTGTCATCAGAGTCTTGATGTGGGGAAGGAGTTTAGCTGACTGCCCAACCATAGCAGAGGCAGTACACTTGTGGTTCCTGGAAGGAAAAACACGACTTTTTCAAGTCTTTGTCCTGTTTTTATGATAAATGTACGACTTTAATGTGAAACATTCAGAGTTTTTTCTCTTGTTGTGTTTGTTTGAAGCTGCTTCCTGTTGGCTTCAGCTGTTTGGAGTTTCCATTTTCTAAACTTCTACATTCTGAACCTTCCTCAGCTCTGAACAGATGATGAAACACTGAATGATTTCAAGCTCACACTTTGTCTAATAAACTTACATCTTTCATTCTTTATACAGATTGAGGGACTGTGGTTTGTCAGAGATCAGCTGTGATTATCTGGCAGCAGCACTGAAGTCCAACCCCTCCCATCTGAGACAGCTGGACCGGAGCTTCAACAACAAGCTGCAGGATTCAGGAGTGAAGCATCTGTGTGGTTTCCTGGAGAGTCCAGGATGTGGACTTGAAACTCTGGGGTCAGTCAGCATGTTTTAGTTGTGCTGAGATGAATATGATGTGAAAGTTGTGCTGACACTAAACTGCAGACATCAGGCTGATATTATACTGATCCACACTGAGGATCTTCGTGGTAAAGTCTGTTTTCTTCTACTCTGGTTTAGTCCATTGACTGCAGCAGAACAATGTTCACATTTCAAACAGTGAGACTCAATGTATGGCCCGCGGACATCATTTTAAAAGGTTTAAATTTCTTCAGTATTGAACAGCAGAAATGAGGCTTTGTTTTGGGAGGCCGACAGCAGTGAACACAACAGCAGACTGGTGCGTAATAAGCAGTGAATAATGCAGGAAACAGATTTTTGAAGGTAAACTGTTCTTGAAGTACACTGAGAGAGAGAGAGCTGTGCAGGAAGTAAACGTCAAAGTCAGAGAGAATTCATGACGATGTTCATCAAACGTAAAGCGTAGTTTGGATCTTCTTCTGCTGCTGGTTCAGTCAGTTTTGGTTGGAGACAGATGAAACCTGCAGCTTCAGGATCTGTGAGCTGTCCACTTTCAGCCCCGACGGCGTGTCCGTGTCCGTGCCGTCGAGTGAACGATCCACGCTCTGTGTTTCCATCTTTGTGTGTTTAGCTGCTCTCATTTACTGTTTTATCTGTTTGCTTGTTATTGAAATACTTTTGGGAGCTTTAACCTGAGATTCTGGCAAAATACATTTATATTAAAAATCGATTCAGGATTGAATGAATCAACATCGCTTTATTCAAATTAAAACCATTTAAATAGGAAAATCCATTTTTTTACACCCGCCTCTAATGCTGGGTAATGTCAGCTGGTCCATTTGCAGCTGGCTGTGAGGCTCAGGGAGCGTCTACAAAGTGCAACACTGAAAGAACATCACACATAAATATTGAGTAATAACTGGACTCTCATACAGCGAGACTCAAATGCCTTTAAACATCAGCTTATCCTGCTGATCCAAGTCCAACACTGAGTTTGTAAAAACATGTTTGTCAATCATTTAGTTTGGTTTCTGAGGAAAAGGATTCAATAACTTGCTGCTAATACACAACATTTCATCATATTTCCTCATAACCCTCTTTTGTTTGACCATTTGATCCCGTTTGAATTTGCAATAAAGGATCCACAGAGTTTGGTGACAATAATGACAGTAGATGTTTGTGTGAAAGTGCTGGAAGCAAATGAGTGTGTGATGTTCTTTCAGTGTTGCACTTTGTAGACGCTCCCTGAGCACTGGTCTCACAGCCAGCTGCACATAGAGACCAGTGTTGTTAGTCCAGGTCAGAAGATGACTTGTTGGAATGAAAATGAGCTTGTAGTTTGTCTGCTTTAATAATGTGACTGGAAAAAGGTGTTGGACTTCAAATATGTCCATTTCTTTCACACTTCACCTTTAAAAGTGAAGCCTTGTGGTTCCTGGAAGGAAAAACACGACTTTTTCAAGTCTTTGTCCTGTTTTTATGATAAATGTACGACTTTAATGTGAAACATTCAGAGTTTTTTCTCTTGTTGTGTTTGTTTGAAGCTGCTTCCTGTTGGCTTCAGCTGTTTGGAGTTTCCATTTTCTAAACTTCTACATTCTGAACCTTCTTCATCTCTGAACAGATGATGAAACACTGAATGATTTCAAGCTCACACTTTGTCTAATAAACTTACATCTTTCATTCTTTATACAGATTGGTGAGCTGTGGTTTGTCAGAGATCAGCTGTGATTATCTGGCAGCAGCACTGAAGTCCAACCCCTCCCATCTGAGACAGCTGGACCTGAGCTCCAACAACAAGCTGCAGGATTCAGGAGTGAAGCATCTGTGTGGTTTCCTGGAGAGTCCAGGATGTGGACTTGAAACTCTGAGGTCAGTCAGCATGTTTTAGTTGTGCTGAGATGAATATGATGTGAAAGTTGTGCTGACACTAAACTGCAGACATCAGGCTGATATTATACTGATCCACACTGAGGATCTTCATGGTAAAGTCTGTTTTCTTCTTCTCTGGTTTAGTCCATTGACTGCAGCAGAACAATGTTCACATTTCAAACCTTCAAAGAAGAAGAAAAATCCTCCACTGGATAATTCACTGTGAAACTCTCCAACTCTTCATTCCACCTTAAAGTCTGTCTGACACTGAAATCCAAAGCAAAATGTGCGTTTGCTTTACAGACAGCAGTCCAACACAAACATACACACATCATCCAAAACACATTTCAACATCCAAATCTCCTCCACTGCCAGCATGAATGATGGGAAAGAGAAGGAGGAACACTCTGACATTCAGGGTTTGAATGAGTTTCATGAAGCAGACTGTGAAGATCAAAGCTGCATTAGAAAGCTTACATGAATGAATGAGTGGACAGAAGTGGACAGAGATCATCTGAAGCACTTCAAAGGCTTTAAATCAGCACATTTCTCTTTATTCTTTATCAACTCTGTTAGTTTCTCTCAGTTTTCTGTGGAATGAAGCTAACAGCAGGCTAATAAGATGCTGACCAATAGGTTTCTATTAAAGGTTGTAATTTGTATATGAAAAAGTGCTTTGGCTCAGCAGGGATCAGCTTACAGGTAGAATACAGCTGCTGGATGGGATTAGCATGTCATAGCTATCTACCAAACTGCTAACTGGGGGATTTCAGGCCATCTATGGATCATTTTTGCTAACTGTTTATTCAGCTTAGGCTCACAGGGCTGCAGCCTGTGCCCTAGCTGTCATAGGGCAAGAGGCGTGGTCCACCTGCACAGGTGAGCAGTCCATCACAGGGCCAACAGAGAGAGACAGAGAAGCACTCTCTCACATCCACACCTACAGCCAATTTAGAAGCACCAATGAACCTAAGCAGCATTTCACTGGACTGTGGGAGAACATCCAACCTCCACAGAAAGGCCAACAAGCTTCAACCTACCACCTTCTTGCTTTAAGGCACTAGTGCGAACCACTTTTCCCCATTTCAGCCCAAATCCTGCATCTTCCTGTTTCTGACTCCAGGCCAGCTCCACTAACACTTTCTCATCAGACACTGCCACCTAGTGGAGGAAGTCTTAGTTCCATTTGAAGCTTCAGATTACAGTTAGTTCCTTTACAAAGAGGTGGAGGTGGTGGGGCCACAGCACCATCATCACTGAGTGCCATAGGACACTTAACCTTTGTTTCCATATGCTGGGAACTTCCTGTTGTTCCAAGGAGGACTGGAAAATGTGTGAAAATCTCCCAGTCAGTTCCTCACAGCACACTTCAATCATTTCCCTCCCACAGCATCAGGACCAGGGCTTTTTCTCTCTTTGGTCCCACTAAGAGATTTCCACACAAACACCTCATCAGTGGGACTCTCAGAGCTACCAGCCCTTTGCTACAATCACAAAGCTCTTCATTGAAATCAATGATATCAAAGCTGGAATCAAATGAGTCCAAGTCTTCTGCTGATTCAGCATCACATTCATCTTTGCTCCTTGTCTTGCATCCCCACCATGGACTTCATTCCTTTCCAAGCCAGCCTTGAGTGTCCTTTATTCAGCTCATCCTCTGCTTTACTTTTACACCTGATTTTAGCTGCTTTATCTCTCTTTCAACAAGTTTCTGTGCCTCAATCTTTTTCTTCTCTCCCTCATAACAAGACAGCTTCTTCTGCCTGAGAACATGTTGGAGTGATTTACTAATCCAGGGCTGCTTATTGGGGAAAATACTTCCTGTTTGCAAAGTAATCCCCATTTTTCCCAGAAAGAAATGTAAGTAGAAATCGATGATCTAAGTGAGAACATGAGCCTTTAAAACGTCCCAGTGGGTGCAGTCAAAGCAGTCCCTCAGTCCCAGTATAGAGTCTTTGGTCCAGACTGGAACAACTGTGTGCCCAGTTTGAGCTCTCTTCAGTCCTGTGACCTGACAGACCCAGAGGGGCCATCACATCACATTTAGAAGCTCCCCTAATGGAGCCACAACACATGTCCAATACTTAGTCTGTCTTGTTGGACCAACTGGAAGAAATGATTCAAGGACTTAGTCACAGAACAGAGATTCAAATCTCCAAAATCCAACTGGCTGCATCAGGACATATAGTCTGAAACTCTGCACAGTTTCCTGTTTGAAGCTGCTTCCTGTTGGCTTCAGCTGTTTGGAGTTTCCATTTTCTAAACTTCTACATTCTGAACCTTCTTCAGCTCTGAACAGATGATGAAACACTGAATGATTTCAAGCTCACACTTTGTCTAATAAACTTACATCTTTCATTCTTTATACAGATTGATGAGCTGTGGTTTGTCAAAGATCAGCTGTGATTATCTGGCAGCAGCGCTGAAGTCCAACCCCTCCCATCTGAGACAGCTGGACCTGAGCTGGAACAACCTGAAGGATCCAGATGTGAAGCAGCTGTTTGATCTTCAGCAGAGTCCAGACTGCAGACTGGAGACTCTGCTGTAAGTAGAGTGATGGAGTGAGTGGGTGGTGCTCTCAGCAGTATTGTACTAAACACAGTCAGTATGAAACAAAGATCCAGTGTTTCCTGTAAAGCTGCAGCTTTTCAATGAAGCTGTAAGAGGAGAATGGTGACAGGCTTCAGGATTGGACACAAACACTTCCTGTTTCTGACCTTTATGGTCACCATAGTAACGGCTGACACGCTCCGATCAAACACTGTCAACAGCTCTCTGAACAAAGCAGCACGCAGACCAATGACTGCATTCATTTCCAAGTTTAAAGCAGTGAAGAACACAGTCTGTAGGTGAGGAAGAATTTAGTGAGAGCAGATGTTTGGATGGAATTCCTCCAGTTAACAGCTGGAACCGTCCATCTGGATTGTTGGGCTTGTTGTTGGGGTTCCTACAGAGCTCAGAGTGGACACACCAAGGTTCTTCTAATGAAAAGTCCAAACTCAAACTAGGAGGGAAAAACATTTTCATCAACTTCAATAAAAATCCAAAGATTAGAAAAAGTGAAGCAACAATGAGTCCTAGTACAGTCCCAGCACTGAAGTCCCTGCTGCTCTTTATACTGGATGTGCTGCATCACTGACTGACAGCTGATGAAGAGTCTCTGGAAACACTCGTTTATCTCCTCTGCTCTTCCTTCTTCTCTCTGCAGGTGGAAGGACTGATGATGGTAAACAGGACGGTGTGTGTGCTGAGAGAGGAGGAGCTGTGTCCTGATGATCCAGAGAGGTTGAAGCAGCAGCAGCTTGTGTGTAGAGACGCTCTGACTGGGCCATGTTACTGGGAGGTGGAGAGGAGAGCTTCATCCAGCAGTGACTGACAGAGGAATGAGAAGAAGTGCAGA
This sequence comes from Copadichromis virginalis, assembly GCF_057382275.1. NCBI lineage: Eukaryota > Metazoa > Chordata > Actinopteri > Cichliformes > Cichlidae > Copadichromis > Copadichromis virginalis. The sequence goes on from NC_140620.1 coordinate 7,276,122, forward strand.
TGACTGTCAGTGCTGCAGAGTGAACTGCTCTGAGAACAGCTCCACTGTCAGACACAATGTAGAGTCCAGCATCATCCCTGTGTGTCCCTCTGGATCTGACAGAGGATCATCAGTGTATCTGGACTGCTCTGCTGCTGCTCTGTCCTTCTACAGTCTCTGCACAGTCTCTGTCTGACTCTGGCTTCAGACCCTCCTGGATCAAACTCACCTGGAAAGACTTTCAAACATCGCTCAATAGATTTGAATACAGAATATATTTGATATAAGATAAGATAAGATAAGATAACCTTTATTAGTCCCACACGTGGGAAATTTGTTTTGTCACAGCAGGAATATATACTGTAGATGTACTGTAGAGTTGCAGTTTGTCACTTGTAAATACAGTCTGTGAGCAGCTGTGAGCTGAAAGATCTTTCTAGAAACACAAAATGTTTTCACTCTTCTGTTGCTTTTTCATATATTTCCACAACATTAATATTGATCCCACCTGTCTCACCTGTTTCATGCTTTTATACATAATAACAGGACACGTGTGATCTGAGCGCTGCTGTGGTTGCTGTGCTGCACGTCTTCATTTAGATACAGAGACATCTAGTGGTTCAGAGGGAGAACTGCAGGAGGTGGAGCTGTGTTTTAGCATGGAAAACTTTTTATCTTTTAGACGCAGATACAAATATGACAAGTATCAGTGTAAGATACAAAAGGTCACATCAGTCAGCAGAGGGAACAGTGATCACACAGCAATGTAAGAATAGAAACATAACAGTGAATCTGGACATGTATACAGAGGGAAGCAAACAAACAGGATGTAACACTACATTAAAGCCACAAATGGGAAGAAAACAAAGCCAAAGGAAAATAAATTTGATCTCAGGAATCCAAATCAGATGCTTTAGAGCAGGGGTCGGCAACCCTGGGCACGCGTATCACAGTTGCCACGTGAAGGGTTAACTGATGGCACGACCATAGCTGGACTGGCCATCGGGCATACCGATGGTGATTTTTCATTTTTATGGGCCGATGATGTTTTTTTATTTTCTTGTAACGGTATAACGATGGAAGGTGGTGGATTGGTGGATGCTGGTCGATGTGTAAAAATAACTCAGTTGTTTGGTGGTGGCTATGGTTGAGCTTCCACAGAGGCAGCAGGTGGATGAGGGAAAGGGGAGGCAGGAGGAGGAGAGACCCGAGGCGGCCGCCGGTCCGAGTGTCAGGTGAACTGAACTTCAGGTAAGAAGTTATGACCTGCAGTCTATCTGGGTCAGATATAAACCAAGTTTAGGTGGAGTTTGTTTTCCTTGTGCTGACTTTTTACAGTCAGTTGCAATAACTCGTACTGCTACTAGCTAGCATGACGGAGCTTCTATACAGCTGGGTGGTGCTATGATGTTACTGATAGTGAACTTCACAGTGGCTTACAATAGTATTCGGCCCCTTGAACTTTCCCACATTTTGTCACATTACAGCCACAAACATGAATCAATGTTATTGGAATTCCACGTGAAAGACCAACACAAAGTGGTGAACACGTGAGAAGTGGAACGGAAATCATACATGATTCCAAACATTTTTTACAAATAAATAACTGCAAAGTGGGGTGTGCGTAATTATTCTGTCATGGAAAAACACACTGCCATCAACTTCTGTTTTGTTTTTGTCAAAATCACTGTAATATAATCACTGTACCTTTATATACATGTGACTTGTATTAATGCTGCTGCCCTCTTGTGGCTAAAGTGTAATTATGTTATTGTTGTTAGGGAAAACATTTGAGAGTAACATGAAAAATGAGTCAGCACTTTGGCTTTAGCTTAAGAAATCCTCATTTTCATGTCATTAGTTAAAGTTGCATGTATTCATTATTATAATTTAACCTTTTAATATTGATGTCTTAAATTTATTTTGAGTAAATTAGCAATTTTATGGTATTTAATGGCTGTATTAAATAAAGACATCACTAATGAATTAATTATTTCAGTAATTAATTTAAAAATGTACATAATCAATTAAAGAAATATATTAATAATGAATTATCCATTAATTTCATTTAAAATGTTTCATTATTTGTTCATATACAATTCAAATTAGTTAATTACATATTTAATCAATTATTGGTTTGTTTTCTATTTTAATTATTTTACTGACACATTTAATGAATTATTTAATGATGTATTTATTTAATTCACGTTGCTACTCCTGGCCCTGCATCGCTGTTCATAAATACATTTTATTTGTCAGCTTCAGCCATCAAAGTCAGGGGGCGGGGTTAATGCTGATCAAGTCAAAACCATTGCTTTGGTCTGGTGGGCGTTCTTTTAGTGGGCTTTTCTGTCACGGCCTGTGTGGCAGACTATGATGAGGGGAAGGAGGACCCAAATGCTGGACTCTTTGATGAGGTCAGTGCGTTTATTTACAGTGATGCTAAATAATCCAAACAACAATAAATCCCCAGTGCGTTCCCGACTCTGACATGTCCTCTTGCCAGTGTTAGTGTTCTTTGTCTCCGCTCCTCAGTGTCTGAGCACCCCGTGCTCGCTGCCCTCTCGTCTCCACACTCCTCCTGGGGAATAACAAAGAGGCAGCCGTCAGCAACACCACAATGCAGCAGACTAACCTTAACTAACTCGCCAAGAGACTAACGTGAAGTTACGCAATGATCCAGCATCGGAGACAGCTCCACCACACTCCTAAGTAGCTCCTCTGACGAGGCTTGATCAGCTGCAGGTGTGAGTAATTCTCCTCCGCAGGTGTGGCCAGGCTCCTGGCTGACACACCCACACACACACCTAGATACACAAACATGGAAACAGGAGACTGCAGCACCAAAAACACACGTGTCCATAACTTCTTACAGGCCCTGGGTCACCCAGACCCCGGTCCCATGACAATTCCTCAAAACTAAGTAGGCCTACACACCAGGGTTTGGACATGTGTGGACCCAAACTATACTTAAACTTTACCCTTTTGTGTGTCACCAAATACACTTTAATATCTTCTAGACAAGAATGTAGTGGCATAATCTTTAACCTCCTAAGACCCAAACTCCTCCGTGGCATTCATTTTTAGTTTCTCTTTGATATTTGGGCTGATTGGGACCTGATGGATGTAAAAACAAAGAATTACCAGATTTTTTTTTTTTTTACCAAATTTTTGTTTCTGAGAAAAATGAGAGCCACATATGAGGATATTTGTCTAAAATTTCGATAGCACACTGGCAGTATAACATCCTTGTGAGTGGTTATCAGGCCCTTGTAGAGCAAAATGTAGTATTTTGGTCTAAACAACCCAAAATGTGATGTCCACATATGTGGACGCCAGGTCCTAGGAGGTTAAATATCTGCTCACTTTGTCAAAATGAACCTAATCATCTCTGATGAATTCAGTGATGTCTGCCAGCTCACCTTGCAAGTGGTCGAGCTTATACCGCCGACAACGCAGCACACAACTTGTAAACCCCCTGCTGACTATCACCTCTGGAGTTATTTGTTTATGTTAGTTTCAACTGTTCCTGCAAAAAGTAAGCACGTGTTACTGATAAAAAGTCCAATAGAAGCAAAGTCTAAACTTTGAAAACAAAAAACAGAAACCTGTCTGATTAAGATCTGATGTTTGGGGAGTTTCAATAAGCAGTGTGACCCGTGTATATGCATCAGGGGTGGGTTTTGATTATTGATTTATCGATTAAAATCGATTCTCGCTTGGATAACGTGATATCGATTCATTAAAATCCTGAATCAATTTTTAATATAAATTTATTTTGGCCAAAACGCCAGAATCTCAGGTTAAACCTCCCAAAATTTCAACAACCACCAAACAGCTAAAACAGTAAATGAGAGCAGGAACACGGATTCTGCACAAAGACGTAAACACAAAGCGCGGAGCCGCCGACGCATCAGAATCAGTGAGATGTGACTTTCTCACCTGACTGCACGGACACGAGCTGAAAGCCGACAGCTCGCTGATTCTGATGTTTCGGCGGCTCCGCGCTTTGTGTTTACGCCCTTTTTGCGCTGATTCTGAAGCTGCAGGTTTGATGTCTCTCCAAACAATATTGAGTAAACCAGCAGCAAAAGAAGCTCCAAACTACGCTTCACATAAACATCGTCATGAATTCCCTCTGATTGTTTTGCTGCCACCAGGATAAAATCACACTTCATGCACAGCTCTCTCTCTCTCTCTCTCTCTCTGTACTTCAAGAACAGTTTCCTGTTTTCTGCATTATTCGCTTGCTTGTTATGCACAAGTCTACCGTTCTTACAGCCTGTCGGCAGCTTTTTTTTTTTTTACTTACTTCTGAAAACAAAGCCTCATTTCTGCCGTTCAATACTGAACAAATTTAAACTTTTTAAAATGATGCAAAATTGCAAAATGCTCAGCTGTGTCTGTAATCAAACCTCTGTAACTTTGCTCTGCTTCACGTCAGCAGCATCAGGTAATGTTCATATGTTCATTAATGGTTTTCTTTTGTTTTTGATGTACTGCAGAATATTTGTATAAAATCCCAGGCCAGGAAAACCTTCATGTTTTTCTGTTTGATCCTCAGCTACTTTGACACAAAGGCCTCTGCTGTGACGCTCACACCTTTGATAAAGTCTCTCAAGTGTCAGATTTATTTTTATAGATATAAAAATATAGAAATGTACTGATTTATAATATTATAAATATATTAAATAATAATTAATAATTAATAAATATTATAATATTTCTGACTGTCTGAGGCCAAATTTCCCCGATTCAAATTGAATCAAATTGAATCGAATCGATTCTAGACATGAGTGACGATGCCAGCCCTAATATGCATGTTTTAATAAAAGAGATAATGTTGGTGTTTCAGTCATGTAGTAACTGTTAGCTTTAACTGTACAAGGCTTGTTAGACATAATGAAACACATCGTGCAGATTTCTGGATGTTAGACTATAATTTTTATTATGATTATTAATCTTGAGTCTAAAAAGTCAGTCAAGTATATCCAGGATATCTTTCTGTTAACTGGATTCACTGACCCTAACACTGGGACCAGGATAAGCGGTCGCATGGAGCTGGTTACCAGCTGGTTACCAGCTGACAATCTTATTATTTAATTAATTTAATTAAGTTATTTAATTTTTGTAATTTTTCCTCTACATTTCCCCTGAAATGAAGGGATTGTGTTAAACATGCTTTAGTTCCTCACATTTTTCTGCATCTCTTTGTTCAACCCCCTGAATTAAAGCTGAAAGTCTGCACTTCAAACACATCTGAGTTGTTTCATTTAAAATAGATTTTAGTGTATGTACAGAACCAAAATCAGAAATTAAGTTCTCTCTGTCCAGATATTTATGGACCTAACTGTATAATCTATACAGCACGTAAAAAATGCTGTAAATAAAGAAGTCTGTGAAAATGTGGCGCTTCCAGGTCAATTTAAACTGAAGTGATATAATCTTCTCCCCACAGTTTGAGTTTGTATTGTCTCAGCTGCAGACAGACTATGATATTAATATTATTAGTTATTAATATTATTAGTTATAAAGGACACCTTCCTGCCTTTAGTCTTATTCATGATGATTATTAGTCGTCTTCTAATGTCCACAAGTCTGTATGATGTGTTTCATAGTTTCTAACAAGCCTTTTAAACTTAAGTTACTGCATTGCTGAAACACCAACATCTGCTTATTGAACAAAACAAAAACAACCAAAAGTCCACACATCTGATTTTATTTTTATTTTAACAGACTTCCAAAGATTATACCAGATAACTGGCCTCAGAATATAATTGAATAAACATGTTTAAAAACGATAACCTAATCCTGTCTTGACAGGCTGAGCTCTTCAGTATCCACCAACAGCATCGTCATGCTGAGTCAGACGTTTCTGCTCCTGCTGGAAATACTCTTCCTCTTTCCACATTGTACCAAATGCTTTTAAATGTTAGTTTCAATTTAAAATTAAAGATTAAAAAAGTGTAACACATGATGCAAATGTAAACAAAAGCCCCTCTGCAGTATCAAGTCTGCATGGCACAGTGACACACTTTAGGTGATCTCCATCCTTGGGAAAAGTGCTGTCAGCTATTTCCCAGTCCCCTGGCGTCTGTGCTGTTCACAGAATCACAATTCCATCGCTGAACTTCCTCTCTGCACCGTCGATTAGAGCTTGGCACGCTCCCTTCATCCTTCTGCTTCTGTTCCAACGCCGCTGAAGAATTAGGGCAGAGCACATCGTACACCCTAGTTGTCTTCCTCGATGTCAACGTTGAATGTCTTTCACTCCTTCTGGTTGTTTGCTGTTCAAAGTCTCCTCTCGACGATCTTCTGGAAGCTCAGTAGCACAGCTCACTGTGGGATGTCTGCTGTGCTGAAGCTGATCTCTGCTCCTCTATGATCCTCCTGAAGCCTCTCTCCAGGCCTCAGCTTCCATCTTGTGGATGATCTCCTTCAGTCACTCCTTCTCAGGGCACGTCACAACATCTGCAAGTTAAAATATTGACACTCCTCTTTTGCCACACGGCTCTCGCCATGTGTCAACTCCACACAATGAGACATGCACAAGAATGTTGCACATTCTCTCTGAAAAATTCTCCAGGGTTTCTCTTGGAGCAGCTCCACTCCAAACCTGTAACCCTGTGTCAAAGAAACATTAGTCAGTGGTTAAATGTTAAGATTGTTCAACTCCCAGCTCCACCCGGAGCCTGTATCCTTGCCTGTAGACAAAACCCTGTAAGTTAAAACAAACTTCACATTTGCAAACAACTGTAGCTCATAAGAGTAATAAAGTATTCAGCGTCACAGAGACAAGTATCATTGCAGGTTTATTCTAAATCATTAAACTCCTGCTTTTGTGCCATAATTTGCTCCAAATCATCAATCATCTCAACTTCATCCCACATTGTAATCAGTGACTTTCCTTAAGTTCGTCACTCACTTGTTTCATCACTATGAGCTCAATAGTGTTCAGATAATGAGCCCATTTTAACTATTCTATAACCCTGCACATCTGCTCAGTTGTCACTTGTCTGTCTGTGCTGAATCCTTTACAAGCACATTAGAGAAACATTAGCAGTAGCATCCTAGGTCAGGCCTGGGTCACCAGACTCCAGAGGTGCTGTAAAAGGTCATAAAGTTAACACTCTGCTGTAAAAGAAGCAACACTGGCTTCAACACAGTATGTCTCTCACACTGTATTCACATCTCCACTGTAATATTCACATTCCTCAACAACACAGTGTAATTTCATCACCAACATACAGCCTGTCAACACAGTTTCCTTCACACAAAAACTCAGCAATCCTGTGGTAGAAAAACATTATTAAGTTGTGTCCTGCTGTAAATCACATGATCAAATCACATGATTAACCCTCTGCTGTAGAGAAGTAATGTAAATGTTAGCGCTGCGCAGGTGTGTACACACTTTCTCACAGTGACGTCTGCATTGTGAGTAATACAGGATCATGAATAACACACTGCTGGTAAATTCACAGACACACAGAAAAATTACAGCTAAAAGCTTAAATTTGCAGAGTTCACACAGTCATGTGACCCAAAGTTTCCTCCTCTGGTCTCCTCCTGCTCCTGCAACAAAAGACACACACAGAGATACATCCACCCCTTTGTCACATCTGGGTGGGGGTTAACCTTTGCATAGTGGTGTTAAGTCAGTCAACTCTTGTCAGCTTTCAGCAGTCCAGTCAGTTCCCCATTTTTTTCACTCATTTTTTATTCATTTATTCATTCAGTGCTGATAGTGGAATCTATCGTCGCATTTCGTTTCCACCCTCAGCAATATGACGCCATTTCAAAAAAAGAAAAAGAATTTCGACTGGATCACCGCTGAATCCTTTCAGACAGGGACTCGCTTCCTAATTGTCCCAATAAGTGGCTTTCTCCTGAGCCCATTTTAATTTTGGAGAAACTCACTTTGCAACCGTTCCCAACAACATGTTGTGTAGTTCTTCCTGTTCAAATGTTCAGATGTGCTTTAAATGACAAAGATTTAGCAACAAACTTTCAGTGCACTGTGAAAGTAACAGAATAAAAAGGAAAAAAGAAAGAAAGGCCTTGTTAAGTCATGACACGTGTTCTTCATCCCAGGAGGGGAAATCATACCAAACCTAACTGGCAGGTTCAACTTTGCAACAAAAGACAAATCATCAGCCAGATTAATCTCAAACATTCATCCACTCAGCCACACACCTCACACCACACAACATAACCCTGTTGTCTCATCACATAACGACTTTCTTCTCATGTAACCAAATGTGTGCCATGTTAAAACTTCTTCACACATCAGAAACTCAACAATCAGCTCACTCATTCAAGACCCCTCATCAGCGTCCTGTTTTCTCCTCTATGATGCAACCATCTGTCCTTCAAAATAATATTCATCCACTAGTCTATGTATCACTTTCATCTTACTAGTGACTTGGACAAGATGACAAACAGAATCTCATGCTTCATGAGTCAAATTGTTGTCGTGTTGAACAGATTCATGTACTGATCGTCTCCAGAATGTTAGAAGAGCTTCAATGAATCATTAGAAACAACTTACAGCTGCACAGTTGTGTCAAACCAATCTTTGTGTCATTGTGGGATTTTTGTGTTTCTACATGTGACACACGTCTAAAACATGCACACAATTTGAACACAAAACAGGGACATTTGTTACCACAGCCAGATGCTGAGAGCCATTTACTTGTAGTCCTGTGTCTATATATATGTACCATTAGATGTTATTGGAATGAAATGATTGTCAGCTTTGATAGTTTCCTGTATGTATGACAGTGAAAAAGCCGTCGGCCTCTGGAAGGAAACAGAAGACATTTCAGAGGCTACAGCAGATTTATTTGATTTGGGGCCTTTTTCAGCTTTATTGGTGTTACGGCCCTAGCTGGGCCTCTTGATACAGCCCTTGTGTGGGTGTGGTGCTTTTCTTCGCCTCCTCCTCTCTTACTCCTACCCCCTCTCTCTCTCTCACGCTCCTCTCTCCCCAGGACACAGCTGCTTCTGATTAGCCTCGTTTGCCACCTGGGCCCAGTCAGCAATCACCTCTCTGAGGTCATATAAGCTGGGGATGAGCTGTGAACAGGGTGTGGGGTGTTCTCGGCGGTGTGTGTGGTTAGCCTGCTCGAAGTGTGGAGTTGTGCAAACAGCATAGCTGCTTTACGTGAGTAGTGTGGGCTTGTGGGTAGTGATGGGCAGATGAAGCCCCATGAAGCCCCATGAAGCACTGGAGCTTTTCATCCAATTGGTTCACCCCAACGCGAAGCTTCATGAAGCTTCATTTGCTCTAGCAGGACACCTACTGGACGTAAAAATAATAGCTGGCATGAATTTGAAGAGTGTGGCATTTTGCACACAGCCTGTAAATGTCAACAACAAAAGGAGTGTGTAAAACATGTATATTGTAGTGATGGCAGTATACTGTGTATATTTATGCTGGCAGTATGGAAAATGATTATTTGCGGCAAAGTTTGAACCGCTTCATGAACCAGTCACGTGGTACAGCCGGGCAGCGAGGCTTCGGACGTCATCATTTTCAGCTCCTCCCATAAATGAAGCAAGCCTCGATACGCGCTTCGCGGAAACGCCCCCTCCATTACTCGACACACGCTCCGAAGCCTCGATACAGAACGTCCCATCACTACTTGTGGGCCTTGGCAGCAGTAAAACCAGCTGCTGTTAGTGATAGGGTGAGCTTGTGGGCCCCTGGAAGTGCCTCCTCATGGTGTGGAGTTTTTGTTTAGTTGTTGTGTTCTTTGTTGTTGCAACCTTTTTTCTCTTTTTCCGAGTGTTATTGGTAAAACGGCGTTGTCGGCTCTTTATGGTAAGATGATTTATAATAAAGACTATTTTATTTACTAAAAACACTGGTCTGTTTTCCTTTCATTCTGTTCTGGACTCATTTGTTACTGGTCCCCTCACTCGCATGCCTAGACCCTTTCGGGGGGAACGTAACGATGTGGGGGCTCATGCGGGATATGAATGGAAGGAACAGCAATTGAGTGTTAGTGAGTTGTTTGCCGGTGGCTTGTTTAGTTGTATTGTATCTGCTGCGCTCTCTCTCCAGTTAGCAAGGGGGAGTGTCTAGCTGAGCGTAAGCTCCTCCTTCAGGCACTCATTTTTTATTTTGCCTTTTTTATTTTCGGAGTAATCCTGGGTGGGGCTTAGTTCCCTGTCGGGGGTAGGCTTGTCTGTGCTTTGTGCACTTGACGCTTAGCCTTTAAAGTTTCCTCGAGCCTGGTACACTCCAGAAGCTAACTAGGCTAAGATTTTAGTAGGTAGGTCTGGGGAGAGGGTCGGCGGTATTTTTATTTGTTGGTTAACCTGTGGCCACACTTTTCCTGCCTGTTTTCTCATTTGTGTATTGGAGGTGGTGATTCTTTGTTGTTATTGTTAGCCTCAGGTAGATTTTGTTTTAAGCTTTATTAAACAAACCAAAATTCAGTGTGGGGTACTGCTCCTCAACGAGTTGTTGTTTTCCGAATAACGCAGTCGTTCACCTTGCTGGCAAATCTCAACGAGTTGAGAGTTTCCCCAAAGCTGTCGGGCTCTGGGGCGACGTTAACAAACATCAAGGTTTTGCCGTTTCCCCCGAAACATCCCTGCAGGAGGTAAGTGACCCTCGAGTTCCTGTAGGGAACATAACTCTCCTTGGCTACCTTTGATATTGTCGTGTTTAAGGAAAACCCCTCGCTTTGCCAACTGGACGCCTGTAGGAAGAGGGATTTGCATGAGGTGGCATCATGTTATAACATTTCTGTCTCCACAGCTCTGCGTAAGGCTGAGCTGAAGGCCGCTCTGGTGTCTGGTTTGGTGGGGAAAGGGATAGTGGCCTTGCCAGTGTCTGCCAGTCAACTTGAGCATGGTGCAGCATCTCAGCCCGTTCCGCAGGCGACAGCTCAAGCTGTAGGTCCATTAGTGTCGACACCTGTTGATCAGGGGCTGCCTGAGGACAAACCCATGACATTGCCTCACTTAGAACCCCTCTCCATTGAATCAAGTGAAGGCTTGAAGCAGGATGGTGTGGTTAGCCTGCTCGAAGTGTGGAGTTGTGCAAACAGCATAGCTGCTTTACGTGAGTAGTGTGGGCTTGTGGGCCTTGGCAGCAGTAAAGCCAGCTGCTGTTAGTGATAGGGTGAGCTTGTGGGCCCCTGGAAGTGCCTCCTCGTGGTGTGGAGTTTTTGTTTGGTTGTTGTGTTCTTTGTTGTTGCAACCTTCTCTTTTTCCGAGTGTTATTGGTAAAACGGCGTTGTCGGCTCTTTATGGTAAGATGATTTATAATAAAGACTATTTTATTTACTAAAAACACTGGTCTGTTTTCCTTTCATTCTGTTCTGGACTCATTTGTTACTGGTCCCCTCACTCGCATGCCTAGACCCTTTCGGGGGGAACGTAACAATTGGACAGAGCAGTGAAGATAAGTGACAGCAAAGCAGAGGGAGAGAGAAAGGGGGCGTGGCCCGGGTCAGAATCAAAGCCAGGCCAGCTGCTCTCCACCTCGTGGCACATGGTCACCTGCTCATCCTAGTGAGCTCCACCAGCAGCCCTTTCACACACTTTACACTGTCAAACACTGTGTGTGGACCTCAGCTAACAACAGGCTACATTTAAGTCTGGACTACATGCTTTTATATTGAAGAGATTTTTCACTGTTTTTATTCCATCAGCAGCTCAACATCATGAGCAGCTTTGACATAAAGACATCAAACTCAAGCTGACTTTAAACTACTTTTAATACAGGGGCTCAAAAACAACAACATCTTTATTATATATCAGGACAGAAAGTCCTTTTCATCTCAAAGGGAAACAGCTTTATTTGGAATAACCAGCGCTATCAACTGGTTTGGGATCTCCACCAGTTTCATGTCTTTACAGCTTCTCCAACAAAGTTCCTGTAAAATCAGCATTTTTGTCTTTATTGGTTTGATTGGGACTGAATAATCAATCACTATCTGCTGTTTTGTTCTAAAGAACAAAATGATGTTTCTATGGGTCAAAAAGCTCCAGATGTTGTCGGCTTCACAAAGAAAACAAAGAACTTATACACAAAGTGTTTGGAGCCAAAATGTTCCCAAGTTGCTCTTTTTGAAATGGCAGAGGTACAGTGGTGTCTAACAGCACACTGTGGAAGGCAAACATGTTATTGTTGGATGAAACTTCATGAATCCTTTGTAGATTTGAGCTGTTGGAGCCTTTCTTTTCTCTTCAGGTGTACAGATGCTGAGGAGGCAGGTGGAGCTGTTGTGATGCTGGCAGAGGGTGTGTCTTAGTAACTCTGTGAGGCAGAACTGGATCCAACATTGTGGATGTGTTGATGTTGGAGCCATTAAGAGTCTCTGGCCACACTGTAGGATTTCCCTTTGATCCACTGTGGGGGCATTTTGGAGTCTGTCAGTGAAACTCTTCATATTTGTGTTTGACTCCAGTTTATAGAAACTGAGAAATGTGTCATGCTTTTGTTCGGCCTCCACAAATACACACATTTGTTCATTGGTTGGACTTTTTGTAAGGAGACACATTGAAAACCATGTTAATAAGATCTTGTTGTTTCCTGTGGATCCGACACAGAGAGTGGACTTCAGACAGAAAGCGTGGAAGAGATTTTAGAGGCCGTGTGTGGCAACAGGAAGTTTCTGTATGTTTGCTGATCTTACATGTGGAAAACAACACGTCATGTTTGTGGAGTTCTACAATGATTGCAGCTGCCGTCATAGGCAACTCTCGCATTTAAGTTCATTTTATTAGATAGTTAAGTTTGAAACAATAAGTAGTTGAAACAGGGGCGATTCTAGGATCAGAGCTTTGGGGGTGCTGAGCACCAGGAGAGCTGCCCAGCCAGGCAAGATAAACTTTACTTGTCACAATGAGACTTCTTCCCCATCTCAGTCAATCCCTGCATCCCTAAATGCCTCCAGTTGTTCCGAGTTCTCTCTGACTGTCTCCTTGGTGCATTTAAACCCCTGTTCCTCCCTGTCCTCATCGTCTGTTGTCTTCGTTTCCGTTATCAGTCATCATAATTTTACCATCTCTGTGCAAGTCTGCAAATTTCTTTATTAAATCATAAGATTCTTAAAATCATCAAGTCTCTCTGTGCCTGGGTCCTCGTCACAAAACATGACATCACTGTTTTGTACATTTTAACACAATTTAATCCCAACATTTGTGAAAGAAAAGCAAAACACTATTTTTGAAAAGTCTGTAACAAAACCATCAAATCTGATAAAGGTTATTTAAATGCTGCAAAAGAAGAATGGATTAGAATAAAAGAAATACATATCCTAACCTTAATTACTGTGGGAGAATAATGAATGATGCTCACAGTGAGTAAAAAGTAAACTGAGTGCCTTTTTTGGACAGAGATTCACTTTTAATGTGTATGTATAATATAATACAGATGCATAAAAAAACACTCCCGAAACAGAATAAATTATTACAAATAAATTATTACAAAATATTTAAAATATATATATATATAAAAATGGAGGCAGCTTTGCCTGTGGTAGAATGTATACAATGTATGAAAAAATCTTTACTGCAGATGCTAATTTTACTAATTTAATAATACTAATTTTGTGTTGTAAGATTTATGAGTTTCATGCTTTCATAGTGGTCCTTAGGAGAGCTTGACATTTTTATCAGGTGGTCCACACTGTAAAAAGTGTGAGAAACACTGATAAGTGTCTGTGTGCTTTTGGAAAACATTTAAAGCTGCAGTACAGAATCTTTGAAAGAAGCTTAAAACATTTTTAGAAACAGAGCTTCTGCTTCTCTTTACAGCTCCTCACTCCACCAGGGCTGTTTGGTGCTTTCTGATAGTGTGCAAATGTGGTGCACGTATTGCGGCAGTCATACAGACAACTGGACGGTCCAAAAGTTAGCCTACCTATTACTGGCTGAGGTTTTAGTAGAGTTGTGGCTGAACCACATAAAAATATATAATTAATTTTAATCTCCCCAATCAATGATCATGTTATGTTGGAATGTTGTTAAAGATGGTCAAAAATGTTTCAACCCAGTTTGTTTTGCAGATTCTGTACAGCAGCTTTAATATAGGGAGGACACAACTTCCTGATTGTGAGTAAAATCAGGTTTTTTTTTTTTTCTTTGTCAGTTATACTATAGGGCTTTGGCGCGTGATGTTACGGGGGTGGGCGTGGAAAGGATTTTGGCCCGATCTCTCATTTTGGGGGTCTAGCGCAAGTGAAAAGGGAGCGAAGGCACACACAACAGCCATGGTTCGTATTTGCTGTGTGGTCGGCTGCAATGTTCGATCACACGACCGGCAAGAGAATAAGCTTGAAAAGGGTTTATCTTTTCATTCTTTCCCAACCTGGAAGCAACATGAGGCAGCTCGTGTATACTGCGGTCAAGTGAGCCCTCACTTACGAAGTCACAGTCAAGCTAGCCGCACCGCCAGCCGCACCGAAAATGTGGTTGCACTACTCTTACGTATATTACGGTATCGGTGAAGCCCAGCTTAGAAACGCAGTGTTTTGTGTCCTGACACTATTTTACTTCACAATCCACTCCCATTTTTAGTGTATCTCCACTTTCCCCCCTGTGATCCACAGCCAAAATTACTGTACGGTTTTTGAGAAAATTGATAGTAAAATCTTCCCATTTTGCTTTACTGTACTCTACATATTGACATCTTTGAGCTCAGATTACAGGAAAACTGTAAGAGGTGACGCAGATATTTCACTGGATTCTGACTCTAGGCTGTCGCCACTCTTCACCCTGTGATTCACAGCCAAATATACTGTACGGTTTTTGAGAAAATTGATAGTAAACTTAACACAATTTACTCTACTGTACTCTATATATTCACATCTTTAACCTCAGATTACAGGAAAACTGTAAGAGTTGACGCAGATATTTCACTGGATTATGACTCTGGGTGACCCCCACTCTTCACCCTGTGATCCACAGCCAAATATACTGTACGGTTTTTGAGAAAATTTATAGTAAACTTTGCACAATTTACTCTACTGTACTTTTAATGTCCTCGTCTTTGACCTCAGATTACAGGAAAACTGTAAGAGGTGACACAGATATTTCACTGGATTCTGAATCCAGGCCATCTCCACTCTGCACCCTGTCATCCACAGCCAAAATTACTGTACGGTTTTTGAGAAAATTGATAGTAAACTGCACAATTTACTCTACTCTATATATATTCTAGTCTTTGAGCTCAGATTACAGGAAAACTGTAAGAGGTGACGCAGATATCTCACTGGATTATGACTCTGGGTGACCCCCACTCTGCACCCTGTGATCCACAGCCAAATATACTGTACGGTTTTTGAGAAAATTCATAGTAAAATCTTCCCATTTTGCTTTACTGTACTCTACATATTGACATCTTTGAGCTCAGATTACAGGAAAACTGTAAGAGGTGACGCAGATATTGAACACGCCCGATCTGGGCTGGGTCGGGCCTGGTCAGTACTTGGATGGGAGACCGCCTGGGAATACCAGGTGCTGTAAGCTTTTGCACTTCCACACACAAACTGCAGAGGGCACTTCTGCTCCTGCTTGTGCTTAGAGGCATGAGAAGTTAACATTTATGGGTGATAAAATCTTTTTTCTATATTTTTAACATGAGAATATCAGTTTTCCATCTTGTCTTCCAGAGTAATCGGACAAAAGACAAACGTAGAACAAGGAAAAAAGAGGCCAAGTGTCTCACCTATAAAACAAAATTACTGTTTTCTGAATAGTCTCACACAGATAAACATTTGCAGGGAATACCTTTTCCTTCAAAACAAACGTCACAGACTGTGTTTTTCTTTACTGATTGTATTTGAGTAGAAACTCAGATTAAAATGGCATCAGTGCTCATAAAATGATTTAACTGTAAAAGTAGGTGTAGTGGATCACTTTGCATAGATCTAGATAAAAGTGCAGTAAGCAAAGACTACAGTGGTCATTGAGCAGCTGTTCCTATAATGTGAATCTGGGATAAAGGCACAGATTATTTGTTTGCCTTTGTTTCCTGGTTCTTTCTTTCTTATCCAAATGGAAAAAGAGAGCATAAAAGTACTGTTTACAAGCAGCTTATCTATCTCATTGTGCCCACTATCATAAAATCTTGGTTGACTGAGCACTGAGCCATCTACCACTCGAAATTGAACCTGTGTGGGACAACAACAAAGTCCAGTATACTAAGTTTCAGTAATGTGCAGTTTTTTCTGTGGAAGATGTAAATCTAAATAGATTCAATGCAATTCAGTTTTATTTATATAGCACCAAATCACAACAAAAGTCGCCTCAAGGCGCTTCATAGATACAGAGAAAAACCCAACAATCATATGACCCCCTATGAGCAAGCACTTTGGCAACAGTGGGAAGGAAAAACTCCCTTTTAACAGGAAGAAACCTCCGGCAGAACCAGGCTCAGGGAGGGGCAGCCATCTGCTGCGACCGGTTGGGGTGAGAGAAGGAAGACAGGATAAAAGACATGCTGTGGAAGAGAGACAGAGGTTAATAACAGATATGATTCAATGCAGAGGTGTCTATTAATACATAGTGAGTGAGAAAGGTGACTGGAAAGGAAAAACTCAATGCATCATGGGAATCCCCCGGCAGCCTACGTCTATTGCAGCATAACTAAGGGAGGATTCAGGGTCACCTGGTCCAGCCCTAACTATATGCTTTAGCAAAAAGGAAAGTTTTAAGCCTAATCTTAAAAGTAGAGATAGTGTATGTCTCCCGAATCCAAACTGGAAGCTGGTTCCACAGAAGAGGGGCCTGAAAACTGAAGGCTCTCCCTCCCATTCTACTTTTAAATACTCTAGGAACAACAAGTAGGCCTGCAGAGCGAGAGCGGAGCGCTCTAATAGGGTGATATGGTACTACAAGGTCATTAAGATAAGATGGGGCCTGATTATGTAAGACCTTGTATGTGAGGAGCAGGATTTTGAATTCAATTCTGGATTTAACAGGAAGCCAATGAAGGGAAGCCAAAACAGGAGAAATCTGCTCTCTCTTTCTAGTCCCTGTCAGGACTCTTGCTGCAGAATTTTGGATTAGTTGAAGGCTTTTCAGCGAGTTTTTTGGACATCCTGATAATAATGAATTACAGTAGTCCAGCCTGGAAGTAATAAATGCATGAACTAGTTTTTCAGCGTCACTCTGAGACAGGATATTTCTAATTTTAGAGATGTTGCGCAAATGGAAGAAAGCAGTCTTACATATTTATTTACTATGTGCGTTGAAGGACATGTCCTGGTCAAAAATGACTCCAAGGTTCCTCACCGCGTTACTGGAGGCCAAGGTAATGCCATCCAGAGTAAGAATCTGCTTAGATACCATATTTCTAAGATTTTCAGGGCCGAGTACAATAACCTCAGTTTTATCTGAATTAAGAAGCAGAAAGTTAGCGGCCATCCAGGTCTTTATGTCTTTAAGACATTCCTGCAGTTTAACTAATTGGTGTGTGTCATCTGGCTTCATGGACAGATAGAGCTGGGTGTCATCAGCATAGCAGTGAAAATGTATGCTATGTCTTCTAATGATACTGCCTAAGGGAAGCATGTATAATGTAAACAGAATTGGTCCTAGCACTGAACCCTGTGGAACTCCATAATTAACCTCAGTGTGTGAAGAGGACTCTCCATTTACATGCACAAATTGGAGTCTATTAGATAGATATGATACAAACCACTGCAGCGCAGTACCTGTAATACCTACAGCATGTTCTAATCGCTCTAATAGGATATTATGGTCAACAGTATCGAACGCTGCACTGAGGTCTAGCAGGACAAGCACAGAGATGAGTCCACTGTCAGAGGCCATACGAAGATCATTTGTAACCTTCACTAAAGCTGTTTCTGTGCTGTGCTGAGCTCTGAAACCTGACTGAAACTCTTCAAATAAGCCATTCCTCTGCAGATGATCTGTTAGCTGTTTGACAATTACTCTTTCAAGGATTTTTGATATGAAAGGAAGGTTGGAGATTGGCCTATAATTAGCTAAGACTGCTGGGTCTAGAGATGGTTTTTTGAGTAAAGGTTTAACTACAGCCAGCTTGAAGGCCTGTGGTACATAGCCGATTATTAGAGATAGGTTGATCATATTTAAGATCGAAGAATTAATTAATGGCAGGACTTCTTTGAGCAGTTTTGTAGGAATGGGGTCTAAAAGACAGGTTGATGGTTTGGAGGAAGTAATTATTGAAGTTAACTCAGAAAGATCAATTGGAGAAAAAGAGACTAACTTAACATCAATGGTACTAAGAGTAGCTGTAGATAATATTACATCTGTGGGATGATTATTGGTAATTTTTTCTCTAATGATACAAATTTTATTTGTGAAAAAGTTCATGAAGTCATTACTAGTTAACGTTAAAGGGATGGTTGGCTCGAAAGAGCTCTGACTTTTTGTCAGCCTGGCTACAGTGCTGAAGAGAAACCTGGGGTTGTTCTTATTTTCTTCAATCAGTGATGAATAGTAAGATGTTCTGGCTTTGCGGAGGGCTTTCTTATAAAGCAGCAAACTATTTCTCCAGGCTAAATGATGATCCTCTAGATTTGTGACACGCCATTTCCTCTCCAGATTACGAGTCATCTGCTTTAGGGTACGTGTTTGAGAATTATACCACGGAGTCAGGTACTTCTGATTAGAGACCTTAGTTTTCACAGGAGCTACAGTATCCAGAGTCGTACGTAGTGAGGAGGTGAAATTATTAACAAGATAATCGACCTCTGTTGGGGTAGCGTTCAGATAGCTGCTCTGCTCTCTGTTGGTACAGGGCATTGGAGATGATAACAGTGGGTGGATTATATTCTTAAACTTAGTTACAGCACTTTCAGAAAGACATCTACTGTGATAAAGTCTACTCTTCACCGCTGTGTAATCAATTATTATAAAAGTAAATGTTATCAGGAAATGATCAGACAGGAGAGGGTTTTCAGGAAACACTGTTAAATGTTCAGTTTCTATGCCATATGTTAAAACAAGATCTAGAGTGTGATTAAAGTGGTGGGTGGGTTTTTTTACATTTTGAGAGAAACCAATTGAGTCTAATAACAGATTAAATGCCATGTTGAGGCTGTCATTTTTAGCATCTACATGGATGTTAAAGTCACCCACAATAATTATTTTATCTGAGCTCAGAACTAAATTAGATATAAAGTCTGAGAAATCAGACAGAAACTCTGTGTAAGGCCCAGGTGGACGATAGATGATAACAAGTAAGACTGGTTTCTGAGTTTCACAGCTGGGGTGGACAATGTTAAGCATTTTTGCATCACACTCCTATTTCAAAAGGTCAGTTAAAGCCACATAATTGGAATTTCGTTTCATCTCCCCACAGCACTTTCTCCAAAGTCTTCCCTGAATCATTTAGATGTTCACTGGCACTTGAGATGGGCCTATACATGTTTCTCCTTGAACAGGTAGCTACCCTATGTTAGCCTAGCTTTCTATCACTGATGCTCTGTGTGTATGCTGCTGCCTCTCTCTCATGTTACTTAAAAAATTAACCCCACAGCTTCAATAACCGTATCTAAAAATCTCTCAGTGAAAGTTACGGTTGTAGGTTTGGAAACATTTTGGGGTAGCCAGTGTTAAATAGAGACAGGGCCACATTCTTTATCTAGTCATTGTAATGAAAGAAGCACATTAAAAACTATATGAGAGTTTGCTTTTAACAAGCATGTAATGACTCTACTTAGTTTAGGTAGTCTTAGGGAGTCAAACTGAAAGTAGCATTTTGTGGATGTTTTCCCTGCTGCCCGATCCCATCAGTCTCTTAAAGCATCATTTTTTATGCACCCTGGTGTGACAGAGGTTTCATGGCGCTACAGGTTACCTGAGCACATCAGGTATATTACGGTTGAAAACGAGTGCCCGGCCTTCCAGTGGGTGTTCGACCTCTCGTGCACAGCTCAGGAGTCTAAACGACCCAGCAGTTATGGACATGTGTGTTTCTGTCCCTCGTTCTCCCTGCTTGCAGGTATATCTGTGTTTGTGTGTGGATGCCGGAGTTTCTGAGAGCACCTGTTTACAGGCACCTTCAGGCCTGGTGGGTGTGGCCCTGCCAGGTGGTTGGCCACACTTGAAGACCATCACACAGCTGATCAAGCCTTGTCAGAGGAGCTACTTAAGAATGCGGTGGCGCTCTCTCTGACGCTGGATCATTGCGTGACTTCACGTTAGTCTCTCGGCCAGTCAGTACGGATAGTCTGCCGCATTGTATGTGTCTTACGGCTGCCTGTTTGTTATCTCCCCAGGAGAAGCGTGGAGACGAGAGGGCAGCGAGCACGGGGTGCTCAGACACTGAGGAGCGGAGACAAGGAACACTAGCACTGGGAAGAGGACATTTCACGGGAGTTGGGAACGCACTGCGGATTTATTGTTATTTTCCATTCACTGTAAATAAACGCACTGCTTGCATTCAGAGCTCCGTGCCTGGCTCCTCCTTCCTCACATCCCCACGGTTGACGCTGGCCAACCATGACAAATACCTTTTCTTAGATTCATTATTAGTTCAACATTGACAAATAGTAGTTGACTAATATCAGAAGCCAAAAAGAAAACAAAAAACAAACTAAATAAATATTTCAGACGCTGAAAATAAATTATTACGGTTGTTTAAATTTGCTGTCCGCAAGTTAGGTCTAATACATGTAGTCAATCTAATGAATCAATATTACATGTAAAAAGTACAGAACTGAAAATGAAACTAAAATATAACGGTAAATGAACTGGTTCTTGTATAAAACTTTTCTACTCTCTACAACTTGCCTCATTCATGCACTCACTTTTTTCTATGCTTTTTCTCTGTAAGTGCTTTCTATCTAACATTAATACGCATTCATCCTCCCGATGGATGCATCGGAGAGCAACTTGGGGTTAGCATCTTGCCCAAGGATATTTGGCATGCAGGCTGGAGCAGGCGGGGATTGAACCAGCAACTTTCTGATTAGTAGGTTTCCTGCTCTACCTGAGCTACAGACACCCCAATTTGTGGTGCTCTGGAAACAACACGTTCTCATCCCAACAGGTAACGATGCTATGTGACAAATCATCGGTATGTGTAAATGTGTTTTTTGTTCTAATCATGAATCGCTTTTGTTAGGGAAAATATTCTAAAACACTTCTTCAGTAAAGACTCAGAGAAGAGAAACACACAGAACTTCTTGCTAGCAAGGGCAGCCTCCAGACTGAGACTCGCACTAAGAAACTGCCCCAATCTTTATTTATACTTCAGTAGGTGTGTGTGTGTGTGTGTGTGTGTGTGTGTGTGTGTGTGTGTGTGTGTGTGTGTGTGTGTCCTGCTGATCAAAGGGTCATGAGAGCACAAAAGGTACATCCTTGGTCAGGAAAGGGGGTAGTCTCCCCCACCCTAGATAACATGGTGAGCAAGTCCAGCAGTTCATCTATATGTAAAGAAGCACTTAAACTAAAACAGACATAGCTACGTTAATCCTTCCGTAAAACAATAAAACAAGGTATGAGCTCTCATGCTCCCAGACGTGGGGGTGCATTCCTGGGATGCACCCCAAGCCTGCAGCCTGTTAGAGATCACACACAATTAATTATATGCCTCTAAGTATACATGGTTGAATATTTCCTAATACAAATAACTACATGCAGTATTCTACCATATGCAAACTTATATCACTAAAAGATTATACTGACTACTAAATACAATTTTCCATTGACATTCCCTCCTGTTGTCAGTAAAACTTTAAGTGAGATACCAGTTTGTAACATCCTGTTGTACATTTTCTATCACATCGTCATTAATCACACAAAGTCTTCATGTTCCAACAGGTCGGGGTCATTATCATCATCATCACTTGTCATGGCTATTTATGCAGCAACAGTAGAAAATATTACGTGGTTAATCATGAGTTTTATACATGGCAATATACACGTTACAAAGACACAAAATAAAAGTAAAAATATCCCAACTCCGATGAGTAGTCTTTTTAGCACCTGTAACCAGGAGCCAGTGTATAGCCAAGAAAACCAGTCACTTGTATCACTTACATAGTCCTGATTTTGGGCCTGCTGGATCTGTCTCCAAACATTCAGGGCGTCAGTCATATTTGATGAATGTGCGTCTTCTTTATGTAAATGCAGAATGTGTTGTTGAAGAGGACACAAAGTCCCCTTTCTCTGCTAGTATCATAGAGTAATTCTTCCCTGGGAGTTGGTCCAGGAACACATATAGTGTGGGGTATGTTGCCGTGCTGGGTAGATGGGAACAGACATAATAGTCTGTATTTGCCGATTCTGCTTTTGTTCTGTCGTGGATATAACGGTACCAGGCATTGTTCATCCACGGAGGAATGTGGTCTTGCGTCATATCCCTTAGGTGAGAGTTGTCGTGTGTCCATCTTCTCTGCCTTCCTCCTGGTTCAGCTGTTTCCGGCACCAGCTGGGGTCCTGTAAAAGTGAGTGTCGTAGTCAAGGTAACCAAGAGGGTCCACCTTGGTTGCACACAGGTCCGTCACGCCTCGCACTTGGTTGCCCTAGAGTTGATCAGAGGCTGGAGGTTGAAGTGCGAGCTTACCCTACGGGGGCTCAATCAGCACTCCCCCCTCACCACTGAAACAACCAAGTGTGAGATTTCTCTATTGTGCTGTCTTGAGGGTGCCGGGGTTTCCTGGGATCTCGACCTTTTCGCAGTGGCTCTGATAAATCCAGGAGGGTCTCTCCGCTATTTTGCAGGCAGTTGGAGTGGTCAGAAGCACTTGAAATGGCCTCTATCAACCCCCATCACCTCACTTCAGGCCGTTATCCTGTGGTAGGAATACTTATGACTCTTCTACTGTCCGTTCTCTGCAGAAAAACCTCTGTGGAAAGGGTGCAGGGTCCAATTATCTTACTGGCATTATGATCCCAGCAGTCTTCAATGTGCCAGCGTATTCATAGTATAGTGACACAGCATTAGGTGATGTTCATGGAAACTGCTGTCATCACCACCATAGCTTCTGGTTCCTGTGCTTTCACAGAATCATGATGTCATCCTTAGACTCCCTCTGCGCTGTCGATGGAGCTTGGCACGCTCCCCTCATCCTTCAGGTGCCCGTCTGTTGTCCACAATCTCCTCTGTTGGCCTCTGGAAATCTCCCTTGGCACAGCTCTCATTCCAACGCAGTTTCGTGGTCCTTGCTTCTCACTGGGCCTCTGAAGATTTCTTAGGAGATTACTGCTGCACCTGTATTTTCTTGCTAGGAGGAAAAACTTCTATTTGGAGAGCATGTCAACAATCATCAAACCACGCTCTTTTAGTTCAGTGAACTTCACTTATAGGCCATCAAAGCCTCATCTGAACATGGATGCATCACTTGCATAGGTTTAATACTTGTAAATAAACTGTTAATTTTATGTTAAATTTTATGTTAATTTATTGTTTCATATTAATCCTGGATCCCCTCTCTTGACACATGGACACTCCCATGAGTCAACTCATTAAAATCAGATTCCTGTCTTAAAGAAAAAGATTAGCTAGATCATATCCCAGGCAACATCAGGGCATCTCCTCCCCTGGAGCAGCACCACCCTGGACCTATAATCCTGCAATAAAAATGTTAGTGTGTTTTGCATATTAAGTTTGCTTAACACCGGGCTCTCCCAGGAGCCTGCATACACACCATCATGGCCTGGAAAGCAAAATCTGGAAATAAAATCAAACTTCATACCTGTAAACAATTGTATCATAAGAACAAGAAGCATTCAACATCAGCAAGACAAGTGTCATGTGCAGGTTTTCTCAAATCAGTAAACTACAATTATTTTCATAAGTCGCCTCAGACATGGATCATCCCATGTACTCAGGCAACATTAATGTAATCGGTGACTGCTCTTAAGCAAAGTCACTCCACTTATATATTACTATGGGCTCAAAAGTGGCCAGCTAATGAGCCCATATCAAACTATCCCAGAAACACTGTATCTCTTATTTGTTTTTCTCATGTCACTTGTCCGCTTCTGCCGAATCCTCTACACGCAGTCATAGAAAAACAAACATTAGCAATACACATTGACTGTGGTCAGACGGAGGTCAGACACAGGTCAACAGGTTCCAGAGGTGCAATAAAAACACCATAAAGCCAACCATCCATAACTATGGAAAGAAGTGACACTAGTTTTTAACACAGGAAATTTCACACGTGTTATTCACATCATCAAAGTAACCTTCACATTTTCCCAAAAACACAGTGTAACAGCATCACCACTCATAACCTATAAACACAGTTTTCCTCACACATAAACCCAGAAATCCTGTAGTAGGAAAAAACATCAACCAGTTGTCCTGGTATAAATCGCATCATCAATTCACATGAAGAACTGGCATGCTGTAAGAAAAGAAAATGCAAATATTAGCGCTTGCGCAGGCGTATGCATACTTTGTCACAGTTATCTCTGTGAGCAACACAAGCCTATGAATAACACACCTGATAAATGCACAGACACAGAAAATGGCATTTAAAAGGTTAAATCATCATGCAACCTCGAGTGTTGCTGTCATCTTTCTGCTCCTGTAAAAGGAAACACATGGGTTCATCTGCATCTTTGTCAGGTGGGGGTTAACTTCACACAATCATGTTCAGTTAGTCAGTCAGTTATTTTAAAATTCTTACTCATTCACTCAGTGGTTCCTTCTTTTGCTAATTGTGGAAATTATCATCGCATTCGTTTCCACGCTCAGCAAAACGACGTTATTTCAAAAAGAAAAATAATTTAGACTGGATTTCCTCGTTGAATCCTTTTCGGGGGGGGGGGACTCTCATTTCCTAATTGTCCCAAATAAGTGGCTTTCTCCTGAGCCCATTTTAAATGTGGAGAAACTCACTTGCAACAATTTTCTTGACGACGTGTAACGCTTTTAATTCCTGACTTGCAGATCTGCTCAAAGAAAAGAAATTCACAAGCAAAAATCAGTGCTTGTTCAAAAATGAAAAATGAAAAATAACAGAGGTTATCAAACCAAACTTTCAGTGCACTGTGAAAGTATCAAAATAAAAAGGCCTTGTTATAGTCATGACACAAGCTCCTCATCTCAGGAGGGTAAATCACCATTAGCATGGTACATCATACCATCATACTAATTGGCAGGCTCAACTTCACAACAAAAGAAAAATCATCAGCTAGATTCACTCCAAACCAACCATCAGCTGCACAACACACACATAAGCCTAATGTCTTATTAGCTATGAGTTTAAACACCAGGTCTGTGCTCTTCACTCATTTAGGCCACAGATCTATTTTATTCAGTTTTCCTGTTCCCTTCATCATAAAACATGTGACATGCTGTCATGCACTTCACAAAAAAAGTTTGTTCTGACGTATTCAGAGTTGTGTATCTAAATACAGGATTCACTCACACATCAAAGCAGGAAACTCAAGTGTTTTTGAGTCCCCACTCAACACACAACAACTCCAACACATCCCATTCACTCGTGCTAAAATTCAGTCACCTTTCATTAATCTTAAACCGATCAACTAATTTGCATATCAGCTATTAACCCACTAAGTTGACAGGACGACAGAAAAGCATGTTCAAAATAGTATCACAAAAGACAATTTCCCTCATACAGTAAATTACTTGCTGCATCAATCAAGCAGGAAGCTTCTCCCAATTTACTATATTAACAACTAAATTTATTGTCTGATCACTGGTTGGTCAAACCAGAATCTTTTTCCCCACAAAAGTTTAAATTGTTGTCCTGCAACCTAGAGAGTCAATTTTTTGCATTGGATAAATTCAGTATTTGATAACAAGTGTCTGCTAAATTGACACTATTTTAACACTGATGAAAGATAACAAGCTAATTTTCATTACATGGGTGTTTGTGTTATTAGGCAGGTTTAATGCATGTCTGTGGAGCTGCATATCCAGCAGAGCATGTTCTTAAAGCTGCCTTTCCTACACATTTCTCTGCTATTTGATCATTTCTTAAATACTGTGCTATGAGTCCACTGGTCTTTGCATCACACGGGGTGACTCGGACAAGATGATAAACAGACTCACGCTTAAGATGTTGTCTAATCTTCATAAGCTCTCTTGTGTTTGGAAGTGTTAGTAGGGTTAATGCATGTTCTGCTTGTGTGTGTGATTTTGTATGTTTCTATTTTCGCAATGTTTCAGACCCCTTCACAATTTTCCAACTTAAGCAGTCAGTTTTCTTTTCCCAGGTTTTTTTACCCCAAATTTTTATTTCCCACATTAAATAACAAAATTTGTGTTCTCACCACTCTCACTCTATTGTCCTCTCCCACTTCAATAGTCCAATAGCAGGCAGTTTCTCCTTCAGCTTTGTCCTGTCCCTCCTCTGATGCGGTTGACTTTGTGCTAGTGGCTGAAGTGCTGCTGCTGCCTTCTTGGGCGACTTCTTAGCAGCTGCTGCCGGTTTCTTGGCTTTGGCCGCGGCGGGCTTCTTGGCTTTGCTCTCAGTAACCTTGTTCATCTTAAAGGATCCGGAGGCCCCGGTGCCCTTGGTCTGCACCAGAGTGCCCTTCGACACCAGGCTCTTGATGGCGGTCTTGACACGGGCCTTGTTCTTTTTCACATCGTAGCCTCCGGCAGCCAGAGCCTTCTTGAGAGCGGCCGCGAACACGCCGTTGCGCTCCTTGGAAGCGGCCACGGCTTTCACAATCAGCTCGCCCACGCTGGGGCCGACCTTCTTGGGCTTGGAAGTCGTCGTCGTCTTCTTCTTCTCGGCCTGAACCTCTACACAGGGCGCAGGGCGTGTTTATGATGGAGCCTTTCCCACCACAGCGCTGGCACGTTGAGCGCATCATGAAGGGTCCATTTCTTTCATGTAGCTATGGTCGCTAGCCAGCATGCTAGCCGCATGTGGCTTGCCCGAGTCACTCAGTCCTTTCTGAGCATTTCGACATGCTGCCGCCGCAGAACCTGGCCTCAGATCCAGCAGGTTTAGCGCGCTGATCTCCAAAAAAAGTCCCGAAAGCCAGAAAGACGTCAAATAAGTGTCTCGTGCTAAGCGCTCGAACAAAAACTCCTCTTCACGCCGCCATCTTGCTCGCCCCTCCGTGGAATTCATCCAATCAGACAGAAGATGGGTTTGCTTTCTTCTCTGATGCTGTTTGTCCACACTGCTGCTGCTTGCTGGAACTCTTTGTTCAGGACTTTTGCTGCTGTCTCTTTATCTGTCATATTATTGCTCTTTGGAGCTGCATTCCTTGTCTTCAGGGAGGAGTGAGAGCTGCTTGTGAGTTTGAGAGACACATGGTGCTGTAAATAAATCAGCCAGAAACTTGGCCTGAATGTTTCCAATGATGTTAAACTATGACTTTCTTCCGACCGCTGCATGTGGAAAATTGATTCAGGTCTGCTTTTCACCTGAAAGTGACAAACTAAGACATTTCATTATTATCATCACTGCTTAATCAACACACATCTCTCTCTCTCTCTCTGTTTTTGTGAACAGTCCTTTCTTAAAAGCAGAAAATAATATTGTAGTTGTTCTTGGCTGATCAACACAAAACCTTTTTCCTATAATTATTTTTCATCTACAATGTAAATTTTGTCTCTTTTTCACTCTTTTTTTAATATATATATATATTTTTTTAAATAGCTGGTGACCTGCAGAATCACCGCTCTCACAATCAAAGGCAATCACTCTTACACAGCGCACAAAAACACTGTGACGTCAGACACATTCACACTCACTTTTTCATCTGCGTAAATAAATCACATGGCTGATGATATGTACCATGGTGATCCATAAATATGATCACCAGTTTATTTAACTATTTTTCAACCCAACAAAACAAATAAACAAAAACATGATGCTGATGTTATGAACACTCTACACACAAGTCAAGATGCAGGAAAACTGCTCACGGAAACGCTGCACACTCCAGTTATCACAGTTATCATAGTTCTGTTTGTGTGAATTATCTGCTTTCATTATTAATACCAGTTTATAGGTTGTTATCCTTTTTATTATTAGTTTGAATGCATTAAAATTAAGTTGTAATTTAGCTTTTTGTTTATTTTACTTTATTCCTCTTGCATTTATATCTATTCAGTCGGGTCTGTTTCCAACCCTTTCTTAAACTACTTCAAACTACTGTGAGCTCTAATTTTCGCTGGGTGAGGGATTATTATGTTCTTCCTAGTCTGAACTGCTCTCTTCACCTGAGCTGCTATCCTATTCTGAGTTACTGTCTACTTTGTTTCTTCTACCTCTTGCTCTTCCACGATGCATTCCTCTCTCTTTCTTTTGGATTAGTCCTGCTCCGGCTTGCTGTTTTTCTAGACATTTCTCATCAGGTGTTAATTTTACTTGTTTATCACCCATTTTCAAAGATTTTGCTGGGCCGTCGCTGGCACGCTTGACTTCAGAGTGGTTTACTGATACGGCCTTCGACTTCACCCTAACGGTGAAGCGGTATCAGTTTTATGAGATGAAACTCAACAGTTCTCCTTTGTCACCAGCACGTGAGCCTCAGCAAAGAAAACAAAAAATGGAAGTAGTTCAGCAGCGTATTGTGCTGTAAAATCAACTTACTTCCAGACACATACACACACATAAACATTTGCGCGCTAATTTGTCACGAGATAATTTCAGCTACCTCTAAAACTGGTCAAAACACAGTTCCTTTTGGCGAACTTAAACCCCCCTTTTTTTTTATCACATTTCTTTAAACTTTTGCGGCCGTCTTATATACCGAAATAGTGTTTCTCACCCCTGACGTCCCACTGGCGATTCAGATCATTGGACTGAATCCCACCGCCGTGGACCAGATTATAACACCGGCCCAGACCCGAATTTAACGTCCTGGGGCTCTCTCCTCGTCCAAGAGGGCTGTGCACAGGCTTCGGTGCTGGCTCCCCACGGCGTCAGGAATCAGTGCTGGATCTTGGAACAGAGTCACAGATGACAATTCTGATATTTTCTGATCCGGCTCGAAGGACCAAATAATGTTAGGGAAAATATTCTAAAACACTTCTTCAGTAAAGACTCAGAGAAGAGAAACACACAGAACTTCTTGCTAGCAAGGGCAGCCTCCAGACTGAGACTCGCACTAAGAAACTGCCCCAATCTTTATTTATACTTCAGTAGGGGTGTGTGTGTGTGTGTGTGTGTGTGTGTGTGTGTGTGTGTGTGTGTGTGTGTCCTGCTGATCAAAGGGTCATGAGAGCACAAAAGGTACATCCTTGGTCAGGAAAGGGGGTAGTCTCCCCCACCCTAGATAACATGGTGAGCAAGTCCAGCAGTTCATCTATATGTAAAGAAGCACTTAAACTAAAACAGACATAGCTACGTTAATCCTGCCGTAAAACAATAAAACAAGGTATGAGCTCTCATGCTCCCAGACGTGGGGGTGCATTCCTGGGATGCACCCCAAGCCTGCAGCCTGTTAGAGATCACACACAATTAATTATATGCCTCTAAGTATACATGGTTGAATATTTCCTAATACAAATAACTACATGCAGTATTCTACCATATGCAAACTTATATCACTAAAAGATTATACTGACTACTAAATACAATTTTCCATTGACAGCTTTGTAAAACAAGACCTGATAGGGTTAAGGTTAAAGTTATGGTTAGAGTTAATGTTAGGGATAGGGCTGGAATGGACGGCTGGAGCCTCTCCTCCAAGTGTGTGTTACTGCCGCCATCAGCATTCTGTTGTATTCTGTTGTATGCTTTTCTCTGTAAGCGCTTCGAGCCTGTACTTTTTTGCTTTAGCTGAGTAATGAAGTTGAATCAGTACTTTAACTTTCACTGGAACAATAGTATTTTTACTTCTACTTAAGTGGAGAATGTCTGATCTTTCGCCAACTCTGGCTGTCTCTCAGTCTTGGAATACCCACTTGTTGTCCAGCGGTGTCCTGGGAATATGGGAACTAGACAGACTGGGGAAACAATGGGAGGAGACACAAAGATGGAATCACTTTTACCATCTTTTATGTATTTGCTGGTCGTCTTATTTCTTCTATTTTGCAAGCACAGTGTTGCAATCATTGTCTTTGTGGTACAATGACACAGGTAGAATGCAGGTGTTTTCATGTAACACGATGCCAGAAAGATGAGTAATGTGTTTTGAAGAGAAGATAAAACATCATGTTTGAACAAAGATAAGCAGCAGACACGTCTGTGTGTGAGTTGTTCAGGTTCAGTAAGAAGGTAATATGTCTGCAGAATTTGTAATTCTTATGAAGATATTGCTTGTACAATAAATAAAATCCCTTTAACTTCTTCTGGAGAGTGTCTTTATATATTTAGTCATTTTGGGGCGATCCTTTATTTAGTAGTAACTCTAGTCGGGGATATATATCAGAGTTTACTTTCAGATATGAGCATTGTGTTTCCTGTGGATTAATGAATGAATTATTTATTTATGTAATTTTTGAAAGACTGGCTCATGTAAAATATCTGAAAGTATGACAAAGCTCTCCTGTTACACTTTATGGACACCTGAGCGTCACCATGAGGGCCTGTCTTTATTCACTTTATTCACTGAAATCCACTTTTATAATGAATTCACAGTAATCACTGACACCTTCAGAGCATTACATTCATTAAAGACGTCTTCTACACCTACTCTTCCAGACGACCGACACATACTTCAACCACTGCAGGTTAACCAGCCACTCATCAGTAAAGCAAAAACTAAATGTAAATGTCCTCATGTGGAAAAGACTGAAACACAACTCCCATATATCACTAATGTAACAGATCCATTTAGGGAGAGTGAGAACACTAGGCTGGATGTGGTTTAATGCAGGAACATTCATCATGTCTTGAGTTCAACAAATCATTTACATTGAATATGTGAGCTGGATGGTTACACGATACAATGTGATTGTCAACAATAACTGCAATGAACGCTGGTTTGAGGGCGGAGTCAAGGAGGCCATTTACGTGAAAAGGGAAAGACCCTCTCTGAATCAAGGAGGGGGCCTAAGGGTACATCTGTCACCATCTTACAATGCTGTGATTGCAGCCGTTCTCCAACTCTCTGTGAATGGTACTCAAGACCATTGATCAGTGGTTGTTGATCAATGGTCATGAGAATTTGCATAATCATGATTAAGGAACTGACCTCCCAGCCCATTGTTCCTTCAGTCGGCTATTTTTCTGACTGAAAACGCTACGTCCAGAAGAACAGAATCAACTTTTGGAGATTTACTTCCCTGATGATTGAGCACGCATCAAGACCTTTTAATCAGGCCAACAAATATCTTGTACTCAATTTTAGCAGCAGCCATTGTGACACTGATGATAAAACTTGTGTAAAAGTGCGAAGCTGTAAAAAAGTAATTATAAAAAAGCGTTTTTGTAGCTGAATGTTACTGGATAGCTGTTTCAACTGTAACACATCAAAATAACCTGCTAAGGTTTAATAGGCTATAAGGAACACACTCACTTCCTGAGCCCTGGGCAATAAGAGACGTTTTGTGTTTTATAATTTATTGATATGTTTGATCCTTTCTGACCTGCGTTAATGAAGCAGTCATTAGAGCACCATGTCCGCTATAATAGTTCTGTAGTCTGATGCTTGAGTCGTTGCAGACTCACCCGTCAAAGCAGCGTCTTTGTTATTCGAGTCCAGCAGATGGCAGTGTTTCACTGTCTGACGGCTGTCTGAAGCTTCAGCTGGATTATCCGTTTTCATGTTTGATTAGAGGTTTGTGTGTGTGTGTGTGGGTTTTTAGCCACGAGTTGTCCACGATAAAGCATATTGAATGGCCTGTCTAATATTGTTAGAATTCTCCTTTGGGTTAGTTTCATTACTCAATCGGGACATTTATTTGGAAAAAGAAAAAAAGAGGGGAAAAAAAGAAAAAAAAGAAAAGAATTAAAAAAAAAAAAAAAATCCTCATAGTTTACATTTACAAATATCAATACTGAATGTTACGTCCCTCTGCAGCTTCTAATCGTCTCAGTGTTTTCAGCTGGTGCTAATTGGCCACACCTAGTCAGGTGTGGATAAAAGCATACCTGAGGCAAGCTTCCCGGCAGTGCACTAGTCTTTGCCTTGGTGGCACTAGCCATTTTAGCCGACCTGGTTTTCCATTTTAGGATGAAACCTCTTCTCACCCACACTCTGTTATTCATCTCTGTTTTTATGTTGCGGCTTTTGAGCCGGGTCGTAACATAAGTGGTGGCTCGTCCGGGATCTTTGGACATTTTAGTGGAGACTGAATATCAGTCTTTTGTTTTGCTTTTAAGTGGGTGAGTGATGGTGTTCAGTGTAATTGTGCAAACTCCCTTTAGTAAGTGTGTTTCAGCTGGGTGGCTGTGCTGCCCTTCCATCGAAGCACTTGTTTGTTGTTTTGCTTTGTTTTAGTTTATTGTGTTTGGTGGCTATCCTGGGTGGGGGTACGCTTCAGAGTTTGGTAGGAGACTATCTCTGGTCTGCTGCCTGCTCTCGAGTTCGCGTTTAAAGTTGCCTCGAGCCTGGTACACCACTGAAGACTAGGGTAGGAAAAGTAAGGGTTTTGTTGTTTTTAGTGTTTTAGGCTGGGAGTTGCACATAGTGAATCAGTGGCACCAAACTTGGTAGGAGGTTTGAGACCATTCATGATTATGGTCTGTAGCTGAGGCAGGTAGGCTGTTTTTTAAGTTGGCATTGTGTGTACACCATGTGTGTGCATATGTCAGTGTTGATAGATGCTAATGAGATCCTTGTGAGGTGAGCGTTTTGTGATGTGACCTTAAGTGTTGTGGGGAATATGGCTATTTTGTTGGATCACTTGTGAGTGTTGGCCAGGTGATGGCAATAACACTGTGGGGTGCTGAGCCACCCTTGATGTGATCATTGTGTGGCCATAACTCTCTATTTTGTGGTTGGTCACTAGTGTGCTTGATTTACTGAACTTTTTGGATTAGAGTAACTTGTTGTGGTATAGGGCCACTTGTATGTGACTGTGTGGTGGAGACAACAGATCACTTGTGATTATTTGTTGCTACTTTTGGTTTTGTGTTGTAGCAGGTCAGGTAATCATTTTGGGTTTGACTGTTGTGCTCCTTTGTGTTGGTCACATGTTACTTTTTGTCTGTTCAGTGTGGCAACTTCAGATCCTCATGTAGGGGCATCCATGCTTAAAGATGCCAACTTACTTTTGAGGGATCAAGGCTTCAGATGGACTTTTAATTTGTTTAGGGGTCCTAGAGGAACCCTTTTAAGGGAGGAGGTGTTACGTCCCTGTGCAGCTTCTAATCGTCTCAGTGTTTTCAGCTGGTGCTAATTGGCCACACCTAGTCAGGTGTGGATAAACGCATACCTGAGGCAAGCTTCCCAGCAGTGCACTAGTCTTTGCCTTGGTGGCACCAGCCATTTTAGCCAACCTGGTTTTCCATTTTAGGATGAAACCTCTTCTCACCCACACTCTGTTATTCATCTGTTTTTATGTTGCGGCTTTTGAGCCGGGTCGTAACATGAGTATAATCACACTGGAAGTACCAGCATCAGGAATGTGGTTTCTTGTTTTTGGATCTATAATATTTAGTCTGGTTAGTTATTGTTACTGTAACCAGTGCAAAATCTGCTCTGATGACTCAACGTTAATGTTTGAGCCCCTGAGCGCTAAAAGAAGTGTCTTTTGTAAAGTATTAAAACTACATTTAATGGAAGGAAAAATGGATCACTGCTTCCTATAAGAGTTGGTTTTCTCTGTGTGTGTAGCCACTCTGTGCCTGGTGGACTTGGCTGGCAGTGAGCGAATGGTGAAGAGCCAGTCTCAGGGTGACCGTTTCAAAGAGATGACCGCCATCAACAGCTCACTGTCCAACCTGGGTGTCGTTATCGCCGCTCTGGCCAACGAGGTCTGCAGCTGCAGTTTCTGTAGTCTTAGATGTCACACCTGCTTTCTTTACATTTACAGTATTAATGATTTTTTTTTGGCCTTTGTGTTCCAGGAGACTTGCGTAGCTTACAGGAACTCGAAGCTCACGTACCTCCTGCAGGGATGTTTGGGGGGGAAACGGCAAAACGTGAGTTTGTTGACATCACAAATCTTTATAATGACGACACATAAAACTGAAGGAATTTATCCCCAAAAAATATTTAACAGCGTTTGATCTCACCACTTCAGATTGTGACTGTTTGTTCTTTGGCACTAATTTTGGATGTCTTTATTTGCAGCTTGATGTTTGTTAACATTGCTCCGGAGCCCGACAGCTTTGGGGAAACTCTGAACTCATTGAGGTTTGCCAGCAAGGTCAGTGCAGTCTTGTTTCCAGTGTTCATTGGACAGAGTACATTAGTGATGTCCTTACATCAGCTGTTTATGGTAAACCAAAGCCATACTCCATATCCATTTTAATACCTTGGTATGTAATTCACACTCACATTTTGTCTGAAGAGTAGGGATGTTCCTGGCGTCTTATTTACTAGTCGACTAATCGAGGGGGAAATAATTAGACTAACCAACTAATGTAAAACTAAGGAACATTCAGATATTGAGTTGATTTTCAGAACTGATTAATAGAAACTGTCAAACTAGACGCAGAGGTATCTTAAACCATTTATCACATTCTGTTAAATACAAATGAAAATGCGTTACTACAAAAGATGTTCTATTAAAATATGACAATCATTTGAGAATCTAAAAGTACGTCTAAGTGTGGCGAGAATGATTCAGGTAATACATTATACAGCCGTTTTCTAGTCAGGTTGTGGGGGCAGCAGGAAGGACCACTCCTGACCACAGCTGATAGATGTAAACTGGCTAGCATGACCAAGGATGCTGGGGCCTCCTACTGGTAGGACGTGCCCAGCTGGAACAGCCTCCTGGCCAAGGTGGCTGTCACCTTTTGATGTGAAGGAGTAGTGACTCTACTCTGAGCCCCTCCCCCATTGACTTAACTGCTCTCCTAAAGGAGAGGTTTTCCACCTCTCAGGAAACTAATTTCCTCTGCGTGTATCTGTGATCTCAGTGTTAACAAGAAGATCAGGGTAGATTAATAGATTTATGGCGTTTCTCAACAACAGTGCACCATCTGGTGGTAGATCGCTGCCTAACATTTAGAACACAATGTACCAGCATTGGGCATCAATTGAAATTTTAACAATTAGATTGAACGACTGGTAAGTCTGATACAGACTAGTGACAATTAGTCGACTAGTCACATAAATCCCTGATAGAGCCCACAGAAGTGGCCTGCACCATGTGCGTGGCTTGCTTTGCAGTTTAACCCTCAGTAGGACCTACAGCCATTTTTCATCCCCAGCGTTTTTTAATATTAGGCCATTTTCACTGTGTTGAATAGAATATAGCCAAACCTTCCGACCCTTTTTTTTTCTTTTTTTCTTTAGAATTGCAGTCTCCGTTTATTAGATTAGCTTAAAGTGGCTAAGCTACAAACCGCCATCCACATGAGGTCCTAGAGCCATAAATCGCCCCATTGAAACCCATTATAAACGCTATTTTTCACTGCAGAATTATTACCATTAACGTATGGGTGATGGCTTCTGTTTCGGTTCGGTGTTGGACAAGCAGCCTTAGAATTGTAATTTTTTTTATTTGGCCACCGGGTGGCGCCCTTGTTCCACATGTGACGCCTGCTGGAACATAGACCTTTTCCAGCGGGCTGCTCGAGACATACACCTGGGAAAGGCAGACTCATTCCCCGAGTGCAGCAGCAGCTTGGCCCGCTGCTCGTTCGGGACCATTTTCTGCCCTTAGGGCTGTTAGAGGGTGCATTTTGACCTTTA
Source organism: Copadichromis virginalis (assembly GCF_057382275.1). Lineage (NCBI taxonomy): Eukaryota > Metazoa > Chordata > Actinopteri > Cichliformes > Cichlidae > Copadichromis > Copadichromis virginalis. The sequence goes on from NC_140620.1 coordinate 7,311,762, forward strand.
TATTTAAAAATAAATAAAATAAAGGTCTCTCTGCCTAAAAGAAAAAAAAATTTGTCTGTCTCATTCTAAGTTTAGATAAGTTTGAAGTACACCCTGCAATGCAAACAAATCTAACAAGAACATGAAAACAAGAATAAAAAACAAATTGGACTTTATTTTGTCGCCAACCTCAGCTTGTTTATGCAGGTGCAGGCAGGAGAGGTTATAAGAATAAGCCGTAGCGCGGGAGTAGGCATTTTCACGATGGCACGGTACCAAGGAAGTAGTGGACATCCTGATGCGCTCTGACAGCAAGGATCTCTCCTCTTCATCTGCCGAGAGTGACTCTGATTCCAGGGGTGACACAGATGATTCGTCTCTCGACACTGATCGCCAGGAGTCGTCCTCTGATTTTTCTTCTGAAGATGAGAACGAGGGGAGGACGCCGGAGGAAGCAGCGGCGTGGACCTCCAAAGATGGGAAGAAATGGTCCGCAACAAACGCCGAGACGCTGCGCTACGTCGCAGCACCCACGGGGCTTATTCCGGGACCGACCCACTACGCTGTAGCCCGAATTACGGACCCACTCTCCAGCTTCAGGTTGTACATAACTGATGGGATTATACAGCATATAGTTGCAATGACAAACCTTCAGGGCAGACGCTAAATCTCATTCTGGAGAGATTTAGATAGCAACGAAATGCTCGCTTATGTGGGGCTGCTAATTTTGTCCGGTGTATACCGGTCAAAGCACGAGGCCATCGCCAGCCTTTGGAGTGAGAAAACGGGAAGGAAGATTTTCCGTGCCTCAGTGGCTGAGAAAAGATTTTGTCACATAACCAGAGCGCTCCGATTTGATGACAAACTCACCCGACCTGCACGATGTGCGGACAAATTGGCTCCCATTCGGCAGATATGGGACATGTGGGCACACCGCCTGGGGATGTTGTTTAGTCCAGACCGGGACCTTACGGTGGATGAGCAGCTGGTACAGTTCAAGGGAAGGTGCAGTTTCCGCCAGTATATCCCCAAAAAGCCTGCGAAATGCGGCATAAAGGTCTGGGCAGCATGCGATGTCAAGACATCATACGCCTGGCGGTTGCAGGTTTACACCAGGAGAGCAGCGGGCGAACCGGCCGAGGTAAACCAGGGGATGAGGGTCGTCCAGCAGATGACTGACGGGCTCCATGGGCATGTCGTCACAGTCGACAATTTTTTTTTTTTTTTTTTTTTTTTTTTTTTTTTTTTTCACCTCATCTGAACTGGCAGAGGAACTCCTCAAAAATAAAATGGCTCTGGTCGGCACAATCCGCCAGAACAAAAAAGAAATCCCACCCATTTTGCGCTAGATGAGAGGGAGAGCCGTCTACTCCTTGATCTTTGCCTTTTCAGCGAAACAGACCCTAGTGTTGTACATTCCCCGACGGGGCAGGAATGTGCTTTTATTGAGCACGAAACATCGCAGGCCGGAGGTCAGCGATGACGAGAGAAAAAAGCCAGCGATCATCACAGACTACAATCGACGCAAAGGAGGTGTCGACAACCTTGATAAGGTGGGTGTCATTACGCATCAGTTGCGCACACCTTTATTCAACTCCAACTCCATGAACATACACACACCCACAATGGACAACTGTACCCTCAAACACAATAACATGGACTGAACCACCACTCACAACCACTAGCACTTTATATAGCCTCTGTAGAAACTATCTACACCCTCACTTATCTTAACTGCACTACTGTATAGCTCTGTGTAAATAATCATTCTGTACATTCGATAATCTTTAATCCTACAACTGTTTACAACTTGCATAGTTCCCATTTCTGTATAGCTGTATATCCCAGATTCTGTAAAGTTATTTATTTCATATTCTGTATAGTTTTTCATACTTATATCCTGTTCATATCCTGTACATAGCTTGTACTCACTACAGCCTGTACATAACTATAGTTATAGAATATTCACAATATACTTCATACCATGTACATTATAACATAATAGACCCATTTCTGTAATATACTCGCATATCTACATTATTGCTAATATATATTGTAATATATCTATATCACTAAAGCACTTCTGGATGGATGCAAACTGCATTTCGTTGCCCTGTGCATGTGCAATGACAATAAAGTTGAATTCTAATTCTATTCATTTTTCTTCATATATTCTTGTGTAAAATATACAGAGGTTTTATTGTGTGTGTGTGTGTGGTTTTTTTTTTTTTTTTTTTTTTTTTTTTTTTTTTTTTTTTTTTTAGGACTTACCAAGGGTTAACCACCAAAACACTCGTCTGCAGTGGAATTTCTTTGAGCTAATCGATTCATTTCATCTTCTAGTTAATGTGGAAAATGGTGGCAAAGGTGGATGAAATGAGTGATTCCTAGAGTTACATTTTATTGCCTTTTTTCTTTCCTTTTCTTAAAGTTATGAAGGCATCTTGGATGCCATTTCAGTGAGTGGGGGTTAATGCCCCACACTCTTTTCTGTCACTGCTTTGAATGCACAGACTGGTCTTAATGTTGATCTTTGTAATCTTCAGTGTTACGACCCGGCTCAAAAGCCGCAACATAAAAACAGAGATGAATAGCAGAGTGTGGGTGAGAAGAGGTTTCATCCTAAAATGGAAAACCAGGTCGGCTCAAATGTTCTGTGAGTCATAGGAGTCTACTAACATTTCCATGATAGAACAAGGCTGCAACCTTTGTACACTATATAAGGCAAAGAACTAATTAGCCTCATTTTGTTTTCATTCTGAGGCTTGTTTTTTTTTAGCACATACAAACAACTCTTCTTTTGAGAATATTAGGACGCGTCTTGTATATATGATCGGCTCGCACATGGCCCGAAGATTGGTTTACCTTCTGCCATGTTGAGGCCAAAAACCCTGAGGACAGAAAAAAACAAAAAAAAAAGCAAATGGTAGGTTGTCTCTGTGTGAGAGACGTTGGCATTATACCCGATATTTTTTTAAAAATGCAATGTGTGGATTTCTTTTACAGACAACATCTGCCATGTTGTGGACCGCTCAGTCTCCCCCTCCAGCACTGCTAATCCAGATGTTGGATCTGTGTTTCCACAAGCCCCGCGAATTCTAGAGACTTATTCATCATGAAGAAAACAAGACAGTCGATCGATCGATTATTTGCGCAAGGGAGGCCACCATGAAAATGACCTCTAGATCCTCCTCCTCCTGCTGCCTTTTATTGAGAGACCGTTCACACAAAACACGTCAGAACAAAGCCACGCCCAGACAAGGCTGGGTGTGTGTGTGAGAAAACTAATGGAGCATGTGGAGCAGGGAAATTATTTTACTGCTATTGTTAAAGAATAATCATCATCACCATTGCATTAATAATATAATCTGTAGTTTATATTGCATTCAGAGGTTGAACAGTGTGTCTTTCAGAAAAGGCTAAAAGTCACAGGCTGACAGGAAACAGGCTTGCAGAGAGTTTGCAGAAGTGAAACCAGTCTTAGGTTATTTTGAGCAGCAGGCCAGACGAGGCCATTTGAATTACTAGGTTATTCAAATTGATCATTGCTTTAACAATGTAACAGATAGCTTTAAGATGGCCTTAAGATGTTTATGCATTCAAGTTATTATATTAATTTTGTATTTCAGATGCAGTTATAACTATTTTATACATAATGCATATCTGTGCTTATTTGAGTTGATGTTCAGGTTCATTAATGGTCTAAAGCTTCACTAGTGAGAGTGTCTAGATGATCCATGCTGAGGGAAAACTAGAACATAGAAGGAATTGCAATACATGCTTACAAAACACTTATATCAGTTTATTTTAATATCTTTTATATGTTCATATTCTTGTATTAAGCTTTTAGTAGTGGTTCTTGATTAAAACATTTATTTAGTAGATGACATATCCATAGTTTTAGTTCAGTTATTACATATCTGAGAGTGGCTTCTGTCTCTCTGTCTAGAGGTCAGGAGCTAGTCGCGAGGTGAAATAGGGTGCAATTGTGGTTAGCACACAGACACACACACACTCAGTTAGAATCATTTATAGGTAAAAGTTTAATCATGTTTTGCTTGGGGTTGCAAAAAGAGCAGTTTGTCGCAGAACTGCTGCTGAGGTGCCAAGATGACAAGCGAGCATCCGGCAGTGACAGGAAGCACCTGTTATGAAGATAGAAGACAATTGTTCTTTTAAATTGTGTCAAAAGTCGTTGTGGTTTTGATATTGACGTATGTGTATATATCCTGTCTGTGACGCATGAAGGGGCGTCAGTAAATCAAGCCCTGACGGTATAAAATCTGTGTATGCTTTGAGGAAGTTGGAGATCACTTGCTGTCTGCGTACAGAGTGTTCTTCCCACACGTGTGTAGTCATTAAAATCATTGTTTGACCAAGAGCTTCTGGACCATGGTGGTCTGTACTCTCCTTCCTCAATTTTTGAACCTTAACAAGCAGCATAACATCACACATTTTTCAACCTTTAGTGAAATGAAATCATGTGTGGTAGAGCGTTTTAACCGCACCTTAAAGGGGAAAATGTGGAAATACTTAACATCAGTTAACTCGCCAAGATATGTTAATGTGATCCAAGATCTTGTACAGTCCTATAACCTGTCTTATCACAGCTCTATCAAAATGACCCCCACCGAGGTGTGCAAAGATAATGAGAAAGCAGTCTTTAACACCCTGTACAAAATGAAACCCCAAAAACCGGTGACTTTTAAATTTAATGTGGGCGATACAGTGAGAATATCTAAACTACGAGGCATATTCTGAAAGGGTTACCATCAGACCTACACAGACGAGTGCTTTACCATAAAGGAGCGTTTAGGAAGAGACCCTCCCGTATACAAACTGGAGGATCTCACAGGAGCTGCAGTGAAAGGTGTATTTTATGAACCTGAGATACAGCAGGTGACTACTGACAAAAACAAAAGGTTTAAAATAGAGAAAATACTTGGCAGAAAAAAAGAGGACCGAAAAAAGTTAGCGCTGGTCAAATGGCTCGGTTGGCCTTCTCATTTGAATTCATGGATCCCTGAAAAAGACATCGTTGAAGTGTGATTAACAGAGACGCCGCAGCTCTGCATACTTTCATTCTGCACTAGACAAAGACTGAGGAAGGAAGGAAGGAATGGATAAAACGAACAACAACAACGCAGGCTTTTATGTGAGCCTCTTCTCGAATGCTTCAGCACATGTTTATCCAGGCAATAAGAAATCTAATTTTAGAACAAAGCTAGCAAAACCTATTGTTTTAAATGAACCGTATGAGGTCGGTGTTATAGAATTTCAATACCCAAGACTATGGTTGTCTTTTCCACAATCAGATTCGCGAGTGGAAATTTATGATCCAGTCAAAGATGGAGCATTGTCCATAACTGTGATTGAGCTGTCTGTGGGGCATTATGCATCTGTGGCGCAGATAATAAAACATTAAAACATAACACCGACATTAAAACACAATACAGTGAAGTTAGTAACTATGTTAGTGTTATGGGCCCTAGGGGCACAGTTCTCACATTTAGAGGGAGACTGGCAGGAATCTTAGGATTCAAATCAGAAGACCCGTTTGTACTTCATTATAAAAACACATACGCACCACATCCTGCAGACGTATACGGCGGAAAATAGAACATTTTTATTTATGCAGATATCGTTGATTACCAGCTTGTGGGTGACGCCCATGCGCGGCTATTAAGAGCAATAAATATAACAGACGATGACCGTCGGGTAGCCATTCTTCAATTTGACAGCCCACACTACACACCAGTCTCGAAATCCTTAATCGATGACATAGAAATTGATTTGAAAGACGACCAAAATCAACACATACCCTTTTTCAGGTTGGTGGCGAATTGAATGGTTATATTGGGACCAGCACGCAATATGGCGCAGGTCTGGGAGGTTTGTTCAGCAGCCTGTTTAGAATTGCTGTACCATTGTTTAAAAAAGGAGTCAGCATAGTCAAACCCCACCTAAAAACAGCAGCATCAGGATGTGATATCCAACATAACCAAGCCAACATCTACTAAGCAGGATGGCAACGGCTTGTATGTGTATACACCCAAACCTTCTAAGACCCCTCCCACTGCACTTCTTTTTTAGCTGTCTGTACTGTTGATCAGTCAGCGGGATAACACCTTTCAAAACATTGAGCGATATCTCACACAGAGCATTAATAAAATCCATGCTCGCATTACAAATAATATTCCTCCATACGCTGGGTGGGGATTTATACAACAACTCCAACAGTGCAATGTTTCTCTGCATCCGTGAATACGACATCCTTCTTACCGCTTTAGCTGTTTTTTGGGGATATAAACAACTTGACGATCTGACAACAAATTGGTTCTGAGTCTTAAATAGTCAGGCGTCTTAGATTTATAATCGATTAGAAGATACCCGTATGGGGTGGATGTGGCATCATTAAAAGCTTCTAAGAAGTATTTTGTATTACCTGGAAACATCTGTCTACCTAAAACTGAAATTTGATATTTATCTCTGGGGTTGTTAAACAGAGTTAAATAATTAGTGTTGAACGAAATTGTTGCATAAACAAATTCTGAACTAAATACATGCAGCTCAAGTTCCTATGATGAACGTATTGTGTGAACACATTTTGAACTTCTATGCTGTCAGACGCAGTATTCATCACATCGTCGCTAATGAGCAAGTTGTTCTTATCCGGAGGTAAAAGGACATCGTCACTCAGAGACTCCGGTATACCATTCACAAAGGTGATTTTTCTTATCTGAAGAAGTTGATTGTATAAAGGTTGCCAGCAGGAGTAGATGTAAACAATATTGTCAATTTTGGCTGAAATAATAGTGGATGCTTTTTCAATGATGCTTTTGACAAAGAAAGTCTTTCCACAATTACTCGGCCCGCTAATAACTAAACTAAAGGGTGCTGGAGCCTCCCATCAAAGGCTTGATCCTGATCAGTATCCATAAGGGAGTGTTGTATAGTCAGGCAGCACCCTTCTCTTGTTATAGACCACCTGAACTTTTTTTACAACTGTTTCATTCCTGAGATGAAACCTCTTCTTATTGCGTTTGATGGTGTCAGACTCTGCAACTAAACGCGCATCCCTGTTGGCCACAAATGCCTTGACTAAGCCTTTCAACGATTCGTGGGTAACAACTTTAGAATTAACATCATTGAGTGTTACACCTTTACACTTAACCTGAGTCTTGCCCTGCTTTGTGTAATAAGCATAGCATTTTGGACCTCCAGAGACAAACTCAGTAATGTGATCATCCTCTCCAGACCCGCCGTCATTGAGCTCATCAGTCAGCTCACCGAGGTATGGTCCTAAAGGGGGTACCCACTCCCCGGGATGAGAGGTGAAGATAACTGAATCTGTGTCGCAGTAAAGAATGCGTTCCTGCAGCTTGTCTAACAAGTCCTACAGAGTGAGCCTCGCATAGGCCGTAGTCATAGCACCGACAAAGACATTCACATCCTTCACCCGCGACCCTCTACCATCAGCGTGACACCACTGAACCATTGCAACATCATCAGAGATGAAACAAAACTGGCGAACGTCATAATGGTCACTGAACATCAGCTGTGTGAATCTGGCAGGGTCTGTAATCAGCTCGCAAGATTGCATATTTGTTCGCATGCAGAATCACCCCCAGAGAGAGTTCAGAAGCAGTTTATTACAACTTCTGATTGCTTTGTTTACACAAATCTTAGCAGGGTCAAGTCTGATGCCTTCTCTCTCATAATAGTCTTGAACAAACTTCTGCTGCTCCTCAGCTGTTTTGACATTTTTCGGGTATCCAGATGCCTGCTGCTTGAATTTCAAAAATGTTTTGACATACGGCTTAAACAGTGTGTCAGTCTTATTAGGGAGGTGCCAAACTTCAGCGATGCAGACAATCTGATACCCTTTTTCAATAGCCTTTTCAAGCTCAAAGGAAACCCAAGTACCTGACAGTTGCCTCTCACTCTCAGCATGCACACTGTGCTGGCGCTGCTCTTCAGCACACGTTCTGCAGAGAGGAAACATCAGCTTATTGTGGCACTTGTAGGGCAGAACAGGATGAAATAGACCCCTTGGAGGAAGCACAGTGCACTTAACAAACCAGAAATAATTTTCAACTCTGTCAAAATTATTGGATATGATCTGAGGGTGACCTATTGGATAATGTTTCGTGCACTGAACAGTGGGGTAAAGACTTGTAAAATCATAGTATCTGATCTTTTCATCTCCACCATCATCAACCTTGTGGTACAGTTTCATCGCATTAGTCCTCCCCCCAAACAACGCGTCTCTAGGGTCCAGAGGCTCAGGCTTTTTGTATTTGCGCATAAAGTCCTTGACTGACTGATCAGTCGACTTTAATGATGACCAATCACACCCCCACATGACCACGACATTAAGACCATAATGCATTCTTAGAGCATTCACCTTCTCACAACTTGCATGATACAACTCGCCATATGACCGCTTGGCGGCAGGGTTAACATCACTCTCCGGGTAGCAGCGGAGACACCCGTGATAGAAACACCCAAAGAATTCATATGCACTTGTGGAGCAGGGAAATTATTTTACTGCTATTGTTAAATAATTGTCATTATTACCATTGCATTAATAATATAATCTGGAGTTTATATTGCATTCAGGGGTTGAACAGTGTGTGTCTTTCAGAAAGACTAAGTTGCAGGCTGACAGGAAGTTGCAGGTTTGCAGAGTGTGCCTTTTGCAGAACTGAAACCGAAAGCAGAGTCTAAGTGCAGGTTATTTTGAGGAGCATTTGAGGACGAGACACAGACAGTAGGTGAAGAGGTGACACAAAGAGCATGTGAGGTCAACACATACACACACATTAGTTAAATTTATTTAGAGGAACCGTCCTTGTTGTCTCGGCAAGAAAGAGGAACAATTCATTTTAAGATAAGAACGGAAAGTACCAAGCCATGAAAATAGAAGATGATTTTCTGGGTGAAAAGTCATGATGATGTTGATCTGATCTATGTATAAAATGTACCGGTGACGCATGAAGGGGCGTCAGTAAAACAAACCCTGATGCTATAAAATATCTGTTCATGCTTTGATTAAGTCGAGGACTACTGGCTGTCTGCGTACAGAGTGTCTTCCCACACGTGTGTTCATTAAAATCATTGTTTGACCAAAGAGCTTCTGGACCAAGAGTGGTTTGTACTCTCCCTCCTCAATTTTGAACCTTAACATTTGGGGGCTTCGTCCGGTGGTTGAGGAGGGAGGATTGGAGGTGTAGATGGAGAAATTTGGTCTTAGGTGGTCTGACGGGCAGACATGAATTCCAGTGGTCGAAGTGAGTGGGCATAAGCCGGCTTATCCAAAAGGTAAGGCACTACCTGTTGAATTATTTCCAAAGTGTGCCAAATTGGACATGATAAAATTTAAGTCTACTCACTGAAGTTACTGGTGGATGTCTGTTTTGATTTTGATGAAAATCTCATGAGTTGATGCAGTTAGAGTTCTGCTAAGAAGAAATGAAAGTAGTTAAGAGTCTGATAAGAAAAGTTTAAATACTGGGTTGAAGTCCCAAAGAAATTGAGTTCAAGTCTCAAGTAGTTTGGTAGGGAATTGGTTATTGTGCTGGTTAGAGTCCAAATTTGGTCATAAGAGTGGACCTGAGCGGTCATTTTGTGAGTTGGAGTCTCCATTGACCACTAGGTTGCACCTGCCTCAGTTATACACTTGTTTCGGGTGTTGATTGTTGTTTCAAAGTATTATAAATTATTTTAGAACGGAACCGTGGGGGTTCTAGGAAGCGCAGTGCTCAGAGGTAACGCTTGCCAATGCCAAGGACGCTTAGGCATTGTCCTCGAAGAGGGATAGTCAGTTGGTCACTGTGGAGCTTGGGGCACTCCAGAATAACTAGGAGATAGAGTCTCCTTACCGTTTGGAACGGTACCTGCGCTTTTTTGGTCAGAAGAAGTTGGACTTCGGGCGTGTAACTTTAACCTAAAACTTCAAAGTTTGGGTTGGTTGACGCTTTTAAATTGAGTTAGGGATTTTAGAAATGAGGCCAGAAACAGTTAAAGTCTTGATACTGGTTAATTGGTCGCAAAAAACTCAGGGAGTTTATCCGCTGGGCGGTTATTTTAAATTTGTCTAAAATTGTGTAGGCGCTAAAGCTGACAGATCTGACAGTGGTTGTAAATATAAGACGTCGTTGTAATATAGAATAAGAAAATTTGGTGTGAGAGATCTCTGTGTGTCGAGTCAGTAATGCACTGACTGCCTGCTGCCATTTTTAGATGGAGAGTGTGTGTGCATGCAAATGAGGCAGCTGATGCAGAGCGCATGAGAGGACTATGCTTTCGGTTTTGTGTGATTATTCAGCCCTATAACTATTGTTTGCAAATGTGGATAAATGTCTGCGATTAGAATGCTGGCTTAGTAAATAATAACATTGTAAATATATGAATGGTGACAGCGTTTCAAAATAGAATATAAGAATTGTCTGTGTTTAAAACCAACGTTTAGGTAAGAAGATTTAAGGTGGATTTGAAGGCATAAACAAAAAATAAAAGGGTTACAGTCTGCAAGTGTTGTTAATTCATGAGCTGACTGGATGCAGAGTAAGTGGAGTGGTCATCCTGAGAGGATTGAATGATGCTCTAACTCTGTGGTCAAGTCAGACATAGGTTTTAAGTAACCATGAGCCACTAATAAGCGTGACAGATTAATGAGTATGTGTAAATTGAACTTGTTAAATAGCCTTAGTAGAAGTAACTCAATGAACACGCAATAAAGTGGACTTTTTAGGGGTAGTTTACCATTGATACCATAAAAAGCAACTTAATTAGTAGTTCAATAACAAATTTTAAAGATAACCTTTGTTATTTGATAAGAGAGAGAAAAATTCAGGTTACATATAGTAAATAAATAAGGGAATGTTAATCTCTGCGTCATTCCACACTGAAATTTCAATTGTAGGGGATCATTTGGAGGTGAATTGTGTAGGACACGGGGAGACAGAAGAATCTCCCCATGAGTTTTCGGTGTGCATAGAAATTGAGGAGGCTGAACTGGAAGCCTGCCTGGGTCGTTGTTTTTGTTTATTTGAGGGTCTGCTGGAAATTTGTGAGAACGACCATCTTGATATGTGGGAGCATTCTCGGGCAGCGATTTTTTGTTAAACATGTGGCAGGCTGTGCAAAATGGAGAAAGCTTTGACATGATGAATAAAGGTGTGAGAGGTATTTCTTTGGTGATGTAAAGTAGGAGGTTTTAAAGTTTGAAAGTGTTTTTAATTTGAGAGAGGCATGAGTGATGTTATAAGAGTTTGAGTTTCTTTTTCTTTCAGTTTAAAACACATAAGTACATACACTTGGTACACCTGTTTACTCTTTGACTTTATTAAAACAGACGGTGTATTTGAGTTTGAATTTCAGTAATTGTATGTTGATATGGTAATTTAGTTTTATGTTAGGTGAAGGAGATGTCCATCTCTGCGTCTTGCAGGATTGAAAGTGAAAGTTGAAGGTTGTGATGTGAATGCTGTGAGTACTCGATTTGAATGATTCTGTGTGAGGTGTACAAAATACTAAATAATAATAACACTATGAAAGTTGATAGTAGAGTGAGTGCAAGGTGATGTGTGAACAGAGGAAGTCTGAGAGAGAAGTGTGTGCGTAGGCAAAATGCAGAGTGTGTGCGTGAAATAAGGGAGTATTGTTTTTACATCAAGGTTTAGTAGAACTAAAGTAGAACGTTACAAACAAACAGATAAAAAGTAAAATGAAGAGAGAAAATAACTGACAATTACATTAATGAATAGAAAACACACATACACAAAGTGCCATATGTGAAATTATTCTAGGAAGGAGTCAGAAGTGAGATAGTTTAATATAAGATGCAATGAAGGAAGCAGCTTACACTCCTTTAATTTCCAGAGCCAGTGTGTTCCCTCCCCTGCCCACTTGGGCCCCGTATCAGGCGAGTATGGAAGGCTGGATAGCCCATGACGGGTAAGATCCCACCTCGAAACCCTGGGACAACCTAAGGCAGGCACAGTCACGATTACTCGGCTTCAGTAAGAAGACGGGACCTGACGGGTAAGGCCGCTGGGCTGAGGCAGAGGGGGTAAGTGGCAAGTGGAGCCCTACCTTCTGGCTGAGGACAAGGAATGCTGCTATTTAAGGTAGGAAATCAGAATTTGGGTTAGTAAATTTGGGGAGGAGAAAATTGACTGTTTAAAGGCAAAATTATGAAGGAGTCTGACACACTGCAAAAGCACCATATGCAAATTCACACACACAAACAGAAAATGCATTAAACTTATAAAGACAAGACAAGCTCATGGAGTTTAATGCATAGATACAGATTAAACCTGGCTAAGAACACAAACATATGCAATGAAGAACAGCTTGCTATTTTGTATGAATGATACAATGGTGTGAATGTTTAATAAAATACATTTGAGTTTGTAATTGAGGAATAGAATAAGCCATATGACAAAGGGAGTTATGAAAACAAAAAAGGGATTAAAGTAGTTTTAAAAAGAGTGACTTAGGAGTGCTCTCGTACTGAGTGATCAACACTAGTGATCACTGTTGGAAGAAATAAAATGATTTAATGAGTTGGTGATGTTTAAACATATGTTTCTGTTGTTACAGCAACTCATTGAGAGATGACTCAGTATGCAAATTAGTTGGAGTGAGTGGTGACGTAGGAGCTTCCTGTATGTGTGTGACTGAGGAAGTGACTTTCAGACGAGGAAGCATGGCAGACAAGAGAAGTATAGATTTGGGTAGGAAATAGTTTATAGTTTAGTGATTATACGTTGTCGCAAGGGGGTTTTATGCTGAATTTAAGTATGTTAAAGGGGGTGATTTTTGTTTGCAAATTGTGTGGTTTTAATGAGACTTTCGGTGTATTGAGGAGGTGAAATTATGTGGTGGCAAGACTTGTGTGTTTAAGGTTGTTGTGGTGAGGGGTTGATTTTGTCAGTTAGGTTTGGGTTGGTGTTTTTGTTTTTAATAGAGGGAGTTTTAGGAAACATGGACATGTCTGGGAGGGGCCCATTATTTTGTAACAGTGCACTTAAAGAAAACCTGTCAGGTGATTTTGTTTTGTTTTTATGAGCTAACAATCAGCTCTATTTTTTCCATTTTTGTTTTAAGCAGGCCTGCAACAGCGCTGAAAATTCTCGGGGAGAGCAAATACAAGGGGGGCTTTCCAGATTACAATTGGCTGAGGAGAGCTACCTGTGGGGACTGATCAAGGTCGTAAGTCCCTGTAAAAAGGATTTTATGCGAGTCAATCCAGTCCAAAAGCATAAAGAAATATTTTCCTATGGAAAATAAAAAATGACTGAGCTCATTTTGCTGAGGGTGGAGTATCTGATCGTGCGGGAAGCTCCACTATCAGCAAATACATGGTGTGACTGCATGTGAGTGAATGTGTGACTGAATGTGAGTGAGGATGAATTAATGTGGACAAACAATTTGTTTTTACCAGAGAAAATTTGTTGACTGGGGTTAGATTATGGGATTATAGTATATTGTTGGGAGAATGCCAAATGCTAAAGGGGAAATATTTTTTGATGTAACTCAGTTACCATTAATTGAAGAAACACATGACTGATAACTGTTCTGTTTTAAGTTTATTTTTATGACATAGATTGGATCATGAGTGGGGAAAACTGAGCATTTTTAAGTTTTGTATAGTATCTTGACACATGAAATGTATCAAGATAAAGGGGGTTTAGGGTTTAATAATTTAATTGTTTAATAATTTAGGATCATTTTAGGACTTTTGGGGTTTTTGATCATTTGGATATGGTAAAACTGAAACTGTTATTTTTAAGTTAAGGTTAAAGGATTAAAAGTGAACTTGTCACGGTTTGCGAGGCAAGCCGTGTGGAGTTGTAGAAAAGGACCCAAAAGGCGGCAGCTCTGGTGCAGGTGAATATTTATTTACAACAGTGGGCACAAAACAGAACTGGTGGAAAAACAAAAAACCGGAAACCTAAACTGGGTAAGCTAATAACACAAACTAGAAACGAGGATGCAGGGAGGTCCGGGGAAATACACAAGAGACGCAGGGAGACCGAGGGGAAACAATATAGACGAACCAGGAACTAGAATATCAGAAGAGACAACTTAAATACACCCAGAGAACACAGGGAGATTACACACAGGTGGGGAACACAGGGGATACTGATAAACATAACGAGACAGGGCAGGAGTGAACACAACATTACGCATACTGACGAGAGACTGTCAAAGTAAAACAGGAAGTACACAGAGGTTCAGACAGGAGGAGAGAAAGCACGGGGAGAACACAGACATAACAGGCTGGGGGAAACATGGAATAAACACAAAGAGAGACGAGAGCTCATAAATACACAGAGGGGCACAAGGGGGTAAGAGTCACAAAGGGAAAAAACACTTAGGGAACACCACAACAGGACACCTCAGAAAACCTGGCCTAAATAAGGAGAGAAAATAAAAGGAACCAAGAATACTGGGCCAACATGGCCCAGGACCATGACAGAACTGAATCCTGTTTAGAAGATACAATGCCGGTTTTTCAAAGCTGTGAATAAATCTTAGAGGGAAAATTAGTGAGGGTTGAAGGAGTAGAACAGGTTTGATTTTTTTGATCTTTAGAAGAAGTGGTTATAATGTAGGCTTACACATACAGATATTACATAGGAGGTATTTTTAGGATAAAGGGGGAGCTTATAAATAGAAATGATTTTTATACATATTGCATTTTGTGCTTTTAAAGGAGTTGTGGCTCAAATTTGTCTCTGGAGGGTCACGAGCCTTTGGCTAGCGCTATGATTAGCCAATCTACTGTGAGGATAATATGAGTTCATGAAGGATTGCACACGCTTACAGACACAGAGTTAAGAAACACACATGACAGTATTGATTCCAGGCAAAAGGCCTTAAATTCATTTAGCTTTTAACTGAACTTAAAAGAAGGACCAAAGAGGAAGGAAAGCATATATTTTGGTTAAGTCTGATAAATTAGAATTAGAAGGTATTGTTACATTAAAAGGAGCAAAATGAAATAAAAAGGCTATACCAAAATGGGTTATAACATAGGAAATGTGAGGTTAAAATGAAGTTAACACATAGGAATTGTTTCAAGGCAGCATTTAGCTATGATGAAATGTATACAGGAGTAATTGCTTATATGCTTAAACTTAATTGATTAAAGTGGTTGTTTTCTTTTGGAGTAGAGGAACTTGCAGCAGCGACAAGTTGTGCACAGGATGTTGATGATCAGATAAGGGAAAATAGAGCGAGCAACCGGACGTGAAAGCAGGGCTTAAAGAGTTTTAAAGGGATGAGTAATGTTGAAGAATATATATAAATACAAGTCAATAAGTTAAGAAGATAATTAGGATCAGGCTTTTGATTAAAGAGTCCCAGATAGGATAAGTTAGGGAGGTGCAGGAAAAGGTGTTTTGTTTCCTTTGCAGAAGATCGATCTCGGCGACCAAAGGAGGGGCGAGGATCCTGGAGATCTCGAGGTCCGAGACCACCAGAGAGGGTCTGAGTGAGGACACAATGTATTGCGACCTCTGGTGTTCCAGAGGTCGAGAGTCGGAGTGTGGAGCAGGGAAATTATTTTACTGCTATTGTTAAATAATTGTCATTATTACCATTGCATTAATAATATAATCTGGAGTTTATATTGCATTCAGGGGTTGAACAGTGTGTGTCTTTCAGAAAGACTAAGTTGCAGGCTGACAGG
Source organism: Copadichromis virginalis (assembly GCF_057382275.1). Taxonomy (NCBI): domain Eukaryota; kingdom Metazoa; phylum Chordata; class Actinopteri; order Cichliformes; family Cichlidae; genus Copadichromis; species Copadichromis virginalis. The sequence goes on from NC_140620.1 coordinate 7,327,447, forward strand.
AAGTTGCAGGTTTGCAGAGTGTGCCTTTTGCAGAACTGAAACCGAAAGCAGAGTCTAAGTGCAGGTTATTTTGAGGAGCATTTGAGGACGAGACACAGACAGTAGGTGAAGAGGTGACACAAAGAGCATGTGAGGTCAACACATACACACACATTAGTTAAATTTATTTAGAGGAACCGTCCTTGTTGTCTCGGCAAGAAAGAGGAACAATTCATTTTAAGATAAGAACGGAAAGTACCAAGCCATGAAAATAGAAGATGATTTTCTGGGTGAAAAGTCATGATGATGTTGATCTGATCTATGTATAAAATGTACCGGTGACGCATGAAGGGGCGTCAGTAAAACAAACCCTGATGCTATAAAATATCTGTTCATGCTTTGATTAAGTCGAGGACTACTGGCTGTCTGCGTACAGAGTGTCTTCCCACACGTGTGTTCATTAAAATCATTGTTTGACCAAAGAGCTTCTGGACCAAGAGTTGTTTGTACTCTCCCTCCTCAATTTTGAACCTTAACAGATGACCTTAAAATAACGGGGCTACGTGTGGTGAACCTTAACACACTTCTGCTGGAAGCATCAAATCCATCCACAAAATAAGGTCCTACTTTTTGTTCGCCGCCTCTGAGAGCATGCTTGATAACAATGTTTTGTTTCGTATTGAAGCCATTCAAGAGACACGTCTGAAAATGTCTTATTCTGATCAACATACACACCGTGATGAGTCAATGCCAGGGTGTCTTTTGGAAGAAACAAGGTTTTGAAAATCCCCATGCAGTATGATGCCAGGGTGGCGTGTGAAAATGGATCAATCTGCGTGCACTCCATCAAGGTCTCGCGGTATATTTTACAAGCCATTCTCAACACTTCGACATCATTAATGCAGTACTTACGCATTTCAGCCTGTAAATCAAATGGTTTCTCGCAGGCAGGCTTGTACCACGCCATAAATTTCTCCTTTTCAAATTCAGACATTTTTTCATACCCGTAAAAAGACGGGGCAGGATAAGGACCTACATAGAATTCGTCAGCCCTTGTATTAAATGTGTGTGGAAAGAAGCCTTTTTCAAGGTCCTCGAATCCCAAGGCAGAAGGTGTTTTGGCCAAACGCATGGGCAGAGAGCTAAATGAGTCCATCCATCTCTGATCATAGGATTTGTCATACATTAGAACGACACGACTCCCTCTCATTGTTACACCCGGAGCAATACCCTGTTTAACGAGGTATTCCAGGAGAATATAGCTGTCGAAACCCGAAGAATTATGGGCTATAAATGTATAGCCACGGTATTTAGGCCTTCTGTAGTGCCCAACGAATGCAGACACACAATTCAATTTGTTGAAACAGAATTTTTTCCCATGCATATCCATTGTGCACACAAAAACGGCCTCATGCTTTCCGTCATGATCCCGGGTCTCAAAATCATATATTATGTATTTTTCATGAGGTTGTTTCATTTCAGCAGGCTGAAGAAAACACTTGTGATTCATGCCAGTGTCTACCAGGCGTTCTCCACAGAGTGTACATGCACATGGGGCACATTTGTGTTCTGATTTGTCTGACTTCCTGTATACCGTACCACATGTTTCACAGTATTTCATACGATCACACGGTATTAGATTATGTACCGGTTCTACTAGTTTGTGCTGATGGTAGCAATGCTGCGACTTACAGACACGTTTACAGTCTGCACATTTCACAGTCTGTGACGGGTAGTTTTGACACAGTGTAAAGCATACATTGCATCTGAATCTACATGTGTGGCACAGTGGAGTCTGATATGTACTATAACAATAATTACAAAAATAGCTAACTCCAAAAAACCCTGTTGTGCTTTCAATGACATAATAATGACCATCGTGTAAATACATATATATGGTTTGAGGCTGCGGTGTGTCGTGTGTTTTGAAACACTGTAGCTGTTTTCGTCCTGCAGTATGATGGAAAATAACGATTTTAACATTTAGCTGTTTTTCAAAACTGCTGACATTGGTGAAAGAAACCTGCTGCCTGGGGTCGAGCCCTGCATCAATGTGTAGCTGCTTTGCACAGAGTAGTTTCTCATCCTCAGACACCTCAGCATTGAGAGCATGCGCCAAGCACAGACAAAAACACAGGTTGTTATTACTATTTTGAGGATTATACAGATGTCATTATACAGATTATACAGATGTCATGCATCTTCTAAGGCTTGGTCAATTGAATTAAATTACATTTAATTACCTAAATTAGCTAAACTCTCTCGCACCCTGCAGGGAACCTGTTGCAGATTATCTAGACCAGTCTCTCTAAAATCAAGACACTGACGCAGTTCTCTGGAATTAAAATGAGGCATGTCCCTACTCCTAACCCCACCGCTGCCATCACCACTGCTGCCGCCAATCTGCACAGTGTCACTTTCATTCGTATTATCTAATACATCAACACCTGCATCAAAATCATTGCTAGGAGAAGGCGGATGCTCATGAGAGTCAAAATGGTCAGCAGAGGACACAACATCAAGACTACCAGTTGCATCAGAATGCGCAGTAGGTGACAACAGGAGGTCGTCATTAACACTGTCAATTGCTTGATACCAAAGTACAGATTGTGAAAGAAGCTCATCAATGTCAAAATGCCCTTCAGAAGGTGTGGCATCAATATCACCAGTTTCATCAAACCATTCTGTAGAGGATGGTGTGTGATTGCATTCACCGCAGTCATCACCCACATTATCAGCATTGCCAACATGAGAATTAACAGCACCGTTACTTCGCATAAATTTTCAGTTAAAATTTTAAATAATTAGAACAAAAATACGCGGCACTAGATTGATTGACAATGGTCTACAGCAATCAGAACGCACAACACAATGTGCTGTTAAAGAAAAAAAAAATCAGCGAAACAGCAAGTCTGCGAAAGGTGAACCGCGTTACAGTGAGGGACCGCTGTACAATAATGTCCAGTAGCACTGCTGGTATATGAAATGGTGAGTTTTGAGGTTGTCTTCAAACAAGTGCATTGTACTAGAAAAGGGTGTTTGAAGGATTAAAAATGTAAAAAGTAATGACTATTTTATATTTATGAAAAAACTTTATGCAGAAAAAGTAGCAAAGAAACAAACACATAACACATGGACACTTTTGGCCACGAACAAGCTGAAGGGATGGTGATTTTTTTCAATGAACCCAGATTGTTAAAAAAAACACTTAGAATCAAATTTATTTATCAGCAGCATCAATAGTAACAAAAATGCAATTTAGTTTTCGCTGTCAAAGTCGATTTAACTGAAGTGACGTGTTTCCGGTCGCAATATGGCGCCCCCCTGTGGCTGCAGCCAGATGCTCATGTACCATCAATGTGGATTGTCAAACAGCTCTGCATAGCTGGAGCTGAATTTGGTGATAGCAGGTTTACAAACAAAGTGATCAGTTATATTTTGATAAATGAAATTTGCCCTAATCCGGTTAAAAGAAATTTTATCCTTAAAGAATTTGAGACCATGGAGGTTAAGGCGATAAGAAAAAAGTATACTTCACTTCCTCTTTCCCCTAAAGTAAAAGAGGTTCACTTTAAAATCATTAATGAGGTTTATCCAACCAATGAATTCTTAAGACGGAAATTAAACTTAGATGTGAACGCCTGCACATTTTGTGAAAATGATATTGAAAGTCTGGATCACTTGTTTTTCTACTGTGAATCAGTGCACTCCTTCTGGACTGACATGTGGAGCTGGCTACAGTCCAGGAGAATTCAGTTACCACATTTGACGGTGACAGTAATAAAGTTTGGAATTCTTGCTGAGAATGCAGATTTCGACCTGTTGATTAGGACGTTTTTGTTAATGGGAAATCTTTTTTATTCAGAAATGCAGATACTTTAAAGCTAAACCATGTATAAACAGATGGCTGAATGACTTTAAACTCTGGGCTAAATCGCTGAAACTTGTGAATAACAAGAAAGCTCATAAACTTGTTGTTTTATTTAAAGAGTTTAATCTATGTTAAAAAAGAAACCTCCCTAATTTATAATCTTGACTGCCCTTTTTTGTTCATGTTATTTTTTGCCTTTGGTTCAAATCCTTCAACGACTGTTCTTTCTTTTTGTGCTAGCTCTTTTGGCTTTGTGTTTATTTATTTTTATTTTTTTTGTTTGTTTTTTTCTTCCTTTTCTTTCTTGCAATAATGCTCAACCGAGGATGTTACATATTCGGATTAATGATGGTGCCTTGTATGTTATACTGTTGTTTGTAAATAAAGTTCCTTAAAAAAATAAATTAAAAAAAATGTGGATTGTCAGGACTGAGAGACCTCTTCCCTCAGGGGAGGAAACAAGATGGCAGAGTGTGCAGCAACTTTACTGCAGGCGTCCGAACTTTTTTGGCTTTCTTTTGTCCTGAAACTGTGAATTTATTAAAAGCAATAACCCGTCTTTTGCGCTTTTTGTGCACTTCAACCAGCCACTGAAGAATTAACTATAAACCAGCTTTAAGTTGTAATTTTTCCGGGGTTAATTTTGATACTTGTCCTATGACCACGATGGATCATGACTACAACGCTTCGGTGTTGAGAGAGGCGTGTGACGAGGAGGATATTCAAGATTTGGAGATCACTGACATAACTTCCAATGACTCCAGAATCAACTGGGCTCACACTCCGACGAAAAGCCCTAACCCGAAGAAAGCAAGAGGGGTGCGAGCGCAGCCGCTGGAGGAAGAGGACACCGCCGCAGCTATCTTGCAAGCAGTCAATGTGTTAAAGCATAAGATGGATGAACAGACGGCGTTGCTGCGTGAGTTTGAAAAGCGCATTGATATGAACACGGCGGAAATAAGAAAAAATAAAGAGAGTATAGTAGAACTCCAGGAGAAAGTTGGTGAGCTGCAGAAAGAAAACAAATCCCTGCGCAGCTCCTGTGAGGAACATGCTCGATATAAGAGGAGATGGAACCTAAGGCTGACTGGTCTTCCTGAGAAAGATGATGAAAACACGAGAGAGTCAGTTATCGGGATTCTCACCAGAGTTGTGCCCTTGTCTGTGGATAAACTGAGAGAGACTGTTGATACTGTTCATCGGCTGGGAAAGAAGGGGAACGCTGCATCTTCCGGGTCCCCGAGAGCCATAATTATCCAGTTTGGCATGAGAACGGTCCGGGACGACGTCTGGAAGAAATCGAGGCATGGAGATGAACATCCGCTTCAAGGAAGACTTCTCCAAGGAAGATCGGGAGGCTCGAGTGAAGCTGTGGCCGCTGGTCCAGGACGCCAGGAGTAAGGGAAAGAGAGCGTTTTTGAAGGACGGCGACGCTCTGATTGATAACCAAAGAGTGGACCCGAACTGATTTTCTTTTGTGTGACCTTTTTCACCTCTCAGGTATGCTGCTGTTGATTAAGCCTATTGCTTAGCATGTCATTTAATTAAAAATTTCCCGGTTGTTATGGGTTATTGCACTGAATAGTTCTTTTATACAGGACACAGCTGCTCGTTCCTGCGTGTCTTCTTAAGTTTCTTTTTTTTCCCCAATACTTTTGTAATAGTGTTATATGTTATCTGTTATTTCTTTGAACGTCAGGGGGCTAAGAAACATTGTGAAGCGTAAGGCTATCTTTCTTTTTTGCAAGGAGCAACAGGCTAATTGTGTCTTTCTACAAGAGACCCATTCGGCAGAGGCAAACACAAAGTTCTGGAAAACACAGTGGGGTGAATCTGTTTTCTTTAGTCATGGTACGTCTCACTCAGCTGGAGTGATGATTTTATTTAATAGGTTTCCGGGAAATGTCATAGACTGTAAAAGTGATTCTGATGGTCATTGGCTGATGATAGTGTCAGAGATTAATGGTTCAAAATACATTCTGCTGTGTGTATATGGTTATACTAATAGAGCTCAGAATAAGAAACTTTTAACCTTCCTTTGCGAACAGTTAGAGCAATGGAAATTGAGCTATCTTGTTGACAAAGTTGTTGTGGGGGGAGACTTTAACTTAGCTCCTGATCCCTCTGTTGATCGTCTTCCATCCAGGACCTCATGCCACAGTTACGATGAAAGTATCCTTAATTTGGTCAACAAAGTTAGTCTCTGTGACGCTTGGAGGCTGAAAAATCCATCTGTATCTCAATTTACTTGGTTTAATTCATCTAATAATGGTCAGTGTTCCAGGATTGATTACTGGTTAGTCTCTAACAATTTGATCAACAACATTTCTAAGTGTGAAATCTCAGCTTCCCCTCTAACTGATCACTGTTTGATTTCCTTATTCATTTCATTAACCAAGGTGAAACATCAATCCCTTATTTGGAAATTCAACAACAACCTCCTGCATAATGACAACTTCTGCCTTGAAGTGAGAAATTTAATTGTAGAAATTGTTAAACTAGATATGTCACATGTGAGCAAATGGGAATGGTTTAAATTCCAAGTTAAACAGGTAGCAATTCAAATTAGCAAATCCATTGCTAAACAGAAAAGACAGGAGCAACAAAGCATTATTGAAAGAATTAACAGGCTATGCTGCAAACAGGATTTATCTCTGGACGAACATATACAACTAAACACTTTTCAATCTCAACTAGACAAAATGTTCTTAGAGAAAGCCAATGGTGCCTATGTTCGTTCAAGAGCCCGGTGGATTGAGGAGGGTGAGAAAAACTCTTTCTACTTTTTTAATTTAGAGAAATACAGACAATCAAATAAGAAGATCCAATCACTGAATATCAAGGGGGTCTTGACTGAGGACCATGACAAAATAAACGTGGAAATACTTCATTTTTACAGTAACCTTTACAAGTCAACCTATTCAATGGAGAATGGCACTGTGTTTCTGGAAAGTCTAAGAGGCCTTAATGGGACATTGGATGTGGATGTAAAGGTTCGTATGGAGAGTAAACTTGCAATCGAAGAGCTGGACAAGGCAATCGGACAAATGCCCAGGGGCAAATCACCAGGTATTGATGGGCTAACAGTGGAATTTTACTCCTTTTTCTGGCATGACATTAGATTAACTCTTTACAGTGCTTACTTAGAATGTATCTCATCAACTAATCTTTCACCTACAATGAAACAAGGTCTAATTACTTTAATTCCAAAACCCAACAAAGACAAACTACTTCTGGATAATTGGAGACCCATAACCCTTCTGTGTAATGATTATAAATTACTGGCTCATGTATATGCGAACCGCTTAAATGATTGTTTATCACATTTAGTGGATGAATGTCAGTCGGCGTTTATAAAAGGAAGACATATACACAATCACATTAGATTGATTTTTGATATGCTTGATTATCGCCAGCATATAAAGACAGAAAGCTTAGTGTTGTTTTCCATCCTAAATGATAGTAAATGTAACAATAAATTTATCAGTGTGAATTTTAAATCTATTCTTTTCCAGGGGTTTAACTCAGGTAGATATTTGCAGGCCCTTCATGGGGACCAGTCACTCATGGAAAAGGCGTTCTCAAAATTCACTCAGTGGCCTGTCTCCCCAAAAGTAAAAGAAACTCATTTCAAGATAATTAATAATATATATCCTGTGTCTGAATTTTTGAAGAGGAGGTTTAAATTTGAGGTTGATCAGTGTGCATTTTGTGATTCAGCCTGTGAAACATTACACCATTTGTTTTTCTCATGTCCTGTATCAGCTGCCTTTTGGTTAGAACTACACAGTTGGTTATCCCTCAAGATCAACGATATTCCCCAGTTTAATATTTCTGATATTATTTTCTATATGGCTAAACAACATCCATCTGTCTCTACTGTGATTAACATTGTCATCCTGTTAGGTAAATACCATATACATTGTTGTAAATGGAGGAATAGAAAACCATCCTTTACATGGTTCATCAATGACTTTAAACATTATTTCATGTCACTTAAAAAACTGAAGTCAAGCAGATTTGCCACAATCTATGATGACATTTCCCATTTGCTACTGTTTTGATTATTACCTTTATTGTGTATCAACCTGTGCTCTTTTTTTAATTCTTCCCCGTTAATACTGTGGATTTTTTGTCTAGCCCCCGTCCCCCCATATCCTTGCTGTTAGTTTTGTTGTATTGACTGTGTTTTTTTTTTATCCTCCACGAGATTTCATTTGCTCTATAATGTGTTATGTTGTTTGTGACTGTATTGCTTCAATTGTTAATAAAAAAAAAAAAAGTTGATCGCAAAAAAACCCCCCAAAAAAACCAAACACGTGCGCTAGCATAGCATGCTACTTGCCGCTAGCTCCGATGCTAACTTCCGTTAGCCATTTTGCAATGAAAGTGCCTTTTCCGAGGCTAAAGCAATTAGCACTGAGTCTGCTGCACTTTATACGAGATGTTCTTTAAAGGTTTATGTCACATTACTGTGGTATTGATGTATGGTTTTGTGCGAAGTTGTTATGTTAGCACATGTTCACTTTTCTCATGGTGCTAATTATAGTTCTGCACAATTAAGTATTAGCAACGTGAAATTAAGTGCCTTCACCTGCACTGTACTTAGCTGAAACTGTCACGGACCCGGCTCTGGGGACTCGGGGTCCGTGGGCAGTGGGGACTGTGACTATTATTATTATTATTATTATTATTATTTGGTGTGTTGTCTGCACTGCCCCTGTGCACATCTGTATGTAGGCAGGTATGTGTGTGTATTGCCTTTCTGCTGTGGTCAAGTTACAGGCACCTTCAGCCCTGGGGGCGGGCATAACTTGAGGGCTGGCCACACCCGAAGTCCTGGCCGCACACCTGCTCCTCATCTGGGCTCGTCGGGGGAGCTATTTAGATGAGTGATGGAGCTTCCACCGATGCTGGATTATTGCGTTGGACTACACGTCAGTCTTCTAACATAGTCAAGTGTGAGTGTATGCCTGCTGGGACAAGTGTGTAACGGCTGCCTCTATTGTTTTCCCCTCAGGAGGAGTGTGGGACAAGAAGGAGCAGTGAGCACGGGGAGTGCAGGGACACTGGAGCAGAGAGCACTACACGGGGACTTTAGGGAAGAAGACACTACACGGGAGTCTGGGAAACTGGGGATTCATTGTTGTTTACTTCACCACCTTGTAAATAAACACTGTTGCACTGAAGAGTCCGGCGTTTGGGTCCTATTTCCCCCATCTCCCCACGGTCTGCCAGCCAGACCGTGACAGAAACTTGGAAAAGTCTCAAGCCAATGTGTATTTTTAATGCACTGCTGAGCTATTTAGTATTGTTTTAAATGTGTATTTCCTATGCACTTTTTCCCTTTGAAATGAGAATAATTTGTTGTACAACATAGAATATTTTGAAAGAAATTTAGAAGCACTACAAGCAACCAGTAGTAATAATAAGTTACAGGCATGATAGCTTAAATGTTGAACTACTGTGTTCTGGCCTGGTCCCCAGGTCAGGTTTTTTCCCTTTGCTTATTTGGATTGGATTGGTTTTGAGGACCTGAGAAGAATCGAGGATCCCTTTTCCAGTAGTGGATGGCGAGCCCAGCCCAAATAGCCGGATGAACTGGTAGATTGTAACCCGACTGGTTACAAACACACTGAGTGACTATTGAACATTGAAAGACTGAAATTGACTTTAAAAAAGACACAAAAGACAATATATCCTTGGGTCGACCATTTGTGGGGTTTATTTTATTTTATTTTGTTTTCAAGAAGCGCACTCTACTTTTGTTAAATGTGCACAACTTTAATAATTGCTAATAAATGCAATTGTGTTTTCTACACCTACTGTGTACAAGTCCTCTGTTGTCATACACCCTTAGCTCCTACAAATCTAGAACCTGTCTGATCTGGTCCATATTTCCCTTCTGTCCTCGTACTGTGGTTAAAGGTAACTATACTGCCGTACTACAGGCAAAGAAGGCAAGAAGTAGCACTAACAGGTCTTACATGCCCATTACTAGTATTGCACCACCAGTGTTACATACTCATTGCTAATCCTTTTCATTTTGGCCAGTCCAAGCATTTAGAAATAAATAAACACAAAAACACCATTCAAAGATAATTTTTACTTTTTCTACTTATCAGGTACGACCAATCTGAAATATCTTTTGGAGAAATGAACATTATATCCTAAACTTGACCTCAGGCCCATCAGGTTAATGCAGTCATTACATGGACATGTTTCATTTTAAAATGAGATCAGAATAGTTTGGCATTAAGTCATAAATCTGTAAGAACAAACCTGTGTTCACAAACATGTTTATCTCTCTTGTGTTTACTGCGCGGGTCTGTGATCCTCTGGTAAATGTAGCTGTAAATGTTGTTTTCCAATATAGACGAGTACTGCTGCGTTCATACACCGATGTTCTCCATGTTCTTTGCAAATAATGCAAATGCTTGTGGATGGTGCTGAGGATTTATATGACATCTTTCAGTGAATCCCACAGGCTGAGTTCTTCTCTCTTTGCCTAACTGCTTGCTGTCTCTGAACCAAAAGAGCTCCAAGTCACATTATCCATGTGCTCAAGTGCAAGTGCTGATCCATGTTCTCAGCCAGTGGTGTGACTGGTGTGGGGACAGGTGAACCAGTCTGACTGAAGCTGGGAGGTGAGGACTTCATTCATTCAATAACAGCCCCTCTCGCTCAGTTTTTTCATTCGCTCTTGCTCAGATCGCTGCAAACCTGCTCGCAGTGTGTCGCTCAGTGTGGTTTATCATCTTCATCTTAACTTCCTGCTTCTATCATGGTTAAAGCTGATGAATCCTCTAGACATCAAACACTGATGGTGTTATTGGAGCTGAGTGAAGTTTGATGGCTTTATTATCCACGCTGTGACACATGGCAGCTGTCAGAGCCGAACACATGAAGTCAGCAGGTGTGTTTAAATTCAGCCTCTGCTTCCTCTGGAGGTCCATGACATCACAGCGTGGCCGCAAAGGGCGTCCAGAATCCTAGCCTCCCACAGACGTGTCCACCTTCTCCCTGGATTTGAAGCACAGGTGGGCCCACCCTATCCCAAGATGCATTGCAGCGTGGTGGTGGAACATATATTTTGGGTCCAGAGATAGAGCAGCTCTCTCTCTCTAAGTCTTTGAGGATGTTTTCTGTTTGAGTCTGGCTTCAGTTCAGTCTAATTTAGCAGCTGTGACATCAGAGATTGTAGGGGAGGAACAGCCACACCCACATGTGAGTTTCACACCCAGAAACACAGTGTGAACATCACCTCTGTCTGCGCTGTGTTGGTCACAAGCTTTGTTCTGGGCTTTTAAGTGGAGTGTGGAGAAGAAGATAGAAGCTGAGAGCGGTGTTTGCAGATACTCAGTGTGACAGGATGTTGGCTGCTGTGTTTGCACATGCTCAGTATGACAGGATGTTGGTTGCTGTGTTTGCACATGCTCAGTGTAACAGGATGTTGGCTGCTGTGTTTGCACATGCTCAGTGTAACAGGATGTTGGCTGCTGTGTTTGCACATGCTCAGTGCAACAGGATGTTGGCTGCTGTGTTTGCACATGCTTAGTGTGACAGGATGGCTTGATGGCTCTGTCCCAATTCAGGGTCTGCATGCTTGAAGTACGCATTTTAAGTGCGGTTACGTCACCGCCACGCGACGACGGCTGTCCCAATTCGAAGTGTACTCCAAATGCGCCGTCGATTTCCCCAAATATCAAGCGTGGTCCGGCGCACGCATCGTGGTCCCATATATCCCACAATTCATAGCGCAGCGGTGGGTGTGGATAATTTTGCCGCAAAATACGGCAGAAGGGAGCGGCCGAAGAGATTTTCTTTTTTTTTCCCCAAACTTTATTGAAATTATAAAGTGAACAGTCAGTCATTCCAGTTCAGTTTGTACAGTAGACATATAAGGCAAATAAGAGTAACAATATACAGTACAATGAAATAAGAAGGATAAATAAATAAAGGAGAAAAAAAGAAAAAAAAAAGGGGGAATGTGACAGACTTCATAACAACTTTGTACTTGAAAGTTGTGACAGCTCATTCGTTAAACATTTCTGAATGAATTTAAATCAATGATAGACCTTTTTTATTGGAAGTTAATTTAAGAGAGTTTAAGTAATATTCAATTTCAATCAAAAACAAATTAAATGATGGGGTTGAGTTTTGAAATTTACATTTATGTACATGGAATTTCCCTAATAAGATGGAGCGGCCGAAGAGTGAACTGTCAAAAGTACTGAATATGACGTCACTTATGTATGTGCGAATGTTTAATAATTAAAGTCAGTCATATATCCACAAACACAACAAGCTGAAAGTCAGTGATATATGTATATGTGTGTATATATAAATGTGTATATATGTATATATATCTGCATGATGTCACTGTAACCAGTGACATCATGCAGTTTGTGTTTTGACCTCCAGAGGGCGACAAATCCGCACAGACAGAGAGCTCAATTCAAACTTTGCTGCCATCAGTAATAATTCTTCAAATATAATCATTAGTGTTTGAGCAGTTATGATATCAGGGACAAACTAGACATGTGTGACAATACTGAACATGTCACATGACACACCTTAAACATCATGTGATCCACTCTCAGTCTGCACTTTCATTCATGACTTCAACAGGTTGAAATGAGCTTTGAAGAAACATTCAGTGAAACAAAGCTTTCATCACAGGATTCATGTGAGCAGCAGATGAACTTTGTACCAACAACATCTTCAATAACAGAGTCTGAATGAAGCTCAGGTGTTGATGCTGCTCACTGATTGGACGGTTGGTTTCAAATGTCTGCCTCCGCCTCTGCTGCACAGGTGAAGGTAGAAAGTGTGACTGGATCTATAGACTGGAAACAAAGAAACATGCTGAACATTTGAAGCTTTGCAGCAGAAATGTTCATGTTACAAATACAGCAGATCTGATCTGTAGTGATGGGCAGATGAAGCCCCATGAAGCACTGAAGCTTTTCATCCCATTGGTTCACCCCAACGCGAAGCTTCATGAAGCTTCATTTGCTCTAGCAGGACACCTACTGGACGTAAAAATAATAGCTGGCATGAATTTGAAGAGTGTGGCATTTTGCACACAGCCTGTAAATGTCAACAACAAAAGGAGTGTGTAAAACATCTATATTGTAGTCATGGCAGTATGGAAAATGATCATTTGGAAATGCCTAAGATGGAAATGATCATTTACTGTGAGGTGAGGTGTGGACATTGGTTATGCTTTTGTAACATTGAGGCAAGGACAGTGATTAATGTTTAGGGGACACATCATTGGTTTTTATTTAAAAACAACAGTTTCTCCACTGTGGCAGGTCGTAGGCGATTTCTTTTTTTGGACAATATTTCCCCTGCCTTTGAAAACACTCGCTCACAGGGCACAGATGAGGCAGGGGTACACAGGTATGTCAGTGCTAACTTATATAAGTGAGGGTAGACATATTTCTGTCTCCCCCAGTATTTAAGGGGGTCCTCCAGCCTTCCAATATTTGGCTCCATCATGTACCGTTGGACCTCAATATTTGCGTCTGCTGTCACATTTTGTGTCTGTGTCTGCCTGACACTCTCATCCAGGCGACGCCACAGGTTGTTACCTAAACAAAAAGGAGAGTCTTATGAGATACTACCAATTCAATGTTATTTCTATAGTGCCAAATAATAACAACAGTCGCCTCAAGGCGCTTTATATTGTACAGTAGATCATACAATAATAGATACAGTGGAAAACCCAACATTCAGTTTATATAAATGCAACTAAAATGCAATAACAATGGTACCGTGGGAAACAGCCTCAACAGATTGTGACGTTGATGGCTGTGGTGGTGGTGCAGAGGAAGAGGTGGTGGAGGCCCTCATTACGGAAGCACATTCTGCTTTCCGTCTTTTTTCTGCTTCGCTAGCTCTTGTAGGGCTGAGAAACCCGAGTTTTCTGAACCTTGGGTCCAGCAGTGTCGCAAGGAACATAATGCTCATGGTCTGTATTTTATCTAGCTTCTCTCTCAATAGCATCCTCAGCTTCTGAGCCAGAGAAGATCCAATGGATGGTGGTTCTACCATTTGTTCATTGAGGCAATGATCCAGCATAGTGAGCAAAGGTATGACCTTTGACCCAGACACCCTTTTTTCCTGAGAGAGCTCAGTGGTTGCATCGTTAAATGGTGCTAGGACAACCAGACACTCTGAAATTATACCAAAATCCTCAGATGACAGAGGTGGGATGTCTGTTGTGAGACTTGCCAAAGCAGCACCCACTGGCTCCCTTTGCTCGAAAAGTCTTTCCAGCATATTGTAAGTGCTGTTCCAGCGGGTTTCCACCTCCTGTAGTAGTTTGTGTTGAGGCTTCCTTAGTTGTTCCTGCACGACTGAAAGCCTCTCCTTACAAAATACAATTTGAAAAAGCATACATTAGATTGTCAAGGGAGCAGAACTATACACATAAGTAGAATTAAAGAAACTGTAATTAAGCCACGGAAGAACTTACCTTTGCAGAGGTACTGCTCCTGAAATATCCCACGATCCTCCTGGACTTGGCTCGGATGTCAGAGAGCTCAGGGGTCTGGTCAAGGGCCTTCTTCACCACTAAGTTCAGGGTGTGAGCTATGCATATGGCATGTTTAAGTCTTAGCTCCCTTGCACAAGCCCCCATATTGGCAGCCCCATCGGTTACTAGGCATGTGACTTTGTCAGTAATTGCCCATTCTGCCATGAGTGTGCCTTTCACTTGTGCAATGTTTTCTGCAGTGTGTGCATTAGGAAAATATTGCACTCCTAAAACAACGGTGTTTAATGTGCTGGACTCATCAACAAAATGGCAGGTGACTGCAAGATAGGCCTCTGTGTTGATGGAGGTCCACATATCTGATGTCAGACTCACAGCTGCTGCCTTCTCAATGCTGGCCTTAGCTTTCTCCTTCATCTCCTGGTACCTGGCCTCCACCATGACTTTCAGGGCCTAAAGGAAAGTAAAAACATTTTGTTCACAAGTACGACGTGGCTGTGAAGCAGTGTGTAGTGTAGCTACACACTGAGGCTTTGAGCCTCAGTCCTGCCTGTTCACATTTTACTCTGTAGAAACTAAATTTTCACTGCTTTTATGACCTTTTAGTGGGGAGAACATACCTAGGATTTAATGATTTGACAAATCTTTTAAATCCACTGTCCTCCACAATGCTAAATGGCTGGGAGTCCTCAATCACCATGCTAACCAGGTCTTCATCTATTTGAGATTGTTCTCCTGAGGAAAGACAATAAAAACAAAGCACAAATATAAATATCACTCACGTCACTTATTGCATTGTATGATATTGTTATATCATTTAGTAACATTACAGCATGCTATATTATCATGGCATTTGATGGCTCACCTGGTCTTGCTCCACAATCGGTGTTCCCCTTATTCTCATGCATAGCTCTGTAGTGCCTAAGCATGGATGAGGTGTTGTTGTTATATCCCAGCTCCCTGGCACATAGCAAACACCTCACCTTGTACAAAAGTACAGACAGCTTAACATAGGTTTTATTGCACCATCAGTATTATGAAAATACATCTTCTGTGGAAATTTACATACCTTGTTGGGAGATATAAGCTCAAAATGTTCCCACACAGGGGAGGACATCCTTCTCTTCGTAGCTGGCTCCAGTCTCTCCTGACTTTCTCTACTCACTCTCATAAACCTCCAAACTCTATCCAAACTGTCTCTAACTCTCTCCAAACTGTCTCTAACTCTCTCCAAACTGTCTCCAACTCTCACTAACCGCAACTCTCCATTAAACACCCACATTTTGAATGGGGTCTGAGGGGTTTATATCGCTGTCATGGCTTGCGGCAAAGTTCGAACCGCTTCCCCTCCATGACTCGACACACGCTTCGAAGCCTCAATACAGAACGTCACATCACTACTGATCTGGGATCAGTGTGTTCACACCTGCAGCTACAACAAGGTTTCATGTCTCCACACGTCAGCATGTGAACTTTACTCTGACTCAGTCTGAGCAGTCAGACGGCATATTTTTAAAGTTAACACATCAGCACACACAGAGCTGAGCCCCTCCCACCTGTGAGCTTCAGGTGGAGTCCCGCCTCCTTCCCGGAAGAAGCTCACCTGTGTGTCTGTGTTTAGTGTCCAGGTGTGGAGCGGAGCTTGTTGGTGTGTGAAGAAACTGTAAGTTTGCTTTGTTTCCTCCTTTAACAATTTGTCTTTGTATTCATGGAAACAGCACAAGCTAAAAAAAAGTCACAAGTTAGTCTTTTACCTACATGTAGTTGATAGTTTCTAGATTCTCATGTCTGACTCTGCTTTAAAATACTGCGTCATAAAATGTCCGCTTTGTTCACACCATAAACGGGTTTGACAGGTTTTACATTTCGAAAATAAACTCACTGCATTTTGGTTAATGACAAAAACTATTTAAAGATAAATGCATTTAAACGATCAATTTTTTTTAAAAAATTTTTAATAAAAGTCACAAGTTTCTGGTTAGGCATAGTATTTATACTATATTCCGACTTTTAAAATAATACAATACTTATTTAAAGTCATTGGTTTTTGCAAAGTGCCGGGTTACAAATGTTATTCAGTCTCTATCTGTGAAATAATCTGTGAATAAAGGAACATGAACACTTCTGAGAAAATTATTTTTTTGTCCAACTATTTACAGGGGCTTGAGTATAGCCCATAAAGCTGAGAGTCTTTAAGCTCTTCTTAGCTGAAAAAACTGTAACATAAATATGTTTTTGCTGAGCAGCAAGTAAAACTGCCCTATTGCCTAAAAGTAAATCCCTGATGCCAATTGTAAGGTTAATATTGTTGATTGTCATTTATGCTTAGAAATATTTACTCATATATGCTTAGAGTTTTATAATCGATTGCATGATGATAGAGGTTTGATCCTTAGTAGTCTGTAAAGACTCTGTGTGCCTTCCAGAGTGCTCTGGCATGCACACACAACTTGGGATCATGTGAGAGGTCATACCTTCTTTTATTGTTTTATGCCTTAACCTAGTCTTGTCTCCTCTGAGCTCAGTTTCTAAAGGTCTCTCATATTAAAATAAATAAAAAAAATATAATGAGAAAATAAGAATTAAGAATATATATTTAAATCCCAACAATAGCTGGACTGCAGGTTTAGGGAAGTTGTTTATGGGGTCACATCTTGACCCCCACACATACAAACACATCTGTGTTTGTATGTCTCCAGTATGAGTTTTGTCCAGTTCTCTCCCTCATGCACGAGAAACACAAAGAGCTCTGCCTGGGCCCTATTTCAGGAAGCCGGTTTAGTGCAAACTCAATAAAAATGGAAAAGGTGGATTAAAGAATATCTTCCACAACTGCAACAAAGACAGAAATGGTGCAACCCAAAACGAAACTTCATGCCAGGAGACATTGTGATCATTGTTGATGATTCCGCACCACGGAATTCCTGGATAACTGGAAAAATAGAAGAGACAATCCAGGGCCCTATTTCAGGAAGCCGGTTTAGTGGAAAAACTGAGAAAGTATACCCTGAGTTAACGAAAACTCTGGGTTTTCAGTTTCACAAAGCGAATTTAGATTAATCCTGAGTGAGTCACTATGACGACACACTCCGTGAAGCTAACCTGCCCCCTAGCAGGTTTACTTCAACTAACCCTGACGTTCTCCGCCTCTTTGTCGGAAACCTGACAGTAGGAAGTGTCAGACATGGCGTGCCCCTTCCTTGAAGAGCCAGTAGATTTTGAAGCCCAAATTCTCCGCAGAGCTCTCCGCCGGGAGAGAGTGATTAGAGCGCGTTTGGACATTTTATCATTTCCTGATGATTTTCTGTGTGAACGTTACCGTTTTTCAGCACAATCTATAATTTATTTGAATAACATCCTCAGGCCTAATATTGCTCATGTGACACATCGCGGACATTCTCTCAGTTCTGTACATATTATTTGTATTGCACTTCGGTTTTTTGCAAACGGGAGCTTTCTGTATAATATTGGTGACGCTGAGCACGTTTCCAAGGCTACCGTCTGTCGGGCAGTCAGGAATGTTACAGTTGCACTGAAACGTCTCCTGTACTCGTCTGTGGTGTTCCCCGGTCACAGACCCACAAGATTTATCAAAGAGGGATGCCACAAAATTGCAGGTAGCAGGATGAACAAAACTCAATTCATGATGTGGTGATACTTGAACTACTACTTAAATTTTACATTTATTTTCACGGTTCCCAGGCGTGATTGGCTGTATAGATGGCACTCACATTCCAATCATTGCTCCTTCAGTAAATGAAGGAGACTATGTGAACAGGAAGTCTTTCCACAGCATTAATGCACAGGTACATAGGTCCCTGTAGCATTTCAAACTAACAAATTATTTCATTATAGTAATGGATGCTAATTTGTGTTCTCTGCACTGTGAAGATCATATGTGATGCTGCCAACATTATCACAAATGTGGAAGCCAAGTGGCCAGGCTCTGTTCATGACTCACGAATCTTTCGTGAATGTACACTGAGCACAACATTTGGACATGGTGAGTTGAGAATACTGTAAAATATATAAAGACCAATTGCTTCAGGGACATTTGAACTGAAGTGTATCCTTCTGTCTTAGGAGAGTTCACTGGCTACTTGCTTGGTGATAGGGGGTATCCATGTTTACCCTATTTGCTTACCCCTTACCCTGACCCTGAACCGGGCCCACAGCAGCGATATAATCTGG
Source organism: Copadichromis virginalis (assembly GCF_057382275.1). NCBI lineage: Eukaryota > Metazoa > Chordata > Actinopteri > Cichliformes > Cichlidae > Copadichromis > Copadichromis virginalis. Next base: position 7,345,992 of record NC_140620.1, read on the forward strand.
CTAATTGCAGGACAAGAGCCAGAATTGAAATGACTATCGGCATGCTTAAGGCCCGGTTCCAGTGCCGTCAAAGACTCAGGGTCACCCCAGAAAGGGCATGTGACATTATTGTGGCATGTGTGATTCTTCACAACATTGCCACAATTAGAGGAGAACACTGTCCTTCTGGACCAAACATCAGCAGTGATCCAAACCATGAACATCCTGACCCTCCCACGGACATACAAGATGGAAGCGCAGTCAGAGACACCATATGTCACAATCATTTCTTTTGACCCATCACCTCAACATGTTGAAAGACGAAAAAACAGATTTTTTGTTCAACTGGCTTTATTGGTCGCCTGTATTTCCTGTACACAAAGTATTAAAAGATGTAAACCTCATAAAGTGTCTCTGTTGCTTCCTCCTCTGTAACAGCTGTCAATGTTTCTTCATTATTTTCATGTAGTAAAGAAATTAACAACATTGCTGTTCTACTGTAAACTCATATAATCTGTGGAGTATTAAGAGTACTCACAACTGCATGTTGGTCTGGCTCAACAGGAGGCTGCACCAGATGCAGTACACCATCACCATCAACTGATAGAATATGAGGTTTATACAGGTCACTTATAACTTACAAGGGACCAAATGGCAATTAACAAACATATACCAATCACCTTACACTTCATTGTCATTATGCTCTCAAAGACAACCAAGACTGAGGGAAGGCAAAGTCAGTAGGAAAATAACTTCACTACAAAATAATTCATTATGGTAAAGAGTTTATCAAATGAATGAGTAGCACTGCAAAGGTGACTGTGAAGAAAGGATGTATGCACATCATGTATTATTTTGAATTTACCTCTTATGTAGGCACTTGTGTCTTGCGGGGTTATTGACTCAGAGGATGTCCCCGCAGAGATGCCTTCAGCCACAGGGCGCCCACTGTTTTGGCTGAGGGCCAACTGCTCAGCCTCTGTGAGTGGTGGTGGTGGAGGACCCCCACCTGTTTTTCGGGCCTCCGCTTTTTTTCTGTTGGCTATAACGGGGTCACATTTGAGCATACAGAGTAAGCAAATATGTACTTGTAATGTGCTCAGATAATTTCAATAAGTGCTTACAGAATGAAAATTAATGTAGCCTCTAACTGCAATTGATTTACATGGGACAAACAGACCAAGCACTATGGCTCATAATACAATTACACCTTACCTGTTTGGACTATATTGTTATATTTCATTTTTACTTGCTGCCAGGAACGTTTGGGGCCTGTTGGGTTGCACCTGCGCTCACATCACATCACAAAATAAAATGTATAAAATAAAAAATAAAATATAATAAAATAACGTGTTAAATGGGTGGAAATCCCTAGATCAATGTTTAAATTAACACTCACGCATTGACTCTGTCGGCTATGTTTTGCCATGCATGCTCCCTTTGTTTTGCAGCTGAGGCTGTGTTACTTTTTTTCCGCAAAATTTGCATGTTATCGGCATATACTGCCATCAGAATTTCGGCCTCAAGCGCTGTAAGATACGTTGACCGCGCCTTCTTTCCCTCCGTCTCCATGGTGACTCGCTTAATCTGTGCTCCACTAATCAGGGCTTTATGTATCCTCGTGCGCGCGCTTGACTTGGGGTTAACTAATTGTTATCAGCCTTTCTGAAACCGAATATTCCAAGTTGGACAGTTCGGGGTTACTCAACCCTGAGTGTCGTTTTTCACTCTGAGTTTTCTAAACCGGCTTCCTGAAATAGGGCCCAGGTGTTGCAGCAACAGTCCCACATGGAAACGTCAACACTCAAACTCAAAATCTCTTTTTGTCAACAATAAAATGACAGCAGACCAATTTGAACAAAGTTGGTAAAAAGCTTCAGAAATTAGTAAAATATTAAAAAGTGTCTTGATGCTCAATCATCCAGTAAATCCCCAAAGAGTTGATTCTGTTCATCTGGACGTTTTCAGCAGCATGGATCAGTGTGAGGACAGAGAGGAGGGAGTCCCTCCCTCTAAAAGCACTCTGTGTGGGGAACATGAGAGCCAGACCAAAGCTCAGAGGTGAGATGACCATCTCTAACTGTCCATGACTCTTCTCCATGTCACAGCTCAGCACTCACATCACTGCTCCATCATTATTCACACTCATACCTCTGTGTGTGTTGTTTTAAAGCCCAGAGCTGTGGGGCGTACCAGGCTCAGCTGGACATAACCCTGAAACTAATCCAGAGCCTGGACCTGAACCCAGCTGTGTTTCCTTAAAGAGCAACGACTCAAAGGATATTATTGAAAACTTTAACAAAAGACTGTTATGTGACAAAGAGTAAGTACATTATTTTTATGAGATTGTTCATCATGTCTTTAATTTAATATTTCCAGTTTTTCCTTCCTGTCTCATGAAGCTGTTACATTTATTGTTTTTCTTTTAGGATCAATAAGAGGCCAGAATCTCCTGGACCTGAACCCAGCTGTGTTTCCTTAAAGAGCAACATGTCGAAGGGTATTGATATAGACTTTAAAGGCTGTTCTTCTGCTGCTGAGAGGTAATGTGTGTCTAGATGTTGTTCCTGACTCTGTATTTTTGAATAAATCCTCATGTTTAATATCAGCTCAGCTCTTTTTCACACACATTTCTATGTTGGAAAGAGTGGATGTTGTAGGAGGTGTTTGTGTAGTGAAGAGGCTGAGTGTCTGTAGGACTCCAGCTGCTCCAGCAGGTGTCTCCTTTGTGCTTTGCTTCAAACACAGTGTAGGGAGGAGCTTCCACTCAGGTGTTTCAGGTGTTGCTGGATGGAGGAGGACAAATAGTTTTTCCCTTCAGTGACACTTCAGCAGCTCAATGTTCTGGGGAGATGTTTGTCTTTATGAAGGTTTATGGATTCTTGTTCTTACTTTGGTTAAACTGAGCAATACATTTTCCATCTAACATTTAAAGTAAATTTCCAGGTGAATAAAAGATCTGCAGCTGCAGCCTCTGTGATGTTTCACAGTCTGAAAGTAACAAATTCAACCAGAGTTCAAACAAAGGCTTAATATACGTGTGTGTTTGATATAATGCCAACAAGTACAAACAGGTGTTCTTACAGGTCTTAATCACAGAGGTCTGATAAGTCTGGTGACTTTCACACTCAGCAATTTTGCTGCCTTTTATTTTATATTGGCCTTTTTAAAGCCCTTCAAAGTCTCCCACATTCATACAGAGCTTTTAACACCAAACTCCTTTACAGTCCTTCTCCTCTCACACACGATCACACGACTGATTTGTCTGCAGCAGCTGTGTTACTGCTAGTATTTTATTATGTGTGTAATCTCCTCATATTGTTCCTGTGGTTTAGTTTGACTTCCTTCTGCAAACTCAGCTGCTCTGTTGCTGATACACGTCTCCATGAATATGATTGATCAGATGCTGCCAACACCATGTGTTTCATGTGAGCGCTCAGCTGAAACCCTGGGTTGACTTATCGAATTAATAACAAGCTTCACGTGACTGTGAATGCTAAAGTGAATCCAGATAAAGGAAAGAGACCCTGCTAATGTTGGACTCACTTCTTAGTGTAGATCCCAGGAGGAAGTTCAACATAGCCATTCTTTGTGCTAGCTCGACCAAACCTGAGACCACAGTGCAGGATAATGATCATCATCTGTCTCTGTCAAGGACATTTAAAATCCACAAATAACAAACATAATTATATTTGATCATTAAAAATATGTTTTCACTTAAAAAAGCATGAGCACACTGGTGGATTACAGAAACATGAAAACTCGTTAACAGTAAAGTTAATTTAGGCGTAAACAAAGTGTCAAACATACCGTAATTGTCGGGCTATAAGCCGCTATTTTTTGCACAAGCTTTGAACCCTGCGGCTTTTAGTCAGGTGCGGCTTTTCTATGGATTGTCCATGATTTTTGTCATATCGTAAGACGATTTGTTTTGTTTGTTCCGCTGTTGTACGGCACTACGTTGCCTGGCGGAAGGGCATGTGATCAGACACACAGTATCTGGGTTCAAGAGTGGTATGTTGGTCACGTGTCCATCCGCCAGGCAACATAGTGCCGTACAAGTAGCACGAAAAACAAACTTCAAAGTAGCGCTACGCGTTCAGCGGGAGGCGTGGATGATGAGCGGCGATAAACTTGCGAAAAGCAAGTTATGCTCAACTCCACCGGTGGAATCTGACAGCGTGGAAAAGTGTGAAAACATCAATGATCACCAACGGATTTTGAAGGGCTGGACTGCTGCATGATGGAGAGGAGGACACCGCCACGGGCCTTCTGAGGGTTTTCGACTCTGACACTGACAACGAGGATTTCTTTGGTTTTGAAAGTGACAACGAAGGAAAGAAGCAGAGAGTGGATGACGAAGCCATCCTGAGCCTGTTCGTTTCCGACACTGGAGAAGAGGACTTTGGTGGTTTTAGTGCGCAGGAAGAAGAGAAAGATGGTGAATGACTGACTTTTCTTCTTGTTAAAGCCGTGTCACTGCACCTGAGCCTAAAGGGTAGTCCGAATCTATTTATAGGTTATTGTTATGTACTACATTTGTTACTCATTTATGAAGCACAGTACATGTTTCGTACTTGTAATTACCGGTACTTGTACATATACCTAAAAAGTTATGCAAATATGTACCCATAACTTGTTTTTCAAAATATTAATAAAAGGGGTGTGTCTCCAAACAGCCATCTCTTTCCTGACAATTCCCTTTGTGCATATTCTCTTACATATGATAAGTCAACATTGAAACACCTGCGGCTTTTAGTCAGGTGCGGCTAATGTATGTACAAAACAGGATTTTCCCCTGATTTTAGCTTGTGCGGCTAATATTCAGGTGCGCTTTGTAGTCCGGGAAATACGGTACTTAAGTAGAAGGACTGATGTTTGTGTTAACCCTCACATGGGCTGTACAACATTATATAGGGAGACAAAAACAGAGATTATCGTAGCCATCGCTCTCTCGCATGGACGTGGCAGTCTTGCTGTCTGCTGCGAATCCTCCGTGACCTCGTCTGGTATCTGCTCCCTCCTCTGTAAGAGACAGTAAAGGAAAACACGTCTCTGCCTAGTCTTGAAAATCTAATCTTATCATCCATTGTTCTTCTAGGGCCTCTTGTTCTTGTGGCCACAGCTAACTGCTAATATTTAAATGGCTAACATTAACATGTGTGCCAGCCAGGTTCACATTTATGATTAACTATGATTAATTAACTGATGTTGAAACTGGAGCTTTACTGACCTCTGAAATTCCTCCTAAAGTGTTATTCAGTGTTGTGACAGTCAGCTGCTTCAGCTGCTGCTGGGATGGGCTGTGGCAAAGAGAACAGAGAAAATCCAAATCAGAGTTTTTCTCTGAATTAAAAGCAAGGAAACAACAATATATTCTACATGGTGAAACTGATGGTTTATGGTGTTTGGATCTGTTTTTCTATATTCATGCAGATAAAGTGTAAACTCAGATGAATTATACCATCAAATGTTAAAGGAAAATATGAGGATGAGTGTCTGTGAGCTGAGAAGGACGTGAAGCGAGCAGTTTATCCCAGAGCTGAAGCTGCTCTGTGTGCAGAGATGAGCTCAGATTCCTGCTGTGATTGATCAACAGTCACAGAAATGTAGACTTGTAGTTATTACTGCAGTATGGTCACAGCAGATACTGATAAACATGTATTATGAGGATGGATGATCAAGTTTCTCACGCTCTCCTTTAAATCTCAGTTTTTTCTTCTTCACAGTTTATCTGTTAATTTATTAATGAATAACACTGAAAGAGTTTCTGTTATATTTCCCCTTGAACATCAGCTTATTAGGGCGGCATTAGGAAATAGCCCCCCTCCAAAGAATGAATAAATGAATGATGATAATAATAAAATGATTAAAAAGCAGAGCTCAGAGTGGTAGAATGGTCAAACATGGATCCACGGGTGGTTCAACTGCATTTGGTGACGTGACTAAAGCAAATCTTTCAAATAATCCCACCATCAACGGGATGTTGTCTCCTTTACTACGGTTACTTTACTTGGTCACCGTGTGAATTTCTTTGAAATGAACCAAATTCTTTTATTTGTTGGTTGTTGCATATTTAACCTCTACAGTCAGGAAAGGAGGAGATGAGGCCTCAACAATGTTGGGTTGTAGCTGTGGTTCAGGTTAGAGTGAGTGTCCATGGAATAAATGTAAGTCAGTGAACTGGAAACATGACTGTGTTAAACCTTTTTTTCCCCTTTTTATAATGAGTCTAATCAAAGGTGGAAAGAAGTATCTCCACTTTGACTATTCTGTGTCACCATCAGAGCTTCTGCACAGTGTGGAGAAAGATCCAGAACCAGAGCTGGACTGCAGACAGCCAGTCAGAGCAGCTGTGTACAAAGTAAGACTGAACATCTGTCTGCTGATGGACTCATTTCTGAAAACTGGACTTCTTGTGTTGTTCAGACATTGAAGAGTTTTCTTTCTCTTTAGTCTCATTGTTTTTCTTTCTTTCAGCAGATGTTGGTCTGCAGGAGGTTTTAGATGAACATAAGATCAGTCTGAGGAGGAGATGTGAATGTGTGACTGAAGGAAGTGATGAAACAGGAAGTAGAACCCTCCTCAACACCATCTACACTGAGCTCTACATCACAGAGGGACAGAGTGAAGAGGTTCATACCCAACATGAGGTGAGGCAGCTGGAGACAGCTTCCAAGATGGACGCCCTCCATGACGCTCCAATCAGGTGCCAGGACATCTTTAAAGCCTTACCTGACCAACAGAGACCCATCAGAGTGGTTCTGACCAACGGCGTGGCTGGTGTTGGAAAAACCTTCTCAGTGCAGAAGTTCACTCTGGACTGGGCAGAGGGCTTGGAGAACCAACATGTCAGTGTGGTGGTTCTGCTTTCATTCAGGGAGCTGAACCTGATCAGAGATGAGCAGTACAGTCTGCTGGAGCTGCTCCATGTTTTCCATCCAACATTGCAGAAGGTCACAGCAGAGAAGCTGGCTGTCTCTCAGCTTTTGTTCATCTTTGACGGCCTGGATGAAAGCAGACTTTCATTGGATTTCACCAACAGGAAGCTGCTGTCTGATGTCACACAGAAGTCATCAGTCAACCAGCTGCTGACAAACCTCATCCAGGGGAATCTGCTTCCCTCGGCTCTCGTCTGGATAACTTCCCGACCCGCAGCAGCCAATCAGATCCCTCCTACATGTGTTGACAGGCTAACAGAAGTACGAGGCTTCACTGACGCCCAGAAGGAGGAGTACTTCAGGAGGAGATTCAGTGATGAAGAGCTGTCCAGCAGAATCATCTCCCACATGAAGACATCCAGGAACCTCCACATCATGTGTAGTATCCCAGTCTTCTGCTGGATCACTGCTACAGTTCTGGAGCACATGTTGACTACAGAGCAGAGAGGAGACCTGCCCAAGACCCTGACTGACATGTACTCACACTTCCTGCTGGTTCAAACAAAGAGGAAGAAGAACAAGTACCATGAGGGACGTGAGACGAGTCCACAGGAGCTGACGGAGGCTGACAGGAAAGTTCTTCTGAAGCTGGGGAGGCTGGCGTTTGAACAGCTGGAGAAAGGAAACATCATGTTCTACCAAGAAGACCTGGAGCAGTGTGGTCTGGATGTGACAGAGGCCTCGGTGTATTCAGGAGTTTGTACAGAGATCTTCAAAAGAGAGTGTGTGATCTTCCAGAAACCAGTCTACTGCTTTGTTCATCTGAGCATTCAGGAGTTTCTGGCTGCTGTCTACATGTTCCACTGTCACACCAACAGGAAGACAAAGGTGCTGAAGAACTTTTTGGGAAAAAAATACAACGAGTCCTCTCTGGATGATTTCCTTAAACGAGCCATGTCTAAATCCCTCCAGAGTAAAAATGGCCACCTGGACCTGTGTGTTCGCTTCCTTCATGGCCTCTGTCTGGAGTCCAACCAGAGACTCTTAGTAGGTCTGCTGGGTCAGACAGAGATCAGTCCAGGAACCATCCAGAGAGTCATCAACAACCTGAAGAAGATGAACAGTGATGAAGTCTCTCCTGACAGAAGCATCAACATCTTCCACTGTCTAATGGAGATGAACCACCTCTCATTATTTCAGGAGATCCAAGAGTTCCTGAAGTCAGAGAACAGATCAAAGAAGAAACTCTCTGAGATCCAGTGCTCAGCTCTGGCCTTCATGCTGCAGATGTCAGAGGAGGTTCTGGATAAGTTGGACCTGCAGAAGTACAACACATCAGAGCGGGGACAACAGAGACTGATTCCAGCTGTGAGGAACTGCAGAAAGGCTGGGTGAGTCCAGATGTGATCATTAACATCATTGATCAGTGTAGGTTAGTAGTTTAATGTTGAAAATAAAATCAGATTGTAACCACAAAGTGTTTGTGTCCGTACGCTGCAACCTTCCACACCATTCCTTTATTGTACAGACTCAGCAGCAGCTCCATGGATCCCAAATCCAAGAGTGGAGAACAGATTTGAAGTGTGTCACATCCATGCAGTCACAGCTGTTTCCACCATGTTTCCACTGATATTAATCCTGTTCAATGACACGTTTCATATCAGTGAATATGTTCTTTAGGACGTCCACTGACATGTTTAAGTGTCCTGCTGGAAATCACTCAAATCATCCATGAAATCCATGAAAAATCCTTTTAGTGTTTCTAACTTCACCCTCTGTCCTCTCTCTCTCTCCATCCTCCTCACTGCTTCTTTCACTGATAATCACACAAACATCGTATTCAGCTACAAAATAACACAATAATATCATCTGATCATCATTATTATAAGAGCAGGATCCATATTTGATATCAGAGTAACACACTGCTTGGTTATGTGCAGTCATCATCAGTGACTGTGGGTCAAACAGAAGCTCTCTGATTGGTTGCTGACCTTGGTCACCTGTCCACTCTCTTTTTTTTTTTTTTTTTTTTTTTTTGTCTCGTTTGGATCTATAGCCATCAGAATTGTTGTCTTGAGGCCAAGAAAGATGCCAAGCTGATTTATTTTACCAAGTGGATCATCATGGCCTTGCCATATTGGTCCATTTGATTGACCTTTATTATAATTATGAATTTATTTTATTTTCAGTTGCTACAAACGGGACAGACATGACTGTGGGATAGGACAGGGGGAAAGAATGAAAGAAAGAGGGGGAGAGAAAGAAAACCAAAGGGGAGAAGAGACGGTGAGAAGGGGGGGAAGAAAGAAAACAACAAACAAACAAACAAAAAAAACAAAACATCTGGGTCACCTGTATGGAGAAAAAAAACCAGGAGAGAAAGCAAACAACAAAGTGCAACATAATAAGAAAAAAAAAGCACCATCACAATAAACTAGCTAGCAGTAGATATCAATAGTTACTAAATAATAAACGATATTGTGCAGCACGCAAGATAGACAGCGCACAGTGTGCTTTGAGGCAGCAGCCAAGAAAGCTGTAGTCCGCGTCTGTGAATACCCACACTGTAAAAAAAAAAACGTTGCTAAAACTTAAAAACTCAAGGCAACCGACAAGCATTTACGTTTTTAGGTTCTGATGGATAACTTATAATTTCAAGTTTAGGTGATAAGTTGCTTTAGCTAATGTTTTTGTGTTGACAAAATTAATAATTGTCCTTTTTCTCAACTCATATTTTATTGTTTTTGCAACGTATTTCCTAAAGTTTACACAAGGTATTAGTTTTAGTTTCGGCAACGTATTTCCTAAAGTTTACACAAGGTATTAGTTTTAGTTTTGGCAACGTATTTCCTAAAGTTTACACAAGGTATTAGTTTTAGTTTCGGCAACGTATTTCCTAAAGTTTACACAAGGTATTAGTTTTAGTTTTGGCAACGTATTTCCTAAAGTTTACACAAGGTATTAGTTTTAGTTTTGGCAACGTATTTCCTAAAGTTTACACAAGGTATTAGTTTTAGTTTTGGCAACGTATTTCCTAAAGTTTACACAACATATTTTTTTGTTTTGCCAATCAATTTCCTAAAGTTTAGAAAAAGTATCTTTCATAGTTTTCATGAGGTGCTCCCTGTTGTACCAATGAATGTTTACACAGTTGATTTTCAAATAACTTTGTGTTCAAACACAACTGCACCACTGACAATGTTGACTTTTGAGATCAGCCATTTTTAACATACTGACAACATTCAGCCACAAATAAAGTCCTTCCAAAAACACAAAAAAAGTCAAATTTTTGTAACAAATGTTACTCATCCAATTTTAAAGGTGGTGTTGTCAGACAGAATATCAAACCTATCTTGATAGATAGTCACTAACAAACAGATTCAAAACATCAGATGGCAGGATGTGAACAACTTCCTGGTTTCCATACAGCTAACAACTTTCAAACAAATTTTTCCACCACTTGTCTTTTAATAGTAATGGTATCAACACTCCAATTTCCTGTGAAGTTCAGTATCGCGCCACATTTGTTATAAAACTAATACAAATGTACCTAAAACCAGATTATAAAAATTGTTTAAAACAGCTCAAGTTAGAATAAAACCTTTCAACATTTTATAATAACATGTTATACATGAAATCTGCAATCAGCCATGCAAGCTACATTAAGTAAAGTTAGAACAGAAGACATTGATTCAGAACTTTCTGCACCTTACCGTTTTCTTAAAGACAGAAATTAACTTTTTTCAGAGCAACTTGCCACGAAACCCAAAAACAGTAAATCAAAACAAATTGCCATTCTGTTTTACACAAGTTGCATTTGAGTTGAACATGTTGTCAAATAGGTTAGACTTTGGTTAAGAGCTTGGTTTTGAAGCTTCTTATCCTCTGGGAACAGGTAGATGTCAACTCCATAAAAATGTGTTGCACAGCTTCAAATGTGTACTTGAGTTCTTTGGGAAACTCCATGTTGAGCCCATAAAGTAGGCCAAACAAGTAGGCAAAGGCAGTGGGAAGGTCTGGCAGATCATCAAGAATAATGTCCTCTTCCAAAACAATGGCAGTGTTGACCACTGTGGACTGCGAGTTGGGTCCCACGTAGTCCTCCAGAACAGTGAGGATGCCCACCGTAACACCTCGGGTTGCCCTCTCAACTGGATCTGTATCCTATGCAAAATAAAAAACAACAGTACATATAAGTCTCTGAAAACCAAAACTGAAGATTGAGTAGATTTGCATACTCACCAGACATGTTAAGAAGAGTTTGGTCTCGTCGTCGCGAACAAATATCGGTAACCCTTCCAAACTGATGGTTCGTCGATGCTGGACTATGTTTGAGACCTAAAACAAGGAAATCAAATAAGACTCAGTCTCATTTATAAACCTACCATTTTGTTTTAAAAACACATTAAGTGTTGTTGCTCAAAATACAGCCTTAAGAAATAAGATGTTGAAATGAGTTATTACAGATAATTGGTCATGTTTTTGTCAGTTTTTTTTATTTATTTATTTTTTAAGTAATTTTGATGTGCAACAAATGTAGCACACTTATTACAACATTTATAACAAAAAGTGCCATGAGTGGGATGAGAGTTGAACTGTCTGTCATTACCTGCAATCTGCCAAACACAGCGCTGCTTGTTAGCTTATAATCCCATTCAGGACACACTTTTTGAAAACTAACAATTTTTACATCAATTTAGTAAATATTTAATAAAGTATCTTTCGTTACAGTGGGAACTTCAGGTTCCTCATAAACCAGACACAAATACATTTTTATATATTACCTGTTCATCAAACTTCTGCAACAGGGAATCCATGTCATTGCGGAAAGCAGCTTTTCTAATTCGATACAGCTTAATCAGCCGAAGTGAGTAAGTGTCGAGGGCAGTCATGAAGGTCCCCATGAGATCCTTGGTGGTAATGCGTGAGAATTCCGCACAAATCTACAAAGCAACAAAAAAAATATAGAAGAAAACTTTTAAAGGTACATTATATAAAAATCACATTGTTTTCAAATTTGGTTAAAAGAGCTTAATTTCAAAACATTTAGTTAGTCTCGGTTGATCTATTGGTCAGGCCTTGATTGGATTTTTTCTTTTAGTGGTAGTGGTGGTACAAATTATAACTGACGTATTAAAAAAAAAAAAAACAAAACAAGAAAAATCTGATCGGCAGATTTTACAGTAAGTCTATAGAATACCTAATCAAATGTTGATAAGACAAAATAATGGTTTCAATTGTTACAGGATGTATTGCAGAAAAGAAATAAATCAATAAATTGTATTTTAAATTCATTGAAAAAATTCCATTAATTTTATAGTTATGTAGAAATGAAGTAAGAATAACATCCTGTGGTCAAATTTGTATACTTTCATAACACGTAAGTGACTTTCTCAATCCTGTTCTGTGAGTTTCATGGCTGTTGCCCGCTAAGGGTCAGCACCAAAAGATTCTAGATGCCCAGTGAAGACAAGTCATTGCGGCAACCGTGGTTCAGGGCGTTGGGAAGCTCATCTGTAACCGGAAGGATGCTGGTTCTATCCCCAGCTCTCTCTGTCCTGGTCGTTGTGTCCTTGGGCAAGACCCTTTACCCCACCGCTTACTGGTGTTGGCCAGAGGGCCCAGTGGCGCGATATGGCAGCGTCACTTCTGTCAGTCTACCCCAGGGCAGCTGTGGCTACAACTGTGGTTTCCCTGCACCGATGTGTGAATGTGAGAGTGAGTGAGTGAGTAGTGGAATTATAAAGCGCTTTGGGTGCCCAGAGAAGAGCGAAATAAAAGCAATCCGTTATTATACACAGCAAGTTGACAAGTAAATAGATTTCACTTCAATAGAGTTCATATTTTTAGAGCCAAGTATTTTTTTATATTTTACCACTAGCATTGTTAGCTCAACGGTAGCCTTCAACCTTTTCTACAAGATATTGGAGTGATACAAACAGATGCTTCTCAAGGGCACAAGAAATGGAGCTCACGTTCATTTACTCACCCAGACAAGTTTCGAGGCATTTGGAGTTGTTCAGAAGGAATTGTAAAGGTCCTATATCATGTAAAATCAACTTTTTGGAGCTTTTAAACACATTTTAATGTTATTTCCTTAGATTAAAATCCCTCCAGAGTGGTTTTTGGCTTAATTCAGGCATTTCTTAGTTGTCTCAGTGAATCCTTTCCCCATAACCGTGGCTCAGCTCTCTCTTGCAAAACGACTGACTCGTAACATTGGGATTAAAATTTCTTTCTAACAACTCCAAATGCCTTGAAATTTTTCTGGGTGAATAAATGAACGTTTTCAATTTTAGAAATAAGACCACACTGGGGAAAAAGGGAAGAAGAAAAAAACGGAAGTTTTCCTTTAAATATTTAAGAGATTATCTTACCTGTTCTTTCAAGAAGAGAGCTGGCCATCTGAGCTGCATTTCCTTGACCAAGGGCTGCATCTCCACAACTTCTTTCCTCCTGAGAGAGAATGTGATGTCCATCTTTTGGGTGATGAGTGCCATGTTCTTATCCGTCTTCTTCACCTTTTGGTTCTGTTGAGATAATTAATGGGTTGGTTTTGAAAAGTGCATCATTTATATTTTTAATTACATCATCATCTGCCTCAATGTTCTGTTAAGCAAGCACCTGTTTGATTCTTTGAAATGAATGAACCTGAGAAAATTTTAAAATGTCACTAATTTCCTCAATAATTCTCTGCAAAGCACTTTTAGAAACATGTAACAATGTTTGCATGCATAGAAAAAGTCTAGCTATTTTATGTTCAAGACATTGGTAATCTACAAACTCATTGTCCTCTTTATCACTTGATGCTACACCTGAACCACTTGGTAATGTCTCTGGCTCCTGAGAGGTATTTAAGGATTTATCAGGGGAGCTACTTTCACTAGGACATGCATTTGCATGAGAAATCAGTCTAATACAGTTTTTTATATCTTTTGAGTTTTTGTGCTTTCTGCTTGTGTGTGACGTAAAGGTTGTTAAATTGTTGGTAGCATAGTCACATTTTTGGAAAGGACAGGATACAGTCTGATTTTTTTTTAAGTGCCTTAAAATATGTGAAATAAATGTATGCTGTGAGCAGTTTTCCTTAAATTCACAAAAATCACAAAAAAATGTTGAGATCTCCTGCCTTTTCTTAGCCCTGTTGTGTGATCTGCTGAGGTGAGACTTCAATGCCCCTCGTGTCCTGAACGAACAGACGCAGTCACTGTAAACACAGGGCAAATGAAATCCTCTTCTATGTCGTAGCTTCTTGGCTTGAACAGACAAAAGAGCAGAACTGGCACTGCATACAAAAGCTATAATGAGAAGAGAGGAGAGGACAGTGTCAACAATTCAAAAGAAACCTGAATTAATCTCAAATTACCAAAGTTACATTACCTGATAATGTGTTTGGGGCGGGGGGCAGGCACTCCTGTTCTGATTCCTCTCCTTACCAACTCCTCATCAGTCCCTCATAAATCAGGACAAGCAGTGGTCTGGAGTTGGCTTTTAATTCTCTAAATAAATAAAAATAGCAATTAGTTTTAAAATAAAATACCAGCTTCCTGACATTACTTAAGAATTTTTTTCTCCTGTCCTAATTTTTTTGGCTCACTAAAGTGAGCTGATTCTGCCTTGTAAAATGCCATGTGAAACACAGTAAAACAAATAATTTACAAAACATACATTACATCAAATGTTTAATTTATTTAATTTATTATTAACAAATTGTATTCTACATGGAATGCACCAACAGTATACTGGGATGTATTATGTAAGCCAAGGATAATTTTGTGTGATTGGTTTTACAACTTAGAATGACAAACATTGGATTGAGAGTATGAGTGGGATAAAACTCCTGAAGCATCTGTTTAAATTATCAGTGCATTTATTAATGGTGCTCCATAAATAAACCAAAACAATGTTGTTTTGTGCATAACAAAAAGCTCACAATTGTGCAGTCAAAATGTAAAATAAAAGATGCTGAGCATAATAACAAAGACAGATTTTGCAGCTGCTCTGTTTCCAAGTTCTACTGCGCAACTGACAGCCTGGAGTTTGAAATCCTCTTTGTAACCGTGTCTCTTACAGGCGCCATTTATGGTCCTTACACGCATAATATGGTAATATTACGTTGAAGCAGAGTACGTATCACTCTGCGAGGCTCCTCGGTAGCCGTAATGCTCCAACAATCCATCAAGCAGTGCAGCTTCATAGCTTACCAAAGTCGTACCAAAACATTTTTTGACATATTTTTTTAAGCTGTGTACCACATAAAATTGGTTCGAGGTCAGTAAGCACAACCAGAATTCATACATAAGGCAGACTGTCGATTTTTGAGATGAAAGGATTTTAGGCCGTGCGTCAACGCGTTAGCCCGGTTAGCTCACTAACGCCACCCAGCCCCACGCACGGGGTGATCCGCGGTAACTAGTTAACGGAGATTTGCCCCGTTAATGCAGTTATGGCATTAACTTTACGCTGACAGCACTAAAATAGTCATCTTCAAATGTTTTCTTTTTACCGACCAGCTCCTCTTTGATAGCTGCCGTGTCCATCTTGTCGTTGCCTGCAGGTGAAACGATGGGGGAGTTGTGTTCAGTGAAGGAGAGAGGCGGAGTAACACAGCGTAGAGACAAAAGTGGACGAAAGAGAGGCAAACTTGCGGCTCCACGAGTATAATGATAATGTAGACTATATCGATATAAACTATATTGTCACATCTCATATTTCATTTAGTTCATTTAGTGGAGCTCGCTGGCCATGAGGACTCCACCACCCCGTTCACACAGAAACTAAAGCACACATTTTATTGGCTAGATGTGATTCGAACAAATTAAACGACATGGCAGCAGGCGCCCCCGAACTTTATTTTATTTTATTTTATTTAAATAGCGGTGGGGGGTTGCTGCCGTTGGTCATGAGTGAGCCAGCCTATTTTGTTTCGTTCGGTGGTATGGCGGCCACAGACTGCACTTCATGAAATACGCATAGGGGGTGTCGCGGAGGCTTGTCAGATATGAGCGCGCCTCTTTAGTAGCGAAGTTTGTCGGATTTTCATTGTTTTGTGACATGGCATGTAGTTTGTGACATGGAATCTTAAATGATATAGTAAACACATACCCATAAGCCACAAGGCTTCTTAGCCAAGAAAGTAATGTTATGCTAAGTTTCGGAAAAATACGAAGAACTTCAGTTGTGATATTTCTAACAGACAAATTGAGACTGTTCAAACATATACTGTCTGATATAATAAAAGAAACATTACTTGCCTTTAGAAACTTGAGATGAACGATCTATCCAGCTCCTAGCCTCACGTTCTCATTAAGGCAGACGGGCAGGTGGCTTTCAGTCCTTGCAAAAGCGCAATGTAGATCCCGTAGCATCCAAAAATATGAGATGCGCATGCGTACTCAGGCACAGAAAGGCGCCAACAGCTTCAACTCATGTAAAACTTGAATTCATTCATTTTGCCAGCAATAAATTTCATCTGAGACCAACTTTTGCTCCAAAACGTTAAATGATTAGTTGAAACCCTTAATGTATTTGAGTTTATGGGCCAACTGAACTTTTATTGTTGAATTGTGAAAGAAATGACTGTAAGCTCAACAACTGCAAGTTTGATTTTTTACAGTGCATGTGTACACCTGTGTGCATACCTGTGTGGATCAGCATGCTTGCATTCCAAAGGTTTCTCCATGTAATGATCTGCTAGGGAGTGTGGGGAGCCACAGCCCTGTCCTCTATGGTATGAAGCAGGTATGGAGGAGATCAAAACTCCAGACATCCAGAGGCCCCCAGAACACAAGAGACCAAGGAAGACCCACAGAGGGGCAGCCGCGCCACTGTCCCAGTAAGAGCTGAGGAGAGTCCCAGATGAGGGCTCATTCAGCAGCCGCGGAGCAGAAGCCAGGGGGAGTTGCAGTGACGCGCCCGTGAGCTCCGCCGGCAGCCAACTGTGCCTGAGTGACCGAGCCCCAGGCCGAGAGGCCGGGGGCACCCCACCTCCGAAGTGGCCCGAGCGAGCCCCAATAAGCGGCCGCCAAGGAGTGAGCCGGTGTGTACCCGGACGCCCACCCCCAGACACAAAGAACCACCAACACACCGACACCTGAGGGAGTCCGCCACCGGCAGGGGAAGTGGTGGTGGGTGGAGATAGGCCTCCAAACCTTGGAGGGCCTGAGGTGTCCCCAGAGAGGTGGCGTCTGATACCCAACCTGACATATAGACACAGACATACAGGCACACACAGACACAAACATCCATTCCCCCCCTCATGCTCTCATATGCACTTCACACTCAACCGACGTGGAGACAGACATAAAGAGACGCTGTATACACGATCACACTGTCCACCTGTCCACTCTCACCTGTTTGTGTTTGCTCTCTCTTTGCTGTCTCCATCCTCTCTCTCCTTTCTCTCCCTCTCTGTCTTTGTACGTCACTCAGGTCCAATGGAAACAGTGACATTTACAAACCAATCAAAGACAAACTGATCCATGTCAGGTTATAACAATATTCAAAGTGAATACAGGCTGCTGCTGGACACAGACAGGTAACATCATTTTGACTTGCTGTCACCTGGATCTGGACTCATAAACACTGAAGCCCTGAACAGGAATACAAATCATTTTCTGCCAACTAGCGACACACCAGCAGATAATGGCTCAGAAAGCTAAAATGAGCCAATCATTTCTGTGTTTAGTTCCCCTGAAATCAGATCTGATATCAGCAGCTCTGAGTTCATTCATCATTATTGTCCAGTGATGAGATTTCTGCTCCGTTTGGTAACAGTCAGCAGGTTTTTCCTGCGTGTGGACGTGAACAGTCGTACCTGACAGCAGGTAGCAAACAGAGATCATCTTTCCAGCTGGAACTCTTCACTGAGCTGAACTCATTCAAAATGTTCTGGAGTCAAAACAGGAAACAGTCCAAATGTGTGTCTTCACTCTGACTCTGGATCAGATCTCAGTGACAGACTGTGGACATTATGGAAGCCTAAATGTGACACCATCTTCCTCCTTCATCTGCAGATTAAAGCCAAACAAAGATTCTCATTAAAAGTCTGCAGGTCTGAGAGAGACTCAATCGTTGTGTCATGTCAAACACAGTAAGAGGAGCTGAAGCACAGATGTGAAGAGCAGATTCATCAGATTATGACCTCACTCTGTTTTGTCTTCATATACATTCAGTCTGTGTTTATAATGCAGATTTTCTGCTTTTATAATAACACATTTTATATTTTCTATCATCACAGACTGACTCGGTGTGGACTCTCAGAGTCTCACTGTGAAGTTGTGGCCTCAGCTCTGAAGTCCAACCCCTCCCATCTGACAGAGCTGGACATGAGTGGAAATGATGATGTCAAGGACTCCGGGATGAAGCTTCTGTGTGCTGGACTGGAGAGTCCAAACTGTGGACTGGAGACTCTGAGGTGAGTTCACTGACTGCGGATGTTGTTGGTTTTCTATATTTCAGGTCTTTGATGGATGTTTGAAACTTTCTTCAGTTCCTAAATATTCAGGATGTGTCTGAAGACAAATGTGAAGAAGTTTGAGTGCTTTCAGAAATGTTGTCTTTCCAAACGACTGAACAACAGTTTTTCCTTTTGGCTCCAAACAGAAGTGACAGACTTGAGCAGGGTTCATTTAAAGGCTGACAGAAGTGGAGTGGTGACGGGGAGATGTTTGACAGGACAGTGTTTCAGCCTCCACAGGTTCATGTTGTGCTCCATCAGTCAGTGAAGATGAAGTCAGTGCTGATGAGGCTGTAGAGTGTGTGAGGGATGTGAATGAGGATGATGAAGATCTGATGATAGCAGATAAAAACAGGCTGCAGAGACTTTGAGCCATACAGGGCACACAGTGTGTGTACAGAACAGCTGAAATCATTATGGAGGCCTCACTGGGATATGGAAGCATCACAGTACAGCTTCAGTGAAGCTTTAAAGTCTCTGATATGAGATGAGAAATGAAGCAGCCAGAGCTTTTTCATGAGTGGAAATCCACTGTGACTGTGAGCTGCTGCTACAGCCTCCAGATTAGCCAGCAGCTCATCCTGCTCAACATTTTCTCACCAACTTTAATGGAAGTGTGATGTTTTCAGCTGGAGTGATCGTCAGGGTGGCCTCCCTCTCCTCTTCTTCTCCTCTTCCTCTTTCATTTGTAAAGCCACTTCTGCTGCTTTCATTCATTTGGAAGTCCTGTAGCTGAGTTTGGGAGAGACTAACAGCCTCGGCAGCAGAGGGGAGAAAGGCTGTAACACCACCACTTTACTCTGTTCTACCTGTCACATCATTTTATCAGGAAACAAATATGCTCATGTTTTTACTATGTTTGTCTTGAAGATGTAAGAAGATCACATGGTGCTTTTTATTATTGTGTTGGTTTGTTTCCTGTCTCTTGGATGGAGCCCAGCTGTGCGTGGCCCCTGGGCCTGTGGTCAGAGTGTGTGCTGGATAATCCGGCCCAGGATGAGGCCAAACTGACATGGGCTGAAATGTCTGTCACATAATTGAGCTTAGTGTAGTTTCATTTCTGCACAATTTAAAAACAACCAAAACTTTGTTCTTTGTTCTTTGTTATACTGTAGACTTTCTTTGATACTGTGTCCAAAAGGAGCAGCTTTTACTTTGAAGGGGAGGCGTCTCTGTTTCCTCTTCAGGTTGGATGATGGAAGCAAATGAGTGTGTGATGTTCTTTCAGTGTTGCACTTTGTAGACGCTCCCTGAGCACTGGTCTCACAGCCAGCTGCACATAGAGACCAGTGTTGTTAGTCCAGGTCAGAAGATGACTTGTTGGAATGAAAATGAGCTTGTAGTTTGTCTGCTTTAACCCTTTAGAACCGGTAGGAGCGGACACGCTCCATTTTGCGTAACTATTTTTAAATCCCGGTAGCACTGCAACCACGTAAGCTAGCGCAATAATTTTTTTTGCATATGAAACCGGAGGAATTGTACTTACATCTTATGCCATCAGCTTGTCCTAGGTCACAGTTTCCTTCCACATATAGCTGTTTGTAACACTTCCTACGTCCATCAGCGCGAACTATCACATGACCGCATGACCTGCCCGAAACCGGAAGTGACGTCATTTTGCGGAAATGTAGTTTTTTTTACCATCAGGGCCTCATGAGCTTATACTTGTGTTTTTAAAAGTTATGTTTGACTTCATGACTTTCTGTGTCGTTTCTGGGATGCTTAGGACTCATATTGCACTGCTGGAAATAGTTTATTGTGATGCATATGCTGTTATTTTGCAAATTTGCACTATAATATATTTTTTCGTTTTTCCTGTAGTATATGAAAATTGGTGTATCTCAAAAATAAAACTATGAAAACACTCAAAATAAATTTCCTGTGGTAGGAAACTATTTTGTGCAACTTTTTTGTATTTACAGTTTTGAGCGATAAGCCTCTTAAATTTCTCTAACTAGAAATATATGTTAAAAAAACAAAAACGATTTAAAAAGTTTTTGTGGTTTATTGCACTTTTTTGCAATTTATGTAATTATTATGCACTTAATGCAGACATATTATTAAAATTTGGGCTATAATGGTTGTATTGATGTATAGCAACTTGAAATGCTCCAAAAAATGGCTCCACAGCATGTAAAAATATAATATAAGCTCTGGCGGACTTAGTTCTATGGTAGGTCTTAAAGGGTTAATAATGTGACTGGAAAAAGGTGTTGGACTTCAAATATGTCCATTTCTTTCACACTTCACCTTTAAAAGTGAAGCCTTGTGGTTCCTGGAAGGAAAAACACGACATTTTCAAGTCTTTGTCCTGTTTTTATGATAAATGTACGACTTTAATGTGAAACATTCAGAGTTTTTTCTCTTGTTGTGTTTGTTTGAAGCTGCTTCCTGTTGGCTTCAGCTGTTTGGAGTTTCCATTTTCTAAACTTCTACATTCTGAACCTTCTTCAGCTCTGAACAGATGATGAAACACTGAATGATTTCAAGCTCACACTTTGTCTAATAAACTTACATCTTTCATTCTTTATGCAGATTGAGGGGCTGTGGTTTGTCAGAGATCAGCTGTGATTATCTGGCAGCAGCAGTGAAGTCCAACCCCTCCCATCTGAGAGAGCTGGACCTGAGCTGCAACAACAAGCTGCAGGATTCAGGAGTGAAGCATCTGTGTGGTTTCCTGGAGAGTCCAGGATGTGGACTTGAAACTCTGAGGTCAGTCAGCATGTTTTAGTTGTGCTGAGATGAATATGATGTGAAAGTTGTGCTGACACTAAACTGCAGACATCAGGCTGATATTATACTGATCCACACTGAGGATCTTCATGGTAAAGTCTGTTTTCTTCTTCTCTGGTTTAGTCCATTGACTGCAGCAGAACAATGTTCACATTTCAAACAGTGAGACTCAACGTATGGCCCGCGGCCCACACGCGGCCTGCCCACCTTTCCTGATTCAGAGAGAGGGGACCCTGATTAACTGTGTAGTGTTCTTCCTCACAGTTCTAAGTATCAGACACAACAATGAATAATCCACAGCTGACTGTCTTTAGCAGGTCAAAGGTCACGGCACACAGCAGACAGTGGGAAATATTATAACTCTGATCATTTATCAGCACATATCCATATGTATAAAAACAAAGCTGACACTGTGAGACTTGATCAGAGGTGTGATCATCACAGCAGAGGCCTTTGTGTCAAAGTCACTGAGGATCAAACAGAAACACATGAAGCAGATTTTCCTGTTCTGGCTTTTTATAGCAGATAACCTTCAAAATATTCTGCAGTCCATCAAAAACTGAAGCAAACCATGAATCAACATGTGAACATGACCTGATGCTGCTGAAGTGAAGCAAAGTTACAGAGGTTTGATTACAGACACAGCTGAGAGTTTGTAATCTGTCATCATTTTAAAAGGTTTACATTTCTTCAGTATTGAACAGCAGAAATGAGGCTTTGTTTTCGGAGGCCGACAGCAGTGAACACAACAGCAGACTGGTGCGTAATAAGCAGTGAATAATGCAGGAAACAGATTTTTGAAGGTAAACTGTTCTTGAAGTACACTGAGAGAGAGAGAGCTGTGCAGGAAGTAAACGTCAAAGTCAGAGAGAATTCATGACGATGTTCATCAAACATAAAGCGTAGTTTGGATCTTCTTCTGCTGCTGGTTCAGTCAGTTTTGGTTGGAGACAGATGAAACCTCCAGCTTCAGGATCTGTGAGCTGTCCACTTTCAGCCCCGACGGCGTGTCCGTGTACGTGCCGTCGAGTGAACGATCCACGCTCTGTGTTTCCATCTTTGTGTGTTTAGCTGCTCTCATTTACTGTTTTATCTGTTTGCTTGTTGTTGAAATACTTTTGGGAGCTTTAACCTGAGATTCTGGCAAAATACATTCATATTAAAAATCGATTCAGGATTGAATGAATCAACATCGCTTTATTCAAATTCAAACCATTTAAATAGGAAAATCCATTTTTTTACAGCCGCCTCTAATGCTGGGTAATGTCAGCTGGTCCATGTGCAGCTGGCTGTGAGGCTCAGGGAGCGTCTGCAAAGTGCAACACTGAAAGAACATCATCCATAAATATTGAGTAATAACTGGACTCTCATACAGCGAGACTCAAATGCCTTTAAACATCAGCTTATCCTGCTGATCCAAGTCCAACACTGAGTTTGTAAAAACATGTTTGTCAATCATTTTGTTTGGTTTCTGAGGAAAATGATTCAATAACTTGCTGCTAATACACAACATTTCATCATATTTCCTCATAACCCTCTTTTGTCTGACCATTTGATCCCATTTGAATTTGCAATAAAGGATCCACAGAGTTTGGTGACAATAATGACAGTAGATGTTTGTGTGAAAGTGCTGGAAGCAAATGAGTGTGTGATGTTCTTTCAGTGTTGCACTTTGTAGACGCTCCCTGAGCACTGGTCTCACAGTCAGCTGCACATAGAGACCAGTGTTGTTAGTCCAGGTCAGAAGATGACTTGTTGGAATGAAAATGAGCTTGTAGTTTGTCTGCTTTAATAATGTGACTGGAAAAAGGTGTTGGACTTCAAATATGTCCATTTCTTTCACACTTCACCTTTAAAACTGAAGCCTTGTGGTTCCTGGAAGGAAAAACACGACTTTTTCAAGTCTTTGTCCTGTTTTTATGATAAATGTACGACTTTAATGTGAAACATTCAGAGTTTTTTCTCTTGTTGTGTTTGTTTGAAGCTGCTTCCTGTTGGCTTCAGCTGTTTGGAGTTTCCATTTTCTAAACTTCTACATTCTGAACCTTCTTCAGCTCTGAACAGATGATGAAACACTGAATGATTTCAAGCTCACACTTTGTCTAATAAACTTACATCTTTCATTCTTTATACAGATTGATGGACTGTGGTTTGTCAGAGATCAGCTGTGATTATCTGGCAGCAGCAGTGAAGTCCAACCCCTCCCATCTGAGAGAGCTGGACCTGAGCTGCAACAACAAGCTGCAGGATTCAGGAGTGAAGCATCTGTGTGGTTTCCTGGAGAGTCCAGGATGTGGACTTGAAACTCTGAGGTCAGTCAGCATGTTTTAGTTGTGCTGAGATGAATATGATGTGAAAGTTGTGCTGACACTAAACTGCAGACATCAGGCTGATATTATACTGATCCACACTGAGGATCTTCATGGTAAAGTCTGTTTTCTTCTTCTCTGGTTTAGTCCATTGACTGCAGCAGAACAATGTTCACATTTCAAACAGTGAGACTCAACGTATGGCCCGCGGCCCACACGCGGCCTGCCCACCTTTCCTGATTCAGAGAGAGGGGACCCTGATTAACTGTGTAGTGTTCTTCCTCACAGTTCTAAGTATCAGACACAACAATGAATAATCCACAGCTGACTGTCTTTAGCAGGTCAAAGGTCACGGCACACAGCAGACAGTGGGAAATATTATAACTCTGATCATTTATCAGCACATATCCATATGTATAAAAACAAAGCTGACACTGTGAGACTTGATCAGAGGTGTGATCATCACAGCAGAGGCCTTTGTGTCAAAGTCACTGAGGATCAAACAGAAACACATGAAGCAGATTTTCCTGTTCTGGCTTTTTATAGCAGATAACCTTCAAAATATTCTGCAGTCCATCAAAAACTGAAGCAAACCATGAATCAACATGTGAACATGACCTGATGCTGCTGAAGTGAAGCAAAGTTACAGAGGTTTGATTACAGACACAGCTGAGAGTTTGTAATCTGTCATCATTTTAAAAGGTTTACATTTCTTCAGTATTGAACAGCAGAAATGAGGCTTTGTTTTGGGAGGCCGACAGCAGTGAACACAACAGCAGACTGGTGCGTAATAAGCAGTGAATAATGCAGGAAACAGATTTTTGAAGGTAAACTGTTCTTGAAGTACACTGAGAGAGAGAGAGCTGTGCAGGAAGTAAACGTCAAAGTCAGAGAGAATTCATGACGATGTTCATCAAACATAAAGCGTAGTTTGGATCTTCTTTTGCAGCTGGTTCAGTCAGTTTTGGTTGGAGACAGATGAAACCTGCAGCTTCAGGATCTGTGAGCTGTCCACTTTCAGCCCCGACGGCGTGTCCGTGTACGTGCCGTCGAGTGAACGATCCACGCTCTGTGTTTCCATCTTTGTGTGTTTAGCTGCTCTCATTTACTGTTTTATCTGTTTGCTTGTTGTTGAAATACTTTTGGGAGCTTTAACCTGAGATTCTGGCAAAATACATTTATATTAAAAATCGATTCAGGATTGAATGAATCAACATCGCTTTATTCAAATTAAAACCATTTAAATAGGAAAATCCATTTTTTTACAGCCGCCTCTAATGCTGGGTAATGTCAGCTGGTCCCTGGGCAGCTGGCTGTGAGGCTCAGGGAGCGTCTACAAAGTGCAACACTGAAAGAACATCATCAGAATCAGAATCAGAATACTTTATTGATCCCTGGGGGAAATTATTTTTTGTTACAGTGCTCCATTTTAAACCAACATTAAGACAAGACAGACAATACGCTAACTAAGAATAGTACAATATATACATACATACATACATAAGTCACTTATAAATAAATATTTGGAAAAGAAACATGTGTAGTTGTAGCAGCAAACAGTGTGTTAAGTGGATGCGTTGTACAGGGAGATGGCCACAGGCAGGAATGATTTCCTGTGTCGTTCAGTGGTGCTTTTCGGTAATCTCAGTCTCTCACTGAACGAGCTCCTGTGACTGACCAACATGTCATGGAGTGGGTGGGAGGTGTTATCCAACATTGTCTTTATCTTGGACAGCATCCGCCTCTCCGACACCACCTTGAGGGAGTCCAGCTCCATCCCCACAACATTGCTGGCCTTACGGATCAGTTTATTAAGTCTGTTGGCATCTGTGACCCTCAGCCTGCTCCCCCAGCATGCAACAGCATAGAGGATCGCACTGGCCACCACAGACTCATAGAAAATCCTCAGCATTTTCTGGCAGATGTTGAAGGACCTCAGTCGCCTCAAAAAATAGAGACGACTCTGGCCCTTCCTGTAAAGTGCTGTGGTGTTTTTAGCCCAGTCCAGTTTATTGTCAATGTGTACTCCAAGGTATTTATAGTCCTCCACAATGTCAACACTGACCCCCTGGATTGAAACAGGGGTCAAGTGTTTCCTGGTCTTCCTGAAGTCCACGATCAGTTCCTTGGTCTTTGCCACGTTGAGCTGCAGATGATTCTGCTCACACCACGTGACAAAGGAGTCGACCACAGCCCAGTACTCTGTCTCATCATCCCTGCTGATGCATCCAACCACCGCAGAGTCATCAGAAAACTTCTGAAGATGGCAGGTCTCTGTGCAGTGGCTGAAGTCTGTGGTGTAGAGGGTGAAGAGGAAGGGGGAGAGGACAGTCCCCTGTGGTGCCCCTGTGTTGCTAATCACCTTGTCAGACACACACTGTGGGAGACGTACATATTGTGGTCTTCCTGTCAGGTAATCAACAATCCAGGACACCAGCGAGCCGGCCGGCATCAGGGCGATCAGCTGATCTCTGGAGTAAACAGTCCGTGCGTGTAGGAGATGTGCCGCGGTCCCGTTCCATGATAAAAGTAACAGTTCCACGGCCACCAGAAGAACAAAAACTCTCTCAATCCACATGATTGAGTAAGAGATAGAAAACGGAGGAAAATACAAGTCAGAAAAAAAAAGAATACGTCAGAAAAAAGAGCTAAACTAAGAGAAAAGCAGGAGCGACTGTAACAGGCTGCACGCTGGTTGGCGCATGCACACTTAATCATCCATAAATATTGAGTAATAACTGGACTCTCATACAGCGAGACTCAAATGCCTTTAAACATCAGCTTATCCTGCTGATCCAAGTCCAACACTGAGTTTGTAAAAACATGTTTGTCAATCATTTTGTTTGGTTTCTGAGGAAAATGATTCAATAACTTGCTGCTAATACACAACATTTCATCATATTTCCTCATAACCCTCTTTTGTCTGACCATTTGATCCCATTTGAATTTGCAATAAAGGATCCACAGAGTTTGGTGACAATAATGACAGTAGATGTTTGTGTGAAAGTGCTGGAAGCAAATGAGTGTGTGATGTTCTTTCAGTGTTGCACTTTGTAGACGCTCCCTGAGCACTGGTCTCACAGCCAGCTGCACATAGAGACCAGTGTTGTTAGTCCAGGTCAGAAGATGACTTGTTGGAATGAAAATGAGCTTGTAGTTTGTCTGCTTTAATAATGTGACTGGAAAAAGGTGTTGGACTTCAAATATGTCCATTTCTTTCACACTTCACCTTTAAAAGTGAAGCCTTGTGGTTCCTGGAAGGAAAAACACGACTTTTTCAAGTCTTTGTCCTGTTTTTATGATAAATGTACGACTTTAATGTGAAACATTCAGAGTTTTTTCTCTTGTTGTGTTTGTTTGAAGCTGCTTCCTGTTGGCTTCAGCTGTTTGGAGTTTCCATTTTCTAAACTTCTACATTCTGAACCTTCTTCAGCTCTGAACAGATGATGAAACACTGAATGATTTCAAGCTCACACTTTGTCTAATAAACTTACATCTTTCATTCTTTACACAGATTGTTGGACTGTGGTTTGTCAGAGATCAGCTGTGATTATCTGGCAGCAGCACTGAAGTCCAACCCCTCCCATCTGAGACAGCTGGACCTGAGCTACAACAAGCTGCAGGATTCAGGAGTGAAGCATCTGTGTGGTTTCCTGGAGAGTCCAGGATGTGGACTTGAAACTCTGAGGTCAGTCAGCATGTTTTAGTTGTGCTGAGATGAAGTGAGATGATGTGAAACTCTCCAACTCTTCATTCCACCTTAAAGTCTGTCTGACACTGAAATCCAAAGCAAAATGTGCGTTTGCTTTACAGACAGCAGTCCAACACAAACATACACACATCATCCAAAACACAGTCCAACATCCAAATCTCCTCCACTGCCAGCATGATGCATAAAGTTAATCAATGATATCAAAGCTGGAATCAAATGAGTCCAAGTCTTCTGCTGATTCAGCATCACATTCATCTTTGCTCCTTGTCCTGCATCCCCACCATGGACTTCATTCCTTTCCAAGCCAGCCTTGAGTGTCCTTTATTTAGCTCATCCTCTGCTTTACTTTTACATCTGATTTTAGCTGCTTTATCTGTCTTTCAACAAGTTTCTGTGCCTCAATCTTTTTCTTCTCTCCCTCATAACAAGACAGCTTCTTCTGGCTGAGAACATGTTGGAGTGATTTACTAATCCAGGGCTGCTTATTGGGGAAAATACTTCCTGTTTCCAAAGTAATCCCCATTTTTCCCAGAAAGAAATGTAAGTAGAAATCAATGATCTAAGTGAGAACATGAGCCTTTAAAAAGTCCCAGCGGGTGCAGTCAAAGCAGTCCCTCAGTCCCAGTATAGAGTCTTTGGTCCAGACTGGAACAACTGTGTGCCCAGTTTGAGCTCTCTTCAGTCCTGTGACCTGACAGACCCAGAGGGGCCATCACATCACATTTAGAAGCTCCCCTAATGGAGCCACAACACATGTCCAACACTTAGTCTGTCTTGTTGGACCAACTGGAAGAAATGATTCAAGGACTTAGTCACAGAACAGAGATTCAAATCTCCAAAATCCAACTGGCTGCATCAGGACATATAGTCTGAAACTCTGCACAGTTTCCTGTTTGAAGCTGCTTCCTGTTGGCTTCAGCTGTTTGGAGTTTCCATTTTCTAAACTTCTACATTCTGAACCTTCTTCAGCTCTGAACAGATGATGAAACACTGAATGATTTCAAGCTCACACTTTGTCTAATAAACTTACATCTTTCATTCTTTATACAGATTGAGGGACTGTGGTTTGTCAGAGATCAGCTGTGATTATCTGGCAGCAGCACTGAAGTCCAACCCCTCCCATCTGAGACAGCTGGACCTGTGGGAAAACAACCTGAAGTATCCAGATGTGAAGCAGCTGTCTGATCTTCAGCAGAGTCCAGACTACAGACTGGAGACTCTGGTGTAAGTAGAGTGATGGAGTGAGTGGGTGGTGCTGTCAGCAGTATTGTACTAAACACAGTCAGTATGAAACAAAGATCCAGTGTTTCCTGTAAAGCTGCAGCTTCTCAGTGAAGCTGTGAGAGGAGAATGGTGACAGGCTTCAGGATTGGACACAAACACTTCCTGTTTCTGACCTTTATGGTCACCATAGTAACGGCTGACACGCTCTGATCAAACACTTTCAACAGCCAATCAGCTCTCTGTACAAAGCAGCACGCAGACCAATGACTGCATTCATTTCCAAGTTTAAAGCAGTGAAGAACACAGTCTGTAGGTGAGGAAGAATTTAGTGAGAGCAGATGTTTGGATGGAATTCCTCCAGTTAACAGCTGGAACCGTCCATCTGGATTGTTGGGCTTGTTGTTGGGGTTCCTACAGAGCTCAGAGTGGACACACCAAGGTTCTTCTAATGAATGAAAGTCCAAACTCAAACTAGGAGGGAAAAACA
The DNA here is from genome assembly GCF_057382275.1 of Copadichromis virginalis. Classification (NCBI taxonomy): domain Eukaryota; kingdom Metazoa; phylum Chordata; class Actinopteri; order Cichliformes; family Cichlidae; genus Copadichromis; species Copadichromis virginalis. Next base: position 7,374,775 of record NC_140620.1, read on the forward strand.
TTTTCAGCAACTTCAATAAAAATCCAAAGATTAGAAAAAGTGAAGCAACAATGAGTCCTAGTACAGTCCCAGCACTGAAGTCCCTGCTGCTCTTTATACTGGATGTGCTGCATCACTGACTGACAGCTGATGAAGAGTCTCTGGAAACACTCGTTTATCTCCTCTGCTCTTCCTTCTTCTCTCTGCAGGTGGAGCTGATGATGGTAAACAGGGCGGTGTGTGTGCTGAGAGAGGAGGAGCTGTGTCCTGATGATCCAGAGAGGTTGAAGCAGCAGCAGCTTGTGTGTAGAGACGCTCTGACTGGGCCATGTTACTGGGAGGTGGAGAGGAGAGCTTCATCCAGCAGTGACTGACAGAGGAATGAGAAGAAGTGCAGATGACTGTCAGTGCTGCAGAGTGAACTGCTCTGAGAACAGCTCCACTGTCAGACACAATGTAGAGTCCAGCATCATCCCTGTGTGTCCCTCTGGATCTGACAGAGGATCATCAGTGTATCTGGACTGCTCTGCTGCTGCTCTGTCCTTCTACAGTCTCTGCACAGTCTCTGTCTGACTCTGGCTTCAGAACCTCCTGGATCAAACTCACCTGGAAAGACTTTCAAACATCACTCAATAGATTTGAATACAGAATATATTTGATATATACTGTAGATGTACTGTAGAGTTGCAGTTTGTCACTTGTAAATACAGTCTGTGAGCAGCTGTGAGCTGAAAGATCTTTCTAGAAACACGAAATGTTTTAAGATAAGATAACCTTTATTAGTCCCACACGTGGGAAATTTGTTTTGTTTTTTCACTCTTCTGTTGCTTTTTCATATATTTCCACAACATTAATATTGATCCCACCTGTCTCACCTGTTTCATGCTTTTATACATAATAACAGGACACGTGTGATCTGAGCGCTGCTGTGGTTGCTGTGCTGCACGTCTTCATTTAGATAACAGAGACATCTAGTGGTTCAGAGGGAGAACTGCAGGAGGTGGAGCTGTGTTTTAGCATGGAAAACTTTTTATCTTTTAGGCGCAGATACAAATATGACAAGTATCAGTGTGAGATACAAAAGGTCACATCAGTCAGCAGAGAGAACAGTGCTCACACAGCAATGTAAGAATAGAAACATAACAGTGAATCTGGACATGTATACAGATGGAAGCAAACAAACAGGATGTAACACTACATTAAAGCCACAAATGGGAAGAAAACAAAGCCAAAGGAAAATATATTTTATCTCAGGAATCCAAATCAGATGCTTTAGAGCAGGGGTCGGCAACCCTGGGCACGCGTGTCACAGCTGGCACGTGAAGGGTTAGCTGATGGCACGACCATAGCTGGACTGGCCATCGGGCATACTGATGGTGATTTTTTATTTTTATGGGCCGATGATGTTTTTTTATTTTCTTGTAATGGTATAAACAATGAAAGGTGGTGGATTGGCCGGATGCTGATCGATGTGTAAAAATAAGTCAGTTGTTTGGTGGTGGCTATGGCGGAGCTTCCACAGAGGCAGCAGGTGGATGAGGGAAGGTGAGGCAGGAGGAGCAGAGACCTGAGGTGAACTTAACTTCAGGTAAGTTATGACCTGCAATCTATCTGGGTCAGATAAACCAAGTTTAGGTGGAGTAATAGTACATTTTTCCAAATATACTTCAAGGAAAATTTGTCTCCTGAATTATTTAAATTAGACTTTGAGAAGGGTCTTATCTGAAAGTGTTTGAAGAGCACTATTTGCACTGTGCTGTTTGAAAAGCACTATTTAAAATGGAAGTACACACTCTAACGTGATAAGGACTTTACTGGACTTACCTTGATTTTCAGGTAGGGTGCAAGCTATCTGCATTCGCTCCAGCACAACTGCCTCTGTAGTGGTTGACACCTCACTGACCTCTCCAAAATCAAGGTAGTGTTCTGCAAACTGTGAGATTGATCATAATTAGAATGTAAAGTCTTAATTAGGTAAAGGATAGGATAATTATAATCCACAAAGCTTCAGCCTATTCCTTTTTCAGTTACTGTTACTGTACTTCTATGTAAAATGATAACTTGTGTTTTTGTTGTTGACCGAAATAAATTTCACTTCACTTAAATTCACTTAAAGTCTTAATTATAGCTAACAAGAAATGGAATCATTTGAATAAGGGTTACCTTTAACATTAAAACTCCCCAACTGCTGGAATCCTGTTGCTTGTTGTGTTGCATAGTCTGTAACTGCCACTCCATGGTGTCTTCATGCCCTCTCATCCTCAGAAAATTCCTAGTTGAACAAAAATGTTTGTAATGAAACAAGAAATGTTTTATCTAAGAATAATACCTCAGTAATAATGCATACCTCCAGTTGAGCAGAATTTTCCTGTCATAGACACCTTCATTCCCCATGGGGTCTATGAGCAGTATTTTCTGTGCAGAAATGTTGACAATCTGAAGAAAAAGTTAATAAATTAAAAAATTACAATAGTTTGTGCCACTGAAAACGTATTTTAAAAAAAACACTTTGTGCAAGAAACTGCTTCACAACAAATTATGCAAATTAATAATTATATGAACACATACCACAAGAATCCAGTGCGTACCAAAGTTCACAGGGCACAGCCACGTCTTCAACTGGGAACTTCATCTGTGGGATTGGAAGTGCAGAGTAATTTGGATTTACTTAGGTACCATGCGTCTTAGGGTGTTTTCAAATATAGTCTTCTTTAAAGGAACCGAACTCTTTCCTCAGCAACGAAAGGAGTCAACTGTTTGGACCACTTTTGAACTTTCAACATACCTTGTTGAGGCATCTGAACTGCCCAGAAAACAACGAGCTTGCAACTACTGAACAGAGCAGGTGTGCAGCATTCTGCACAAGTATACAAAAATGTTAGAGAACAGTAAATACGTTTTTTTATATATCAAAATTAGTAGGCAAAGGACATTTCTTACTTTCCTTTCGTCTCTCGATGACACGGTGCGGGTATGCATCAATGACCTGTTTTGAAAAATAGTTTATACAACAACAGCAACAATTTTTGAAGTAACTGCTTGAGTGCTGTACACAAAAACATCTAAAGGAATATAATTGCTGATAAAGGTTCTTTCTGCATATACTGAAACTGGATATTATGATGTCACAGATGTCACAACATCTGTGTTGTGGTTGATAATATTTTTTCCTGTTGAAGTGAATGGGTGAAACCTTAGAGTTTTGCAATATAAACCCCCTGACCTACCCGCACATTTTAAACTATTAATGGTCTCTGCACTGCAAATGCTTCAGAAGGAGCAGAACCTCGAAATCAGAATCAATAATGATAAGTTCTCTTACCTCATCAGAAACCACCGTGACCCCTGCAGTGTTCGAAAAGAGGAATCAAATAACTTTTATGTTCCAACAACTGACTCCAGGCGCCCAGTATCCTTTGCACGCCATAGCCTCTTTACTAAAAGAAAAATATGATAAGTTAGCTCAGGCATGCATGAGATTTTTAGTGGATAAGCTGGGTAAAGGCCAACGGGCCACAACAGGAAAAAAGTCAATACAATAGGCATGCATTTACACGCAGAGAAATAGGAAAGGTACAGCGGGTGGGCAAAATAGAAAATTACTAACAGGCAGATCCATTTCCAGACTTCCACAAGCTCAGTGCACGTTGCATGTTTCTTTATATCCTATATGAGTTGAAGACTGCAAATTGCAAACAAAGTCATGCAACAGTCAATCAAGTTGCAACGCCAAACTGGCAACAAATGACCAATGGGTCAAAAAGAGTTGTTCACTATGCCACCTTCCTTTTCTAAGCTTTGTTTCCGGGAGGGAAGTTCTTGTTCATGTGTTTCTGGTCCTGGAACACAATTAAACTCCTTGTGGGAACAACAACTTTTGTCAGCCGTTTTGGGTGCATAATGAATAACAGAGGGTCTGGTATCCTCTGGACTTTGCTGGCACTGAGGGTTAGCAGTAGGATGGCAGGGGGGCATCTTCAGGTCTGTGCTGCTGTTCACTGTCTGACTGCGAGTTGGGTATTTTTCATTGTCACTGATATTTACATGGTGGCTTCTTCTGTACAGCTTGATATGGTCAATGCTGTAGTGATTTCTTAAAGTTGCTCCTTCCATGTTTTTTTTTTTAATCTCACACATTTGCCAGCGATGTCTTGAATGGTGTAGGGTCCTGTAAAAATCTGGATCAAGTCTTCCTCCCTTCCTTCCACGTTTCATGTTCAAAAGAAGAACTTCATCTCCAACGCTGTACACAAGGTTTCTGTACTTCTGGACTTGTCTAGCATAGGCTTCCTTTTCTAAGTCTTGGGACTTAGCCATATTTTCCTCTACAGTTTTTTTTAACTTGCTCTTGTGCGTCTCTTGTAGAAGATACAAAGTCACCGTAACTCGACTCCTCAGGGAGAATGATGGAGGACAGCTAAAATTTTCACATTTTAAATCACAATTAAAATCATAATGGCAAATAATGCATTTGAAACATGAACTGAAAATCCGAACTATAATAACTCATGTTTAAAAGTAAATATACTATTATAAAGCTTTGATCACAGAAAGCCACAAAGACAGACTCCTATCATTTTTGTATAGTCACGTTTTACTCTTGATACACTTCCATAGGTGAACACATACTGAAAGGTCTCCTCAACATTTATTACTTTACATAAAGATACAAACATAAAGTAGTAACTAGTCACTTACTTTATCTTTAAAATGTGTCTTGCGTATAGAAGTTAAGCAGAGAAGATTAAAGCTGCAGCTAATATCAGTATGCACACTTTCCAATTAAGATTACATTTAATTCATGCATTATCACAGTTTTTGCATAAATAGAATTCCTTAATAACACTTACTGGGACTTCAACAGGAAGAATACGTAGCTCAGGTGGCAGAGCAGGTCAGCCACTAATCAGAAGGTCGGTGGTTTGATCCCAGGCTGCCTCCTGGCTGCATGCCAAATGTCCTTGGGCAAGATACTAACGCCGTGTCTGCCTACTGGTGGTGGTCAGAGGGCACGGTGGCGCCACTGTCCGGCAGCCTCGCCTCTGTCAGTGCGCCCCAGGGCAGCTGTGGCTACAATGTAGCTTGCCTTTGCCAGTGTGTGAATGTGTGTGTGAATGGGTGGATGACTGAATGTAGTGTAAAGCGCTTTGGGGTCCTTAGGGACTAATAAAGCGCTATACAAATGCAGGCCATTTACCATTTACCAATTCTCTCCCATACATTAAACGGAATGGTGTGTATTTGGTTGTGGTGTGGACCTTGGACCTCAAAGAAAACAGTGTAGCATCCAGATACACATCCCAGTCATTCTGTTGACTGTTGACTAATTTTCTCAGGGCTCTACATGTGGACATTAAAAAAAAAAACCACAATAGTGACAGTGTCTTAAAAGCATCCATCGTAGTGTGAATGCGAGTGAATGTTAGAAGCACTAAAAACCTTAGAGAAAGTGCTTGTGTGAATGGGTTCGATTGGGTGAATGCACAAGTTGTACAAAGTGCTTTGAGTGCTCAATGAGAGTAGAAAAGCACTATATAAGAACCAGTCCATTTACCATCTGAGCCTTCGTAGAATGTAAAGCTGGCTCAGACCCTTTTTGTAGGCAGCGTCCATGTTGGCAGACCACTCCAACTTGTGATCCAGATGAACTCCCAGATACTTAAAGGATGTGACTATTTCAACATCATTCCCACCAGTGCAGACAGAGGAGGGATCTGTTTCTGCCAAAGTCCACCACCAGCACATTTGGTTTGGCCACATTCAGTTTCAGGTGATTCTCCTCACACCACCTCATGAACCGACCAATCACTCCTCTGTATTCCTCTTCACTTCCCATTCCCTCTTTAATCCAGGATCTCAACCAGTTTGTTATGTTCTCATATTTTTAGGTTCTGGTGCCTTCAGGACTGCTTCAACTTTGTCCTCGGTTTTGTGGAGCCCATGTCTGTCGATCTTGTGTCCACAATACTCAATGGCATCCTTGAAGAACTCACATTTGTTTTTGTTTGCTCTCAATCGATGTTTTTCTAGCCTGGCCAGGGGTCCGTTCTTCGTACCTCGCTAAGTAAGTTAGCTGGATTTGATTGTTGACGATTTCGCGTGATCTTGGATTGTTCGGTTCTCCGAAGCTCATCCGGGACTTGCTGTCATAGCAACAGATCCGTAAGCGTAAACCTGCTTGGGAGCAGGCTTACTTTATGTAAACAGGATTAGATCGTGGCCACTCAGGTATGTCCGCTTCATTTATACGAAAGCAACAGCGATATTGTACCACTGTTTTTCCATAAATAAATATTATCAATGTAACTAAAGTTAATGCAGTATTTGATCCTTGTATTGATGTCACACAGATACATACAGGTCATTTCCTAAAAAAAGGGAAATGTACTATTAATCATTCTATTTCATGTATTTGATTATTTCAGATGTAATTCATATTTCAGAGTAGTAATAGTAAATTACTTCATGTAATCAAGATGAGAGACCACGGCTATAAAAGCGAAGGTGGATTTGGGAAGCCTGTCGCAGCCATGTCCTGTCCGTATACGCGAGCCACCCATTGCGGAAGGTGCAAGATTGATAAGGAGAGTTTTCAGAATTCAGCGTATATTGCGGGATAGACAGGATCCTTTAGCTCAGCGCGACAGTGTGCTCATAGAGAGATATCTATTTTCCCGTGAGGCTATTATTTACTTAACCAACTTGTTGACGAGGGGGTGCAGGACCACCACCTGTCTTTTTTTGCTCTGCACTTTTCTTGGTTGCTGTTATAAACAAACAGATTATTTCAGGGTCTCTTTTCAAGAGACTAAAAGCAATATAAGTGATAAATATTACCATTCTGTAGAATATTCTTATATTTCACTTTTACTTGTTCCCATGTTCTTGTGGGTCCTGTTGTGGCTCTAATGTGAAAGAGGATATAATGTAATATAATATGATATAATATAATATGATATAATGTAATATAATATAATAAATCTACCCTACCGCCTACTGGTGTTGGCCAGAGGGGCCGATGGCGCGATATGGCAGCCTGGCTTCTGTCAGTCTGCCCCAGGGCAGCTGTGGCTACAACCGTAGCTGCTTCCACCAGTGTGTGAATGTGAGAGTGAATGAATAGTGGCATTGTAAAGCGCTTTGGGTGCCTTGAAAAGCGCTATATAAACCCAATCCATTATTATTATTATTATTATTAAATTACTTACGAGTTTAATTTGTCAGCAACTTTTGTCTGCCAGCCCTTTCTCCTTGCTTTTGCAACCTTTGCAGTGTTCCCTTGCGTTTTAATTAAACTCTGAAACTCCTGAAATCCCTCAATCAAGAGTTCTTGCTCTGCTGCCGAAAAATACCGAGCGCGCTCCTTCGACATTTTCGTCGACCAATCAAAGGGTTGCCGATCAATGTTTCTACTATCGATGCGTAGCCCCTGTTAAGCCACCCAGTGATCTCACATTACTTCATCCAGCTATACTAATCGTCAACAACAGGTGTGTTCGGAGAACCGGAATAGCGAGCTCAAAGTTGGCGCGATGATTTGATCTTGGATGTAGTAAGCGAGGTACGAAGAACGGACCCCTGGACTGCTGTTAGGTTAGCCAGATGATTCTCCTCACACCACCTCATGAACCGACCAATCACTCCTCTGTATTCCTCTTCACTTCCCATTCCCTCTTTAATCCAGGATCTCAACCAGTTTGTTATGTTCTCGCATTTTTAGGTTCTGGTGCCTTCAGGACTGCTTCAACTTTGTCCTCGGTTTTGTGGAGCCCATGTCTGTCGATCTTGTGTCCACAATACTCAATGGCATCCTTGAAGAACTCACATTTGTTTTTGTTTGCTCTCAATCCATATTTTTCTAGCCTGGCCAGGACTGCTGTTAGGTTGGCCAGGTGAGTCTCCTCATCAACACCAGTGACAATTATGTCATCCAGAAAACACTGTGTTCCTGGAATGCCTTGTAGGACCTGATCCATGGCATGTTGCCATACTGCTGGGACACTGGCGATACCAAATACCAGTCTGTTGTACTGATATAGGCCTTTGTGAGTGTTTATCTCCAGATATTTCCTGGATGTCTCTTCTACTTCCAACTGGAGATAAGCCTGGGCAAGGTCAATTTTTGAAAAGTGTTTGCCACCTCCGACTGCTGTGAATATGATTTCTATCTGTGGAAGTGGGTACTGATCTACACGGAGAACTGGGTTCACTGAAACCTTAAAATCACCACAGATCTGCACTCTGTCACTTGCTTTCTTGCTTACTGACGCTATTGGTGTGGCCCAATCTGACCATTCCACCTTGGTGAGTATTCCTTCCTCTTCCAAGCGTTGGAGCTCTGCTTCGACTTTGGGGCGTAAAGCATAAGGTACAGGACATGACTTGTGTAATCTTGGTTTTGCATTGTCCTCCAGTATGATCTGTGCTTTCATATTTTTCAGGGTGTTGATTCCATCTTTGATCACCTGGGCATGGTTATTAAGTATCTGTTTCAGTCTTTCATCCACAGAATGTGCACTCAGGCCTCGTTCCAGTCTCATTGACTTTATTTCTTTCCAGTTGAGGTGGATGTGTTTCAACCAGTCACGCCCAAATAATGGCACACCTCCATTTTTTCAGAACATAAAGTTCCAGGTCTTTCTTCATGCAGCTTTCCTTCTCTTTTCCACATTTAGTTTTTCTTTTGTTAGCCAGAAAATATTGTTCAGCTCTCTCCACATATGTTGTTCAATCCTCTGTGCCATTATCAAAAACGTCCATTTGTCCAACGCCACCTGACATTTTCTCAGTATTTCATAAGTATCCTTAACTTAATAGAACTGATGTTACTCACGACCTCTCTGCAGCGCACTAGCCAGGCGAGTGAGTTAGCATCCACACGGATGATTAGTTGTTTTTGCCGTAACCTTTTCCGTGTCTTTTGGCCACTTTCACAAGGATTTCTCCCTCCTGTCGTCCAGTGCACATCGGAGATCCGTTTTAATCCTCATCACCAGTTTGTTATGTTCTCTCTTATAACTTAACTGGTAAAGTAACAACACCTGTTTGGTTGTTAGTAACTTACTTTATTAACCATGTTGTGGAAAGGCACAGGCATATCAATGCGCACAAACACCACACTTTACACAGAAAGTAGTACCACAAAAATATAAACTGATTTTACTAAATACATAACAGTTTATTTATAAGGAGGTCAAAGTCAACAGCTTTCAGGCCATTTTTAGTGTATTGGATCAAATGTTTCTTTTTCATGTAGTGAGGTTTATTTCTCCAGATAAAATTAAAGTTTATTTGATTAATAGCTCTTGTTCATTTATCTGGAATGACATTAGTGTGCGTTGGATTGATACATCTTGGTAAACTTTCCATTTCTGTTATATAAATTCTCCCTAAATTGATAAATTGCTCTAAAGCTGTCATGTTGTGATGTGTGCAGGCAGGCAGAAGTGGTGGATCCAAAATGCAGAACTCTTGGAGACGGGATTAAAACTGAAAACGCAGCTTTATTGCTGGACAAACTCTTCATAAAATAAAACTCACAAAAAGCAATGCAAAAACAAGACGCTGAGGACCAGACATAACAAACACACAGCAAGTTGAGGGGACGACACGACAGAGAGCACAGGAAAACACAGGGCCTATATACACAGGGAAGTAATCAGGGAAAGAAACAGGAGGGAGACACAGCTGGGAGGGTTTGGGCTAAAGACACGGGGAGCAAAGCTAGACACACTGACATGACACAACGCTTCACAATAAAACAGGAAACAAGAAACAGACGCAGACTTGACACTGAACCTATACTAAACACGAGACACAACCTAAGAAGTAATCCCTCACTAAGAATAACAGAAACATAGAATACCAATAAACCAAGCATAACAAAAGCATCGGGATACAAACCATAATACAATGTGAGCAGGGCAGACAGAACAATTGACGGAAAAAGTGTGGACTTTATATCAGTTTTTAAATTGTGTTGATGGGCCACGTAAAACCAGAGTTATGATAAAAATATCTGCAATGTTTGGTTTTCTTCCTGAATACTATCGTTGTTTATATTTACTGCGGGAAACGGTAAAAACGGCATTTTATAGGGAAACACTCGCTCGAAAACACTCTCCGCCTGTGAGCAAAAACAAAACCACAAGTCCCCACCCTTTCCTATTGGTGGAAAAATGTACCATGTCGACCAATCAAAACATGGCATTAGTTGTTGAGGGAGGGGGTAAATTTTAGGAGTGAAAAACAATGAGGTGCGTCAGAACAATGAGGCGACTGCTGAATGTTACAGGTGTTACAGCAGTGATACATCTCCTGTTGTCAGGCCTGCAGGTATCAGGCTGTTGTTCTCCTTTATCTCATAGTGGACAGAAATTCCTTTTTTGCAGTGGCACAAATAATTTGTGTGGCATCAAATTTGATGCAGAACAGTTGATTGTTAAATTGAGTTAGGGCACTAGAAATCGGGCCACCGTCTGGGACGGATACTGGTTAATTGATCGCAAAAAAGTTGGACTTTATCCGCTGGGCAGTTAATATTAAATTTGTCAAAATTGTGTAGGTGCTAAGCTGTCAGGCCTGAGTGTGCTTGTGGTTCCTGGTCCTAAATCTAGTCGTCCAAAAGTTCTAAATGACTTCAGGCCTGCTGCCCTCACCTCAGTCTTTGAAAAAATCATCAGAAATGTGATTATGGAAGACACTGAACTTCAGCTTGATTCAATGCAGATTGCACATAAGCCCAATAGAGGAGTGGAGGACGCGCTTTTGATTCTACTTCACCTGATTGTCAAACATTTAGAGAGTAAAGGACTTCAGTTCATCGATTTCTCTGCTGCTTTCAATAACACAGCCCCAGATTTGAATCAAAAGACTTTTAGAACAGTTTGAAATCCGGACAAACCTGAGCAAGTGCAGTCATATAAATATCTTGGGGCCATTGAGTCTGTTTTATCATGCAATGATGCAGGACAAAGTCTTATAAAAGCAGCTTTGTCCCTGCTGCCGTCACTAAACTTAATAACTAATAACTGTTTTCCTGATTTGATTCATCTCGTGTAATTTCCAAATATGTGTCTGTCAGGTTTAAATCGATGTGTGTGTTTGTGAAGGGATGACAAATGCTATTATTTTTCTGTAAAGCAAATTTACCTAAAAGTAAAGTAACCTTGATATGTCAGGATGTAGATGTCCCACCCAAAAATGTCATCCAGCCCTGAAACATCGGTACTGTTCAAGGCAGCATTGCTGTCCACACGTCCATCAGAGTGTTAGAGGTGGCTGTCACGGATGCTGCAGTCTGCTCTCTGTTTCCATGAAACAACCACACTTGAAATGATCATTAAAGCTACCTGTACTAAAGGAAGCTGAGAACATGGCAGACGTGGGACTGACTATGGCTGTGTCCCAATTCAGGGTCTGCACGCTTGAAGTATGCGCACTACGCGTACTACGTACGGTGCGTACTATAAGTACGAGAAGTGCGGAAGTGAGAGGCTTGTGAAATGGGACGGTATACGCTTCGTCGCGCTGTTCAGGTTGCCTAACAACCATGATACTAACTGCGAGACACGTTACATACAGCTTTGTTTGACAGAAATGAAGGAGAAAAATGTTTTGTTGGTCATTCATTTTTGTCATGACATCACTTTGATTAGTTGAGTATCTGAGGCTGAGACCACAGGACTGTAAAACATGATTGTTGGGCTTCATTTCTGTGCTGAACAGTCATTTAAGATTAGTTAGTAAATAACAATCAGCTAATGTTGTTCATGAGACTAAAGTCATCTCACTGTGGTAATGTAAATATAATATGGCCAATATTATAGTATTGTCAGATTATTATGATATTAGAGATGGCACGATACCACTTTTTTATGTCCGATACCGATACCGATATCATAAATTTGGATATCTGCCGATACCGATATGAATCCGATATAGTGTTTTTTAATCAACAAAACTGTTTTTTAAAATATCTTGCTGCATTTTGCAAGTCTGCAAGTTCATACTCAAGTTTAAAACAACAACTACACTAAAGCTATTCTGTTATACCTGTATACAAAAAAAATATTTCATAGTTCAGCAATACTGATCAATCTAATAAACTTAAACCTACACCATCCTCCCTATTCTGGTATTTTAAAGAGTACTTAGCGTAAATATTAAGCAACCTAACTAATAGGGTTCCAACTCCCAGCAACAACAAAAATAAATAAATAAAAAATAGGGAACCACCCCTCACGCTCCACCTCATGATGCTTAATCGACGTAATCAACCTTAATTTGATGCAGTGTGAAAAAAAATGCACAGAAATCAATTATTTTTCAAGAAATATTAAATAGATTCAACATCTTTCTTCAACAAAATTGCAGACTGCACAGATGGTACCTTCCCAAAGGAAAAAGTACTATAGCTTACTAGGGTATATATATTAGACTTAATAGTTACTATATACAGTAATTGACTTCTATTCATTTTACATCAAATTAAAACTTTGTGTGTCAGATAATTATTTATTAAAAGCTAGACATTTTAAATGAGAATAAGAAAGAAAAGTATGTCTTTGTGCCCCCTTTTCCCAGTTAATGCCCTATCGGCCCCCCTGGCTAAACTTTGCTAGATCCGCCCCTGCACAGTTACCAGCGTCAGCTACGTAGAAAACGATCCTGGTGTAGAAAGTAATATTAAATAAATTCTAACAACAGCTTATCAAGCTTAAACGTGCTGCTGTTGTTCAGCCGCTGGTTTCCTCTTTCTGTTGCAAAGTGGGCCAAAAACAAAGACGGACTCGCGACAGAAAAGCCGATCAGCTGATCATTTAAGCAGTTTCACGATTGAAGTAGCAGCCGGAGAGCGAGAGGCAGTCGTTCGTTAAGCTTAACGCAGGAATGCTTTACAAACATTCAGAGATGGACTTACACACTTGCTTTACTTCTCTCGGGGATAACTTTGTCGGAGATGAAATGCCAGGTTGCTAGCGAAGCTCCAAATGCTATCCAGACCACAGGTCCCGCATGCCACAGCCGCTCTATCACGTGATGCATACTGCTCCGACATGCTAACGTTCTGAGGTGAGTTACGGCGTGTTGCAAGTTTTGTGAGGTGCTTTCGTGATATTTAATGGATCGGATTACATTTTTTATTTTTCTCCGATATCCGATCCAGTAATTTAGGTCAGTATCGGACCGATACCGATACGTAATATCGGATCGGTCCATCTCTAATATATATATCCAGTCCAGTCCGAACGACATTGGAATGTCGTTCAGACTGGAGAAGTGTAGTCGGATGGTAACAAAGAGAGGGAAGGTAGTCAGAACTGAGGGGATTGAACTACCAGAAGGCAACATTGCAGACATAGAGGACAGTTACAAGTACCTGGGGATCCTGCAGGCAAATGGGAACCATGAAGAGGCCGCTAGAAAAGCTGCAACTACCAAGTACCTGCAGAGGGTCAGGCAAGTCCTGAGGAGTCAGCTGAATGGTAAGAACAAGATCCGGGCCATCAACACGTACGCCCTGCCCGTGATCAGGTACCCTGCTGGGGTAATAGGCTGGCCAAGGGAGGAGATAGAAGCCACTGACATAAAGACAAGAAAGCTCCTTACCATGCATGGAGGGTTTCACCCCAAGTCCAGCACCCTGAGGCTGTACGCTAAGCGGAAGGAAGGGGGCCGGGGACTGGTGAGTGTCAGCACCACAGTCCAGGATGAGACAACAAACATCCAAGAATACATTGGGAAGATGGCCCCAACTGACCGAGTGCTCAGTGAATACCTCAGGCAGCAGAAACCCAAGAAAGAGGAGGGAGACGAGGAACCATCATGGAAGGACAGGCCCCTGCACGGTATGTACCACCGGCAGATAGAGGAGGTGGCTGATATCCAGAAATCCTACCAGTGGCTGGACAAAGCTGGACTGAAAGACAGCACAGAGGCACTAATCATGGCAGCACAAGAACAAGACCCTCAAGCTCCCAGGCCTCTGGTAGAGGACCCGAGCTTGAAGCCCGAGCTTGAAGGATAAACCGCCCGCAGGGGTGTGCTGGGTGTTGTTTATATGTTTATATATATATATATATATATTGTTCTGTATCACTAAAATATTATTCCCAGTAAGTTGTTAGTTATGTGTTTTTAGCGCCTTCTGTGGTCGCTTCAAGTAATGCACCGTAGAAATGGTTTGTTTTGAAACAACTTTATTGAACAGGAAGTCGGCTCAAGGAAAGCAAGCGAGCAAAAGGAAGAGAGACACATCGGCACACGGCTTATGGTGTCCTGTCGGAAACTTACTGTCTACATCTTTGGTTTATGGTTGTATCGCCGGTATGTATTTAAAGTTAAATTACAACTTGTTTTGTATATTATGTTGCCCGCTAGCGCAGTATTTGACCGTAAAGCTAGTCTCGGTGCTAAGCTAGCTATCCGCGATGTCGGAGGTCGTCTGAGATAGCTTCAGTAGTTGTTTAAAAGTTTATATAATTAGACGTATGCCGTGTGGTAGTATTGCGGTGTATAAATGTATGTTATGCTACGCTTATGTATGTCATGACTGTATTTTTTGTCTTGTTTTTAGTTTTACCCTTTTGAATGTCAGTAAACCTGTTGACAACGCCCATCGGTCTTCAGAGTGGTGATATGAGAAAGGTGTTCACGCCCTTGCATCAGACATGCACCCGTAACGGCACAGTAAAACGGCGATACAACCACACGAACCAAGATAATGCAGTCATCGCACGCTAGAGTGAAGCTGACCACTACTACGCCTTGGAGCAACACGGCATACAGCAGTGAGCCAGCAGTCGTCTAATCAACTCCAACATGTCCAGCAAGGCGTCATCCCTCAAGATCCGGTCCGAAGCTTCGTGTGCCTCCTCTACAGGTTCTGCAGCAGCCAAAGCCAGAGCAAAAGCTGAGGCAGCCAAGGCACGTCTCAGCTTCGCAGCCAAAGAAATGGATTTGAAGGTAGAAAAAGCACAAATAGAAGTAGCAAAAGCTAAAGTCGAGGCATCCATCGAATATTTACAGCATGAAAAAGATGTAGCCTCAGCCATTGCGGAAGCAGAGTCATTAGAAGCAGCTGCTGCCACACAGACAGAAACGCGCAGCAACATCTGTCCCTCAGTAACAGCAGAACGAACTAAACAGTATGTCATTGGCCAATCTACATTTGTGAGAAAAGAAAATGATGCTGCTCTTCAACAATCACAAAATGAAAATGTAACACAAAGTAAACCAGAGCTCATCTGTGATCAGCCACCAAGCCCTAAAAAAGAAAATGACCCACAAAAAATTCCAATTGGTCTAACAGATGATCCTGACTGTTGCCAAAAAACTCCAGTCATTTCCCCTTCTCCCCATGCTAATAAAAAGTACAGTACCAATTGGTCAAATCAGGTGTCAGCATCTAGCTTCCATGATGCTAGGCCTTTATACAAAGAGCCCAGAGAATCAAATGTGAGTGACTTCATCAGATACTTTGCTCGTCGTGAAATAGTGGCAACAGGGCTGCTCCAGTTTAATGACAAGCCCCAAAACTTCAGAGCTTGGAAACGCTCATTTGAAAATGCTATAAGCGGGTTATATCTAACGGCAAGTGAAGAAATGGACTTGATGTTAAAATGGCTTGGCAAGGAATCGGCTGAACATGCAGAACAACTCAGAGCCATACACATCAACAACCCAGTCAATGGCCTCAACATGATATGGGACAGACTTGAACAATGTTATGGCTCAGCTGAAGTGATCGAGGATGCACTGTTTAAAAGAATTGATGCATTCCCAAAAATCTCATCCAAAGACTTTGCAAAACTGAGAAAATTTAGTGACCTGCTCATGGAAGTGCAGTGTGCTAAAGCTGAAGGAGACCTCCCTGGTCTCACGTTCCTAGATACAGCAAGAGGAGTAAATCCAATCGTCCAAAAACTTCCCTTCTACCTGCAAGAAAGGTGGATTACGGTAGGAGCCATCTACAAACGCACAAAATGTGTCTCCTTCCCACCATTTAGTGTTTTAGTAGACTTTGTTGCACAAGAAGCTGATGCTAGAAACGACCCCAGCTTTAACCTCACACCATCACCTGATGCACCCAGACCAGACAAACTATCTTGGAGGGCAAACAGACAAAAAGAGATTTCTGTGCACAAAACTGATGTCATCTCTCGCACTAGTTCAGACACACAGAGGTCCCCAAACAAAACTGTACATGGTGAAAAGCTTTGTCCAATTCACAAGAAAGCTCATCCTCTCGCAGTGTGCAGAGCATTTCGCATGAAAACACTGTTAGATAGGAAAACGTTCTTAAAAGAAAATGACCTTTGCTTCAGGTGCTGTGCCTCATCTTCACACATAGCAAAGAACTGTAAAGCCAAGGTACAGTGTTCCGAGTGCAACGATGAGAAGCACTGCACAGCTCTCCACCCAGGACCAGCTCCCTGGCTAAAAGAAACCGAACCAGCAGCAGAGCATGGCGGGGAGCCTGACACCATTGAATCAGAGGAGATCACTTCTAAATGCACTCAGGTTTGTGGTGTGAATGAAGCAGGCACTTCATGTTCTAAAATCTGTCTCGTTAATGTCTACCCAGTAGGCCACCCACATCAAGCAGTAAGGCTTTATGCTATCCATGATGAACAAACTAACAGATCACTAGTACGTCCGGAGTTCTTCGAGTTGTTTAATGACTGCGGCCCTAGTTCCCCTTACTCGCTTAAGACGTGTGCTGGTACCAAAGAGACAATGGGTAGAAGAGCTACAGGTTATGTAGCGGCAGCTTTAGATGGTTCAGTTCACATCCCACTGCCTAGCCTAATTGAGTGCAAAAATATCCCAAATGACAAAGACGAGATTCCCACACCCAGTGCAGCTAGACACCACAGCCATCTAAAGTCAGTGGCTCACCTCATTCCTGCCTTGGACTCTAACGCCCCCATACTAATGCTACTTGGACGGGATGTCATTAGAGCTCACAAAGTTCGCAAACAGATAAGTGGTCCTAACAACGCACCCTATGCTCAAAAATTGGACCTAGGATGGGTCATAGTAGGAAACGTGTGTTTAGGTGACGTCCACAAAACTCCTGCAGTGAGGACTCTGTTCACAAATGCAACTGAAAGGGGACGTCCCACAGCATTCGAACCATGTCCTAATGTTTTCAACATAAAAGAGAAACATTGTGGGATACAAGTTCCACTCAACTTCAGCCCCCAGCTGGCAGACAGTGCTTGTGAACCTGATCATTTAGGATGTAATGTGTTCAAACAAACCAGAAATGACAACTACATCTCACCTTCCATCCAGGACAATGCCTTCTTAAAAATAATGGAGGAAGGACTAACAAAAGACACAGATAACAGTTGGACAGCTCCTTTACCATTTAAAAATCCACGCCGAAAGCTCCCTAACAACAGACCACAGGCCCTGAATCGCCTAATGTCTCTTCTTCGCACCTTTGAAAAGAAGAAAGAGATGAAGGAACATTTCATCACTTTCATGGACAAAATATTCCAAAACAAACATGCAGAGATCGCCCCTACACTAAAAGAGGATGAGGAATGTTGGTATCTGCCACTATTCGGTGTCTACCATCCCCGTAAACCCATGCAGATCAGGGTCGTCTTCGACAGCAGCGCCAAGTATGAAGGCGTATCCCTGAATGACGTTCTGTTAACAGGACCAGATTTTAATAACTCATTGCTTGGGGTCCTAATACGCTTCAGAAAAGAAGCCGTCGCCTTCACAGCAGACATCGAACAGATGTTTTACTGTTTCAACGTGCGAGAGCAAGACAGGAACTACTTACGCTTCTTGTGGTTCCGTGACAACGACATTTCCAAAGAAGTTGTGGAGTACAGAATGACGGTCCACGTCTTTGGGAACAGCCCATCGCCAGCAGTAGCCATATATGGCCTGCACCAGTCTGTTCAACGCGTTGAACCAGACTGCGATGCAGATGTGAAGCAGTTTGTCATGCGCGACTTCTACGTCGATGACGGACTCAAATCTCTACCTACTGTTGAGAAGGCCATATCTCTACTCCAAAGAACCCGAGATGCACTTGCAAACTCAAATTTAAGACTGCATAAAATAGCATCAAACAGAAAGGAAGTACTAGAGGCATTCTCGACTCAAGATCATGCCAAAAATCTAAAAAACCTAGACTTCGAAAGTAATTCAGTGCCCATGCAGCGTAGCCTAGGTCTCCTCTGGGACCTAAGTAAAGACCGCTTCACCTTTGAAGTATCTGATGAGTCAAAACCCTTTACCAGACGAGGTGTTCTATCAACAATAAACAGCCTCTATGATCCGCTGGGCTTTGTAGCACCAGTCACCATACAGGGGAAGTCAATTCTACGTGAACTTAAAGCTGAAAATGGGGACTGGGATGCTCCACTCCCTCCCGAAATGGAAGAGTCTTGGACACAGTGGAAAGACTCACTCAAAGACCTGCCTAACATGACTATTCCCAGAGCATACACAGACATTTCCCCTTCAACAGCCGCGAAAAAAGAATTGTGTGTTTTTTCAGACGCATCTACCAAAGCCATAGCTGCAGTGGCCTATTTAAAAGTGACAGATGCAGAAGGACACAGTCAAGTAGGCTTTGTAATGGGCAAGGCTAAGCTAGCACCACGCCCAGATCAGACTATTCCAAGATTGGAGCTTAGTGCTGCCGTTTTAGCGGTTGAGCTCGCAGATCTTATCTCAGACGAACTTGACTGTAAACTAGATCACACTACTTTCTACACAGACAGTAAAGTAGTCCTGGGTTACATCTACAACGAGTCTAGAAGATTTTATGTCTATGTCAGTAATCGTGTGACTAGAATCCGCAGATCTTCTCAGCCATGCCAGTGGCACTATGTAGCTAGCAGTCAGAACCCTGCAGATCACGCCACTCGTTCTGTTCCTGCATTCCAGCTGCCGCTTAGTAACTGGCTCACTGGCCCTGACCTTTTGCATCAGATTCGGAGTTCTCTAAATGACTCCTATGACCTTGTAGAGCCCAGCATGGACTCAGATGTAAGACCTCAGGTAACTGCACTCAAAACAACAGCCTCAACTAAAGAACTGGGCTCAGATAGATTCTACCTGGAAATCCCTCACACGTGCTCTTTCTAGACTAATACATGTAATCCACAACTTCAAATCACCACCAGGCAAAGCCAATCACTGTAATGGCTGGCATTACTGTGAAACGGGACTTACTGTGGATGAGTTAAACCAAGCTCAGAACCTTGTCATTCGAGCAGTACAGCAGGACGTGTATGCTGAAGAAATCAAGTGTGTGCAAAAACATGGAAAACTACCCAAAACCAGTCATCTCAAAACTTTAGACCCCTATCTGGACAAAGAAGGACTCCTTAGAGTAGGTGGTCGCATCAGAGACTCAAACATTAGCCAAGGTGAGAAAAACCCTCTCATAGTTCCTGGCCACCACCATGTTGCAGCACTTCTCATAAAGCACTACCACGAGCAGACCCAGCATCAAGGTCGCCTTTTCACAGAAGGAGCCGTTCGCTCCGCAGGATGGTGAGCACAATCATCTATCATTGTGTTACCTGCAAAAGACTTCGTGCCCCTTTGAGCACACAGAAAATGTCAAACCTCCCTCCAGACCGTCTCACAACAGATCCCCCGTTCACGAATGTGGGCTTAGACGTGTTTGGTCCGTGGTTTGTGTCTTCACGACGTACAAGAGGAAGCGTCATCCAGAATAAAAGGTGGGCTGTCATATTCACTTGTTTGAGTATTAGAGCAGTCCACATTGAAGTGGTAGAGTCACTTGATACATCTAGCTTCATTAATGCATTCCGACGATTTCTGGCCGTGAGGGGACCAGTGAAAACTGTTCGCTCTGATCGAGGCACCAATTTTGTAAGTGCATGTAAAGAACTGAAAATCCCTTCAAACTTGGACAACACAGCTGTGCACACCTTCTTAAAAGAACATGGATGTAAATGGACTTTTAACCCACCTCATGCCTCCCATTTCGGCGGAGCATGGGAGAGAATGATAGGTTTAGCACGGAGAATATTGGACTCTATGTTTTTTCAGCTTAAGACCACTAAACTCACTCATGAGGTTCTCGTCACCTTCATGGCAGAGGTGGCTGCTATCATAAACTCTAGACCCCTTGTCCCGGTTTCATCAGACCCAAGTGACCCCTTCATCTTGACTCCAGCTGTTCTCCTGACTCAAAAGGTAGCACCCCTTCAGGCTCCAGCTGAAAAATTCACAGCATCAGACCTCTACAAACATCAGTGGCGCCAGGTTCAGCACCTGTCGAACATCTTCTGGGACAAATGGAGGAAAGAGTTTCTCCCTACCCTACAGCCACGCCGCAAATGGCGGTCTAGCCAGCCTAACGTGAGCTTAGGAAGTGTTGTGGTACTCAAAGACAGTCGGGTGCCAAAAAATGAGTGGCCTCTTGGTCTCATAACTAAGGTGTTCCCAAGTAAAGATGGTAAAATACGTACCGTGGAAATTTTTTTTTTTTTTTTTTAAATGACATCAGAAACAGCAGTATGCGACATTACGTGATGGCAGAGCTTCAGTTCATCCTTTGTCATTTTTTTTTTTTTTTTTTTAATAAATAGGACAGGGGGAATGAATGAGAGAGAGAGGGGGAGAGAAAGAAAGAAAACCAAAGGGGAGAAGAGACGGTGAGAAGGGGGGGGGAAGAGAGACAAAAAAAAAAAAAACTCCTGGGTCACCTGTATGGAGAAAAAAAAACAAACAAACAAACAAACAAAAACAAACAGAGGAGACAGCAAACAACAAAGAGCAACATAATAATAGAGAAAACAAAGCACCATCACAATAAACTAGCTAGTCATAGATATCAGTATTTACTAAGTAATAAACGATATTGTGCAGCACGCAAGATAGACAGCGCACAGTGTGCTTTGAGGCAGCAGCCAAGAAAGCTTTAGTCCGCGTCTGTGAATACCCATGTGTGCATACCTGTGTGAATCAGCATGCTTGCATTCCAAAGGTTTCTCCATGTAATGCTCTGCTAGGGAGTGTGGGGGGGCCACAGCCCCGTCCTCCAAGGTGTGAAGCGGGTATGGAGGAGATCAAAACTCCAGACATCCAGAGGCCCCCAGAACACAAGAGACCATGGAAGACCAACAGAGGGGCAGCCGCGCCACTGTCCCAGTACCGTGGAAATTAAGGTAGTTAAATCAGATGGTACAAAGGTGTTGACCAGACCTATCTCAGAGATCGTACCCTTGGTGCCTTCTTAACGTGTTGTTTTCCTCAATGTTTAATCGTGGCGTTTATTCACGCCAGGCAGGGAGTGTTCTGTATCACTAAAATATTATTCCCAGTAAGTTGTTAGTTATGTGTTTTTAGCGCCTTCTGTGGTCGCTTCAAGTAATGCACCGTAGAAATGGTTTGTTTTGAAACAACTTTATTGAACAGGAAGTCGGCTCAAGGAAAGCAAGCGAGCAAAAGGAAGAGAGACATATCGGCACACGGCTTATGGTGTCCTGTCGGAAACTTACTGTCTACATCTTTGGTTTATGGTTGTATCGCCGGTATGTATTTAAAGTTAAATTACAACTTGTTTTGTATATTATGTTGCCCGCTAGCGCAGTATTTGACCGTAAAGCTAGTCTCGGTGCTAAGCTAGCTATCCGCGATGTCGGAGGTCGTCTGAGATAGCTTCAGTAGTTGTTTAAAAGTTTATATAATTAGACGTATGCTGTGTGGTAGTATTGCGGTGTATAAATGTATGTTATGCTACGCTTATGTATGTCATGACTGTATTTTTTGTCTTGTTTTTAGTTTTACCCTTTTGAATGTCAGTAAACCTGTTGACAACGCCCATCGGTCTTCAGAGTGGTGATATGAGAAAGGTGTTCACGCCCTTGCATCAGACATGCACCCGTAACGGCACATATATATATATATATATATATATATATATATATATATATATATAAAAATAAAAATAAAAAAAAACACCCAGCACGCCCCTGCGGGCGGTTTATCCTTCAAGCTCGGGTCCTCTACCAGAGGCCTGGGAGCTTGAGGGTCCTGCGCAGTATCTTAGCTGTTCCCAGGACTGCGCTCTTCTGGACAGAGATCTCCGATGTTGTTCCCGGGATCTGCTGGAGCCACTCGCCTAGCTTGGGAGTCACCGCACCTAGTGCTCCGATTACCACGGGGACCACCGTTACCTTCACCCTCCACATCCTCTCGAGCTCTTCTCTGAGCCCTTGGTATTTCTCCAGCTTCTCGTGTTCCTTCTTCCTGATATTGCTGTCATTCGGAACCGCTACATCGATCACTACGGCCGTCTTCTTCTGTTTGTCTACCACCACTATGTCCGGTTGGTTAGCCACCACCATTTTGTCCGTCTGTATCTGGAAGTCCCACAGGATCTTAGCTCGGTCATTCTCCACCACCCTTGGGGGCATCTCCCATTTTGACCTCGGGACTTCCAGGTTATACTCGGCACAGATGTTCCTGTACACTATGCCGGCCACTTGGTTATGGCGTTCCATGTATGCCTTGCCTGCTAGCATCTTGCACCCTGCTGTTATGTGCTGGATTGTCTCTGGGGCATCTTTACACAGCCTGCACCTGGGGTCTTGCCTGGTGTGATAGACCCCAGCCTCTATGGATCTTGTACTCAGAGCTTGTTCTTGTGCTGCCATGATTAGTGCCTCTGTGCTGTCTTTCAGTCCAGCTTTGTCCAGCCACTGGTAGGATTTCTGGATATCAGCCACCTCCTCTATCTGCCGGTGGTACATACCGTGCAGGGGCCTGTCCTTCCATGATGGTTCCTCGTTTCCCTCCTCTTTCTTGGGTTTCTGCTGCCTGAGGTATTCACTGAGCACTTGGTCAGTTGGGGCCATCTTCCCAATGTATTTTTGGATGTTCGTTGTCTCATCCTGGACTGTGGTGCTGACACTCACCAGTCCCCGGCCCCCTTCCTTCCGCTTAGCGTACAGCCTCAGGGTGCTGGACTTGGGGTGAAACCCTCCATGCATGGTAAGGAGCTTTCTTGTCTTTATGTCAGTGGCTTCTATCTCCTCCTTTGGCCAGCCTATTACCCCAGCAGGGTACCTGATCACAGGCAGGGCGTACGTGTTGATGGCCCGGATCTTGTTCTTACCATTCAGCTGACTCCTCAGGACTTGCCTGACCCTCTGCAGGTACTTGGTGGTTGCAGCCTTTCTAGCGGCCTCTTCATGGTTCCCATTTGCCTGCGGGATCCCCAGGTACTTGTAACTGTCCTCTATGTCTGCAATGTTGCCTTCTGGTAGTTCAATCCCCTCAGTTCTGACTACCTTCCCTCTCTTTGATACCATCCGACTACACTTCTCCAGTCCGAACGACATTCCAATGTCATTGCTGTATAGCCTGGTAGTGTGGATCAGTGAATCGATGTCTCGTTCACTCTTGGCATACAGCTTGATGTCATCCATGTACAGGAGGTGGCTGACAACTGCTCCGTTTCGTAGTCGGTATCCGTAGCCAGTCTTGTTAATGATCTCACTGAGGGGGTTCAGGCCTATGCAGAACAGCAGTGGGGACAGAGCATCTCCTTGGTAGATCCCGCACTTGATGGTGACTTGTGCTATGGGCTTGGAGTTGGCCTCTAGTGTTGTACGCCACATCCCCATTGAGTTCCTGATGAAGGCTCTTAGGGTCCCATTGATCTTGTACAATTCTAGGCATTCCAGTATCCAGCTGTGGGGCATTGAGTCATAGGCCTTCTTGTAATCAATCCAGGCAGTGCACAGGTTGGTCAGTCTGGTCTTGCAGTCTCGGCTGATTGTTCTGTCTACCAGTAGCTGGTGTTTTGCGCCTCTGGTATTCTTGCCAATTCCTTTCTGTGTCCCGCTCATGTATTGACCCATGTGCCTGTTCATCTTAGCCGATATGATGCCTGACAGGAGGTTCCATGTAGTACTGAGGCAGGTTATTGGTCGGTAGTTGGAGGGGACCGGTCCCTTCTTGGGGTCCTTGGGGATCAGGACCGTCCGGCCTTCAGTTAGCCATTCCGGGTGTCTCTCGTTAACTAGCAGCTGGTTCATTTGTGCTGTGCTATATATATATATATATATATATATATATCATTGACTTTAATTATTAAACATTCGCACATAAATAAGTGACGTCATATTCAGTACTTTTGACAGTTCACTCTTCGGCTGCTCCATCTTATTAGGGAAATTCCATGTACATAATTGTAATTTCAAAACTCAACCCCATCATTTAATTTGTTTTTGATTGAAATTGAATATTACTTAAACTCTCTTAAATTAACTTCCAATAAAAAAGGTTTATCATTGATTGAAATTCATTCAGAAATGTTTAACGAATGAGCTGTCACAACTTTCAAGTACAAAGTTGTTATGAAGTCTGTCACATTCCCCCCCTTTTTCTTTCTTTTTTCTTTTTTATCCTTTATTTATTTATCCTTCTTATTTCACTGTACTGTATATTGTTACTCTTATTTGCCTTATATGTCTACTGTACAAACTGAACTGGAATGACTGACTGTTCGCTTTATAATTTCAATAAAGTTTGGGAAGAAAAAACAAACCTCTTCGGCCGCTCCCTTCTCATCATGTTTCTAGGATGGAGCCGTTTGGAATAATGCCGCCCTCTGCTGGACAGATATCGTGTTGTCCCTGAGTCCTTCTGATCCTCAGCACTTTCTATCAGGAGACAACGCACCCAGGTCCCATTTGACGTTGTTCACTTGATGTTCTGAAGCCCAGTATGGACCTTAACACGGGCTCCATGTGGACATATTAGATTAACTGTTTTTAAGACCAGTTTCTTAAATTACATGTGTGATTTTTATTTTGTGCTTTCAGTGCAGAGAGAGTCTCTGTGGAGGTTGGATGTTCTCCCCGTGTTTGTGTGGGTCCTCTCAGGGGACTCTGGCTTCCTCCCACAGTTCACAGACATTCAGGTAGTGGGGTTAGGTTAACTGGTGAATAAGTGTGAGCGTGAACGGTCGTCTGTCTCCTCACCCTGTGTTAGCTAGGATCCACTCCAGCTCGTACATGCCCGTCAGGCACCATCCTCATACCTGTTCTGGTAAATCCAGTCCTGGAAGACACAGCTCACCTGGAATCTGTGTTCATGTTATAAAATGTTACATTTCATTAGAAGTTGGTTGTATTCCAGTTTTATGTTGCAGTTTTCACTTTTGAAAGGGAAGGTTAGTCCAGCTCAGTCAGATGCTGAATGCTCTCTTTCAGTACGTTGTTGTATTAAACGATGACTCAGCAGACGACACATTGTAGCCATTTTAAAAATCATGCAACAGACCCTTGGTCACAATGTCATTGTGGGGATATCTAAAGGCTGGGTTCCTTCTAATAACCGTAACAAGTGTTTATGGCCCTCCTTGAGATGCTGGGTAAAAGTTCAGCCTCTGAAGACCTCGACGTGTTTGAAGTTATCCACAGGCTGCGAGGTCCACTTCAAAGGTGTTCTATGTTAGATGTTGGTCAGGTTAATCAAAATGGAAACTGTTGAACGTTTCAGAAGTTTACACATTAACCAACATGGTCCAGCACTAAACATCGTAACGCCTTTAGTTTATGGAGAGAGGATGCTGCCATCAAATTCAAAATGGGCTAATATTTTTCTTTAAATGTTTCATTTTCTCACTTTGTTTAAAATACTGGTTTATAGGATTTGCAAATGATTGCATTCTGTTCTTAATCATATTTAACACAGCAGATCAAATGTAGGGAAGTGGGTGTTATATTCAGATTGTGGGATAAATTTAGGAAATGTAAAACTTTTGATGTTAATGTTGTTTATTTGCAGGGTTTAAAAATAAATGTGTTTACTGTTTGAAACTCATACTTGGCCTTCTACTCTTCGTGGCTACTTAACCAAGCTAACAGGGTGGACAGTCTGAGGAGCTGGGAAAGAAAAGCGTCTGAACTGCTTTAAGTTTCTTGAAGACGTTTTATTCAAGAAGTTTCTTCAGTTTTTGTTTTTTAATAAACACCATATACACATTTAAGTTCAGGTTTTAGCAGATATAACACGTTACAGTTAGTACGTAAGAGATTTGGGAGAAAATTCTTTACAAAAACATAATTCACAAGACACTTATTTGTGACATACGTATCTATTGACATATAAAAGACAATTGAACAAAGGCTAACTAACATCTGGGCAATAAAACAGAATGGAATAGAGAATATTAGTATTTATACATATATAAAACTCTCTGTGACGACCTTTACAATGTTTTTGCAGGTGGAATGAGAGACATGAATAAAGTGCAATATGCAGTAAATGGAACAATGTGCATTGATGTTACAGATCGTGAAAAGTAGTGAAGTGAATTTGTTCATAACAAGCAAAAATCAAATATGTTTGAAACTGACCACTAAATGCTAACCAGAGGTGTCAAAAGTGCACATTCTTACTAAAGTTTAGATACCTCGGGGGTCTGACCGTTGTTGTAGCACTAATAAAGTGCCAACGTAATCAGTGTAAGCAAACTAGATGATTCCTACAATTATATAATTATTAACAGCAAATTTAGACATGAAAGACTCTGTACCAACCTTTACGATCCACTTGCAAGGTTTCCACAGTCGATGATCCATGCAGGAACGTATTTCCACCTACCATCAGGGCTGAACTGGGACAAAAAATCGGCCCGGGCATTTTGACTAGAGATCGGCCCACCAGGATAAAGATTGAAAATGTGACGTCATTCAGGGGTAAAACCGCAAAGGATTCTGGGAACTTGTGGCAAGAGGTACTAGCGCACGCAGGCGTTCAATTGAACTCAGTTACACAGCGATAAAAAGAAACCCAAAAAATGGCAAGAAGCTGTTGTATTATTAACTGCAATAGCCGGTCGCATGACAGCCACGGGAAGCCGACGGGTAAAGAGATCTTTTTTTTTTATCGGATTACGTCGTTGAAGAGAAATTTTTTAAGCCATGTTTCCGAAGTAAGAGCCGACGGATGGTCTGGATATACCAAATATAACGTCTCAGAACACTCCAGCTCACATGTTAGTCTGCTCCAAGCATTCCCACAAAGGTCAGAGTTTTGTAGTAGTTAATACGTCATTTTTCTTAACATAATTGGTGATATAGGTTACAAGCAAGTCTGGCGCTGAACAGAAATTGTTGCGCTATGCTCCTTTATTTATTGTGCATAAATAGTGAATTGTCCTGACACAATATTACGTTTCGCTTCTGTTATTACCATGGTACATTGACAAAAACATATACTTTTATTCACAGGATAAAACAGTTGTTTTGTATCACTAATTGCCCAGTGCAATTACAACATACATTATTATTGTCATTGCTACATTTCTGTAATGCTACCAGAAATTATTTCCACTACTAATTAATTACCGTTGAGCTCAAAGGTTTTATTAATAAACGGTTAACGAATGTGTATTTATGACTACGATTTGTGAGACTGGTAAACTTACCTTTGTTTGTACGATGGTCTATCGTTCTACACGGTGCATTTCAAGGTCCTGTACCCATCCGCCAGTAAACTGTACCTGGGCTTGTTGCAGTGACCTGAAGTTACTAAACTTCATGAGAGTATGCACTCACTCCAAGAACCGTATAATTATAAATCTGAGCGTGGTGAAAGTTGAGCAGCACGCTGACGTCTTTTGTCCACTCTGTGTGCTCGTAAGGGTCTGACCCTTTCACTCCTTTGATTTTTTCCTCGTATCTTTTCTTTGTCTGTCTGAGTCTGTCTTTGTACGGACCAGCATTGTTCTCCTTTTGTTTTGTACATTCCTTTTTTGTGTGGCAAAGAAAAAACAAGAAGGTATTGGAACCGGAGAATGAACGTTTTGCGGTGCTGCAAATGCTTGCATTTGATGCAGTACTTGGATTGTTTTGCCACGAGTTCCCGGCATGCAATGCGCGAAAATCACGTGATTGCTAAACAAGGGGGAGGGTCCATCCGGCCTCCTCGGCTGTAATTGGTCCAGCCCAGAGTCGATCATGACCAATTGGCCAATCCAACACCTTTCATTATATATACCCTTCCTAAAAAAAGAAAAAAATCCATCGGCCCATAAAAACAAAAAATCGCTAGCGGCCCACCGGGCAAATGCCCGGTATGCCCGATGGCCAGTCCAGCTATGCCTACCATGGAGGTCACGTGTTTCCGGTTACTGTGGAGCTCCCCGGTGGCTGCAGCCAGACCCTTCTAGGTTAGTGTGGAGGTCGCAATATTAGCACCATTAGCAGGGCACTGTGTGTTGCAAATGTTGGTAAATCAGTTTGTGCACATAACTGAAATGTTCCCCTCTCGATGTTTAGCACTTTGACAAAGGAACAAAGAGAAATTCCCACGTCTTCCACACAGTTTTCTCTGTGTGAACACAGACAGTGGTTCTTGTACCCTGTTTGTAGGAGCTGGGATTGGACTCCACCACAGCAGCCTCTGTGTGGGATAGATGCAGTGCTCTGTAGTATAAAGCACTCTGTCAGTGAGCTGGACTCTCCAAACCAGCAGTCATCGTCTAACATCTGACTTCTTCAGCTGTAACCGTGTGTTTCTCTTGTAAACTTGGCTCTGATCATATGTGCTGTAATATTCCAGCTTTGCTTCCCGATCGTGCTGCACAGTCTGCACATGCTGGCCGGCTCCCCCAAGCTGAGAGCAGTGGGACTGCGCCTCATGACCGCTCTGTGGAGGTTTGCAATAATAACGCATTACTATAAATGTCATATTCATGTGTTCAAAGCTTCTGTTTGTCTTTGATTGTGTGCTGCTTTGGTCATGTCTGTAAGGACCGGGTCTACCCAGAGCTGCAGCGTCTAATGAGCCAGCAGGACAGCAGGGTGGTGCTGGGGAGGGACGCCCAGTGGGAGCAGATCCTGGCCAGGGCCGCCTGTGTCAGGGACATCTGCAGAGAGAGGTGGGTCCTCCCATACTTACAGAAACAGTGGGCACTTCCTACATTCACTGGTTCATTCATTCAGTGGACTTTGCATGCACAGTGCAGACAGTGTGAGCTTCCAACACCAGGATTCTTCATCTTCCCTTCTAATGAGTAATAATCACTGACTGGACTCTTCATAGATGTTTCTGCTCAGCAAGCTGATGAAAGTTCAGAAAAATAGAAATATGTGTGTTTTCAGTCACATCACATCAACTTTGCTTGTTAAGATAAATGAATGCACTTTGTAGCTTTGCAGTGAATGAAGCCTCAGCTCGACGCTCCACTGAGTCCCTGTTTCTCCAAAAATCAGCAGGAGTCCAGTTTTAAATATTTCCGTACAAATGTCCAGAGCAGCTACACGTGCCTGAATCCAGAAGGATCAAAGTCTTACAAAGTTCAGTTCAAACAGAGAGACTGAGAGGCAGCTAACTTCCGGTCTCTGCCAGACTATCAAAATAAAAGCATACATTTGAAGCAAAAGAAATCAAACTATGTCAGTCTGTAAGCACTGCTTCCCATATAATACAACTCTAAGCAAGTGAGCCATAACTTTATAGTTTTAACCTTTAGCCCAAAAACTATGTTGATCATATAAACTCCACAAACTGCATCCAGGCTCCTGCACACGTCCTTTACATGTTAGCTGTTAGCTAATGCTTGTCAGTTTTTGTGAACTGGCCTTTATGTGTGTTGATGAAATAAAACGATGATTTTATTTGATTATTTCCTTTGTTCTAACCAGCTGGTGCACACTGTCCATCCTCCCGGGGCCTGTTACACCTGCTAACATGTACATGCAGCTTTTTTAGCAGCATTAGTGAAAACCTGGGAAACCCTCTGGATGGATGCTACAGTACAAATTTAACAAATCATTGAGCTGTTTTGTTGTTTTCACAAATGCTTACGTTTGCTTTTATTGTAAAACATTTGCAGCCATAAGAGTTTGCAATGATAAGAAGCTGTGTTTGGCATTTACTTACTTACACGTGTCCTGGCACTTTTAATGCTTTTTTTAAAAATAAAAATGGTAACAAAATTAGAAGAAACACATTTCCCACTTTGTTCACGCTGATGTGTGTGTTAACCAGGCCTTACCAGCATGCAGGGGACATGGTGGCTGCCATTTCACTCACTTTAAAACAGTGCAACAGACCAGACCTGGTAACCCCGGCTGTTCTCGTCCTGCAGGGACTACAGGAGCTGTGTCGAGCAGAGGTACCTCGTCTGTCTCCATTTGTCTCTTTAAATTCAGGAATCATCATTTTTCTGGATCATAACTTTTGAATCTTTTCCAAAGTTCTGGTCTTAAAACAAATCTTTCTTTCTCAGGTGGTGGATATTATCTCAGCATGGAGAACTGTTTGGCCTGAGCTCAGCTGTCACTCACAGCCAGAGGTGGTTCAAGCCATCGCTGAGCTTTTGGCTCTGGTGCCTCAGCTCACAGTTAAATCAGAGCAGTACGAGGTGCGTCGTAACGTTCATGTTGCTCTGTGTTGAGGAGCTAACAGAGCGACACAGGAACTCCACCAGGTTATGTTTTTCTCTGTGGTTCTGTCTGTAAACAGGACTCTCACCAGCTGTTTGTATATTCTAACCTCACTGTAGAGTCACATCTCTACATCACTGTGTTTGGTAGCTAAAGTTAGCACATCAATGTAAAGCTGGGTAGAAGCACAAAGTACAGACGTGTGAGGGTCCAGTCCTCAGAGTCCTGCTGTGGTCGGACTTCACAGTAACTAATAAATGGATCAGCGAGTGTGAGCATCTTTTTAAAAACAGAAGTTTTGGTCATTTGTTGCTCTGGAGGATTCAACACAGTGCAGCAGTGGCCGTCCCAGCAGATGAATCCTAGACCATGCAGTGCTGCTTGTTGGAAAGCTTTCCTCCTCTCTAACAATGATATGGCAGTACAGCTTAGGTTTGCAAAGTTGCATCTAAACAAACACAAGACCAAAGGCCAAAACCAAACATGGCGTATTAGCACAGGACGCCTGATAGGGATGCTTTTGGGTTGCAGCCACAGGACCTGCGCAGCACCTTGCAGTCACTGAGTCAGACACAAATTTCTCTGCTGTGTGAACTTAAGCTTAGAGAAAATCGGTGAATGTAAAATGAAACCAACGGCTAAACTTCCTTAGGAAACTCAACTGCTTTGGAGTCAGCACACCCATCATGATGACTTTTTACTACGCCTTCCTGGTTAATTGCCCCTTGGAGATAAATAAAGTCTCTCTGATTCTCATTCTGATTGTGTGTGTGTGTGTGTGTGTGTGTGTGTGTGTGTGTGTGTGTGTGTGTGTGTGTGTGTGTGTGTGTCAGAGTGTGACCCCATAAACGACTTCCCTTAACCTGCTGGTCTGGAAAATCCAACACTTCATCTATATGTAAAAAAGGCACTTAGACTAAAACTGACATAGCTACGTTAATCTTACTGTAACACAATAACACAAGGTACGACCTCTCATGCTCCTAGGATGTGGGGGTGAACACCAGAACACCCTGGAATGTTACAGACCTCCTAGGATGAGACATTCTTTCAATATGCCACCAACTGTATACTTCTAAACACAAATGATTACATGCAGCATTCTACCATATGCAAACTTATATCATTAAAAGACTATACTGACTACTAAGTACAATTTTCCATTGACATGGTCTTAAACCTTTGATCAGCTGTAAAACAGCCGTTTTCAGTTTAAGCGTTGTTTTCAATAAATTGCATGCTCAACAAAATGTTTTGTCTCACTCTCATTTCTTCTTGTTGCATGTTAAAGCTCTACGTGGAACCTTATTGAGATCCAACCATTTTTTGCCATTTTTGAAGTGGTTTAAACTTTTATCGGGACTGTAGTGATGGAAAAAAATCAAATGTGGTTTGTTTGTTTTTTCAATTACAAACACAAATTAATCTAAAACATCTTAACGCTGTCATGGTGATGACCCAGCTGGAATTAAGTTGTACTTGCACAGGTTTAAGATTAAATATATAAAAGGAATTTCTTTAGTACCAAAAAAGAGAGAAACAGAGCAGTTACTGACTCTGCTCTGAATATTTCTCCAGCTTTTCGTATTAATAGTTCCTCAGAACTTGCAAAAGGTTCTTGCAGTTTTTTATCAATAAGATAAACCGGCTTCAACCGGCTTGATACTGTTGGCCAAAGCATCTTGATCTCGCAATTGGAGCATTAGATTGGTTCAGGTCATACCTGCTTGACAGGACTTTCTCTGTGAGCTTCTGAGATTTTATGTTTCCCTTTAGCTCCCCTTACTTGTGGTGCTCCTCAGGGATCTATGCTGGGGCCAATTTTATTCTCTATTTATATGCTGCCTCTAGGTCTAAATTTTAGGAAATATAACATTTGTTTCCATTCATACACCGATTACACTCAGATCTACTGTCAAGTGAAGCGAGGCTGTCCTGCTCCACTAGAACCCTTACTTCAATGTCTCCGTGAAGTTAACGCCTGGATGTCTTGATGCATTCTCAATCATCCAGGTAAGTAAATCTCCAAAAGTTGATTCTGTTCATCTGGACGTTTTCAGTGGGAGAAACGTTTCCCCAACTCTCTGTCAATGGTACTCATGGCCATTGATCAGGGGTCTTTGATCAGTGGTTGTTGATCAATGGTCATGAGAATTTGCATAATTATGATGAAGGTGACCTCCCAGCCCATTGTTCCTTCACTGGGCTGGTTTCAGTCATTATGCAAATGTCCTGTTTATAAGATTTGGGGAAACCTGCAGACAGCTGAGACTGAAGAAGTCACCTGGATGATGAGGAAACGTTTCTGAAAACGTCCAGATGAACAGAATAAACTTTTGGAGACTAACATCTGGATTTCCTCAAACTTCCTCAACTTTAATGAGAACAAAACTGAAATGTTTGGACCAAGTGGCAGCACTTATCATTTTAACCTGCACAGTCTTGAACCTTTTATGAAGTCGAACGTTAAATATTTGGGGGTTATAGTTGACAAAAATTGAAAAACAGATTAGCTCAGTTGTACAGCGGGTTTTTTTTTTTTTCAAACTGAGGCTTATATCTAAGGCAAGTTCATTTTTGTCTTTTAAAGTCTTTGAACGGGCAATCCAAGCTTTTATTACATCCCAGCTGAACTATTATCTCATTCACTGCCATTGACGTCTATAGACGTCAATTACGTTTTTCAATGGGAGGGGCTAGAATACAACCTCGGGCAGCTTGTCAGTGAATATCAGACTTGCATTCATGGTATGTAATGACAAAAATGTGGTGCAAGTCTTGTTGTGTGCCCTTGCATCCCGGAAAGTGTTATAATGATTACCACGCAAAAGTGAATTATTCATTGTGAATAAATGTTTCACTATGTACATGTTATTTTTTCATATATTTGTAAATAAATTGTTTTGATAAAACATAACCTTTCTCAGTGTTATTTCTGTTTTATAGAAGTGAAAAACTATTTTATATGTTAGAGGTGTCACAAAGCAAGAAATATTAGTGTCAAAGGCACTTTTCTGCTTGAAATGTATTTTTCACAAAAAGCTCGTTTTCTCCCTTTTTTTGGTCAAAACAGGCATTTTTGGTGGAACCCACCTCTCTTCTACAGCTGATTACTAAAGAATGGAAAATGGTAGAAACAAGCTTTTTTTTTTGGATGAAAGAAGAGAGTCTGTTCTTCATTTTGGTAGGTTCAGCGTTTATATGATCATAACACACAGTTTTCTGTGGCTCTTCAAAATGAGTAAAAATGCTCAAAAACCCTGGCAGTGGGGAGTTACCTGATTTGAAAATGGCTGGCAGTGAATGAGTTATAACTCCTTATATGTTGGAGTTAGTCGGACCTGCCTCGCAAGACTCCAATTGGTCGAAAACGCTGCAGCTCGTCTTCTGACACGAACTAAAAGACGTGAACATATTTCCCTGATGCTCGCCGTTCACTTCAGAATTGATTTTAAAATACTATTGTCAACTTACAAAGCACTGAATGGACACGCTCCTGGGTATTTATCTGACCTCTTGCAGCCTTATGCGCCCTCTAGATCTCTTAGATCAAATGATTTGTTGCTTTTAGCCGCACCAAGGTCGAGGCTGGTTCACAGAGGCCATCAAGGGTTCGTAGCCCCTAAATGTACCCCTACACATCAGACAGGCTCCTACTGTCAGTCTTTTCAAATCTCATCTAAAAACACATTTGTATTCACTGGCTTTTCATACAGTACAAGTTATTTGATACTATTTTGTATTTCTGTACAGGACTCTGCTCAGCGTTGCTGTTGTATTTAAATGTGTAAATAAGAACGATAATGATACAAAAGCAATCAATTATGATCCAATTAACAGCTGCTGTCTGTCGTGTTTTGTTTTATTCTTAAGCTGCTGTGTATAATGTTTCTGCAACATCAGTTTGTCAGGAGTGTGTGAAGCTACACAGGGTGGCAGACCCACTGCACCCTGTGCATTTAAGGCCTTCATAATGACACATATTGTGTTCCATATAAGAATGAAATATGAATAAAAATTCTTATTTGCCAGGTTCTAACACTGATTCTGAAGCAAACTGAGAAAACAGAGCAGCATGAACATGCATACAGTCATACATGAGGGGCATGCATTGCAAGCAGTTAGTGCAATTTTATACAGTGAAAAAAAAACACGTTTTGAAGGATGTGACCAGGGACGTGTTGTTTCACAGAGACGCAACAGAAACACAGAAGACAAAAATAGTTTATTTAAGACAAAAAAGAAGTTGGTGTTTGTAAAAAATAAAAAGGAAACACAGCAGTCTCTGCATGCAGACCCACGTTGGTCCCTGTGTTTGTAAGCAGAGAATAGATCTGGTCCATGAACTGTCTGGTAGAGCTGGAAAATAAAACAGCTGTAGCTGTTATCTTCTTTAGAGTTTAATAATTTTACAGTTTCCGTTCATAACTGTCTTCATTACAAATCAATAAACATTACCAGCTGGAGCGTGTTCAGCAGTGCATGTGACTCGTCAGAGTAGCAGAGCCCTAAAACAACAACACATCATATAAAAATCTGCACATAGAGCCTTAAACTCTGAATAAGAA
Source organism: Copadichromis virginalis (assembly GCF_057382275.1). Taxonomy (NCBI): domain Eukaryota; kingdom Metazoa; phylum Chordata; class Actinopteri; order Cichliformes; family Cichlidae; genus Copadichromis; species Copadichromis virginalis. The sequence continues at coordinate 7,409,744 of NC_140620.1, forward strand.
TAACTTTTTATTTTTCATGCTTTGCATTCACATAATTAGTTTTAAGGTTGAACTGGTGCAACATCCACAGAGTGCAACAAGAAAATGAACCCAAATCACTTTATATTAACATGTTTTCTAACATGCTTTGGTTGAACAGTAGAAAAAATCCATGCTCTTGTGAAGTGCAATAAAAATAATATAAATATAGTTAACAGGACGCTTCAGTTAGGTCTAGTTTAAAACATTTTCTAAATGCTTTTTAATTTTACAAATATCTCGAGGAGTTATTTTATTTTTCTCAAATGGAAATGTTGATAAAAATATCAGTCAATTAGTATTTTGGTGTAACTTTGTTAAAACACATAAAAGCAGTCATGTGTGGCCGTCCCTGTCAGACAGCCGTGTGCAGCGGGGTTCCTGCGGTGTGTGTCGGGGAGTGGTCCGAGGAGGACGACAGGGAGTGGGATGAAGCCTCTCTTTGCAGCTCCTCCACCCTTCTCTGGAGCTCTGCTCTCAGGATCAGCAGATCCTTCAGAGTCTGGTGCACTGGTACCTGAAACACAATCACAGCGTGAGGAGCTACAGTCTTTCTCCAGCAGTCCTCAGTAGACTCAGCTCGGCACAGCTGAGACTCTTACTGTGAGCTCTGTCTGAGTGTCTGCTGTTTGTGAGTGAACTCCAACACCATCAGGAGATAAGCAGCCAGAACTGAATAGAAAAGAAGATGTTTTCTTCTCTGTATTATAAAAAATAAGCTCCTTCGTCTGGGATTATTTGATCAAAATTTTATCTTCCCTTCTCTCATCAGGTCCCGTGTCCTGTGTCCCAGCATGACCAGGTGACTGAGAGCAGCTGTGTGGCTCAGCTTCCCCTGAACCCACTGCTCCACCCTCCCCTGCAGCTGAGCCACAAAAATAATATCCACAACTGCACCAAAGAGTAAAACAGTGAAATATAGAACTTAGACATTAGTTCTCCATCATATCCATCTCCACTCTCCAGAGATTCTTACTCAGAGAACCAAGGTCACAATGTAACCATACGGTCTCTGTTGCTCGGTTCCTGTTAGTACATGAATCAATAATTGATCAGCCCGCAACCCTGACAAGGAGATGGATGGATGACTAAATCCATCACGAGAGCTTTCTTGTAGATCTTGTTTCTGTTACCTGTTGTTTTCTGGTAACATTTATCTGTGGTGAACATCTCAGCCCTAACCAGACTCCTTCACCAGCTACCACCAGCGTACCTGTGGCCTCATGCGTGGGTTCCAGCGGGCATAGTAACTGGTCCAAAGCTCCAGGTGTCTGGGCGAAACCATCGGGTAGAGAACGTGGTTCTCATAGTCCACGTAGAAGGGGTTGGTGAAGTCCTCGGGCTGGCTGTCAGGTAACAGCATCAACCAGTCAAAACCTTTCAGTAATCTTGTCCACTCACGCTTAACATAACCAGCGAGGTCATTAACGTACCTGTTGATGTACGACCAGAGAGACACAGTCTTGGCTGGAACCTCCTGCACAAAACAAAGTTAGACTTTCAGCTGAAACAGCTTCTATGACCCTGTTGCATCAGGACACGAACATACCTGGTTGGCCCGCTCCTGTTCACTGCTGTAGAGGAATGTACCAAACAGACAGCTGTACAGATGGTCCAGCACGGTGATCAGGAAGAGCTCATTGAACTCAAAGGCTGCTGGGAACTGCGTTCAGAACGAGTCAGAGAAATGATGTAAATACGTACACACAAAGACATACTGGAATCAAGAAACGAACACGATGTGCTGTTGAAGCCGGAGTCCAGGACCGACCTGTCGAGTCATCTGCCAGACGCAGTCGATAAACTGGACGAACAGAGGCGAGCGCTCTGAGTTAGCATGGTTCTCATCACCGTGGCCCACGCGCTTTAACACAGGGGGGAAAAGTAGTTATAAGCATTTGTTCAGCCTGCCTGACGTCGTTTCAAATCTTCATATTTCTTACATCTGATATGTTTAATATGAAACTAGACTCCTGCATCATTTCTGAGCCTTTACACAGAAATATACAACCAGTCAAAAGTATGGATGTTGTTCCTTTATTTTCACGAGTGTTTACACTGTAGATTCTCACTGAAGGCATCAGAACTATGAATGAACACATGAAATTCTGTAATAACAAAAAAGTGTGAAATAACTCAGAACATGTTTGATATTTCAGATTCTTCCAAACAGCCTTTGCTTTGAGTCCTGCTTTGCTCACTCTTGGCGTTCTCGCCATGAGCTTCATGAGGTCGTCTCCTGAAACGGTTTCCAACAGTCTTGAAGGAGTTCCCAGAGATGCTGAGCACTTGTTGGTCCTTTTGCCTTCATTTCTGCATCGCACAAAGACACGGCAGGTGGAACCAAAGATCTCAGATTTGGACCCATCAGACCAAAGCACAGATGTCCTCTGGTCTAATGTCCACTCCTTGTGTTTCTCAGCAGCTGTTTGACCATAAAGGCCTGATTCACACAGTCTCCTCTGAACATGTAGAGATGTGTCTGCTACTGGAGCTCTGTGTGCATCTATCTGGGCTCTGATCTGAGCTGCTGTTAACTTGTGATTTCTGAGGCTGGTGACTCGGATGAATGTATCCTCAGCAGCAGAGGGGACTCCTGCTCTTCCTTTCCTGGGGCGTCCTCATGTGAGACAGTCTCATCATGGTCTTGATGGTTTTTGTGACAGCACTTGGGGACACATTCAAAGTTTTAGCAGTTTTACAGCCTGACTGACCTTCAGTTCTTAAAGTAATGACAGGCTGTTGTTTCTCTCAGCTGATTGGTTCTTGCCATAATATGAATTTTAACAGTCGTCAAATATGGCTGCCAGCTGTGCACCAACCTGACTGCTGCACAACACACCTGATGGTCCCAACCTCATTAAGAAGGCAAGAAATTCAGCAAATGAGCCCTGACAGGCTCACCTGTGAGGGGAAACACGTCAGGTGACCCCATCATGAAGCTCACTGAGAGAAGGCCGAGGGTTTGCAGCGCTGCCAACAAAGCAAAGGATGGAATCTAAAATATAAAACATATCAATTTTTCCTTTGCTCTGCATTTGCCGTTCAGTTTCCTGCCCTATTTTCAAATTATTAATTAGTATTATTAATTAATTTTGCAAACTATCTGACAGACTTCTAACTGTGGAGCTGGCGAGGTAAAGAATGCCTGATGTTGAGTCGTATCATTTGCTTTCTCATATACAACTAAAAGCTTCTTCTGGCTGCTTCCTTAATAACAAGGCATGCATATTTAATATGGTGCAGATTTTTATGACAGATCTTCTCGTAAGTATTTCTCCTCCTGGACTCGGAATCTCTGCATGTGAAGCAAATGCATCACTGCATTACAGCACCTCTAACTTGTTTACATATGCAGCGACACTGGAGCGTCTACATGAAAAGCAAAGGCCCGTGAATGTACTTCATTCCAGGTAACTATGTAAATGACTGCATGTTGATGCCAGATTATTATGTTGTTATGTAAAAAATAGTGATATAAAGCAAAGCAACAAATATTATATGTAGCAGACTCTTACAGCAGCAAACTTGTGTCCAAAACTAATCCACTCCTTCTCCACTAAAACCTGCAAACACAAGCATATATATGTTTAGTACGTTACTACATGCAAAGATGAGGTCTGGAGTGTGTACTTGGTGTGTGTAACCTGGAAGCCTCTCAGTGTGCGATAGTAACTGTCCAGCATCAGCATGGCCAGAGAGGTAAGCTGGGCTGTCCTGTCCCAGCCGTCGCTGCAGTGAACCACCACCGACGTCTTCCCAGACTCCAGCTTATCAGCTACCTTTGCTGCTCCTGCTAATAACAGCTAAACACAGCAGGGCCGTGTGGTTAAGATCTATTCTTTGCATAAGGAAACAGCTTGTTCCTTCTTTTATGTGGCTGGCGTGCGTTTGTGTAGTTTACCCGTATGTACTCCAGCCAGTGCGTCTGGTCAATAAAGGAGTGCCAGTGGGCTTCGTCTATGGTAGGATAAACGACATCCTTCATCTTCCTGAGAGACTCCCTCATCACATGAATGTTTGGAATTTCCAGGAAGTTTAGCTCTATATTGGGGTAGAAACTCTCGCTTTCATACCCTCCATCCTTTCCCTGCATGTGATGGAGGCAGCGGAGGAGTCCAAAAGAAAAAGAGAGATTTCCGTGTTAATAAGTGATGTAAGGGTGAGCAGTGATGAAGAAGCATGTCTCTATAGCAGCGTGGTTAAAACGCTCTGTGTTGCACCTTGTTGGTGATGGCCACGCTGCTCTGTCGGGCATCAAAGATGGTGAGCTTGTGGGACTGAGCGTTGGCGTCCATGATGATTTGGAGAAAGCGTTCGTCTTCTTTACAGCGACGGTCTGACGGCCCAACTAGCGGCTGGCTACAGCGTACAATGGTGGCCTGAGACTCCGGGTGGATCCAGGACAAGACCTGCAAGCCGGAAGAGCAAGACCAGTTCAAGCGAGCCAAACACACTGAGCACAGCATGAGGAAACAGCTCGGACACAATCTAAACTAACATTCATTATGTGTGTTCCCATAAATACTAAAGTTACAAAGCAAGATGTATGGCTAACTGACAAGTCATCAGCCAGTGAACCTGCGAACATCGCGGGAAGCTTGCAGCAGCCTATTGCAGCGTAACATCAGGGAGGTTTAGGGTCAGCTAATCCAGCCCTAACTATATCTTTAATCTTAAAAGTAGAGACGCTGTCTGTCCCTCGAATCCAAACTGGGAGCTGGGAGCCTGAAGGCTCTGCCTCCCGTTCTACTCTGAGATAAAGAGCAAAGCCTCAGATCTGTGCTCAGACTGACCGGTATACGGTGCTTGGCTCTGAACACAGCCACTCGTTTGATGTCTTCATCTGTGATGTTGGTGGGGATGACCAGGACGGAAGGATACGTGTCACATAGCTCGTAGGTGCTGTTTATCTTACTGATGGTCCAGCTCTCATTAGGAAGCCCCTGACAAAAGACATGCAAGCAGAGGAAAGAAACAAAGTCTGGATAATGTAGAAAACAAATCTGATACACACGTAACTTGTTCACACATAAAATGTTCAGGATGCTGGAAAAGTAAGTGCTATTAAAAAAGAAACAGAGAAACATTTTGCAACAAATGAGGTTAACTGGCAACATGTCAGTCGTAGAGTAACGGCGCCCGTGGAGTTACCTGACGTCTGTATTCTGCTGCTGGGTCATACACCTTCCAGCCATCCACAGGAAACTGCTCTTTGTACAGGAAGGCAAACAAGGGCTGCCCGAGGAAGTCACAGTTACAGAATTAGTCATGCAGATGTGACAAACAGTAGTTTTTACTATAACCGCCCTCACTCACGACCAGTTTGCCTTATGGGACTAACCAAAAGCCTTCTACAGCTAACTGTCAAACTCCTCACTATCCTCCAACCTTTGCTCCTCTTTATCATTTTGTATGTTGGTGCTTGCGTCTGCTATCTGTCACTGTATGTTGTGAGGCAGATCTGAGTGACACGTCAGTTAAAAGCAGTAAATACAGGACAAGAGAATTAAACTGACCAGACTGTGGGACAGAGGAAAGGCATGTTTGGTCAGCACCTCCACCACGTCCGGCTGGCTCTCCTCCATCTTATAGGCAAACCTGGGACTCCTCATGTCCTGAAGCATGAAGCAGGAAACTGCTCAATCAGCAGACTCGCCAAAATAAGACATTTGCACATTTTCTGGGTTTTTCTTTTATTGCTGTTAACTAAAAATGCCTATAAGATGTTAGATGACGTGTTTTAACACATATAATCATGCATTTGTGTGACTGCTTGTGTATTAAAGCGGTACCTTGCAGACCAGCTCCAGTCCCTTGTTGTTCTCTCCTTGGTTGGGAACACTGATGGATTCGATCCTGCTGATGACTCCCAGGTTCACATCCAGAATGAAGGGAGAGTCCTGAATGGACACACTAACATGAACACACTGGTACAGATGGAGCGCGCTACAGCACTTCTAATAATCGAGCAGACCTTTTCCACACTGATGAAGTACAGCTTGTAGTCTGTGATGGTCAAAGTCCCAGTAACCAGACCGCTGAATGGACAAATGTACATCACATCCTTGACTGTAGGAAAAGAAAAGCGCCGATTACACAGGTGTATTTGTATGACTGGACAATACACATAGAGACTAGGAAGAATGAAGGTACCTGTAGTTTGGATGGTCTCTCCAGGGAGCAGAGGAACCTGGTTCTGGAACATTTTGACCTGTGCTCCGTATCTCAGACCTGGGAGGGTCTGCAAAGATCACAGATCACTCAGTGGGACCACTACACACCTGTTTTATGTTAGCTAGTACTTGCAGACACATCGTTATCAAGCCTGTAATGAAGAGGTATTTTGCTACTGTTGCAAAATAAACTCATCAGTGTTAGAACAATAATCCTTTTCTGCCGGAGGTTTTTCCTTCCCACTGTCGCCTTGCTGTCGTGCTTGCTCATAGGGGGTCATATGATTGTTCAACAATACTGGTTTTAATGTTTTGTCTGATTCTTAATCAGGACCTGGCTACCACACACATTCTACATTTCCAAGAATACAAATCAGTAACATCTTTTATAAGACCCTCCCTGACTGTTGTACATGTCATTTTGCCAGGATAGCGCAGCAGCACTAAGGGAAAGAAGAGTGAACGGAAAGGATGAAGCAGGCAGACCAACAGAGCGAGGAGCAAGAAAACTGAAGAAAAGTAAGAGACAGACTTGCCAAAGCACTGGAAGGATGCTCAGAGTCAATGTCTCCATGGTAACAAAGCCCTTCATCCTGTGAATCCTGCTGCAGGGAAAAGCCAGCATGAAGACAGTGAGACAAAGAGACAGAGAGAGATTATATAGTAAAAGGACACGCTTATAGACTGAAAGATGTTATGTGTTTGAAGATGTGACGACACAAGTGCATCACTCCCTTTGAGAGGGCAGTACAAAACAAAGTCTAGCTCGTGTGAAACAGATGAGCACAGAATTATTGGGCCGTCTATGAAAAATGTTTAAAGTAGGTTTGTCAAGTTTCCCAAGTGTTGTTAAACAGCAGGGAGTTTTTAACAGGGTTCCCAAACATCTGAGGTTTATATGATGGATGTGCACACTATGTCCCCTTTCACATAGAAGCAAATTAATTTCACAAAACCTACCAGAGTCAAAAATATTAGCTCCCCTGATGCTAATGTGGACTCGTTCGTTAGTGCTTTTCTAGTCTACGTGAGCACTCAAAGCATCCCTCGTTCACCAATCACGTTTTACCTCTGACAGATGCAATAAAGAGCAAGTTGGGGTTTAATAACATCGATCATGTTAAGCCGGCCGCCTGGAATCATTTTGCTGTTTCAGCTGTAAAAGTGTCATAAAATCATCTGAGAGTTTTTGTCCCTTTGTCAGGACGACTATTTCTTTCAACATCTGGTAGTTGTGTTGCTCTACTGTAAACTATAAGAGTGTTATCAGGGATAATAAGAGAAAAACACAAATATTTGACAATTTATATTGAATGAGGCACTCAGAATGTACATGAATAAAAGATTTAGAACAGCCAAAAAGTATGAACTGTTAAACACTGAAAAACAACAAGTATGTGACCTTTGACCCTGTGGTGTGTATTTGGGCATCTCTTTTTTTTCTAAATAATTCCAGGCATTTTGGGCCCTGGTAGAGCTCCAAGAAGCACTTCCTGTCAAGCTTGAACCCCAGGCCTAATGACCCCACTCTGCTCCGCCTGTGTGGTGGATGCACTTGGATGCACTTCCACCAGAACTTCCTGACCACAAACCACTTTTAAATCACATCTCAAAACTCATCTATTCAGAATTGCATACAGCCGCTCTGTCTTAGTCCATTTTTACTTGCTCAGCTTCTATACTTGCATGCTTGTGTTTTTCTTATTTACTTTATGTCTAAATGTTATTTTGCCATGTTTTTTATATTGTATTGTTGCGATTGTTCTTGTGCTATTGTAAGGTGACCTTGAGCCTCTTAAAGGCACCTATAGATAAAATGTATTATTATTGTTATTATAACAAACCAGACCTAGGTTTGCTCAGAAGCTTCACAGATCCATTCAGGATTCCTTCCACCCACTGGCATGATTCCCAGTTCTAGAAACACTGAATTATTCCCACAGCTTGATGCTCCCACCACTGTGATGGCCTTCACATGCAAACACTGTTTGGTAACTTTAATGTCCCCAATGGGAAATTGATTTGCAGCCAGTCCACTCATCAAACAACATCGAGTTACAAAAAACCCCCCACTTTAATTAGATTTTCTTATTGAGGCGCTACAGTTTGTCTGGTTGGTTTCTTTCTCTGTTGCAGTGGAGTCAGTTTCATACTTAATTAAGAATGAAAAAAGAAAGATGAAGAAAAGCAGAGAGGGATAAAACAGGAAGTACAGTGAGCAGAGAGGAGCAGCAGCTCTGGTCTGTCTGCAGCAGGAGGCTGATTTGGTTACACACTGTCACACAGTAACAAACTGCTCAAATTTGCATCACATGCAATATTTATTCAGAGCACGTCCTAAAGCCGTTACAGGTATTCGTCTAATTTGAACATTTGCTGTATCACAAGAATCACAGTCAAGAGGCAGCTGTTGCTTTATCCCAGGCTACAAAACTCCTGTGTGTGTGCAGTACACTTGTGTTGTAAATGTGTTGAAAGGACAACAACTCTTACCCTGCGATTCAGCCTCTTGGACACCTGGAGGTTAAACACACCACATGGACATGAAATGGAAAGCACTAAGGTGACACTCTGGTTCAACCCAAAGGTTATCTTTAATGTGTGGCACATCAGTCTGTGTTTATAACAGAAGGATGCAAATAGACAAGCGCGCAGAAGCAACCTCCAAACAATGAGCTTCAAAATTCAAGCAAAGACAACAAGTGACAAACAGCCGATACAAGTTCAGACAAGCTGCAGGAAAGCTGCGCTTCTAACTTTGTTCTAATGAAGTGAGCCTTAAATCGGAGGGTTTGATCTGACACAGTGGAGGTGAATTCACTACACACATTTCATTAGATGTGCACAGAGTGGTGTCTTTTTACATTCAGGAGCTATTTGTCATTTCACAGACAGTGTACATACCACAGTGGTGACAGTGAAGTCTGTGCTACTCTGGTTACATTTCTCAAGACTGTGATAAGTTCCTGGAAATGCAACTTTTCAAAGAAATAACACAACTAACACTGTTCAGCTCACAGTTCTCAGCAGCTATAAGCACAGAGTTTGGTTCCGATCTGGATTTCGGGAAGGAAAACTCCAGTTCTCTGAATATTGGTCAGCCTTATTGCTCAGGTGCAACGTAATAGCTGTAGAAGATGTAGTGAGGTGTTATCATATTTTATCGTCAGCGTTTGCAAAGATCTAATGTTATACAACCAGGGGCCACAGTTTGGTCTCTCTCTGCAGGTCTAGTGTGATGTGTTAGACTTGCAAACAATACAGCTAAACCCTGCTAAATAACAGATCTATATGAGCAGCATCGTCTAGTTAATAAAGCACATTGCATATAATGTGCAATACATAGAACATTACACCTCTGCCTGATCTGAGGTCTAACAGACAAAACTCAATATGAATGAGCCAAAATGCGCCTCGCTACAGAGCGGTGGTTGCAGAGAGCAGGCCGCTGACAGACAGAAGCAGTCGATAACTTGCTCAGTAGTGTCCCTAAACAATGACAGCAGACTTTATCATTCATATGGACTTAACAGACAAAACTAGGCGCCCACACTCAAAGCAGCTCACATGGAGACGTCTCCGAGACTTACCATGAAGTCTGGTCTTCTCCCAGCCTATTAGTTACAGAATACACACGGATGAGAATCACTGCCAGCAGTGTGTGTGTCTGTGTGTGCTGTGTGTTATCTACCTTGATGTCCCTGCTCCCAATGTCTGGTTGGACTGATCCTGAGATCTGACTGGAGATTGTGGCTGCTATTAGCTGTTTACACCATTCTACGTGAGAACCTGTTGGACTGAACACAGAGTGAAACAGTGAACTGACGTATATTCGGCTATATTCACGTTTAACATCATCACTGTAAGATGCATGTGTTAAACAGATAAACATCCTCTGTCAGTGAGGACAATGTTCAGCTGACCACATGTTACAGATGAGAACGTTCCCCCAGCTCAAAGAGCAGAATCCCTGTGTAGTAACAATGTTATTAATGCATAACTAATATTATTTCAACTGCAAACGATGATTGCTAAGAAAACCAACACTGCCACTAAAAGCTGCCAGAAATGTTGCTGGACTGAGTCGGCCATCAGACTGACACCAGCCTGCAACTACACAGGGTGAAGTTGCCAATTATATGCAATCTGTCTCTGATATAAACTGCATTGTGACTTCAGTCAGTCCGAGTCAGACTTTTGTAGTATTCACAGAGTCTTTTCATTTATTTAATAAAATGTTGATTTTTGGATGGAAAATTTGATGATACTTTGCTGTATGGATTTGTCTCCCACTCCTGAGCCAGACAGTACAACGTCCTGTCCCTGAGCTTTGACAGCGGTTGTCTGAGTGATGGAGACATACGGTCGGTCTCCATGACAGTCCTGAATATCAAGCCGAGAACAATATATCATATGAAGCTTGTCGGAAGATAAGCCAGTGTCTCTGACAGACTCAGTCTGGATTGGAGCAGCTTTGTGGTGTGAATGTCTTGGAATGTTGAGGGGGAGGAGTTACGACTGTGTGACGCTTCCTCCAGTTTTAGTACTATAATGGGGGGATGATAAGCAGGCATCAGCATAAAGACTACATAAAGAACATGGTTCCTACCCAGCACAACACAACCCCACGTTTCAGTGTCGGCATTGTTTTAACAGGAGCAACATTGTAACGTTTCTGTCACCACGTCATCTCTGCCTCAGGTGGCTGCGCTGCACGTCGCTTCCTCTGAGCGGCAGATACGGATGCGTAACTCGGCTGGGTGGCCATATTCCGCCTCATTCCTGTGCATTTCCTATATGCTGTGTTAATCACGTGACCGTATTATTTTGTCAGCTACTGTGTTGTATGTTGTGGTTCCAAATAACACTGAGATGAAATGCTAACACACTACATCCGTGATGAGTGTTTTGTCACGTTGGAAAGTTTGACCCAAGCACTGGTCTGTGGCTCGATGCCGAGATGAAGGTGTGAAGAAATACTACTAATATTTCATGTTGCTGGTGTTCGGTGGGAAAGCGAGACGAGCATAAGTAACAAGCTGGGCATCGACGTCACGTTTTCTCGTTAGCGAGCCTGCTTACCTGTCCAGGGTATCACCGGCTGCCGCGCCGCAAGTCGGCGAGCCCCACGGCTTTCTGTTCGCCCCTGCACCGTCCCCAGCGCCGGCACCTCCGGCCTGTTTCTCCATCTGTCACACGACTGCTTCGTTTCTGGGTCACCGGGGGGCGCAGATGATGGTTTCCTCTGATACAGACAAGGGATGCGGATGAAACTAAAGCTCGGTGTAATTCCAGTGTCCGCTCCCAGCGGCTGTAATGGATCTTTAAGGACTCCGAACGGTGTAAAGAAACTAATCAGCGGATCTCACATGCAGTGGTTTCCTCTGCTTTGGTTGTTTGCACTTCCTCTTAGTCGCATCTATACCCGCAGCATTGTTGTTCGCAAACAGTGACGTCGCCACGGCTTCTACCAGTGCTAAGGATGCTGTTGCACGGTCTGACCGACAGACGTCGCCATTTAGACAAAACTGCCACATCAGCGCAAGAAGAAGAAGAAGAAGTCAACACGGAAAGAAGAAAAATGCCACGAAAGGATGTGGGTGTCAAACATGTTCATCAAATAATAACACAATACAAAAAACACACGAATAAATAAATAACCACATATTCTATCTTAAATTAACCTGTCTGAATTCACCACATTTAGGACTGCTGGTAGAAACGGGGGTAACTGCTTAAAGGATGTTTCATATAATCTTTAAATGCAGAAAAGTTGGAGCAACCGCAAAAAATCTACATCATTAATTAAAATATTACAACAAAATTCTGTCACAGGTATTCTTCAAGACCAATAATAAACATAGGATGCACTGATATAGCATGTATACAGCATATATATATAAAGAAAATATCTTCGAGTTAATTTTTTTTTTTTTTTTTTTTTTTTTTAACAAAAACTCCAAGCTTTCCTAACATCAACCTGAAAAATTCATCACCCTGATAATTATCAGTAAATGTCTTAAATTAACTTTCTTTATGGGTAATAAATTAAATGACAATTAATTGGTTTTCACTTTTTCTCCACACTTGAAAAATCTATGAAATGATATTTTTTCCTTTTTTTACAGGAAGAGGAAAACATGCTTTTGTAACTGGTAAACTCGCGATTTTTTTTCTTTTTTTTTTTTTCTTTTTTTTTAAAAAACACCTGTGCAGAGGAACAGGAACATAAGCAATCATAAATCAAAATCAATCATCAGCCTGGGCTGTCCTGGTGCCACGTGCACTTATGGACACCTCTATGTTCAAACATGGTGGTTGTTGCGTTTTACACAGAAGTCTGCTCAACAGAACACTGCTCCGGTTCACATCTGGCAGGCTGTTCACATCACTTCCCTCCAGGTGTCATTGCTGTTGTCCACATGAGTGTTGAAGTCTTCCATTAGGATGAAAGAGTCCCCAGGTGGAGCACTTTCCAGCACCCCACTCAGTGACTCCAAGAAGGCCGGGTACTCTGAACTGTTGTTCGGCACATAGGCGCAGACGACAGTTAGGACCTGTTTCCCGACCCGGAGGCGCAGGGAACAAACAGTTTTGTCCACCAGGAAAAACTCCAATGTACAGGCAGCAAGTCGAGGGGATACTAAACTATCCAGCTGAGCCCGCCACCTCTTACCAAGAGCAAGTCCAGCCCCTCTCCAGGAGACTGGTTCTGGAGCCCAAGGTATACGTTGAGGTAGACCGACTATATATAACCAGTACCTCTCAACCTCACGCACTAACTCAGGCTCCTTTCTCACCAGAGAGGTGACACTCCAATGTTTTACAGAGTATCTGTAGACAATGTAGAGTCTTTATAGACTCCTACAAAGACTTTTTTTTTTTTTTTTTTTTTTTTAAATCCATCAGCCATCATCAAGCTGCTAAATACATATTTGGAGTGGCTGTAGAGCAGTAGATAGAGCTAGTAGGTGACCTGCTGCTCTACAGCCACTCCAAATATAATGTATTTAGCAGCTTGATGATGGCTGATGGATTTAAAAAAAAAATCAAAAAATCAGAGTGAAGGTTGGTGGTTCAATCTCTGGCAGATTTAATATGCATGCCAAAATCTCCTTGAGCGAGACACTAACCCCAAGTTGCTCTCTGATGCATCCATCAAAGTGTGAACATTAGATGAAGTTGTGTTTGAGTGCTCAGGTTAGAGAAGCGCTATAAAACAGACCACTGACCTTCCCTCAGTACGCAGTTAGTCAGAGAGCCTGCTGTGTTGTTGTTCTGACTGACGGTCGTGCAGGGGGCAGTGTTTTCTCCAGTAGGCTACATTCTTTTTGAAATATTCAAGTTACATTAACATTGTGTGACGCTTTGCTGAATTGTTATTTCTTTTTGACACCAATTTGTACAATCAAGCACATAATTATTCATAGCCCTGGCAAATTTTGACTTAAAGTTATTTTAATTCAACCAGCAAAATGTTGTTTTGTTTTTTGACTGGAAATGACACAGGTGTCTCCCAAAAGATAAGACTATGTACAAGAGGCATCATTGTGGAAAAAAATCTCAGCTTTTACTTACATTTGAACAAAAAGTATCAAGTCCAGAATTATTCATACCCTTCTCAATAATCAATAGAAAAGCCTTTATTGGGTATTACTGCAATCAAGCGCTTCCTATAAGTACAGAGCAGTGTTTTGCACGTCTCCACAGCTATTTTTGCTCATGCACCTTTAGCAACGAGCTCCACATCTTTCAGATTGGAGGGTCTTTTTACCATCACCCTGATCTTTCGCTCCCTCCACAGATTCTCAGTTGGATTGAAGTCAGGACTCTGGCTGGGTCACTGCAAAACATTAATGTTGTCTGCTAACCGTTTCTCAAGGCTGTCTGCCTTGAGTAATTGCCACTAGCAGAGCCCAGATTCACCAGAATGGCCTCGGTGGTGATCCTTGGATTCTTTTCACCTCTCTCACTGTCCTCCTGGCCAGCACAGGTGTCACTTTGGGCTTCCGACCTCGTCCTCTGAGATTTTCCAGTGCGGAACATTTTGTACTTTTTAATAATACTTTGCACTAGTGATGGGACGTTCTGTATCGAGGCTTCGAAGCGTGTGTCGAGTAATGGAGGGGGCGTTTCCGCGAAGCGCGTATCGAGGCTTGCTTCATTTATGGGAGGAGCTGAAAATGATGACGTCCGAAGCCTCGCTGCCCGGCTGTACCACGTGACTGGTTCATGAAGTGGTTCGAACTTTGCCGCGAGATATGACAGCGATATAAACCCCTCAGACTTCATTCAAAAATGTGGGTGTTTGATGGAGAGTTGCGGTTAGTGAGAGTTTGGAGACAGTTTGGAGGTTTATGAGAGTGAGGAGAGAAAGTCAGGAGAGAATGGAGCCAGCTAAGAAGAGGAGGATGTCCTCCCCTGTGTGGGAACATTTTGATCTTATTCCTCCCAACAAGGTATTTCTACAGAAGATGTATTTTCATGATACTGATGGTGCAATACAATTTATGTTGAGCTGTCTTGACTTTTGTACAAGGTGAAGTGTTTGCTCTGTGCCAGGGAGCTGGGATATAACAGCAACACCTCATCCATGCTTAGGCACTACAGAGCTTTGCATGAGAATAAGGGGGACACCGATCGTGGAGCAAGACCAGGTGAGCCATCAAATGCAATGATAATATAGCATGCAGTAATGTTACTAAATGATATAACAATATTATACAACTGTTATAAGTTACGTGTGTGATATTTATATTTGTGCTTTATCTTTATTGTCTTTCCTCAGGAGAAAAATCTCAAATAGATGAAGACCTGGTCAGCATGGTGATTGAGGACTCCCAGCCATTTAGCATTGTGGAGGACAAAGGATTCAAAAGATTTGTTAAATCATTAAATCCTAGCTATGTTCTCCCCACTAAAAAGGTCATAAAAGCAGTGAAAATGTAGTTTTTACAGAATAAAATGTGAACAGGCAGGAGTGTGTAGCTGTCCATACCTCAACGTTACAAAAGCACAACCACTGTCCACACCCCAACCACACCTCACCTCACAGTAAATGATCATTTCCATTTCAAGCATTTCCAAATAATCATTTCCCATACTGCCACTATAAATATACACAGTATACTGCCATCACTACAATATACATGTTTTACACACTCCTTTTGTTGTTGACATTTACAGGCTGTGTGCAAAAGGCCACACTCTTCAAATTCATGCCAACTAATATTTTTACGTCCAGTAGGTGTCCTACTAGAGCAAATAAAGCTTCATGAAGCTTTGCGCTGGGGTGAACCAATTGGATGAAAAGCTTCAGTGCTTCATGGGGCTTCATCTGCCCATCACTAATAAATATACACAGTATACTGCCATCACTACAATATAGATGTTTTACACACTCCTTTTGTTGTTGATATTTACAGGCTGTGTGCAAAATGCCACACTCTTCAAATTCATGCCAACTAATATTTTTACGTCCAGTAGGTGTCCTAATAGAGCAAATGAAGCTTCAAGAAGCTTCGCGTTGGGGTGAACCAATTGGATGAAAAGCTTCAGTGCTTCATGAGGCTTCATCTGCCCATCACTACTTTGCACTGTAGCCGCTGGTCCTTTAAAACATTGAGATATAATGCTTTGTAGCCCTTTCCTGACTTGTGAGCAGCCACAATGTGCAGCCGCAGGTCCTCACTGAGCTCCTTCTCTTAACCATGACTGTCCACAAACCCACTGCAGAGAGCTGATGTTTTTCACCTGGTGAGTCAAAACAGCTGTTCCCAGTTAATCAGGGTAATTAGGATACTTTAGAACAGCTTGGACTATTTGGACTGGTCCACAACTTTGGGTTTTCCCAGAGAAGGACAGTTTAATAATTCTGGACGTGACACTTTTTGCTCAAATGTCAATAAAAGTGGAGAAATTTATTTTTTTTTTCCCACAATAATGCCTTTTGTACATCATCTTATTATCTTTTGGGAGACACCTGTGTCATTTCCAGTCAAAGAAGAACTTGCTGGTTAAATAATAGTAACTTTAAGTCAAAATTTGAATAATTATGGGCTTGACTGTGCATCCAAACTTAGCACAGCAAGCTGGAAGAACTTCACAGCATGTCTTTGGTTCAAACTGTAGAAAAAGCCCGTCTGTGATTGTCCAGCTCAGCTGAAACAAACAACCCTACATTTCTTTATTTCTACTCGTAATGCTTTTCTATGCTAGACTGTCACTCACTGTAAACACTGCAGAACAGCCTGAAGGATCTGGATGGCTACAAATCTTTTTCTGTTATAGATAATATTTAGTATTTGTTGATGTAAACTGAACACACTGCAGTCACTGAATGAACACACAGCACTCAGCCAGAACACTTTAAATTAATTTAATCAGAATTATTTACAGAAAATGAGCCTTTCAACAAACCAATTAAAAGAAACACGTGAAATGTTTTCAGATTTCACCTTTTGTTTAGTACACATTTTGTGTGTATTCATTACAAAGCTGGCTATAATATGACACAAGCCCCTCAAACTACAATCCCCTACATAAATGAAAGCGTCTAACTGAAATGAACAATGGCAGAGGACGTCTCACAGACCAGAGTCAAGGATCCACACGGAGCTGGTGGCCTGATGCCGCTCCTCCTCCTCCTCCTGGGTTCGCACGTACAAAGCAAAAAATGCCCTCAGAGATAAAACCAAACACTTTGAACCGATGGAGCAGAAATCCAAAATTTATACCAACAATTTCTGAACCAATATTACTTTCCTTTTTATAAAACTGTAAGGTTTTACACTACATAAAATATTTGTATTTTACAACAATAGAACTTTAGACAGTAAAATAGGTTTTGATTGAGGTAATTACATTACATCATGGTGCTTATACAAAGTAAAAAAAAAAATAGATTCTCATTTGTTTTTCCCAAAATACAACCAAGAGCCCAACACACACACTTCTGTCTCTTTCTGCCTCCGCGGTCAGACCAAATACACGTTGCACCTCTTTGCACACAGCAATCAGCTTGCACTGCCTCGCTTTTCCAGAAAAGGTTCAACTTTGGAATTTGTCACACATGCAGGTAGTTTATTCTCTTTTATCCTGACAGTTGCTGTATGATCTCCCTTCTTACGTTAGAGCTACTTTTAGAAAAACAGTAAAACCACAAGACAAGTTCTCCAAGCTTATTACAGGAAACTGATGTGAGAACTCGCCGTGTCCTACAGCTGTTACACAATGTGCATTTACAGGCTGGACACTCTAAAGGTTTATCACCGATTCGCTCCAGGTGCTTTCAGTAACTCTGATTTTTTTGCCATATTTTGGACACGCTGGGGAAACAGAGGGGCTAAATAAAGCTGATGCAGGAAAGTGCTTTGCACTGACAAGCTAAAGGTTGGCTATGAAGTCAAAGCACAAAAGCAGCAGGGTTAGCTGAACACAAAGAGAGTCAGTGAGGTTTGCAGACTTTAGAATAAAACTGTGTGAGTCTTTGTTGGACTGATGATCAGCCTGTTTTGTAGTAAACTGGCATAAACATGTTGTTGTATAAAGCTCAGGTAGAATAAAACAGCATCAGCCCATTTACCTTTTACATGGCTGAAAGATTCCTTAAAATCAAACAAGGAAAACATTTTACACGCTGCAACATGAGCTGGTTAAGCATGAGGGGAAGTTAACTTGGTCAGTTGAGGAAGGGTTGGGGTTAACTAGCAGAGACCCTGTTTGCCTCTAAAAGCATCTCAAATAAGATACAGCGCAGCTAAAGTCTCTCTGTAGAGGTGAAGGTGATCCAAGGCAGAATCTGGACATGAATCGACGCGCGTTAAAAATTACGATCGTAATAGAAATCTGCAGAATGGGCTCAAACTCCAGTTTTGAAGACATCAGACAATCGACTTTAGAGCGTAAAGAAACAAAAAGGAGAACATGACCTGTGCAGGGTTTGTGGGTCTGTGTGACGTGGAAGAAAACAGAGTCAGTTTTTCCATGAATCCATAATTTCATCGATGATGGATGAGCACTGTAGTGAGAATCCTGATAACAGTAACATTTATATGTTTGTGATTGTTAAATGTAACTGTTTGTAGGAAAGAACTTATAGGACTATGTTGCTAAAGGTATCGTCGCGAGGCGTCATCTACTTCTGTTTCCTGCATCCCTCTCAAAGACTTCCACCAGTTTCCCCTCCCACAATGCAACACTGCCAGGCTGAGATCTGCATCCAGTGCTGAGTGAAGTGACTGGTTTCAAACCCCACAGCTGGCACTGCCAAAGTAACACAACGTGATTGACGTGTTACGATTTCCTGGCAACAAGAATGACAGCGCTCCAGAATCGATGCGTCACCGCGGTTGGATGATTGGAATAAAGTGGAGGAGTCACTGCGATTGTAACAAACTACCATTCATCACAGTTTGTGTTAACTGTGATAAAGACGTCATATCAAATAGTTAGAATCAGTTGGTGCGAATAAGAAAAACATTGCCAACATTCCCACACATCCGAGTTGGACGCTGACAGCACCTGAACATGCTGCTTGGACAGTTTTCATACGTATCCCAGGTAGAAATTTTAAACCCGCCTGAAACAACGAAAAACGATCATGATGAGCAAAGTAACCTTTTTTTAATCATTCGATGTAATTGGAATGAGTTGATCTTTGTTGGAGAAAAGAAACCAAAACAAAAAATTACAAAGCGGTGAAACAGGCGTCCAAAGGCACAGGTGCTTTCAGAGGAGGCTTTACTCAGTGTTCACTCACCCTGCTCTCGAGTTGGTGACCAGCATGTTAGCACGCTGAGACCACGATGGGCCAGGACTGTACTCTGTGTGTGTTTAGTGAAAACATTTAAATACAGGAAGTGATCGGGATCAGAGGCCAGCACCACGTGACTTTCCTTTACTCTCTCGAGCACCTGAAATATATCCTGTATCATGCTAATTAATTCCAACCAAAGTCATTGGCTAGAACTGCATTTGCTTTCAGTGATGTAGCATATAGCAGTGGCAAACATACGTGGCTCCAGATTTCCTCCTTAGCTATTAAAAAACCCCAAATGCCCCAAAACGAGACGCAATATTTACATGTAGCTGGAAATTAAACCGCCGTCCACTTGAGAACTCTACGTCTGCTGCGCTTCGGATCACCGTACGCCTTCAGGATAGAGAACTCAGCAGCAGGAAGTGTAAAAAGTGTTGTTGTTTGTTGGTACAGGACACAAACAGCTGTGACGCAGGCAGGAGCCAGCTGACAGACAGCAGCTTTCTCTCTGTCAAATGCACATCAGTTTATTTCTGACGCTAAACCCGAATCGAACAAACAGGAAGTCTCCTGATTTTGCTCAACCGACCTTGACTCGTGACAGCTTAGTCTTTGGCTATGCCTGCAACCTGCAACCTGTCTTTACCTTGATTCATTTATTTTGCCCTGCATGCTGACCTCTGTAAACTGGGTGTGGCTGGAGCTCATTAAACTCTCCTAAGAAGACCTGAGGTAAAATTTCTTGTGTAATCACAACAGGATAAAACTGAACTTCAGCTCTGCTCATCTGCCTGAATGAACACAACGGTGTGTGTCCTGTGTGTGTGTGTGTGTGTGTGTGTTCGAGCCCTTGGACTGAAAGCTGCTCAGTGTGTTTAAGGCTTCACTGTCTGAAAAGTGTGTTTAGAAAAGTCTCGAGACAAGGCTGTACTGTGACATATTGCATAAATCACCATCACGTGGTATTAGAGTTAGACAACACTAGCGCCATCAAATCTAAAACCTATTCGCAATTTTCTGTTGTTCAACAGTTAGGGCTGCACAAAACTAATTAATTCCCTGCATGTGCAAGACACAAATCAAACTGAAGAAGGTGTAAGTGCAAGTTAGCAAGTATTTCTGATATCTGTGCATGCGCGAGTGCGTCACCAGCCCTCAGAGAGGAGTCTGTAGGTGTGTGTATTGCTGTGATGGGGTGGAGGTGGAGGAGGAGGTGGTGTTGGGGGTGGGGCTGTTAGCCAGATGAGAGGAAGTGGACGAGTCGGACAGCTGCAGCTGCTCCAGCTTCTTCAAGTATTCGTCTCTGAGGGCCAGCAGCTCCTTGTAGCGCTGCTCCACTGGACTCTGCTGCTGGAACACACACACAGACACACACATGCACGCACACGCACAAACGCACGCACACGCATGCAAAGTCACAGGTTGTACACGGGAAACTCCATATTGCAGCATTTGCTTTGAATATTGATTCTCAGAACAGGAGAGTTTCTATAAAGTCAGTTACAGAGTTACTATAATGAACCACATTTATAAAAGAATCATTCGTCAGGTCTTTCTGTCTGTAAATGTAAACGATGCCTTCTGATGATGCTGTAAACAGAAGTGGTCCTAGCACTGAACCCTGTGGAACTCCATAATTAACCTCAGTGTGTGAAGGAGACTGCGCTGAGGTCTAACACAGAGAGGAGTCCACCGTCAGAGGCCATAAGACAATCATTTGTAACTAAAGCTGTTTCTGTGCTGCGATCTCAGAGTTCTGAGGTTGAGATATCCAGATACCCATTATCTGGTAAGTGAATCCAGATAACAGATATACAGTATTTGGAGTCCTGTGCAGCCGGCCACATGTTTATCCAGGCAAGCTTACAGCATATTATAGGAAACACAAGAGCAGTCCTACCTGCTGTCGTATGCGTGGGTTCCAGCGGATGTAGTACGCTACCCAGAGCTCTAGGTGGCGCATGCTGGCAACAGGGTAGAGAACCCTGCCAGATTCTGGGGTGTAGAAGGGGTTTAAATACATATCCACCTTGCTGTTGACCAGAGACCACAGAGACACCGTCTTGGACCTCACCTCCTGCACCACAGAAGAGTTTCAGTGTCAAACACTTGCAGCTGAAGCACACGACATAAGTATGTGGACAGTGACACAGTTTTGATCATTTTGTCTGTGTAATTTTAACTTTCTTAGTGATTTTGTTTTGTAACACTGTATTTATTTTGTTGCATTGATTTCCATGCTTTGTAGTACACTAACTTCCGAACTTTGAGTATAAATAAAGTATTTCTTATCACATTAACTGCAGACATTTTTATACATAGTTCCTTGATTTCAACTTAACCTTCCAGACAGACAGCAAAACCTCGAGCAGTTGCCAAATCCATGACCTGGACATGGACTACTACTAAAGGAAAAGGAAAGTTCTTGATTTTAAATGCAAACATGGTGATGGCTGGGAAGGTACGGCTGCCAGGAGAACCAAGTCACTGCTGTTAACGGCTGACATGGATGCTGACAGAAGCAACGATGGATTCAGCCAAATACTGAAAACCTGATTGGTGATGCTTCACCATGGAAACGGATAATGAGCCAAAGCATTCTTCAAAGGACACCCGAGAGTTTCACAAGGCAAAGAAATTCTGTATTTTACAACAGCCAAGTCAGTCACCTGACCCGAACACAACGAAACATGTGATTCAGCTGCTGAAGACAAAACTGACGGCAGCATCCAGTCAGCCTTAAAGTCTGAGAGGCAGTAAAAACTCTCATTGGGCCAAACTCTGTATTACGAGGACACAATTTTCGCATTTTTGCATGTATGTACATGTTATATGTGCAGGTGTTCTTACATGCTGGTCTCGTACGCTCTCGCAGTTGTACAGGAAGGTCCCGAAGCGACAGCTGTAGAGGTGATCCAGGATCGTCAGCAGGAGATGCTCGTTAAACTCGAAGGCCGTAGGGAACTAAGAGGTGAGAGTGACAATTCAAAGACTGAGTCAGTAATCTGAGACTGTGTCATCCTAACGTTAGTGAACATACAAACATTTAGCAGTGTTCCTGTCTTTTTGTTGGGATGTTTCCTTCTCTCTTTTGTCAAATGCATGAAGTCAAACAGCATTTTGAGTATTTTTGAGCCTAACCAGAGCAGCTCAGAGTGGGGGAGTGTGTGCCTGAACCAGCAGGCGGCTGGTTGGTCTGTGCAGCTGGACTGAGAAGAGTTCACAGTGTGCTGAAATAAAGTGAAATCCAGAGCGTAGCAGCCAAACAGCCGAGGAGGTGAACGTGGGGTTTCACAGTGCTGTTTACCACCTTTGTTGGTTTGATCTATACAGACAGTCCCACTGAGACGTGAGAGGCAGACAAACATTCAACTTACAACAGGAACGAGCTCTCAGTGACGATCGATGATGATTTTAGCTCAACGAAGCCAAAATTCATTTTGAATCTTCTTCTTCTGTAACGAGCTGTTATGTTGTTTGTTGCACTCTTTGTTTATTCTCATTCATATTTGAACTATACAACAATCTGTAATGAAATTCATCCGAAATATTTGTTTTGTCCAAACGTCTTCAAGAAATGCTGCCTCTGCTGCTGATGCAGACGAGCCTCCTGGGGCTCCGGTTTCAAACTAAGCATGAACAGAGTTAACTGACACGCTCTGTTCTCAAGTTATCGGCCCTTCACGAGGTGTCGGGTTCAGGGGTCTGCTCTATATTATTGGAAATATGGTGCCGCTAGCTTCATCGGGTGACAGCTCCAGCTCCAGTATGCAGACTGGGAGTTGGAAATGAGTGGCGTGCCCACGTGAGGAAGGGAATGCATGCCGGCCTAAATGGATGAATTAAAGTATTTGTGGGTCTTGTTCATTAGTGACAAAAGTAGATGAGTGATAGAAGTAGGGAGTGGTAGCTTAACAAAGTGTCTGCTGGGTCTGCAGTAATGGTGACACTCGATACCAGTCTGCAGTGGTGGAAAGAGAAGAGGTCCGTTTAGTGAATTTACTCTCCCGTTCTTGTCAGTGGCCACAGACGATGGGTAGGGGCTGAGATGAGAAGGAGAATGATGAATGAGGCAGATAAGAGTGCCTGAAATGCCCGTCGGAGGGCATCTGGGATCTCTCTCAGTGATATGTTTAGGAGCTCAGTCGGGCTCTGGGTAGAGCCAGGATTCTAAATAAAAAGGCAGAAGATTAGACCGACTCCTGGCTCCTCCTAACTGAGCTATTTTTGGCACGTCCAACTGGGAGGAGGCCCCAAGTTAAACCCCGGTCACACTTGATTATTGACTAGCTTGGAAGACCTGTTATGCCAAAAGAAGAGCTGGAAGAGGAAGCTGTGGCATCTCTGTTCAAGCCCTTCTGCTCTTCCATGAGTACCTACCTACTTTAGTCTATGTTGATTCAGGAGCCTGCTCCTGTGTTGACAAGCTCAGTGTTGCTACGACTGTCACAGGAAACCAGCCACGGAGGGTGTCGGGTTGAGGGGTTATCTACAAACTGCTAGCTGCTGTTTAACTACAAAGTGCAACATTGTTACGTTCCTACATTCACGCAGTGAGACGACTGAAGCGCTGCACGTACCTGTTTAGTCATCTGCCACACACAGTCGATGAACTGAACAAAGATGGGTGATCGGTCCTGATCGGCATGGTTTTTGTCACCATGTCCTATCCTCTGAACACACACACACACACACACACACACACACACACACACACACACACACAGATCAGAAACGTTTCCTCCTGATCAGTCGTCTTAACTCATGCGATTGAATGTATTTCAGAAACTAGATGGTGAAAAACTTACTGAGGCAAATTTGTGGCCGAAGCTGATCCATTCCTTTTCAATCAAAACCTAAAAAAGACACAGATGAAAAAATCACAACTTGTAAATATCAAACAGACATCGTGATGAAATTAAAGCCCGCTGTGCTCCTCATATCCTCTGTGAATGTCTAAGCTCATGTTCACGAGGGTGAAACGACTGACCTGGAATCCTCTGAGAGTGCGATAGTGGCTGTCCAGCATCAGCATAGCCAGAGAGGTGAGCTGTGCAGTTCGGTCCCAGCCGTCACTACAGTGAACTACTACTGAGTTCCCACTGGACACTTTGTCTGCAACTTGGATGGCTCCTGACAACACCAGCTGAGTACAAGGATTGGCACAATGCAATAAAAATACATTATTATAACAAGGTAATGTAAATGGACTGTTTCTTATGAAGCGCTTTTCTACTCTTCTGAGCGCAGTTATCAAATGCATGTAGAAACCTGTCACCTTGACATGTTCCAACCAGTGTGTAGACTCTAGGCTGGACAGCCAGTGGGATTCCTCCACGTTGGGGTAGACGATATCTTTGAGTTTCTTCTGGGATTCCCTCATGACGTGGATATTCTGGATGTCCAAGAAGATGAGCTCTGCGTTTTGGTACTCATCACCCTCGTAGCCTCCTCCGGTGGCCTGAGGAGGAGGCACAAACAGTGGGCATGCATCTCTACACAGATGTGTATAATAGTATCAGTGGAATTAACTGGGTAAGAGACTTTTGTTAATGTTTGGGACTAATGATGACAGAGCTCTAACTCTTTTAGGGATCATCCTCCAACATAATAAATATTTATTATCCCAATAACCTGTCGCTGGTTATATTAGACTCATTAGCATTGTGTCGCAGCAGGTTCAGGTAGACAAAGGTTAAGAGAGAGTGTGATGGAAGTATCCACAAAAATGGCGTTTTATAGAGCATTTGGTTGTTTTTTAAATGTTTTATTGTTGTTTCATTTTGGCTGAGTGTTTTTTTTGCCCCACTCACAGATCACCCAGCATCATACATACAGTGGCTAATCCCTCTTCTAATACCTGAGCAGGTGGGACTCACAGATATGAGCAGAGCAGAGCTGGTGTGCCATAACAGCATAAAAGTGAGCGTGTCAGCAGTGCAGTGTAGGCCTTCGCTACAACCTCCTCTGTGCAGATCCAGCTGCAGGTTCAAGAGTATTTGAGAGTTTTCTGACTGAATGGCTTACTGGTGTTGGGGCCCTTGGACCTAGGACGCTGGGAGGCAGACACACCCAGGACCAGAAGGACTAGAGGTGAGGTGGTGGTGTGGGGTCCTCCTCCCTGCAGCTCTGCACTGGCCCAGGTCTCCTGGGTCCACCTGTGGCAGTCTGTTGTTGCAGACCTCTGTTTAATCTTGTAACTGATGTTTGTTTTGTGAGTCTTTTGTTACAGATGCAGCAGATGGAGATTTCTCCACTTTTATCCCCCCAGCCCACCTTTCTCTATTCCTCCACCACTGCTCCACCTTCACAGCGTCTGCTCCAGCATCCACAATAACGGGAATAATAACAGTCTACAGTGCTCAAAGCAAGTATCTTTGGCACAACAAAGCATCCGCCCATCATCACCATCAGACCCTGATTCTGTTGCTAAAACTGTCAGAAAGAACAAGTTAGAAAATCCTACATGTGACTGTGATGACTCAACGAGGAAAACCTGAGTGTCGGCGCCTGCAGCCAGGCTAACGACACCATTAGTAGTTGTCTGTTTTATGTTGTGGTTTGAATCTTATTTGTACTGTGTCACTTTTTAAATATATCACCTTACTGCCATAGACAACCAGTCAAACTGTATGACACACATTTAATGGTTCCTCTTTATTTTCACGAGTGTTTACACTGTAGATTCTCACTGAAGGCATCAGAACTATGAATGAACACATGACATTATGTAGTAAACAACTCAGAACATGTTTGATATTTCAGGTTCTTCCAAACAGCCTTTGCTTTGAGTCCTGCTTTGCTCACTCTTGGCGTTCTCTCCATGAGCTTCATGAGGTCGTCTCCTGAAACGGTTTCCAACAGTCTTGAAGGAGTTCCCAGAGATGCTGAGCACTTGTTGGTCCTTTGCCTTCACTCTGAGCTCCATCTCATCCCAAACCATCCACACTGGGTTTAGGTCAGGTGACTGTGGAGGCCAGGACCCATCAGACCAAAGCACAGATGTCCTCTGGTCTAATGTCCACTCCTTGTGTTTCTCAGCAGCTGTTTGACCATAAAGGCCTGATTCACACAGTCTCCTCTGAACATGTAGAGATGTGTCTGCTACTGGAGCTCTGTGTGCATCTATCTGGGCTCTGATCTGAGCTGCTGTTAACTTGTGATTTCTGAGGCTGGTGACTCGGATGAATCCTCAGCAGCAGAGGGGACTCCTGCTCTTCCTTTCCTGGGGCGTCCTCATGTCAGACAGTTTCATCGTGGTCTTGATGGTTTTTGTGACAGCACTTGGGGACACATTCAAAGCACAACACACCTGATGGTCCCAACCTCATTAAGAAGGCAAGAAATTCCACAAATGAGCCCTGACAGGCTCACCTGTGAGGGGAAACACGTCAGGTGACGACAGCATGAAGCTCACTGAGAGAAGGCCGAGGGTTTGCAGCGCTGCCAACAAAGCAAAGGCTGGAATCTAAATTATTATAAGACATATTTATCACTTTTGTCTTTACTACATAATCCCATATATCTTGCTTCATATAGGTGATGTCTTCAGTTTGTATCTACAATGTAGAAAGTAGTAAAAAATAAAGAAAAACCATTAAATGAGAAGGTGTGTCCAAACCTTTGACTGGCAGTGTATATATGGTGTACACAGGTGAAGTGCTATGAATAGTTTTTGGATGTACCGTCTTAAATTTGATTAAATTAGTAGTTCACAGATAAATGTTGCAAATGATGCCCGTGGATTGTGCTGTTTCCTTTTTCTTCTGACCTTGTTGGCAACTGCGTTGACATTGGGACGAGCGTCGTATATGGTGAGCTTGGTGGTATCATTTGCCTCCCTAATCAGCTCCAGGTAGCGTTCATCGTCCTTGTTCCTTTTACCAGACATGCCAACGAGAGGCTGACTGCAGCGGACGATCACTGCTTGGTTCTCTCTGTGGATCCATGACAGGACCTAAGACAGAACAACAGTAACAAGGATTTACACAACACTTTATGATACAGCGTCAATGTTAAGAACATCTGTCTGTGAAGGTTCTCAGTCATCCAGGTCATTGAAGTCTAAGGAGCTTGGGAAGAAAAGCATCTGGACTGTCTGCCATCTATAATCCAGTTCTGAGACGCCTTAACGTCCACTCACATCCTGGGCCCTTTGACCTCAATAAGTCACATGATAGGGTGGGGCCAGGTTTCACGATGGGTTCACCTGAAACCTTGGCTGACTGTGACCTACACCTTGGCTCGTTTGATTAGGCAGAGGATCAATAGGGGGTCCATGACCCTCTTGGGGACACACCCACAGGGCTTAAAATCTGGGACTCTCCACCATTTGACCCTAGAACTGAAGAAGCTTCTCAGATGAAACGTCTTCAAGAAACTTCAAGAAATCCAGAAGCTTTTCTCCTCAAACATCTGAATATCCACAAACTATGTCAACAAGTCAAACCCATTATGTTCAGTCTGAAACAATCCCTTTGTTTTTTCAAGCTCTAGTTGTGTTTAGAATCTGCAGCATGTCACAAAATACCCGTCTGGACTTCCACTGCACATCTGGATGTTTTTAGCCTGCAAGCTTCCAGTACAAAAACAAACAAACAGGTCATTTCTGTATTGGCTGTCTTGGGTTCTGCTTCCTGCATCAAACTGTAACTGAACCAAATCTGGAGCTAACGTGTGGAAACCAGGGGAAACCTTTAAATGTTATTGGATGGTCAGTCAATGGAAGTTCTCAAACAGGTCAGTAATGACAACCAAGAAAATGCAGAAATTACAGTACAGCGGTCCCTCGTTTATCGCGGGAGTTAGGTTCTAGAAACAACCCGCGATAGGTGAAATCTGCAAAGTAGTGAACTTTATTTTTTACAATTATTATAGATGTTTTAGGCTGTAAAACCCCATTTTACACACTTTATAGACTTTTCTCAGACAGGCATGAACATTTGTTTAAACACTCTCAAAGTTCAAACCTTGGTAGAAACATAAGTCCAGTATTAAAGAATGAAACCAAAGATCAAACCCTGTTTTCAGGTCCAGAACAAGTGAATAGAGCAGCTGCCAGAGAACTCAACATTAATGAATCATTAATGAATCACTGGTACGGAAGCAGAGGAAGCAAGACGAATGAGTTGAGTAAAGTTTGACTGTTTTGTTTCGCTTAATGCGCCTTACAATCCGGGAAATACAGTAAGCATGTCCAGAAGTCCAACTTTCTGTGTGATGGTTAGCATCGTTCTCTGCCTTCTGGATGCTACATGATGGTCTACAGCCAATCAGGATGCAGAACACAGTACGCAGTAAAAAAAAAAAAAGTATGCAAAACTGCCCCAAAAAAATCTGCAAAAAGTAAACCGTGTTATAGCCAGGGCCCACTGAATATAGTCAGGCCCATCAGCTAACACGCATCACTTAAGCAATGCTGTGGTGGGTATCTATAGCTGCCAGTGTAATCTGGCCACCAGTGATTACTGATAATGTGACTGCTAACAAGAGTAGCAGGATGAATTCTGGGATGTACACAGCTATACTTTCTGCTCAGATTGAGCCAAATGCTGCAAAAATGATAGGAAAGTACTTCACGGTGCAAATTTATAATGAGTAAAAGCAGACTGCTAAAGCCAGAGAAGTGGGTTATTCTTCAGTGACATGATACGCCCCTTAATCTCAACCCAGTAGAGCAGCAGCTGCAGGAGGCTACAGTAACAGCCAAGCTGGAAACACAGCATCAGGGTCTGCAAAGTATTTTCATTCAAGTATTAAACAACAATAGTGATGTGCAGAGCTTTGGTAATAGACGGGGTGACAGATGAGGCGGGAGGTTCCACACACTGTGATATTTACAGACCACAGTGTGACTTGTAGTGGGAGCAGGGAGGTGTGACAGTGAAGCTGCAAGAAAAAGAGGTAGTGAAGGTCGACAAGTTTAAATACCAGAGGTCAACCATCAATGAACTGTGCAGGCAAATTCAATTTACTGTATATAGCACCAACTACAGCAGCTGTTGTTGGGATTTTCTTGCACCTCAAGGTCAAAAAAGCTTTTAGCATGCAGTCAGAGTGAAGTGAAAGATGGCAGCGTAACTGAAAGTGAAGATTTAAGATGGTAGTGAGACCTGCTGTGACATAAAAGAGAAAAAAGACAGGAGGACAAGCTGGAGTTACAGATGCCTTTGGAGTGACCACAATGGACAGGATTAGGAATGAGTATATTAGAAGGACAGCTCAGGTTGAGGTTCGGTGGTCTGGAAACAAAGTTCAAGAGGGAAGATTAAGAAGCTTCAGACACTGCAGAAAAGAAGTAAAACAGAAGGACCACAAAAAAGGAGGACGTGGACAGGACAGACTGTGAAAGCATAGGAATAACTAATAATTAAATGCAGAGTGAGGGAAAAAGAAACACTGCATGCATCATGGGAGTCCCCGGCAGCCTACACCTACTGCAGCATAACTAAGGGAGGATTCAGGGTCACCTGGTCCAGCCCTAACTATATGCTTTAGTAAAAAGGAAGGTTTGAAGCCTAATCTTGAAAGTAGAGATAGTGTCTGTCTCCTGATTCCAAACTGGAAGCTGGTTCCACAGAAGAGGGGCCTGAAAACTGAAGGCTCTGCCTCCCATTCTACTTTTAAATACTCTAGGAACAACAAGTAGGCCTGCAGAGCGAGAGCGGAGCGCTCTAATAGGGTGATATGGTACTACAAGGTCATTAAGATAAGATGGGGCCTGATTATTTAAGACCTTGTATGTGAGGAGCAGGATTTTGAATTCTGGATTTAACAGGAAGCCAATGAAGGGAAGCCAAAACAGGAGAAACACACATGAATACATGTCTTCTGCCTGCTTCATTATTACTGAATGTCAGATAGCAGCCCTGTCACGGTGAAGAACCAAGTCCAGTTTGACTCCTAACACTAGCTTTGGTAATTTTACACACCAACTGACAATGCAAATGTTTTTAAAATGCAAACTTAAACTAATCAGCTCATCCTGTTCAGAAACACAGTACAAGTGTGTAACAGTATCTACAGCACCATGAGGAAGTACAGCACGGTATGCGTTCAAAGATCTGGTCTAACTCAAAAAGTCTTTCCTATATTTGACAGCTTAGTCTTGCCCTCACCGGTATTCGTCCTCTTGACCGGAAGGCAGCCACTTTTCGGAGGTCCTCCTCTTTACTCTTGTAGGGTACGGCCAGCACAGTGGGGTAGGTGTCACACAGATCATAGCTCTTATTGATGAATGATATACGCCACTTGTTGTTGGGTAAACCCTGGAAGAGATAATGATCATTACTGACTCATTTCTTTGAAACTCAAACTCAGCTCTGACTGTTCAGAAGCATCAGACCTCACAGGTCATCAGGTTTTTAACATCAAGGCTTCTGAGGGTGCGTTCGCTTACTGTGGTTCAATAAAAACAGATTATCAGCCCTTATAGAAAACACTGCCATTCCTATTGTCCTGAGCATTTGTCCTGGGACCCCGATACTGCGCACGTTGTCTTTCTTACCTGCCGTCTGAACTCCTCTACAGGTTTGTAGATGGTCCAGCCAGTCTCAGCATACTTCTCTTGACTCAAATACGCAAAAAGAGGCTGGACAGAAGCAAAAGAGAGAAACATGTCAGACGTTACTGTATACAGCGGTCTTATAGAAACAGCAGCACATCCATTAGAACAGCCATTGTAACAGTAAAGCACACGAGCAGGGAGCGTTTTTCAATATTAAGCCCCATCGATGTTATAATACTCTTGGTTTGGACAGCAGGCAGTTAGCAGAACGAATGAAGGGGCTTTATTGGTCTAGTTTTTACCAGAAACATGAAAGGTCAGTTCAAAGTTGAATGAAAATTCTGCTTTCTTTTTCACGTTCAAGCTTTAATATCCGTGAAAATAAATATTACAGGCTTGTATAAAAGCTATCAGACGCCTAACAAACTGTGGTTTCCAACGGCCTCCAAATCAGCTCAGACCTAAAGCCGTCATCACTGTAAGTGTTTGTGCCAAAGAAGAACCTGCTGTAGTTTTACTAGATGATGCAATTTGAAAATAGAGCCTCAGAAATGCTGGAACAACATTTTTAAAAACAGCACCAAATCACAACAACAGTCACCTCAAGGTGCTTTATACTGTAAGGTAGACCAACAATCACATGACCCCCTATGAGCAAGACTTTGGTGACAGTGGGAAGGAAAAACTCCCTTTTAACAGGAAGAAACCTCCGACAGGCTCAGGGAGGGGCGGGGCCATCTGCTGTGATTGGTTGGGGTGAGCAGAAGCCATATGCTCTATTTAAACCCCATAATGTTTATTAGGCTCTGTCAAAATAAGGTGTTCTTCTTTTTCCACACACCAAGTAAAGCAGCAGCAGACGTTAGAAGGTTTCTTACCAGACCGTGTGACAGAGGAAAGGCGTATCTGAAGAGAACCTCAAAAATATCTCTTCTGCTGTGGCCTTCCTGCTTCAGGGCAAACCTCAAATTCCTCATGTCCTGGTGACAGAACAGATCAAACACTTCACGATCAACACACAACATGTAAGACCTGCAAAACAGACACAACTAAAAGAAAGTGTTGCTGTGACACTTTAAGCTACCAGCACATGTATGCGATGGCAGAGATGAGACTTTGTGTTCTTTTTAAATAAAAATCCAGTAACTGTAAAAAAGCAAATGACTTCTGAACATTAAACACACACCTTGCAAGTAATATCCAGGCCGTAGGAGTTTTCTCCTCTGCTTGACGCCCCACCCATCTTCTCCACTCGACTGATGGCACCCAATGGAACGTCCAGCGTCACCGTCACATCCTGCAACACAAAGTATGACAAATATAGTCATGTGACCTCAGCAACAGGAAGCTGTTCTGTTACGCGAGGTCCAGCGTGTATTAAAAACAATGCACGACACACACACAGCTCTTATTTAAGAGCATGCAGTGGAATAAACTTTATGCCAAACTTTAGGACCCTCCCAGCTCGTCCCTGTGACCTGACAGGCAGAGAAACACTGGCACCCACTCAAACTGATGAACATTTTAGGATCCTGAAAACAAGCTCCAGGTACGAGCCTTTAGCAGAGGTAAAAAAATGCTCCGCCTCAGGTATGACCACGGAAATGCAAATGTAACGATCCCACTTGTCCCGTACACGTCACCCACTCGGCTGATTTATTGTATCAAGTACTTTGATCTTATTCATGCCTCGCAGTTTTTCCCAGTCTTACCATAAAAGACAAAACGACAGCAGAAACGTTAATGAAAATTTGAGTGATCGTGTCACCAAACATGATACCTGCCCTGACGGCCTGCTCTGCTAAATTAATGGTGAATAATGCATGCTGTGCCAACAGCTCATTTATTATAAATGACTTGTTCTGTAAAACTGGACTTTATAATAATCTGAGATGTGACGGCGTGAGCAGGAAGTCATACATCGTTTAACGGTGTCGTAGGAATTGTTCAGTTTTCTGTCCACCACAGAACGGTTCCTGGTACTAATGCTGTGAGTTTCATATGATCTCTGTAAGCATAAAGACTTTATCTTCTCCAAGGATAAAGTAGTTTTTCACAGTGTTGATTACTAACATTCATGCTGATGATTAGCAGACAGTGTTGCTGCCTCACCACCTCCCCCTGCCACACTCTCACCCATCTACTCTAAGGACACTCTCAGATCATGGGCCAGTCTTCACACTGATCTTCAACATTGGCTCCTTCCTGTTTCAAACATTCAACAATCACTCCAGTAACCAAGAAGCCCTCTGTGATACCTGCAGGACACCACCTGTAGGCTGTGTGCAGACAGGTCGGGGACAATCAGAATCAGAATCAGAATCAGAATACTTTATTGATCCCTGGGGGAAATTATTTTGCTGTCGACACAGAACTGCGCTTCATCCCTAAAGTACTCCGCTCCCTGTTTCAGCTTCATCTGTTATATCCTCACAAACTTTTGACGGACAGAAAGTTGAAGTCTGGGGAGAATCACATCTAAATCACTAGCACCCCTCAGTCCTCGATCGTGTGCCCTTCTACACAAATAACTTCACTGTTAAAACGTAAAGTTTGCAGACGACATAACGGTCACTGGACTCACCGAGGACAGTGATGAGTCCAGTGACTCTTATTGTAAAGCTATTAACTCTCTCTCATCTTTAATATCACTCAGTTTCAATTTGGTGTTTTACTCAACAGCTGGGAGAGGCTCCAGCGTGACGCTAAACTGGCTCAGCAGGAGAAACTCACAATGATAACTGGAAAATAAACACATTTACTGTAAACACACAATTACAAAATTAGCAACGGATACTCGTGTTATAAATATAGACTCAATAACAACACACAATAATGCCTATATTTACCTGGTAACATGTCACACATTCAAATTCACCATGTAAAACTAGCAAAACGACTCACAGCGTCCACAAAAAGCATCCACACTGGTCCCAAAATCAAAACTCGTATCACGGATCACGGTTTAAGTCACGGATCAATTTTCAGATCAGCAAAAAATGAAAAAAGACAATAAAAATTTAATTTGCCATTTTTTTTATTTAAGTATTTTTGCCCATTAAATAACATTCAACTCAAGACTCATTCCAAGCATTTATATAAAAACAAATTAAGGTGCGACGTCGGGCGTATCTCACGTATCTCACGCTGTGATGTAACGAGCGGTCGCGGTCACATGGCTTCCCGTTGCCCTGGAGGTCCGCCCTCCTGTAGTCAGGGCTACAGAAGCGCCCGGGACAGCTCAGCCATAACTTTAGACTTTGCTGCTCATACATGCTTGGACGATATTGTCACTGAAGTGTGCGCGCGCCAGGATATCCAATCGTGGCCTCACGTCTGCATCTTTAGCCCGGTCAGACTGGGCAGCAAAGGCTGCTTAAACGCCGCAGATATCAGCGGTTGTTGTGCAGCCTTCATCTTAGCTCCTGTCACATCAGGGTGACGTCATGAGCCGCCCGGCGTGTTGCCAGGCTCATGAGGCTTCCTCGTGCCGCACCGTCGACAGACTGTGGCGCTTTTATCCAGCCTTTATATTTTGAACGTTTTACATTTTAATAAGACAAACACAGAAGTGATGGGTTTGGTGGCATTTCTGAGTATGATGTTGGTTCCCTATCACAGTATGTCATCACAGTTAAAACGGATGCAGACGTTAAACTTGAAAGCAACGTCACAGCTGCTGCTTTTTTTTCCATTTAAGGCGGTCCGCCAAAATAAAGCCTTTTATCAAGGCAGCTTTTTCAGGTAGTAACCCACAGCTTTGTTGCATCCAGGCTGGATTACAGTCACACACTTTATGATGGAGTTAGTGGCACGTCTGCAGGTAGTTTCCAAAAGCTGCAGCGCATCTTTTAACTGGAACAAAAAAGTCTGAGCTCATCAGCCCATTTTCATTTCACTCCACCTTTGATCCTTTTTAAACTTCTTTTATGTGTTTTTAAACCTCCTGCTGGCCCGTGACCGTGCTTCGCTGTAGCTGCTCCAAAGCTGCCTCTTCTCTTTTTGTCTTTATGCTCTTTGTATATGTGCAGCACTTTGTGAACCCTGGTTTTTTTAAGGTGCTTATAAATAAAGGTGGTAAATGCTAAACTTAGTCTGTAACAGCTGAACAAAGCAAAAGTGCAATAACAAGAAAACTCAGAAAAAACTC
The DNA here is from genome assembly GCF_057382275.1 of Copadichromis virginalis. NCBI lineage: Eukaryota > Metazoa > Chordata > Actinopteri > Cichliformes > Cichlidae > Copadichromis > Copadichromis virginalis. The sequence goes on from NC_140620.1 coordinate 7,444,354, forward strand.
AGCGATGCTTCACAGCGATGGTGTTAGATACGGTGTCTAATCTAATCGAGTTGTCACACACACACACACACACACACACACACACACACACACACACACACACACACACTTACAGCATCTGAGCTCTTGAAGTAAAGTCTGAAGTTGGTGATCAACACTTTGCCTTTCACGGCTCCACTGAACGGACAGATGTAGATTATGTCTTTATCTGGAAAGACAGGAGAAGAGTCAGAATATGAGAAACTTGTGGAGCAAACAGTCTTATTCATCAGCTGCACAGGACTCACCAGTAATCCTTTCCTCTCCAGGCAGCAGGGACACGTCAGATAACAATTCCATCTTCAGAGACTCTTTGCGGGTCTGCAAACACCAATATCAACATACATGACTGGTTTGAACCTGCAACGATGTCAAATCGGCCAAAAGCAATGTTTAAAATAACAAAAGATTTTTAGCTTTTATTGCAATTTAGCCCCGCCCTCATTTATTAACATTCAGTCAGTCACCTGATGAGTTTGTAAGTTTGCTCATTGTTTATATACAAACACTGTTTGACAATATTGTGAAACGTTTTCGATTGTTTCAGATTTTTCACAGATTTTCTCGCCATGTTTGCACCATCACTCTACTTTCTGCAGTACAGCACTGTTCAGCTGATGCTGACGAGGCTTTGGTACCACAGTGTGTCCAGCACTGCTTACTGCAGACAGAGGGGGCTGGAGCTGTAGGAGCAGCAGCTTCTGCACTGCTGCAGAGCAGCTTTAAACTGTTAGCCCATGTTGTCCCTGAGAAAGACCTTTTGTATCAGTCTGTTTGTGTAAACTTACCTTTTTCTAACCTTTGTACCATCTTAAACTGTTCATGTGACTCGACTGACTTCAATTGTACCAAATAACTGGAATAATTGTTCTAAAACTTTTCAGCGGTAGTTACAGTTAAATGTGTTATTCATCTAACTGGCAGTTAGTTATCACAGTAATAGAAGATCAGAAAAAAAGAAAACAGGAACAGAGATTTGGCTTCTTCTGTGTCACACTGAACTCTACATCTTTTAAGAAGCGCCTTTGACACAATCAAATGCACAACACAGACACACAAACGCATACTTACAGGGGGCGTGTGTGACTCTAAGATGTTGTACACTGAAACAGGTGAAGCCATTGCTGAGGGAGGGAGTTTCCACAGGCTGAGGAAGAGAGACAGGACTGTGAGGGCTCTCTGTTCATGATGCCAAAAATGAGATGCTAGCAACCTTGATCGCAGCTCCAGGACCTGAACAGGACTTTCACAAATACTGCTCCTGCAGTAAAATTGATATATCCTAATAACTGTTCAATAAAATGAAATGTTGTTTTTCTAACACCAATTTACAACAACGATCGTCTCAAGACTTGTAATTGGACGGTAAAGACTCGACTTGGTGACAGTGGAAAGGACGAACGCTCCAAACACAAAGACATCTGCAGCAGAGGGTCAGCAGTCTGCCACGACCGGGCAGCAGGTGAAGTGAAGGACAAACCAAACACTGAAGGGCTGAGATGGTTCAACACAGATTCTTTGCTTTCACACAAGGCTCTGTGGCGCCACTGTTACCATGGAAACGCCAACGCGAGCGACTAGAAACAGACCGTCAAAGAAGACAGAGCACCTGTCTTTTATTTGGCTTTGAATCTACTTGAGATTATTTCTATATTTTTGCATTTATAAAAAAAATAAAATGTTTGATGAAACAAACGTTGCAATTTCTAAAATAGAAGCCAATCCCAGTTTGTTTTTAAACACCAGCCTTTACTTTGAGTATTTATTATTGCTCATTAATAAGGAAAATTTAAATAACTCATTAAAACAGTCGATAGCTGCAGCTCTACTTAGCATAATCCAAAATCTTAGCCTAACTGTATGAGGAGAGCATTCTAGATTACAGTGAACCTATTGGGTAAACACTGACTACTAAAATGTTAATGTTCAGGTGATATCCTGTATAATATGTTGTTTAAGAGACAGGCCTGTAGCTTAGGATGGAGAGCAGGTCACCTATGAACTGGAAGGTTGGTGGTTCAACCCCTATCTGCTCCATTTCCTCGGGCGAGTTTCTAACCCCCAGGTGCTCTCGGATGCATCCATCAGAGTAGGAATGTGTGAACGTTAGATGGAAAGATAGAGAGCACAGAAAACATGGTTGTGTAAAGCGCTTTGAGTGCTCAGAGTAAGAAAGCACCATATAAGAACCAGTCCATGTACCATTTACAAAGCAGTGAGCTAATGTGCATTAGCTGTATTGCTGGGTCTTGTCACTCAGCAGCACTTCCTGTTATCAGGTCACTCACTGATGCAATCTAAATGTTAGAAAAAACATTTTGTTAAACTCTTTGCACTGCAGAGCTACGTCACTTACCTCCAACAAACAATCAGCCTGCGTCAAAAACATGTTTCCACAAAGGCAGGAAGACATGACGCCAGAAAGCACAGTAAAAATGTCAGATTTAAGCAGCTGATTAAAGTAACTGAGCCTCTCTACCAACATTTCTCTCAGTGCCGTGTTCAGTCGCATTGGACTGGTAGCTACACAAGTTGCACATTTCTGGGACGCCAAACAAAAGCGTGAGCAAAGATACCATCTATCCACTGCACTGCATGACAACACACAAGGGAAGATTTTATTATTTTACTTGAAATGTAACAATAGTATGAAATTAATTAAACACAAGTAAAATACTTGTAATTACATAAGTATAAATTACTTATAGGCTGGTTCACAGGTTTGAAGTCTGTCAGTTTCCCAAATCAGAACTAGAATCATATAAATGCATCACATGCAGTATTTAAAATGTGAGCATTATTTATCACCTCTGTTAAAGAAATCTATTTCAAGTTTCCCCTAAAGTAAAACTTCAGTTGTTAAATGAGTCAAATCCGACTGATCGTCTGCAAACACAGAAACAAAGAAAGTCAACTCTAAAGTCGCTGCTTCTACATCCTCCTCTGACACTGTGGACCACCGGGTCCTTCTACCTCAGCTCTACATGAAACTGGATTAGAGGCACAGTTCTGACCTGGTTTGAATCAGACCTGACAAACACAAGTTGTTTTGTACAGGTGGGAGCATCGCTCACTTGTGGAGTACCTCAAGGGTCCATTCTGGGCCCACTTCTCTTTTCATTGTACGTGTTGCCTCTAATTTCTATCTTTAGAAAAGATCGGCTTTCTTTGCCGTGACATCCAGGTGTTTATGCCCATTCAGCTGAAATTGTCTTAGTGACTTTAAGTCCTGGATGAGGATAAATTTCCTACATTTTAATGAAAGAAGGACCGATTTCATACGCTTTGGTAAATATGACTCTTGTGAGTCTTTTGGCTCCTTACAGTCATGTTGCTGTAAAAAAATCTGGGCATGACTTTTAACAGGTTTCTTAAAATGGACCAACAAATAACAGTCATCACTACGGTTTGTTTTTATCAACTCAGAGTCACTGAAGAAGTAAAGCTTTACCTCTTACAGAAGGAACTGAAAATAAAGTTCTTCATGCTTCTAGCACTTGCCGCCTGGGCTACTTTAACTTTGGTGTTGAACAGTTATCTTTATCTTTAGTCCAGAATGTGGCAGCTCGCCTCTTAACAGGCGTTAGAAAGCATGCACACATCACCGCGGTCTGAGGTCATCTAACCAGATGCTCTTAAGTAATCCTGAAACCAGATTAAAACAGAGAGGTGATCGAGCTCCTGCATCTACAGCACCAGAGCTACAGAATCAATACCACGCCACAGCTGCACAGCTCAGACACTGCACACATGTAAATCTTTATTAAAACACTTATTCTCTCGCTGTGACATCATCATAGACGGTTGCATTTTGTCCAAAAATAAATTTTTAAATTGTTTTTTTCTACTTTTTTATGTTAATGTTAAGTATTGTGTTACATTTTTCTGAAATTTTTTGTGCAGACTTTTTAGAACTACATCATTTCAGTGTACAGCAACTTTGTTGTTTTAAATGTGCTACATATATAAATTTGACCTCGAGTACATCAAAACCACCTTTTTGCTGTCAGGCGTCATCGAATGGTTTCAAGCGGCAGACCTGCAAGACTCAAGGATGCTGCATCCAAGGATGCAACAACGTGCATTAATGGAGGTGGAAACAGTGACATCGCACCGCTGTGAGGCTTAGTTTAACACCCAGACTGATAATATGCAGTACAGCCATTAAAACTATGTGCAAGACTTATGATATAAATAACGATTACAGCAAACTAGCATAAGATATAAATAACTGGTGTCGTCTAGTTGAGGAGCTCAGGTCTTAGCATGATTACGACCTCACAGACTGTTTCCTCTTGTACACGCTGCCTCCTCTGGCTCTTTCCTTTATCTTGAGTCTGACATATGTGTTTTATGTGTTTGAGTCACATACAAATGATGTAATGGCACCTTAACAGCAGGTATAAATACAACTGACTGTGAGTCTGCATCTGCAGGCAAAGAGACTGATGCAGTGGGCATACTGGGACCATAAGTGTCTCTTTTGTCCCAGCTCCCTGCCCTCAACCCTCACTGGTTGCAGACTGGTCCTGCTGGAGGTTCCTTCCTGTGCTCACAGGGGGTCATTTAATTGTTGGAATTGTCTCTATTATTGTCTTTACTCTACAATATAAAGTGCCTTGAGCACATTGTTGTTGTGATTTGGCGCCAGATAATTACAACTGAACTGAATTAAACTGAGTGGCGAACAGTCTTAATTTGATAACGAGCGTGTGTCGTGAGCAGGGTTATTATCCTTACTACAACTGAAACTAAAGAAAAAACTCAAACTAGATACAATCATGCCCGAAAGACTAAAACTAGCACTGAGACTTCTTTCTTTTCTTTTTTTAGATAAAAACTGAACTGAAAATCGACTCAGGAAACCAACTGAGACCAAATTCAACTCAAAACCAAAAGTCAAAATGAAAAATGTAATAACACTGATTGTGAATCAAGATAGTAAAGAAACTCTCCCTTCTTAATCCTGCGACTTCAAAAATCAATCATGTGAATAAGTTTCAACAAATGCGTTCAAAGAAAACAACAAGACTTGAAGTTAAAATCTTAAACCCCACTATTAGAGACATGCCACCTTCTCTGTTACACTGAGTCACTGACAGCTGTGTTACAGAGACAGAATGTAACTAAACTCTACTGAAAATCATCACATTACATCTGACATATGACATGAGAAAACACAACAAATGAAGAACGTCTTCAACTAACACTTCAGAGCAGAGTGTCACAAAGATTGAGTTTGCTTCTTGGTATAAAATACTGAATTACGTGTCGTCTCTATCTCCTGTAAGGGGGATTGAGATGACATCATCTGTGTGTCCAGGGTTGTTTGTTTGTTTTGTAAAACTATCAGTTTGGGGCACTTTAGCACAGACAGAGACTTGTCCTCAGGACTCAGTGTCGCTGTTTTATTTGACGAAATGAAATCGTGCCGCGGACTCGAGTCTCAGCACCGCTGAGCTATTCTTCCTCTCTGTGTGTTTGTGGATGCTCTTCCTCCTTTCTGCGGTGTGCAGCCTCACAGCGTGATGATGCCACCACCAAGCCCAGCTTTGCCTGGTATTAACGAGCAGTGAGCAGGCCCAGCTCATCAAAACAATGAACAGTTTCCCTCTTGCTCTCAGACTGTGAAATGGAGTTTGATGAAAGGGCTAAACAAGGTCCTTCACTGTGCACTGCCTAAGTGCAGCAACAATACAGGAATGTCTGTGACCACTGCCACGGCGCTCCTGGACATACCAGAACCTTTAGGACTTTTTCAGGACGTTTCACAGACGCAGCAACTGAAAAGTCATGTTTCACTTACACTTAATCTTCACTAAATAAACCACAAAGTGTTCAAACCATTCTAAACCAGGTTTTAAAGCAAAACAGTAAGTGGACTCGAAAACATTCTGACTCAAATGTACATGAAACCAGCAGCAGTGAATGCTTCCTCATTTTGTGAAACGCCAGGACAGCAGGGTGGAGTAACAAGTAAAAACCTATGAAAAAATATAGTGTGTCATCAGTAGGTTTGAGAAAATGAGAATAGCTGCTGTGGTACGATACGTTTCAAGTGTTTTATAGCAATACATGTGAAATACTCTGCATAGGACTGAAAGTGTTAACACTACTCATTCATTTCATATTAGGTTAGTCCGTCTTTGATTCGACGGCCCCTGATTTAAGTCGGTATTTTGGGTGTGAATCTTCCCAGTCACACACTAAACAGCACCATATTTAAGGTGTTAATGATTCTAATATTAAGACAATGAACAATATTTAAAGTTGTAACCACAAACACAATCCCTTTAGTTCCTAAATCACTGTGTACTGAGAGTTTTTGCAGTGTAATAATAAACTCTGCAGCGTCGTTTAGGATCAACACCTGTGTAATTGAAACACTTGTAAAGGAGACATTAAACACTAAATGCAGAGGCTAATTGACACAATGGAGCCCTGCTCTCACAGCCTGATGCAGGTATAGCACTGTTTGTTAGCTGGATTTAACAAATAACAGCTTAAAGTCTGTTTTAGAAACATGTGGAGCTCCGTCTTCACTGGGATGATTTGTTATAACCACATATATGCTGTTCACGTTCACTCTGTGTCTCTTTAGCAGTGATTCGCTCGTCGTTGTTCGGCTGGCTGCACTGACAGGAGGAAATCCACCTGTTGGCTGTTTGGTTGAATAAATGAGAACAGAGAGGAGCCTGTTTGACTCAGGTGACAGGTGGATGACCGCTGCATCCGGCCTATCATGGAAAAACCCGAGTGTCAGACTGTAGCTTGTTGGTCTGGTGACTCAGACAGCATCTTCTCCTCCACACTGTCCTCATTTATAAACCTGAACATTACGGCTAACAGCGTGTCAGTGCAGCTAGCCAAACAACGAGGAACCCCTACTCAAGAGACAGAGAGTAAAAGTGGACAGTGTAGCCTTGGTTTTAACATAAAACTCGTTGTTGCTGCCCGGGGAAGAACAAAAGCTCTCCTTGAACTGATTTTTAGTTTCAGGCTTCTTAAATCCCCTGAGCTATTGGGTCTATTACAAGTTAGCTAACATAAGCTAATGTAAGTCTAGGTCTAAGTGCACGCTCAGTCACCAAGGTAAGTAAATCTGTTCATCTGGACGTTAGCACTGGGAGAAATGTTTGATCAGTGGTTGTTGATCAATGGTTGTGACAATTTGCATATTCAATGAACAGCCCATTGTTCCTTCAGTGGGCTGGTTTCAGTCACTGTGCAAATGTCCTGTTTATAAGGTTGGAAACCTGCAGTCAGCTGAGACTGAAGAAGGACGAGTGACGAAACGTTTCTCCCGCTGAAAACATCCAGATGAACAGATGCAACCTTTTGGTCTGCTGATGGAAACCAACCAACCGGTGACTTAAGGGTCCGCACTGACAGAAGATGGCGCTAAATATGCTTTTAAAACTTGAAGCACTTATTTCTTAAATCCAGCTACACTGATGGTTATATCTGTGTCAGTTTTTGAGAGCAGAGCTCAAGGGTGTAAACTTATGCATTTAGTGTTTCATATCCCTTTAAAGAACAAAAGAAATGACACTTTATAAAACAAAACATGACGATATTGTTGTTTTTAAGATTTTAATAACCTAAACCACTCGCTGATGTGGGCAGTGATCCCTCTAAACAGAGGCCGGCGCAGTAGGTCGAGCCCACAGCCATAACAGCAAAGTTTCTATGTCTAAATATGGCTGCTCGTTTAGATCTACAGCCATGTTTCTCCTCCAATGATTTCTGTGCACAAAGCTGTTAATTCCACGCGTGACGTGCCTGAACGTGGTCAACACTGAAGCTGCTTCTGACTTTTAAGAAACTCGGCAACTAGAATAGAATAGCCTTTATTGTCATTGTACAGAGTACAACGAAATTGGAGTGCCACTCGGCAACTAATGATGATTAACATAACCAACAGAAACATTTTACTTAGTAAAAGCAGTCTGCATCTGCAAGTGTTTTGTTTTATGTGGGAGCAGGGCGACATGAAGCAGCATTGTCGCGTAATAACGGGTTAATAAACCTGCTTTCACTCCTGCCTTGGTCAGCTGCTGTGAAACAGAACAACACACAAGGAGCCGCTTTCGGTGCCCGAAACCAGCTCAAATATTCCCAGCACAGGCAAAGTGTGGCTTCCAGTCTTTTTACAATTCAGCGTCAAAGCTGGGAAGCGTCCATGGAAAAATCTGAGCACAGCAGGGAGCGGAGTGAGAAACAGACAAAGCTACGCCGAAACGCCTTAAATGAACTTTTTTAACTCAGCCATTCCAACAGACACAGATGTGCACCAGGAAATAGAGCAGGCCTACACGGGAAGACAGCTCGTTCCCCCCGAGATTCACGCGTTCCTGATTAACAGAGCGCGGAAACCTGCGACAACGCCCTCCGAATAACACTTCATATATACTCAGGTGACCTCGTTCCGGCCAGATGTCTCAACTTACCCGCAAATTGCGATTCTCCCGTGGCTGAAAGTCGGCCTGTTTCCCTCAAGCTACAACAGGAACTCACTCTAGGTCACGTGCCGGCCTGTCATGGCACGGATTGGCTGGTTGTCAAAGGCTCGCAAAGTCTCGAGGGAAATGTAGTTTTCGGACGGCTTGGCCTACACGCCTCATTCGGAGCAGGTGTGCCTGTTTTTTATGTTGACATGTACATACATGTTTTATACTAACGTAGATATGGTTCCTCCAGCTGAAATCAGTTAGTTTTAAACGTTATAAGCTAAATATTGTGCTGATGTCTAATTCTTTGCTTTGTTTTCTTGGACTCTACTAGATTAGCTCTATTTCACATTATCGCTTATTTATTTTACCAATTTTTCCGGTATGAATCAGCCATTTCAGCTCCCATCTCCTCCCTTTAATAGAGACATAGTGGTTCTTAACGTTGAGCAATTGTCCCTGAGTTAAATAAGCTGTTAAGAAAATGGTTCAGTTCTTGTAAATTATCACAGTGTATATACAATTAATTAGATGTGTTAATTCATTTTGGCAATAGTACGCACGTGATTAGCAGTCTCCTTGTATATGCCAGTTTAGTAAAACATGTATTAATTACTCCTGTCTCAGAGAAGCCACACACCGGACTTGGATCCTGCAAGGTGAGTACTAGTCATGAGCAGCAACGGTCACATTGCTGCTTCAGTCGGGCTGGGCACGCCTCCAACCTGCTTCTCCAGCTTAGCCAGCCAATCCTGTATATGCAGAAAAAGAAACGACAGGATTCCCTGTTTACTTTCAAAAACTCAAACACTCCACAGTCCATGGTAACTGCCACACGGGATCTTATCTTAAGCTTTTTAACCATAAATCATCCCTGAAATTTTAGCTATGACTTAAAAAGAGCTAAAAGTTCTATTGACTATAATTAAAGTTAAAGAAAAGTTACTTTTATTTACTGGGATTTAAGAAAATGTGAGGCAAACTTGCACACTATGAGTGAATATAAATGATGGAAAACCATCTTGGTCCTGGGTTTTTGGCCCAGTTTTTGAGGTTATTGTGGTTTTGTGGTTCAGTCTTTTGGAATTCAGGTCTCAGTGTGTGTTGTTTCCTGTTTTATTTTGATAGTCTCCTCTCTCCTGTGTATCATGCTGAGTTTGATTCCTTTGTCTCACTAGTTTGGATTAGTGTCAGGAGTGTGTGGTGCGAACTTTAGAAGTATTTGGAATTGGAGTATTTGATTAACTATAGCAAGTGGACTTGATCTGCATAACAGATACTGTATTTGATAAACTGTGTAGAAGGATAAGAGGAGTGGTGTGCAGGTTTCAGCCTGTACAGGCCCAGTAAGTTGAAAACTTGCAGACTACCTCTGGGCTTCTGTATTCCCCAAGAGAAAAACCATAAAAAGCAGCCACTGCCAGCATCATGTTAGGCTGGTTAATCACAAACTTCTGGGTGTACTATTGGAGCCAGACCCATCCGTGCAGGTGGAGAGTGTGATGGGGGAGGGTGGAATACAGCAGCGATGGGAATAACGGCGTTACAAGTAATGGCGTTACTAACGGTGTCACGTAAAACCAGAGTCATGATAAATAATATATACGCGTGTTTTTCCTCAATCGTTTCGTCACGTTTACTGTCTAAGGACAGCGCAACGAGCACTCTCTGCTTACAAGCAAACAAAATTCAGCCCTTTCGGGTTGGTGGAAAAATGCACCGTGTCGACCAATAAAAAATGATATGGCAACATGACATTTGGTTCTTTAGGAAGAGGGGGAAGTTTTAGGAGTGACGGCGAGTGACGGCGAGAGAGAGTGAGAGAGAGAGAGAGAGAGTTTTGAGATGTGAGAGATTTGTGACGTTTAGCGTGTTTGGAGTGTGTAGTTATTGTGTTGTCTTGTGTAGTTAGTGTGTAGTGTTGTGGATAGTTTTGTTTTGTGTTGTGTGTCAGAACAATGAGGCGACTGCTGTCTCCAGGTAGAAACAGCAGTGACACACCTGCTGCTGTCAGACCTGCAGGTATCAGGCTGTGATGTTTCCTTTATAGTGGACAGAAATATTTGTGTGGCATCGTATTGAAGAACAGCTGATTGTTCTGTAAATAGTTTGAAATGGTTATTTAAAAAATCAAGGTAAAAGGTAAATGGATGCAAATAACTTTGTTGTTTGCAAAACTTGTGCATAGGATTTTAAAATTGACAATTTATTTTTGCATTTAAAGTTCTGAAATATGATCATTAAACATGTTTGTGGTTACAATAAAAAATGTAACTTTTTCTACTCGAATTTTATGTTTTCTGCCTGATTTTAGATCAATTGTGTTAATACAGTCTGTCAAAATGAAAACATGACTGTAAATTCAGACACGTGAGGTTGTGCTGAAAAGGATGAGACCAAACAAGACAAAGGAAATCATTTTTAACGGCGAAATGTGGAGGAAAATCAGAAGTAGTCAAAAATGGCCAATTATACCCTGGACCCCAGAGGGTTAAACGTTTTCTTCAAAGTAACACAATAGTTACTTTTCAAGTAATTAATTACTTTTAGAGTCTTGTAACTTAGTTACTAACTCAGTTACTTTTTTGAAGAACTAACTAGTAACTATAATTAATTACGTTTTCAAAGTAACTTGCCCAACACTGGAATACAGCCGGCAAAAGTAAAAGCAAAAGGAAAACTCATCCATGTCCTGAGATGGTGACATGGATGAGCTTTCCTTTTGGGACAGGACCAAAATAGAGAGGAGGGGTTTAACATGTTTGTTAAAGCACTGAAGATTAATAATTTGTTGGGTAAGAGTGTAAAAGTGTCCACACCAGTTAGTGGTTAAAGGAGTAAATTAAAAGGAGTAATATATAATGCATCACTTCCCGTGATGCATTGAGTTTTTCCTTTCCAGTCACCTTTCTCACTCACTATGTGTTAACAGACCTCTCTGCATTGAATCATATCTGTTATTAACCTCTGTTTCTCTTCCACAGCATGTCTTTATCCTGTCTTCCTTCTCTCACCCCAACCGGTCGCAGCAGATGGCCCCGCCCCTCCCTGAGCCTGGTTCTGCTGGAGGTTTCTTCCTGTTAAAAGGGAGTTTTTCCTTCCCACTGTCGCCAAAGTGCTTGCTCATAGGGGGTCATATGATTGTTGGGTTTTTCTCTGTAGCGCCTTGAGGCGACTTATGTTGTGATTTGGTGCTATATAAATAAAATTGAATTGAATTGAATTGAATCGAGTTATCAGAGTTATCAAACCCGTGGACAATGTGAATGGAGCCAGACAAGTTTATGCTGAACATATAAACATATAAACTGCTAGTGATGATTCAGTGGTGGTAAGTGGAAAGTAACTAATGGTGTTTATGGTTGAAGCAATGTGGAAATCAAAAATGGCCGCAAAAAATCAAATACCGGTAATAATAATTCAGATGTGGCAGGAAATCGCTTCTGCTGCAGAAAGGCTGCAAGGATGCAAGGAGATCAATCACAAAGGTTTGAATGAAAGTCACCATTTAGAATGAGACGACACAGACACAGAGGACTCGTTCTACAGAGGTTCTAATGATGACAACTAGCACTGTTTGCATAATGCTGTTTGTCAGAAATGGCCCTAACCAATCTGGCGCCCTAGGCAAGATTTTAGGTGGCGCCCCCCTACATCAGCAGTGTAGTGTAATGTTGTAACAAATAATATTTCTATTAAATAAGCTTTACTTTGCATTTTAATTAACGTGGGATTATTTTTTGTATTTAGAAATAATAGTACCAACTTTTTTTTTTTCAACATTTGTGGCACTGGCGTGGCGCCCCCCGATGGACGGCACCCTTAGCATTTGCCTATATGGCCTATGGCACGGGCCGGCCCTGCTGTTTGTTATGCAATGAATGCAGTAGCTGAGTGCCAGAAGGAGGACAGAAACAGTAGAGTTCTAGAGGAATCTATAGACTAACACAACTTGGTTGTTTTAAATGATGACCCATGCCCTCATGGTTCTGGACAAATCAAACAGTCTCATCATCTACTGACGTGACATTTGCATCAGCAGAACTGTTGATAAATGGGATGTACTGCATCAAAATACAAGATTCTGTTAAAAAATGTCAGCATGGTCAGCTGCAGCTCAGGTTATACCACAGAAGAAACCCGTCCAAACAACTATTACGATCCCGCAGTAGGATCTGAAATGTAATCTCGCTGTGAAAGCACGAAACATGGAACCTGGTGCCTTAGTTTAGCAGTTTCACAAGGTACACAGTAAAGAAAGGTAAGTGCAGAGAAAAGGAGGAGAGACTAGAGCAACAACAAGGAAACTCAGGTGCTATCAATGTGATCTTAATGTTAGATAAATAGAGCCATAACGAAAGGAAAAGACACATCTCCAGGCAGGGGTGGAAAAGGATTCCAGCTATTTAAACAGTCAGGAAAGCTACTCTTTAAAAAGTTGTTAGCTGTTTTTAATAATGTGTGGGGGAATGGGGGTCTTCCAAAAGAATGGAAACGTGCAATGATTATTCCTGTTGTAAAACCTGGAAAGGAGCCTAAGTCTAGCTTGTACAGGCCTATGGCCCTCACCTCTTTAATATGCAAGACAATAGAGTGAATGTTAACGGATTAGTAAAGAATTTGGAAAAGTGGGTTTTTGTACTGCACCAGAGCGGTTTGAGGTGGGGTCACTCAGCTATGGGTGCAAGTAGAAGTCTTCTTAGATACTGAAAAAGCAAATGACCGGCTGTGGAAGGAGGGCTTGCTAACAACATGTCATGATGCTGGAGGAGAAAGAATGCTACATGGGATCCAGAATTTCTTATGTAACCGGGCAACACAAATGAGAGCTGGCAGTGAACTGTGTGAGGAGCTGGAGGTGGAAAATGGTACTGCTCAAGGACGTGCCATTAGTCCTTCTCTGTTCAACGTTCTGCTGAATGACATGTTGAATCGGCTGGGAAAAGAGTTTGGTGTCTCTCTGCTTGCAGATGATGGTGCCGTCTGGAAACAGGGAAGAAACCTTCCGTTTATTCTCTCTCAGATTCAGAGCATCCGAGCTTTGGAGGATGTGGTTACACGGGCTAATGATTCAGGCTTTAAAATATCTGTTGATAAAACTAAGTATGTGATATTTGGACATAAAAGGAAAGTAGCAACTAAATATCTGCAAGTATCAGGAAAGTACCTTGAGAGTCAAGCAGTTAAATTTTTGGAACGTGGTTGGATGAGAGAATGACTCGGAAAATATCTGCATAAGGTGTGAAAAGATCATTAATGTGTTTAAAGATAAAAAGTTTACTTTTCAATAAAGTACTGTTACATTACTCACGCAGTACTAACCTGTGTAAGAGAGCATAGAGGCCTGAGACTGACAGTGCTTGTGTCTGGCCTGTTTATTCTGAAGAAGACTTGTAAGTAACAAACAGCAGATGGCAGCATAAAGCATCGTTGCATCTAGCCTCCCAAACCCGAAGAAGAAGCTGTGTCCCACCTGTGGCCTGTGCCTTCACTTTCCCCTGTGTGTGTACACATGTCGCCAGAGTCTTGCTCTGTTCCTTATCAGGTTAGCCCTCCTTGTGCTTCCATCTAACTTACTGCACTTTTCTGCTCAACTTGAGAACTCAAAGCACTTTATACAACATGCCTCATTCACCCATTCATAAAATCCTTTTTTTCAATGCTTTTTCTACCTAAGTGCTTTCTCGGTTAATCTCACTCTCTTATGAACACTTCAGAGAGTAACTTGAAGTTCACTCTGTTGCCTAAAGATACTCTGGCAGACTGGAGCAGCCAAGGATTGAAACAGGGATCAAAATCATGTAAATCTAGTTGAAATTTAGTGACATAAAATAATATACCACTCATATAAAAAAGTCCAAGTATTGTTGCAAAATTAGTAACAGGGTTTACAATTTTTAAAAAAGAGTACTGTTAATTTTTTCAAATCAAATGGGTTGTTTTACATGTAACTTTTGTGTACATTTCTTATACATTACTGATTTTATACTGATTATACTGATTTTCTAACACTGGAAAATAACAACATGTTAGAAATATTCCAGTGTTAGAAGATCAGCACTGCCCAGTGTTAGCCATTGTTAATCTTCAAAACTGACTAGGTTACTTCTAGACATATAACACTGTCAAAAGTGTTAATTTAACACTCAACAGTGTTGTATTTAACACTCAGAGGAGTGGCCCCATATAGACACGCTGTAGTGTTAATTTAACACTGGAGATCTTGCTGTGTAGAGAGGTTTTGGAAGTAGACTGTTACTCTGACACTAGCAGACACACGACTGGGAGCCTTCACAGGAATGGGGCCTCGGTCATAAATCTGCTCTTATGGAATGCACCCTTTATGCAGGTCCCAGGAGGGTCAGAGGTGGTTGCCATAGTGAAGTGGCCAGAAAGCTGGAGAAGAAGAAACCTGAGCTGACATCAGACTTGAGGTCACTCTAAACTGTTTTTGTGTTTATCGCACATAATATAAAGCACTTATTGTCTGGGTGTGGGCTTTCTGTTTGTTTGGGTTTCCTCCGTGAGCAGAGACACGGCAGCCTTTTTTTTAAACTTGAACCTTCAACTGCTTAATACATGTAAGAAAATGCACTTTGAGCATATTTGTCTTTCCTCTCTCATAAAATGAACCCAACATTATCCTCAGTTACGTTAACACAAAGGCATCTGCTGTGATGCTCACACCTCTGATGTTTGCTGATTGTTTTTATGCACAGATATAAAAATATGGATATGTACTGAGAATGATCATAATAATAATGATTCTGACTGACTGAGTAAAAACTGAATTGAACCGGGACCTTTTGAATCAGAAATGGAATCAAATTGATTATAGAAACTGAAATCAGTACCCAGCGCTAGTTGTTTAGCTCTGTATGCCAGCTTGATGCTTGAATAGAGCTGATCCGGTGTGTTAGCTCCTCTGTTAGCGTACTTGGTGTGCTGGTGAAGTTTAGGAGACGCTGCTTTTAATTCTTGCGTCAGTAAAGTCACCTGCAATGATGAGCACAGCGTCAGGATAGTGGTTCTGCTGGTTGCTAATGCTACTGCACAGGTGTCTAAGGCCCGAGTTAGCATTAGAGGAACGTAAACAACAGTGATCATCACTACAGTGGACTCCAAGTGTTGTTCAAGAAATGCACTTCATTATCTGAACATCTGCAAGTGGTGCGACACCACATCTATAAAAATAGGTTGTGGCAGTTTGTTGAATTATTCTATTGTGTGTTGGCACACTGCCCCAGTCAATTAGACTCAGAAAAAAGACTCCCAAGAGTTAATTTCAGACATTACAGGCCACATGAAGCAAATTAATTGTGAAAAATAATGACAGTACAATTAGAAAACGGCTGAAAAAGTATGGCTTGTTTAAAAGGGCTATCAAAGAAAGCCTTTTCTCTCCAAGAAGAGCGTGTTCACATGGCTTAGTCACACCTGAACAACCCACCAGCACGTGAACAAGGCAAACGTGGCTCTATTACACAGAAATGTCTATAAACATGCTCATTTACTCCAAATATCGATGCAGTTACTTCCGACCCTCCCGTCTTTGGACAGTCAACAATGAACCAGCTAAAGAACAACAACAGATAGATATAACATGATGTCAGCTAATGTTAGGCTAGAGTGTCCTAAAAACAGTCTCCTGCTGACAGTTTGTTTACATTCTCACATAATATGACAGCTTATCTGCAATTCAACAATTTTACATTTATTTAGGTATTTATTTTATTTATTGTCATTGTCAAAGAACAATGAAATTGCGTTTGGGGCTTCCGTACAACCCGTAAAAAAAACAAAAAAAAAAACAAATACCCCTTAAAACCCAAGTGTAAATATTTAACCCAGTGTGACTTCAGTGCAATGAGACAATCCTTAGCAACAACATGAGAACAAGACAGGTAATGTTCATAGGACATTCAGACAAAGACCTGAGAAACATGACAAACTGCAACAATGCAACCCATTCAATATTATTGTACTGTGAGATATGATGGTTGTCTATTTAAGAAAGAGGGGGGGGGGGGGGGGGGGGCAGGGGGGGAAGAGAATAAAGATATAATGCACCAATGCAAACCAGTTCAGTGCTATTAAGAAGTTGGATATGGTTATTGTCCGTGAGAGGGGGGCAGAGAGGGGAGGGGGGCAGAATTCAGGAGCCTCACAGCCTGTGGCTGTTGGCCAGTCTGGATGTTCTGGCCTGTATAGACCTGTACCTGAAATCCCCTTCAAAGAAAGTCGTACTAATGCTCGCTAAGTTTGAGAGCCTGATCCAGAGTAAATACTGACAGCTGAGCCTTCACTCATCACAGATGAATGACGATCCGAGTTTCTGAGGTGACTCAGGGGTAAAAATTTAATTGCAACACATTTAATTTACACTTTTGATTGCTAAACTGATTGTTAAATGTTGATATCATTAAAACATTTTAAAATAAAGTGTGTACAAAATGGTTTTATACATAAACAGTGCTAGAACACACCATCCATAGCAGGGCCGCAGTCTTTGATGCATCTTGGTTGACTAAACTATGCGATCGTGGCTCAAGAGTTGGGAGTTCGCCTTGTAATCGGAAGGTTGCCGGTTCGAGCCCCGGCTTGGACAGTCTCTGTCGTTGTGTCCTTGGGCAAGACACTTCAGAGGGCCTGGTGGCGCCTCGCCTCTGTCAGTGCGCCCCAGGGCAGCCGTGGCTACAATGTAGCTGCCATCACCAGTGTGTGAATGTGTGAATGACTGAATGTGTAAAGCTCTTTGGGGTCCTTAGGAACTAGTAAAGCGCTATACAAATACAGGCCATTTACCATAAGCTTGTCCTACAGCAGCAACGTTATAAACTAGGAGGAGTAAGAAAACAGAATTCAGTTAACTGCAGTCTGCAATACAAATACCAAGGAATAAAATATCCATTGAGATTATAAAATGTCTTTTACATGGATGTTCTGATGAGAAGCAGCACAGAATCAAACCAAACAAACTGGGTGTGGTTAGTTAAGCTCTGACTGGCTGCACTTTCATGAACTTAGATTTAAATAATAACTGGACTTTGATTTTCAAACACCTGCAATGCTCATTTTAAGATTTGGAAGTCAGTTAGAAGGCTACAAAATCCATCTGCTTCCAGTCTTCCTCACAAGTTGAAATATGGTAACACTTTTATTGTTGATATAAAGGATATGTCAACTCTACTTAATGTCTAAGGAGCTTGGTAAGAAAAGTTTCTGGACTACTTTAAGTTTCCTTAAAGAAGCTGTTTCAGCTCTAGGATCAACTGTTGGAGAGTCCCAGATTAAAGCCCTGTGGGAGTGTCCCCTCAAGAGGGTCATGGACCCCCTGTTGATCCTCTACCTAATCACATGAGCCTAGGTGTGAAAACAGGTGTGGGTCCCAATCAGCAAAGCATTTGGGTGAGCTCACTGTGAGACCTAGCCCCACCCCCACCCACCCACTTGGTCATTTGTTGCTGAGAACAAATGACCAAGCATGTGAGTGGGCGCTAAGGCGTCTGGGAAGTGTCTCAAAACATGGATTATAGACAGTTGGTGTCGTAGGCTCTGTTCAAAGATGGTCGCTCACAGTGGACATAGATGCTTCTTTCACTCCTCTGTCCTCTCTGTCCAAAATGTGAACATTGGCATCCTCAAAGAGTGACCTTTGACCTTTAGATGCAGATGAACAGCTGAGTCTTGTCCCGTGGAGGTGGCTCTTCCATGTTGTGCGTTTATGAAGTGGCTGTTTGGTCTGAGCATTCCTCTACACTGTGCAGCAAACACCACATTGTTAAGTTTGTGTTCAGGAGTTTTGTCTTTGTGATGAACCAGTTTGTGTGTGAGTGTGTTGCTGGGATGTTGTTCTGTTTGTCCTTCTGATTCTCTGTAACACTTGAAAATAAACATTTTTGCTTGGCTGTTTATTGACCTAACAAGGTGTTTGGATCAATGTTATATTATCAGTATTATACAAAAGCTTGGTTTTAGTACAGATCAGATTAGTTGGATTAAAAGCTACTTAACTAACCACACCCAGTTTGTTTGGTTTGATTCTGTGCTGCTTCTCATCAGAACATCCATGTAAAAGACATTTTATAATCTCAATGGATATTTTATTCCTGGTTAAATAAAGATTAAAATAATTGAAATAACAAAAATAAAAATCTACTCAAAGTGATCTAATGTCATGGTCTGAGTGAGCAGACGGGCATTTCCATCAGTGCCGGAGCACCCTTGGCTCCGCCCGTGGGCAGGACTTCCTCAGCTTCACGCATCTGGAGCTAACTGGGACCATCAGGCCAAAGGGGATTTAAGCTCTGCGCTGCCATCTCCTCTCTGCCAGTTCGTCAGCTACCTGATGGTGGTAACCGGCTCTCACGGTCATGCTGCTATTCTCAAGTAGATTGACTCACGCTGTTTCTTGTGCTTCAGGACCTTTTCTCCAGTGTCGACTGCTGCTCACCACTTGGATCTCGGCTCCTTTCCACCTCACTGGGAAATATTTCCAAACCTGACCTGCCTGTCCTCCTGCTCACTCACCACTTTGGATCCAACAAACCCCAGGTCAGCCGTTTCACCTTTTTCAAATTCCGAGGAAGTGCCTCACCTCCCCCTCATTACCACACCTCCACCTCCTGCAAGTAAGCTGGAAAAACTGTTATACTTACCCTCTCTGGTTATCCACTTTAACCCAGCTCTAACCCTGCTCTCCCCATGTGATTTAACCAGTCAAGGACAAACGTACAGAAAATGCTGCATCAAGCCTTGTAATCATAGCTTTCCTAGTTTTGTTAAGCCTGGATTGACAGCTTGGTGTGATGGTTAGTGCTGTTGCCTCACAGCAAGAAGGGTCTGGGTTCAAATCCACAACCTGGCTGGTTTGCAGTGTGTAATTGTGTGGATGCCCTCAAAGGCATCCACACTATTGAGTTCCTGTTTCTCTTTATTATTCTTCATCTGCAAGTTGCTTCCGTACGTTTTTCGGCGCTTAACTACTCCCTCAGTTTTTGTGCTATTTTCACCATTCAAATCTTAAGAAATTCTGCTCTTTCCTGCTATGACTTTGGTGCTCATAACTTCTATGCTTTTTGAGATATTGAATTTTTTTATGCAATATTTTTTGCCCATTTCTTCCACATTATCATTCTGGTCACTGGTTTTCCTTGCCCGGTTGAGCTGTGTTTTAGCTCAGTGAGATGAGCAGCCGTTCTCAGACTGGGAGGCCTGGGTTGAAATCCCGCTTATGGCAACATTTCTTTCAGTTAACAGTTAAACTTTTTTAACTCTTTTCAGCAAAATTTTCAGTTTTTTCTGCTGTTTTCAGAAAAAAAACTCTTTTCAGCAGAAATTCTGCTTATTCACCTCATTTCTGCAAAAATTTTCAGCCTTTTCACCTCTTATCAGCACACTTCTCAGCTGTTTTTAGAAAAACTCTTTTCTGCAGAATTTTCAGCCTGATTCACCTCATTTCTGTAGAATATTGAGCCATTTCACCTCTCATCAGCACACTTCTCAGCAGCTGTTGTGGATAGGCGTAGCTTTGGGTCACGTGTTGTCGGTAATAGTGATTGTTATATCACCTGTTCACAGCCCGAGGGGAATTTTTGTGAATGAGTGGGTGATGGGGGAAGTCGACTTTTGCTGACCGCTCAAGCTTAGGTTGTGTTTGATCACTGTTTTTCTACGGATTTTAAGGATTTGATAACAAATAAAGGAGTTTTAACCTGGAACTTTGACTTACGTTTTAAACAGCGGGCGCGTCAACATTATTCCCCTATTCAGCTGCTCGGCAACTCAAAGGCTTGACAGTCGCCAATAGCAGCTTCTGCTCATTTGAGCAGAATTGTCAGTCTCTCCACTTCTTTGTAAGAATGAGTTTGGCTCAGTGGAGGGCCAGGTTTGAATCTTGCTCAGGGCAACATTTTTTTCACCTGTTTTCAGCAGAAATGTAAGTTTCTTCACCGCCATACAACTTTTTGCAAGTTTTCAACTTTTTCAGCTTTTTCAGCAGACAGCTTCAGCTTTAAAGCGTCTGAAGGAAACGGTTTCCAGGGCCTACTCCGTGGATCGGCTTCCTCCTATCAGCAGAGAATGTACCTTAGTCTGTAACACAGTCAAATATATTCTCAAGTAATATTCAAGCATGCCATTCAGCGTGTTAGTACGAGCTCGGGAGCAGCTTGGGAGAACAAGAAAACAGAGACTGCTTCAGGTTGTCTTCCCAAATTGACTCAACTTTATTCACAAGTAAAATTCATGAGACAGCAGATTATCAGTTTAAACCAGTACAGACCAAGATAAGGCAGCGTCTTCCTGCCCTTGGGTGAAGAAGCATCCTTTGTGTAGTTTATCAGTTCAGCTACAATTGTGATTATCTCAGCGACATATTTTCAAGGCACAAAACAAAGAGTTCTTTTATTAGTGAAATCTGAAACAAACCATTTGGCCTTCAACAGGCGTCTAAAAGATTAAGAAACTAATGTAGCTGAGGGAGTGATCTCTGTGGTATTTCAACCTTGTACCAGCCTGTGATTCTCACACATCAATTCTTGGGTCAAAGAGAAAAATAACTGAAACAAAAGGGGCCTTATTGAATGACAGAGTTTTCCTGCATAATGTCACTATAAAACAATATCCAGTAAATGCTACCATGGTACTAAAATACCTAACAGCGTCCACACTGCATTTTCGCAGGAAATGCAATTTTTTTTCTAGTTAGAGTTAAGTTGGTCATTCTAAATTACCCATGAATATAAGTGCAAATGGTTGTTTGTCTCTATGAAATCATCAACCCCCATATTGGTTCATTAAGGAAGACCAGCAGTAATTGCCTTGATTAACAAAGTAGTTGTTCGAACAACAAGATTTCATTGTGTTTTCCTAAAGTTGTTAACTTGTGTAGAATGAATTAAAACAAATTTCACTCTGCATATTTAAATAAATCACTTCAAGTCAATGTATGTATACTACGTTGAGCCAACGTGATCTGATTACATCAAACCACCAAATGTGTTGGTTTTACATGGTCAGAAATCAGTTACTGTACTTGGTTAAAACACGTGGAAAAAGGTGCCATGATTAAATTGTGTTTATCCAACAACGGATGTAAATCGAAATGTGGTTTTCATTAAACTTTACCATCATTACAATCATTAGTTCTCAAATCAAATTAGTAGTTTGAACTCAGCTAATCTCATGTTAAGTGGTCATAACTGGCTATTTAAGATTCAGTAAGGAAGGAGCCGTTTATTTAACATTTTGCCAAGAAACAAGTTTGAAGTGGTTTGAGTTCAAACATGGGCTCATTTATGTGTCTGCTTCTTCTGGCTGTCTCCCCAAAAGCTGTCAGAAAGAAGCTTTATGCCAAGAGTAAAGGTAAGTGAAGGAAACGGTTTCCAGGGCCTAATCCATGGATCGACTTCCTTCGAGGCGTGGACGTCTATCAGCAGAGAATGTACCTTCACCTATCAGCAGAGAATGTCCCTTAGTCTGTAACACAGTCAAATATATTCTCAAGTAATATTCAAGCATGCCATTCAGCGTGTTAGTACGAGCTCGGGAGCAGCTTGGGAGAACAAGAAAACAGAGACTGCTTCAGATTGTCTTCCCAAATTGACTCAACTTTATTCACAAGTACAACAGTTTATATAGAGGGTAAAATTCATGAGACAGCAGATTTATCAGTTTAAACCAGTACAGACCAAGATAAGGGAGCGTCTTCCTGCCCTTGGGTGAAGAAGCATCCTTTGTGTAGTTTATTAGTTCAGCTACAATTGTGATTATCTCAGCGACATATTTTCAAGGCACAAAACAAAGAGTTCTTTCATTAGTGAAATCTGAAACAAACCATTTGGCCTTCAACAGGCGTCTAAAAGATTAAGAAACTAATGTAGCTGAGGGAGTGATCTCTGTGGTATTTCAACCTTGTACCAGCCTGTGATTCTCACACATCAATTCTTGGGTCAAAGAGAAAAATAACTAAAACAAAGGGGCCTTATTGAATAACAGAGTTTTCCTGCATAATGTCACTATAAAACAATATCCAGTAAATGCTACCATGGTACTAAAATACCTAACAGTAAGTGTGGTGTCTTTTTGGGAAAACGTATTACAACACACAAAGTGAGTTAAATAGTGGCTGTGCTTGTGATGCTAACACACTCTTATAACTGTTGGAAGACGTTAACTTAGAGATCAAAACTGTGTTTTTAAGGTCACACATGAGGGATTTGTTGCTTTTACAGCAGTAACTCGGTAAACTTTATAAAAGATGAGGTCGGTGGTCTTTAGCTGAGACTTCAGCCTCCTCTGATAGGACTGAGGCACAGAAGCTGCTGCTTTTTGTTTTCTTTTTCTCATTCAGAGTTTTAAAGAGAATACTGAGAAGTAAAAGCTGCACAACTGATCTACAGAAACACTTGAATCTCCAATCAGTCATATTATGGTACACAGCACAGATGCTGCTTCTAGGGTTAGGGCGAGGCAACGGGAATCACATTTTTATGAGTCGTTTGTATTTAGGTTGTTTCTGATAGTATCACTTCTATATATTGCATGTGTAAAAGAAAGCAACACCTTATCTTATAGTGAAGAACCATCATTAAACACTGGAATTCAAAGTTAAATCGAATAAATATTCTATAAATATTATTTTAAGAATTACTGTCATGTAGATGAAAAAAAGAGACAGCTCCATTCATTCATATCAGCACAGAGAGAGAGAGGTGCACTGTGCTGCATTAAAATTCAAACTGAGGGCAGATTTTTCAGCTCTGACACGGTTTGCTCTTCAGTTGAGTTGAGTTTTCTATTTTTAAAAGAAAACGTTATTTGCTGCACAAAGTGACTTCGTCCTTATTCATCCATCCACAGCTCTGACGTATAGAATATATTTATACTGCCAAAATAAAAGCTAGAAAAATACATCCAGTAATTACAAACAATATGATTCTTAACAAGTTTTTTAACATGTTTTTTCCTTTACGTTACCTTTTTTTTTCTTTTTTTTGTTATTTCCTCAGAAATAAACCTGAACCTGTATCTGTGAGTGTTGTGACTGTCCTGCTAATCGGACCTTTTGTGTGTAGATCTTTCCTAAATCCTGGTTACGGACTACGAGAGGAGCTGGAGTTGTACAGAAAGTATGGAGCACCTCTTACCGACCCCTGTTCTCCCATGGACCTTGGAGACCCGGACCCCTTTCCCCTGCACATTGCATATATCCACTTGGTGTTTGTTGTTCACTGTAAATAAACGCACTGTCTTTCGCCTAAGCAAAGTCCCTTTAACAAACCTTATGAACAGTGTTCTTCATTTTCTTTCAATTTCACAATTATGCACCACTTTGTGTTGCATTGTGTTTGTATCACATAAAATCCTGTTGAAATACATATAATTTATGGTCTGATAGTTATGCTAATGTTGCTGTCACTACAATTATTACAGAGATTCAAAGAGTGAAGAACTCACATATGGCACGCACAGTCCTCAGCTGGTACAGGACTGCACTCAAAGGACTTATGATGCTTGAAGACAGAATAATAATAATACACAGAATAAAAATAAATATCAAACATAAAGAAAGAAAATCTTGGCTGCTTGTAAGTTATTTCATTCATACTGTTTGTGCATTCTTCTTCATAGCATGCAGGTAAACGCACACAGGACTGATTATTCAGTGACTTTGTCCTCAAACTGTGGAACCCGGTTTTATTCTAATCCAGTATTAATGTTCTCAAGGATATAATTTCTGGTTTTGTTGTTTTTCAATAACACATTTCGATGATACACTGAATGTTCTGTTAGAAATAAAAAGATTCTTTTAGTTTTGATATAGTGTTTTTAACACAGTCATTACTCAAAATTACAAAAAAAATACTAATTAGTAAATAATTTTTTTTATAATTAAGTGTTAAATAACCACAATGATTTTTTTATATATAATGAATGAAACTCCAGAAAATAAAAACTCGAAATAAATCAGCAAGTTATAAAAACTGAAACGGAAAATCGAACTGATTTGTTAACATGTGTGTGACTTTAATGATCCTTTGATGTCGCCTGTTTTCATGAATTGAATGAATGGCGGTGTTTTATTCCACGCTGCAGGAGGCGAACATGACTGGATGTCCTGTCCGAGAAACTAAACAGTTCTTATGGCCGCCAACCGGATCCTTCCGGGTCACTGTCCTTAGTGAGGACCCTTCAGACCGGGAAAGGTCTGAAACACTAACAGACTTAAACATTTAAGGGGATCTGTAGTGATACACTGTTACAAAAGTCCTCTAATTGTCGCACACTGGGGAATGCGAACATTTCTGCAGCGTGAGAAGAGAAATCACAGCTCGCACCTGATTATCTGCAGCGCATCTTGACCTGAGTTCATTTTTGAGCCAGCAAAGGACGAACATGTCCGCTACACTGATGCAAAATGGCTCACTGCTGCTCCTGCTTGGAATTCTCTGCACGTCCCTGATGGTGTCAAACTCACGCAAACGGACACACAGAAATAGCGGAGGGGGAGGGGGATGCTGAGCCGCTCCAGTGAACCCAGTATGGATGCTGACGTAGGAAACTGGGATGGGCGGAGCTTGGGGTTCGTATTGAATCTCCGGGGACACCGGCTGGTCTGTGTCGTTCATTCATCGGTGGAATTATTCTGCTCCGAAATTAGCCGTTCCACCATCAGCCATCCTGACTCCTCCGAACACCGACTCTAAGGACGCTACTCCTGGCCATCCTCTGTGGTAAGACCCGAACAGCGTAGGGCTGGAGGCTCGGCAGCAGATGCTGGCTCAGCGCTGTCCTATATGTTGTCTAAAGGAAAATTACCAGCTTATACTACCATCCTATACGGGCTGCGGGGCGCGCGGTGCTCAGCAGGCCGGCTCGCTTCGTGATGACGTTTTGATGGATGCGAGTTATTTTAATGGGCAGTATTGCAGTATTCTATTTTTGGTAGTATTGTTGCAAAACAGACAACTGCATCGTGTTCTGCGTTATTATTCTTATTGTTATTGTTGTCCCTCCACGCATATGTCCTCCCGTTAATCGGTAATACCACTGTTATTACTGTGATTACGTTTTTCTCTTTTGGAATTTCGTAATAATTTGTCCGCATGATTTAAGGCCAGGGTTTACTTATTAATCCACAGCGTCACATAAGCAGAAAAATGTATTATGCTGTAACGCGCTGAACATTTCAAAATAAAAGCCCTTATAGTTAATTTTAGAAAATTCATCTGATTTTGAGAAATTGCCACATTTCAAACATAAAACGATCTTTAGGACTTCGTTAGTGTCAACCTGCTATCTCTACTCACATCTTTTAGACGACCTATTCAATTTTTTCACAGCGAGGAACAGAGAAGTTCTGACAGTAACACAATCTGCGTCCTTAAAAAGGACAGTGAGTGACTTCATGTAGACCTTTTTGGGCGTTTCTTGCTAATATTCTTGAACATTTTTTGTTTTATTACCTACCAGCTCATTAAGGTCTAGTCTAATTCTTCTGTGGTTTAATAGATGATTGATTCAAACTGAATCAATTCAACATTCATAAAAGGTGAAAGCCTTTCTACTCTTCATCACTCTGGAAAGGATGAAGAGTGGAAGGTGGTTGATCCAGATCGTGATGCCCAGGAGAGTGGGCATTGGACCTTTTGACCACATTGTTAAGCATAGTCTTAGAGAGGGTCAGGATGCCTGAGGAATGGAGAATATCTTTCCTGGTACCAATTTTCAAAAACAAGGATGTTGTACCGTGGGATAAAGCTTATGACTCATCGCATCGAGGAAAAAGTTGTTGAGGCTATGCTAAGAAGAGAGGTGATGAGCAGTAATTAGCAGTGCGGCTTTATGCCCAGACAGAGCCCCACAAATGTGATAATTGCTTTGAGTGTTGAAGTGTAGAGATGGTCCGAAGGAGTTGCACGGTGTCTTTGTAGCTGTGAGAAATCACTCCAAGACAGGCATGTGGGAACGAGAAGTGTCAGAGACATATGTCTGGCTGGTGCAGGACACGTATATGAGGACAAGGAGAAAGCGATGAGGTGTATGTAGAAGGGACAGTTGGGTTCAAGGCGGAGGTGGGATTACATCAAGGATCTGCTCTGAGCCCCTTCTGGTTCACAGTGGTGATACAGAAGAGGCCAGGCTGGACTCTTTGTGGACTAGGATGGTTTTTAGAGATGGTGGGACTAACATAAACCAGAGGCTGAACTGGAGCTGTCAGGGGTATGACCAATGGGAATGACCAGAATGGACAGGATTAGAAATGAGCATATCAGAGGGACAGCTCAGGTCAAGCATTTTGGAGAGGCAAGGCTGAGGTGGTTCGGACATGTGCAGAGACGTAGTGGACATGTAAGGATGCTGAAGATGGAGGCAGAAGAAAGAGAAGTTTATGATTCATAGATGCAGTGAAAGAGAATATGCAGAGGGCTGGTGTGACAGAAGAGGGTGGTAGGAATAGGATGAGATGGAGATGCAGATGATCTGCTCTGGGAACTCCTAAAGAGAGAAGCCAGAAGGAGGGGAAGTTTGAATAATTATAACAGAAGGACCTTAGTAAACAGCAGGATGAGGGCTCAGTCTGCATTTTCAACCCAGCTCATCTACCGTCACACATCTCAGAGAGGGATCCACGCTTAGTTTTTGGGATTGGGTTTTTCTCTTACCCAAATTAAGGCTTCCACTGAAAAGGTGTGGCCTTTCGTTACTGAGTAATATATAGCAGCACAGTTACTTCATGACTCAGTTACGTAGTATTGATTTGTCACCAGGTTTTGGTCATCTTTCAAAAGGTTTGTTTTCTTGCTTTTTCTATTCTTTCAGGAGTAAAGGAAGAGTGTTGATGTGATAACAGTGAACCAAACTGCCGAAGTGTACATTTAACAAACATTCTTTTTTCCTCATTAAATATTTAAAAGCATTTTGCATACTGAGTCAAATAACCCTTAAAAAATAAATGAAATAAAACTGACCGAGTGTGCACAGCTCCACTGTTCCTCAAAATCAGCATTATGGCAGGTTGAAATTCATCATTAAATGTCATAGCATTTTTTTCTGTTCCTTTTTAATCTAGCACATTGTTAAGAATGATATGTTTACCATTCATTGAGTGTCTTGGTATTCAAACAATTTTCTAATGCTTAACTATAAATGAGTTGAAATTCTTGAGTAAACATGAAAAACATTCAGAGACTAGTACAAACAGCCATCACTTCACCCAGCATTCTCAGCCTGTTATAGGCCAATCTCCAACCTTCCTTTTATCAAACAAATCTCCAAAGAATTGTTAAACAGCTAACAGATCGTCTGCAGAGGAAGAGTTTCATCAGGATTCAGCTTTAGTGAAGGTTACTAATGATCTCGGCCTCTGACAGTGGACTCAGCTCTGCGCTTGTCCTGCTAGACTTCAGTGCATCGTTCGATACTGTCGACCAAAGTATGTTAGTATATAAAGTAGTGCATGCCATAGGAAGTAAAGGTGCAGTGGTTTGAATCATATGCAATAGACTCCTTTTAATTTTTCCAAGTAAAGTCACACACCAAGTTAAATTCCACAGGATCCCGTGATGGGACCAGTTCTGATTACATTATGCGTAAGAACTCGATGACCTCTAATTTCCTGCTTCTACATTTAGATAAACTGAGGTCATTGTGTCTGACCAGATACTTATTGTGCCTGGAATTAACTTCACTGCCAATAACACTGAGGAATCCTGGAGTCGTGTTCGGATCACCCTAGTGGAGCTAGGTTGCTCTAAGACTTACTTGTGGCCCCTTACTTGTGAGTTTTCAGCTTTCATGACACTGTTCTGTGAAATAAGCTTGGAGTTAAGAGATAAACACGTTCTCGAGTTTCACAATTAGGCTTAAAACGTTCCTTTTCGAGTTGGGGCTGGATCAGATGATCGAGAATCCTCCCGTTGTTACGCTGCAATGGGCCTAGGCTGCTGGCTTCCCAGGTGTTTGTTGCCCATACATTTTTGACTCTGCATTTAATCATTAGTGTTTAATCATCTTTGGTTCTCTTCTTCAGTTTGTCCACCAAAGATTTCTTCCAGTTAAAAAGGGAGTTTTTCCTTCCCACTGTTGCCAAGTCCTGTATTGTTGGTTTTCTCTGCATTATTGTAGGGTCGTCACATTACAATAGAAAGTGTCTTGAGGTATATAAGCTATATAAAGATAGTTGAATTAAATTGAACTGAATACATTCCAGGGCTCCAAAATACAAGCTAGCTGAAAGGTTTATGTAATTATTCTGGACAGTAAAAATCACACGATGGTCATTAAAACGGGTTCAGACTTGATGATGATTCATCTCCCATATCATGACCGCATAAGATGGCTGAACAAGTATTGGTATCATCATCAGTATATTGATCCTGAATTTACATGGTATTAAATTAATACTAAAACGTCCATGATCACTAATGCTAATGCTCCCCACTTCAATCACAGATGATAATAATAAAACGGTAATAACTATTCAAAAACATAAAAAAAGGGTAAAATCCGAAACAGCTGCACATGAGATTAATGCTGCAGAAAATCGTTTACTAGCACGATTTGTGAAATAAATATTTCAGTTAAATTAATTATTTTAACGCTGCCTGCGCTATCAGTGTTATTCCTAATGAGGGAGGCTCTACTTTAACTTTAAAATGCATGCTTTTAAAAATTAACGGTGTGTGTTCTGTGCTCCAGAGGCTGCACAAGCGCCAAAGAGACTGAAGGTTAGAAACATCTATAAAAACACTTTTACATTGTCTGCATCACCAAATACAAACACACCCTGTGACGAATCAGCAGAGTGTGCATGTCATGCAGTGGTTTTAGTAAAATATGGCTCAACACTCGTACATATAAAACACCCATCAGCGATGACATGTTCCACTTAACACATGCAGAATAAAAGGATCAGTGACAACACGGCGCCTCCAGCTGATTTGAATAGAGAGAGAGCTTCTGATATGAGCTGATCTCTTTTGACAGTTTGGTATTTGGAGTTGAAAGAGAGGAGGCATTATTGTATTAATCATGCAAGTGAGAGAAAACACAACACGGACATCCTTCTCTGTCCACTTTTGTCAACAATCTTTTTAACACTGTTTCTCTGACAAAGGCAGTGGACGTCAACACGGGACGGTTATGTGGACAGAGATCCGCTCATAGTCTGCTACCCTGGGTTCAGATGGTTGAGCGTGAGCCTAACAGGTGATTAAGTCAGCGTGCACAGCTCGTTACAGTGATAGGCTTTATACTTCATGCTTGTGCTGCTTCCTCACCAACTCATCACCAATGATTCCAATCTAGTGTCTGATTGTGTGCTTGTTGTATGTTTCATAACGAATCATGTGACTATGTACATGGCTCTTGCGTAATTGGGCTAAGTGGATTTGTGCTTGTTTTAAAGGACTTTGAGACCTCTATAATATTAGCCGACAGAGACCTCACGCATAACAGTGTTTACACATTATTGATGTTCGAAGTCTTTATGTCTATACTGAGCTGAGCAGCTCACAAAGATGCAACTAAAAAGTGCAGGTGGAGGCTGCACTATACAGTGCTGTGAAAAAGCATTTCCCCCCTTACTTGCATTTTTCAGATCATCAAATAATTTGTAATTTTAAACAAAGATAACCAGAGCAAATACAAAATGCAGTTTATTAATGGAAAAAGCTAAAAACTGAACTGTGAGAAGTCATAAAGTAAACCTATAAACTGGTTGCATTGCTCTTGGCTGTCAAGCAGTTGCTATAACTGGCAATTGATATTTCACGTGTCTGAATGAATTTTGTCCCACTATAGTTATCACAGTTATTTTAATCCAGCTGCAGTGGATTCTACATCCTGTGTAAGGTGATGTCAAAACATCTCAATCAGATGTTTCTGGGTTTCGGATTTGACTAGGACTCTCCCCAACCTTTGTCCCTTTGGTTTTTTTTCGTTTTCAGTGGTTTTGAGTAGACTTACTGTTGGGTTTTGGATCATTGTCCTGCTGCAGGTGTTTAAGCAGAAAGACAGCCCAGGAAAACAAATAAACAAACAAAAACCCATCACAGAACATCCAGCCTGTTCTCACTCCCGAGGTGTTACATCCCGATGATTTGTCACGTCCCGAGGCGTTCCTGAGAAACGCGAAAGGTGACCTTCCACGTTCTTATGCTACACGCCGGGTTATGGATGAAATCCAGTTGACTGATGCTCCCGTGGTAAAACACGTTCCAGCCATGTATTCCAGCCCAAACTCTAACCTTAACCAGCACATTAATGATGTTAGACAGTGTTTTCCCAAGACATTTAAGTAAAATGAACGTACATATTTAGATTCATTCCAAACAGTTCTCATGTTTCCTCGTTTTTCCGATCTCGTGATTGAGGGACGTGTTGGGTACCCAGAAGCGTAAGATGTT
Source organism: Copadichromis virginalis (assembly GCF_057382275.1). NCBI lineage: Eukaryota > Metazoa > Chordata > Actinopteri > Cichliformes > Cichlidae > Copadichromis > Copadichromis virginalis. The sequence goes on from NC_140620.1 coordinate 7,475,255, forward strand.
GACGGTTTGTCACCCAGCGTATGTAAATGTTACACTTTGGGAGACAGAACGTGTTGGAACATCACACGACGCCTGACTGTTGTATTTTGGCTGCTGTGTACTATTGGCTCTCTTCATTAGTTCCCTTTGTGTTGCTTGGTGTCCTAGTCTTTTCTGCGTTTGTCCATTGTTTTTCCATGTTCCCCTGTGTAGCAATGTTGGCTCATCAATAGAGGGCGCTAGGACGCCACTCCCATAAAAATATCGTGAGAAACAACTATAAAAATAAGTTTTCAATGGATGAGTTTGCTCGTACGTCATGTTGCCTGCCCTATTGGCCAAACATGATTACATTCTGATGATTTTGTAACAGCCAAATGGGAGTCTGTGGACAGACTGCAGTTTTTTCCAGTCACAGGGGTCTGAGCCTGAGTGTCTGTTGGAGCTTTGAATTTGCCCCTCGGGCTGCAATTTTGTGCATCCCTGACCAGTTGGCATGGACTGCCTATCTTGTTTAAGAATTTGATTGGACAATTCAATGTTATTCACACATCATCACAGCAGGGGCACTCACTCGTTCGCTACTGCTTGCCTGAGGATGGCGACTTCAAGCGCTCCAGCAAGTGAAGTTGGTTAGCTGGATGTGGTGTGAGCAATGCCTTCTTTTGCATTATGTGTCTGCTGTTGATTTGTCCTGGTGCCAAATTGTTTTGGACCACTACAGGTGTACGGGGCTTAAAGCACTTAACAGAAAACTGCAAAAGACACAAAAGTAGCCACTTGGACAATTGCATAAGGCTACACCTCTTTGGCGGGTTTAGAACAGTCGAACAGCTGCATGAAAGCTGTTGAACTGGCAGAAGAAAGTACGATGAAGAGGTGACAAGAAATCAGCATATTTCTGTCTAGAGTCATAAGCTATGCAGAGCCTATGAGTTGTGTTAAGGTTCAAAATATTGGGGATGGAGACAAGAGAAAAACCACAATAACAACACTGGTCCGGTCGGGTTGAGTCAAACGATGATGATCACACACGTGGGAGATGGACACTGATGCAGACAGCCTCAAATCTCAAAGTGGTGGAGCATTGCTCAAACTCTTATAGCCTCTGGTTCTCCCACCTTATCATAAAAGCCTAAACATTCACATTCTTTCTCTCACACGGCGCCTAAGCTACGACCTTGGCTCCCTGTTTATCTGCTCGTGCTGAGATGGGGCAGAAAACTCCAGCATGTTCTGTTCTCTTCTAATCAGACAAATAAGGCGATGACTTTCTGCGAACAGTATTCCTTATAACTCAACAGTATAATGCATCATAAACAATATCATTCATTCACAATAAATCAGCAGTCTAATGCAATGCAAATCAGTTTAAATACTGCAATAATTATCACCTTCTTCTAATTCAGGAGAATAATGCCAACTTAAACTACATAATAATTCACAATCTTTATTTCGGGGTCTAACATGGCATAAAATAATATCATAATTTTACAGTTGGCTTAGATATTAGTGTAGATATTTGTGTTTGCAAAACTGTGTTGATTTTAGATTTGTGTGTTTTCTCCTGACCTTTTGGCTGTTTTACACCTTTTGTTTCACCCGTCGGCGGGAATTGATTCGAGTTTAGTGATTCTGATTCCTTGTCGATTCTCTTGTCACCACCGTCGCTAATCAGCAATAAAGACATTACATTCATGCAAATTAAATGCATGCTGTGGGTCAAATTTTTGTGCATGATTGTTGAGGTGTTTCCCCTCTATGTTGTGATCACTGTTGGAGTCATTACTCACAATTATTACACGTATTGCACAGAACACGCTCCTTAAATGTAATGCAGTACTTTACTGAATTACTTAGAGACGCTGTCTCATAATCACCATTTAACAATATAAACCTGAGGCTACAACTCCACACAACAACACAAATCCTTAATGAGGACTCTAAGATATTTCTCTTAGTAGAATACAAAGCTGACCGCACAAAGCAAAGATAAAAGCTGTCGCCGCGGTGATTCTGCTTTAGAAAGGTGAACAGGTAGAAATGGAGGCTGCAGCCTGACTGGGTAAGGACCTGGCTGCTGGGGTCAGCTTTCACTCAGCTTTCACTCTGGGTTCTTGGCTAGCTTAGCGTTAGCATGCTGTCTTGGCAGATGCTTGCAAAGAACCAAAGTTGTGTCAGGAACATAATGCAGCTGTTTCTGCCCTGGATGCAGTTTTCCACCTTACCATGTATCTCGTTTTTTTTATGGAATAAAAATAAATGCCCTGCGACAGCCTGGGGACCTGTCCAGGGTGCACCCTGCCTTCACCCTGAGACAGCTGGGATGGGCTCCAGCACCCCCTGCGACCCTGTAAAGGATAAGCGGAAGTGAATGGATGGATGGATAAAAATAAATGTCCATATCCATGCTCTAGACTGCGTCGCTATATCCTCCTCTGACACAATAAGCGGGATTGATAGGCAGGCAGACTCATAATTCCAAGGAATTGGACTATCAGGAACCAGCTTTCTACAAGAACCAGTTCTTGATTCTCATCCCTAAGTTAGGTATGTTTCCTGTTCAGTTGTTTCTTCCTGTTTTATTGTTGTAATGTTGTTTTCTGCGTCTTGTGTTGTTACTTCCCCCCACTTCATTATGTCTATAGTTTCCAGCTGTGCTCCCACCTGCTTCCTCTTCCCGCATTATCTTATGTGTACTTATACCTATCTTTTCCCCGTTTTCTCATCTTGTTTCTGTGGTTCTTTTTTCCCTTTTCTCCTCAGCCTCCTCTGTGTATACCTGTGCATACTATTTCTTAGCTCCGTGTTCCCTACTGTACCTGTCAGGGCCATCGCACACGGAGTCACGCGCAGCGTTGTCCTTGGAAATTAATGACTGCACATGTGCTGCAGTGCAGCTTGGTCAAACAGAGAGGAAAGATGAGAGGGGGTGAAAGAGGAGAGAAGTAAAAAAAGAGAGGGGGGTAGGATTGCAAGAAGGAAGAGGAGTGGAGGTTCTTTTTTAAAGAAGCTAAACAGATGGTTCAGGGAAAGCTGAGGTTTGACAGAGTATGAACTTCAGATAAGCATTAAGACTTACACAGAAAGAAAAGAGGTTTTCATTGCTTGCAGATAGCCCTCAGTCGAGATGTACTACTGTGAAACAGTGCTTATTAAAACCGTGTGTAACTGAGCAAACTGCTTAACTCACGCCTTTACTCTTATCTGAAAATGGACAGAGCAGACCAGAAATACAAAACACAAAGCTGTCATTCCTGCAGTTTTCTCACCTTCTAGTGTTTCATCGTATTTATAACACCCACTGAAAGCTGCGGCAGTAATGACACAGATAATCCAAGCCCATCCCCCACACCAATCGCTGCCTCTCCTTGACCCTCATTCATTTTATAGACAGGCAGTTCTTCATTATTAGTCAAAAGGATTCGTTTTGTTCACGAGGTTTTCTGATTGCTTTGAAGGTTTTGCTAATGTGAGGTTATGGAGAGGTTATGATCACCCTCAAGACAAAGAATAGTGACAGAGGGATTTGCTTAGTGCTGTGTGTACATCAGACATATAATCCACTAAGGAAAGAGTAACACATTTGTTAGCAATATGGGTGGTGGTTTCCTCCATGCCAAAATATCCATGCATACTTCAGAAAACAGAAAACAATTCAAATGTAGCTAATTACTGTGACTCTGTGTAATAGCTTATCATAGGTACTTAATGGTGATGCCGGTCTTGTGCCAAAAAACGTTCTCAGTTTATAAAATTGTTCTTGAGTGGATTCTGTCGCTGGCTGATTCTGCAGGCATGTAATAAACTGAAGGGGTTAGTTAGGGGTGAGGTGAGAAGAAGAACGCACAGGAATATAGGACAAAAGATACACCGTGGAAGAGAGCCAGAGTTGAACAGTGAAGGTTTTAAGCCTAATCTTAAAAGCAGAGAGTCTGTCTCCCAAATCGAAACTGGAAACTGGTTCTACAGAAGAGAGCTGGTCTTCCTCTTCTTCTACTTTTAAATGTCCTGGGAACCACAAGTGAGCCTGCAGTCTGAGAGCCACGTGCTCTATTGGGGTGCAGGTAGCAGAGAAGAGAGGTCAATATGGGGAAATATCCTCTCCTTCTGTTACATTTGAGTCATTTGAGTCATGAGTCATAAAATGTTTCTTCCACTGAAAATGTCCAGACGAACATTTCTTCTTACCTGGATGACTAAACATTCATCCAGATGTATATAATGTAAATAGAATGAGTCTCAGCACTGGAACGCCATAATTAACCTCAGGGTGTGACGGCAACACTCAGCTGTTCATCTGCATCTAGAGGTCAAAGGTCACTCTTTCAAGGATGCCAATGTTCACATTTTGGACAGAGAAGACAGATGGTTTGAAAGAGGAGTGGAAGAAGCCATTTAGTGAATGACCATCTTTGAACAGAGGGCGGGGCTTACGACACCAACTGTCTGCCATCTATAATCCAGATGCCTTAACGCCCGCTCTCATCCTGGGCCATTTGACCTCAGTAAATCACATGATAGGGTGAGTTCAAGTTTCACAGTGGGCTCACCCGAAACCTTGGCTGATCGAGACGTCTTCAAGGAAACTTAAAGAAGTCCAGACGCTTTTCTTTCAGAGCTTGATTGTTGTCATTGGTACTGAGGTGCAGAGACAGAACACTTCTGGGTGCCAACGAGGGCAGCAGGGGGCACCTTCTGGCGATTTGGCATTAGGCTGGTGTTGTTGAAGGTGACCCACAGAAAGATGACATAGACAGACTTTATTTAATCCCACACTGGGGAAATTTTACCCTTTACAGCAGCACAAGGGACAGGAGGAAATGGGGAATTAGAGATATGTTAGAAAAACAATAAACATAATAATAGTAGTATCCTGTGTTTGTATTATACAGCTTGATTGCTGTGGGATGAAGGATCTACGGTAGCGCTCAGTCCTACAATGGGGCTGTAACGATTTACTGCTGTAGGAGCGTCTCAGGGCCTCCACGGTCTCATGCAGAGGTTGAATGTTGTTGTCCATGACGGACATTAGCTTGGCTAACATCCCCCTCTCACCCACCTTCTCTATGGAGTCTAGGGGACTGTCCAGGACATAGCTGCTCCTCTTCATCAGTCTATTAAGCTGTTTCCTGTCCCTCTTCGTGCTACCACCTCCCTAACAGACAACCACATAAAAGATAGTAGAAGTAATCAAAGTGGCATTAAAGGTCCTTAGTGGTGTTCTTCACACCCCAAATGTCCTCAGCCTGCCCAGCAGATAGAGCCACGTTTGGCCCAGAGCATGAACATTGTGTAGCCAGTCCAGTTTATTGTTATGGTGAACAGCTGGGAATTTGTACATGTCGACTACCTCGATGTCCAAACCATGGATGGTCATCAGTGCGATGGGGGCTGGTTTTCAGTTAACCACCATCTCCTTTGTCTTATTGGTGTTTATGTGCAGGTGGCTGAGTTCATACCAGATGACGAGGTCGGTGATGACCTTCCTATACTCCAGGTTGTGCTGTATACCAGTTGGCAGACAGCATGGACTGTCAAATGTCCATGCAGTCATTTGACAGTCAACCCCTGCTGATTCCAGCTTCTCCCTCAGCAGTGCTGGTTGGATTGTATTGAAGGCACTGAAGAACTCCAAAATCATGGCCCTCACAGTGCTTCTAATAATCCAACGGTAAAAGTGGTCTGTGCAGGAGGAAGATGACTGCATCATCTACATGAAACAAACTGCAGGTGGTCCAGCAGCATGCGCACCAGAGGTTGGATGTGATCTTGAACAATCTTCTCCTGGGTCTTCTTCAGGTGGGAAGTTACGACCACAGGTCTGAAGTGGTTAGTCACCCTGGGGCATACAGTCTATGGCACTGGGACCACACAGGAAGTCTTCCACAGGACTGGGACTTTCTCCAGAATAAGGCTCAGCACCGTCAGGCCTGTTGCCTTTCTGGTTCTGAACTTCTTAAGTTTCTTCCTCACCTTGTCAGCACTCAAGGAGGGGGTGGGGTGCTATTGGCGAGGGAGTAAAGTGGTGAGTGATTAGGCGTAGAAGTGACATATGGAGTGGAGTGTTCAGGGAGGGGGTGGGGTGGTGTGATTGGTCACAGGGAGAGGGGGAAAGTGTGTAGCAGCCTTGGGTGGTGTTAAGAGGGGGCAGAGCGGAGTCTCTGAGTCAAATGTATGAATGAATATCTCACAACTGACGGATTGTTAGGGCCCGGTCTGTGTTTGTGTAGTTGTTTGTCCTACCACACTCCAGTGAAAAAGGAAAGTTTAAAGTCCTGCAGGTATCTGTCCCACCATCAGAATCAGGGTCGTGTTTATTGGCCAAGTATATGTGCAGACACATACAAGGAATTTGGTTCCGGTAGATGGAGGCTCTCAAGCACAGCAATCACACACACACACACACACACACACACACACACACACACACACACACACACACACACACACACACACACACACACACACACACACACACACGTCTATATATACATTACACATGCATAGACATACATACACAAAGCTGTGTAAACCAACTATAAATAACTAATCTAAACTTCTACATAGAGCTGGGCGATAGACCTCGCCGCTCTTGTCCTCTTAAAAAAAAAAAAAGAACAGCCAATCCAAATTAAGTACTGCAGAGCTGAACCAGCGGCACGTCACGTGACTTGTTACGTACAGCACAAGTGCCAAGCCGCACCTGTATGTGTTTGGGAAGCAGCCAGTCACCGTGCCGCCCGGGTAATGGAGGAAATGAGTGTGCCGACTAGAGAAAAATCAACCGAGCGTGACCGAAGAGAAAACAGATGATGGTTCCAATGCCGGAGAGATTGTCGAACGGAAGAGCCACAGAAGCTCCGTAGTGTGAAGGTATTTCGGCTATTTCAAGTCTGACAAAAAGCAGAGTAGCGTGCACTGTAAATTGTGCCGAAAGCAAGTCTGGAAATACAATAAAGCGGTGCATGCTCAGTCTCTGACTGGATGCGCTGATTCGTCATTCAGCTTTTGTCAGACTAAAGTAACTGTTAAAACTGTTTGAAAAGCTCAGCTATACAACAAGGAGAGATTGAGAATTTCCTTTTAGTTCTCAGTTTATTTGATATTGACAAAAGTTAGTCAGTTTTGTCTGTTCTTCTGTAAAACAAACTAAGATTTATTTTTAGAATTAATATTTTGTTTCTAAGTGGAATTGACAATTTAGTCTGTTTCGTTTATTCTATTTTGAAACTTAAACGCTTTAGCGGCTGCCTTTCTTTTGTAGTTTGCAATATTTGCCTTTATTTATCTGAAAAAGTCTCATGTTCCTTAAGTACATCTACCCTGTTGAACTTATTATGGGAAATAAATATTTAAATAAAAACAAGCTGCTGATTATTTCACATTTTACTTGTGAGCAACGGCACATTTAAATCTTACAAATATAGTTATTTGGCTTATATCGTGATAGATATCGTTATCGCCTGAAATGAAAAAAACATATCGTGATATGAAAAAATCTCATATCGCCCAGCTCTACTGTCATCTCTACAGTCTTAAGAGTGTTCAGCTCCAGATTGTGCTGACTGCACCAGAGTACCAGCCGCTCAACTTCCTGCCGGTATGCAGACTCATCACCATCCTGAATGAGGCCAATGACAGTGGTGTCATCTGCAAACTTTAGGAGTTTAACAGCCGAGTTCTTGGAGGTGCAGTCGTTAGTGTAGAAGGAGAACAGTAGTGGTGAGAGGACACATCCTTGAGGGGCACCAATACTGAGGGACCGGGTTTCAGAGGTGATCTCCCCCAGCCTCACTTGCTGCTTTCTCTCTGTCATGGAAACAAAGCTCTGCCTTCAATAAAGCAGTCTTACCCACTCTTGAAGTGGCTTGCCATGCAGTTAGCTGGACGTATGGAATCACTACTCTTCAGTGGAGGCCTGCTTCAGACTGCTTCATCCGTTGAGTCATTGTTTTACCAGATGGAAAAAAACCTGACCTATAAACAGGTCACAGGATCCATCTAGTCACATATACAGTTGTGATACAGTCTCACGTACTCAGAACATTCAGAGTGAACAATCAGTATCCGTGTAACCTTTATCTTAATTCAACTAGCTCTGCTGTACAACAAAATAAATCACTGCAGCATCATATCCTTCTATGTGAGCTGTAATTCTATCAACTTGAAGGCCTGACGATGTTCACAACTCCTAGATTTAACACTTAGCTGCATTTGGCAACTCACTGTAGCTCACTGGACTTGCACATTATGAAGATCTCAAAGAAAATAATGACTAACATGACTAAATTATTTTTCTGTTTTTCTAGCTGGGCTACAACCTCCACCATTGAACTCATGCATGCCACGTTGCATGGCAATGGTTGAGTAATTACTATCTGATGGGACTAAACATGCCAATCAAATGAATGATAACCTTCATCCAAAATATATGTAAAAACTGTGGTTAAACCCTGAAACAGAGACTATAACATTGCGGACCCCCATAACGCGCCAGCTGCAGGCCCAAGGCTGGAGCCGAACAATCACTCTCTGATAACGACTGTGTTACGGCTATTCTTCCCATCCCATGCAAGGACACCTGGGTTGGCTGGAGGACTGTTTACTTAGCCTGATAGGGCGAAGGACACTGTCTCAGCTGAACTATGGACACGCACACACACACACTTACACTGATAGGCACTCACTCATCCCCCTCCCCTTCCAACGCCTTCGATGCTTGTTTCCTGCGAGGGAACGCAGCGGCTGTGTGCCGCGCTGGAATGGTAGCGCTGTGCAGGGCGGCTGCTGTGTTCGCTTCGGATTACTCCTCACCCCCCACCCACCCCTGTGGCTTGTCATGTCTTCACAATGTTGTGCTGTGGACATTTATGTGCTTTTTGTGCAAAGGAGTTTTTTGTTTCCTGTTCTCATGCTGTCCTACCATGGAAGCACAGCATGAGTAGGGGTCTCTTTTTTCCTCTTGCACTTTCCCCACTGTAGTGTACATTTCAATGTTTTTTTTCTCTGATTCTACCAATCTCCGACCTGTATCCCCATGTAATGTTTGTGCTATATGTGTAAGGTCGGGGGGGGGGCAACCATTTCACTGCAGGGCAACCTGCATGTGACAAATAAAGCTTTGATTGATTGATTGATATACCACAGCTATTAGTGAGTGCCCAGGTTTCTCATACTGAACGCGTTTCGGCTGTTCTCAATCCCTAGTTGAACTCAAACTCCAGGCCTCAAGGGCCGGCTGCAGGTTTTAGATCTCATCCTGGGTCAACACACCTGAATCACACGATTAGTTCGATATCAGGCCTCTGGAGAACTTCAAGAAATCTTGAGGAGGTCATTTAACCATTTAAATCAGCTGTGTTGGATCAAGGACACATCTGAAACTTTAAAATACAACTCTTTCAGTCTGCAGCTCTGCTGGTGGATTTTGGTCTGCAATGACGATTTCTGTGTCACGACGATGGCTGTCAGATACTGGAAGAGTTACTAAATCTGGACTGTCAACAGGGAAGTTACATGACTGGTCAGTCTGTGAGATTTGGTCTGGATATTATTGATCAGAGTCTGAGACACGTTGCTGGCTTAAGTCCTTGTGTCTGCCTCACAGGCTTGTCACTACTCTCTGTGGATAGATAGCCTCAGGGGAGTAGTCCTGATGCAGTCTCAGGAGTGGAGTGGAGGTAACAACCAAAGATAAGTTTGCAAACCCAGTTATTTCAGTCTTGGTGGAATTGTATGTGCTGGGTTTTTGATTGTACGTTGCTATGGCAATTGCATACTTAGTAAAGTGATCAGCAATTAAAAGGATGTCTTTAGTTCCACTTTCGTCTGGTTTGAGAGAGATGAAATCCATACAGAGAGTTCAAGTGGCCTTGTAGTACTGATGTTGCCTAACAGTGTGGCTTTGTCAGGGAACGCCTTTCTGCGCACACATCTACCACAGGTCTTTATTTCCCTCTCTGCATCATAGGCCATTCTGGCAACTAAAATGCCTGCTGGCAAGCTAATGTCCAGCGGATCCCAAAAAGCCCTTTGGGTGGGTGATATTGGTCTTGGCTGTCTCTTGATCTAAACCTTTTGGTAGATTGAGGATAACCATGAATCAGATCATTGAGGGACTTCACAATGCTGGAATAGTCTTTTAGAGACCTTCGATAATATCCAGCAAATCCAAGAAAAGATCACAATTCTCTGAGATCTCGAAGGACTTTCCAAGAACAAAGGGCAGAGATTTTCTCTGGATGTGTCAGCTCCATTTTGGGACACTACGTGCCCCTGGTACCGCACTGAGGTCTGGAGAAACACACACTTTTCAGGTGATAACTTTAATCGGAACTCTCTGAAATGAGTGAGGATCTCCAACAATCTTGCTTCATGATCTTCCAGGGTTTTAGAGAACACAATCAATTTGAGAAAAAAACTAGCACCCCTTTCAAATGCATATCCTTCATGCACTTCTCCATTAGTCTTCAGAATGTGTTTGGCGCATTTTATGAATGTGCGTGAATGTAGTTAGAAAGCACTACATACAGAGAAAGTGCTTGTGGGAATGGGTGTGATTGGGAAAATGAGTCATGTTGTATACAACGCTTTGAGTAGAAAAGCGCTGTATAAGAATCAGACAATTTACAATAAGTAGCCAGGGAGAGGGAGGTCTGGGCTCCTCTGCTTAGCCTGCTACCCGTGTGACCCAGTGCTGGATAAGAGGAAGAAAATGGGTGGAAGGGTGGATCATTTAGCCCAGAAAAAAGTTTGTTGCCCTATAAAAAAAGCCTCCGTAAAACCCATCACAGCACAGAAACAGCTTTAGTGAAGGTTCCAAATGATGTTGACCTCTGACAGTGGACTCATCTCTGTGCTTGTCCTGCTAGACCTCAGTGCAGCGCTCAGTACTATTGACTACGGATGTTCCCGGCAACTAACTTCTTAGCCGACTTATTGAGAAAAACAATTAGACTAACTGACTAATCTGAAGCTAAGAAACACTCAGATATTCTGTTACATTTAAGAACAATTAAATGGAAAATGTCTAAAATTAATAACAAAGGCATTTTATCCCATTCATCACATTCTTCAAAAATGAATCTTTCCAATTAATCGCGTGGCACCTCGCATCGTGCTAAATATAATTTGAAAGCATGTTACTGCAAAAGATGTTCACGTGTTAGTAAAATATGACAATATGCTCAAAAATTGTAAATAAACAGTGTAGTACACTCTGCTGTGCATTATGAAGGATGCCGCTGTTTGAAAATCCATAACCACTTCAATAAAAGTTACAATTTAAAATAGCAAAACAAAAAGTCATGCAGCCAAGTCAGGTCACGGGTGCAGCAGCAGAGAAGCTCAGACCTGCCTCTCACCACCTACTCCTGAGATGTAATCTCTCCAACATGTCCCGGGGTTACTGTGCTTTCTGATACCAGCATTACATTTTGGGGGAATTTGAACCACAGTAGCACATCTGTTGAAATGGGTGACGCAGGCCAGCCTTTGTTCCCCACGTGAATAATTAAGCCGTATGCACCCACGACACTTTTAATAGTTCATCACTGCCCTTCTTTGGACTACTTTGGATTGCAAACCAGGAACATCCCACAGGAGCTGCAGTTTTGGAGAGTTTTGCATTCACAATGGGACATGTAAGGGGAAGGGGTGTGGCTATATGCTGCTGACACAGTGTTCACCATAGCATGTCTTATGTTTTATTATGCAGGTTTAATTGTGTGAAGATTATTCGGTGTTCTTGCCATGATGATCCTCTCATTTTTGGCACGTGGCGATCACATTAACCGGTCTCTGACACAGTTTATTACAAGAAAGCTAATCAGAGATTCCTTCTTATCAGGAGGCTTTGGAACCACAACGTGCTGGAAAGAGTTTAAGTGAGCTAGGTCAGAAGCATCCTTATGTTCAGTATTTCAGTCTGGTAACCCAACTGTGGCAAGTAAGAACTAAACAGGATTATCAGAGCTGCTGGAAAAATTACTGGCGGACAACAAACTTCGCTGGATAAGCTGCATCATAAGGCTGTTCTCAGGGAAGCTCGGTCTATTGTTGCTGACTGTGAACACCCTCTTTATTCTGACTTTGAATTAGCACCCACAGGATGACCTTATAGGGGTCAGTTGTGCAAAGAGCAATCGGTATACTGAATAATGAGATGCTGCGATGTGTTTTTATTGTTGTTGTATGTGTTGTATGTGTGCTTGTGTGGAAGTGTGAATGCAGGTTGATGTGAAGTTATTTGCTTGATTTGTTTATGGCTTCATGAACTGAAGACAATTTTCCACTGATGTGGATAATAAAGTTAATCTATTCAACTCTATTTTTTCTGTTTGATGAGAGATAAAAACAAAAAAAGTAAAACCCTACATATTCTGGTCTAATTAAATTACTTAACACTAGAACACCAATTGTCAATTTATCAGCACTTGAACAAATCATTTAATAAAAGTGAAGTTATGAAGCACAGAAACAAGAAGTAGAAAAATATTCTTTACTGTTGTGTTTTGTAACTCAGAAAAATAAGTGATGTTTCATCTAAACGAATCAGGTTGTAGAGCCCAAGAAAACCTTTTCTGAATTATCGATGCCGTCTTAAATATCCCATTATTCATAACCAGTGCTTTGTTGTACAGGTAGTGGGCTTAAACCATTAATCACACATGCTAGATGGATTCAGTGAAAGCTTAGAGGAATGGTGTTTTCTCTGATGCTGGTTAAAGGCTTCTGCAGTCCTTGCCCAGGTAAGGGAACATTCAGTAAAGTGCATGTTTTACTTTTATATGTGGTAACTACTTGATCACAAAAGTCAAAATTTGTAGCATAATATGTGTTTCTATATTTCCAGAAAAAAACAGGGGCAACTGCTTTTCCATTCAAGCATGGATCCAGATGACAGAGACAGCACGGCTGCATTGTTAATGAGCCCCTAAAACCTTGCACATAATAAAAGCTGCTGTTCTATTTTCTGTTACCAAAATCAATTAAAAAAAAAACCCTTTTAAACACAAAATGTTTTGGAGTCTTTTATACTTTTCTCACATTTATTTAAGCAATTCAAAAAGCATACATAACATTCATTCACCATTTCATTCATGGCCAGGAGCCCTCAGAGTCATTTACTCTGATTTTAAAAGAATAAATATGAGTCAACTATTGTAATTTGCCCTCTTTCTGCTAACAGGCTCCAAGCTATCCCATATGGAAAAGAAATAGTAAAAACTTATGTGATTTACTCATGAAAGCGGCCACTTTCTCATTACTTTCATATATTGTTTTAGGAAGTATCCAAAACATACAAGTTTCATTATATAATTTTTCAAGGGATCTTATATCTGTTTTCACTCTTGTATGCTTTTCATACAAGTTTCACACAAGACAGATACAAACTTTATAAGATTTATATATATCTTTTCCATATGGGATGGCCCTGTGATAGTGTAAGGAACTACTGCCACTGGAACTCCAAGATGTAGTCCACCAGCATTTTAAACAATGTGTTGCAGACCAAATCGAATCTGTTAGAAAAATTACATTTATTTGAACATTTTTGAGGTTTCTTTTCAATTCTGTTTTATTTATAAAAAAATAAATAAAATCACAATAAAAGTCGCCTCAAGGTATATTATATATTGTAAGGTAGACCCTACAATAATATGGACAAATATTAGGAATCATATGACCCATATGAGCAAACACTTGGCAACAGTGGGAAGGAAAAACTCTCTTTCAACAGGAAGAAACCTCCGGCAGAGCCAGGCTCAGGGAGGGGCGGGGCCATCTGCCTGAACCAGTTGGGTGAGGAAGAAAGAGCAAAAGATGTGTCTATTTGTTCTTACCACTGACCATCAGTGATATACTTCCACATAAACATTAAAACGTTACCCAGCTGGAGGTGAAGCCCTAACTTTTGTCACATCAGCAAACAAATTAAGTTTGCTAAACGAAGTGTATTAGAGCCTAATCACTTTTAATAATGACCACTAGCCACAACATTAAAACCACCTGCTTAAAATTGCACAGACCTGCTTGTGTTGTCAAAGCAGTCAGAGCATGGGTGCAACAGATGTTGGGGGTGTTTGTTGTGTCTGGAACGTCTTCTGCTGTAGCCTGCAGATCCTTGATTAGATCAGGATCTGGGGAGTCTTTGTTGCATTTTCTTCCAGCGGAGGTGCATCGTGAATAAGCTGAATGAGACAGCTGCCATCAGGGGGCACTGTTGCTATGTGGAGGTGTGTTTGATCTGCAATAGTCTTAAGGTGCATTGTACATGTCAAAGTCACATCCACAACACTGCCAGAAACCAAGGTTTTTTAGCAGAACATAACAACATTACGGTGAGATGTTCAATTATTTTTTACTTTACCTCTCAGTGGTTTTAATATTGTGGCTAGTTTGTGTAACCCCAAACCACTGCATGGAAAGAGTGCTTCAGCGATGCGTGTGACATGGAACACACACAGACATATCTGAGCAGACTGAAGGACGAAGAATGCTCAAAGTTTTTGCATGTGTTCATATCAAACTGTTTTCCTGATCCTTTTGCATGAGGTTGCTGAATATTTAAATACGCTTTGCAAATTTGGGGCTTGTTTACTCCCCAGTCAAGCCTACAGAGCCTGCATGATTCTAAACTCTCCAAAGTTTTTTGGAACAAATAGCTTAAATTCATCAGATGCAATCTTTTTCAAAAGAATAATTTATTGGGTAAGTGTAAGAACTGCAATTTGGTTTTGATATTATGTTCATATAGGTAGTTATTTGAGGAAATTTCCAAATTAAAAAGACATTTTTTTAGGATTGGAGTAAACTTTTTTCTTGTTACAGTTGTTCAACCTCTGTGTGGTTAACATGAACAAAGTCACAGGCAGTGTGAGTACTTGTTTAATCAAGAGAACTATATTAAAAAAAAGACACTAAGCACATTCTGGTTAATTACAATTTGTCCATATATTGGTATGTCACCAGAATCAGAATCAGAATCAGAATGGGGTTTATTGCCAAATGTTGAGCAGGTTTACAACATTAGGAAACTGATATGTTTCAGTGTACTTAATTTCTGCATTATATACAGTTGTGAATTTTACATACAATTATGATGGGCATGAATTTCATAGTAGTTGTGCTTTTAATGATTTCTTTGAACTTTTATATTTCCTTGCTAGAATGATTATAGCATACACCTTTAAAAGCTAAATTAAAAATTATTTTAAAAAAATAATTGGGGCAAAAGTTAGAATTTATTTAGTACATATATATATATTACTCAACACTCTGAAGAAATGGTGCTAAAGGTTTTACGATGTCTTTCTGTCAATCCATTCTCTTTCGCTTATCCTTGTCAGGGTGGCGGGGGGGGGGGGGGGGGGGGGGGGGCTCGAGCCTATCCCAGCTACTATAGGGCGAGAGACAAAACCCTGTCCAGGTGCACCTTGGACAGGGTTTTTTAGAATTGCCAGTTAACCCAACTCCACTAACTGCATGTCTTTGGACTGTGGGAGGAAGCTGAACCCACACAAACATGGGGAGAACATGCAAACAACATGGAGAACACGCAAACTCCACACAGAAAGGCCCTGTCCAGGGCAACAGTGCTGTGAAGCAACAGTGCTAACCACCGTGCCACCGTGCTGCAACTTTATTTGGACTAGACAAGGCCAGTTAACTTCTCATTAGTGATCATGATTAACCACTACTGGTAGATTAACTACTGCTTCTCTTTGCCAACATAAAGAAGGATTTTTTGACAGTACTTACTGGTTGACCAATGCTCAGATCAAAGGGAAACTCCAAATAATTCAGTAAAGATGCAAGAAGCACGATTGTAGATGTACACAAGCTTTGAAGACCTCTTGGAGCCATTTCTAAACAACTGGAGATTCCAAGACCATAATTCCAAAATTAAAATAAAAAACTGTAGTAGTTATTCAGGTGTGTCACCACTTTGCTGGGTCTGGATGAAGACCCAGACTGCCACCATAAGATGTGAAGAAATGTTTGGATGATTCGGAACAATCCAGGAAAAAAACAGGGCTCAACACTGCTATTAACTGGAAGCTGCTGGACAACCAGTGTCATTGTGTAGGGAAGCAGGTTTTAGATTCCCAGAGACTGAGAGGGTACCAACCAAGGAAGAAGATCCTGCTCCAAAAGACATCGACACATTCTTGATTGATTAAAATTTGAAGCTGCCAGTTTTTACCAGCTGTGTCAACCAGTCTCCTCTGGCAATGCCTTGGAACCACCTGCACCACCACACCTTGCCACAAACCCCATCGCCAGTGTGGGCATGATGAGCGAGCATCCGAGGAGTTAATAGCAAAGGAAGTCAACTACCCACTGGATTGTCTGTGACTGTACTGTGTTTCCCATTATGACAGTTTCTGGGTGAAACCCCCCTCACCTGCTGGGAGAAAATGTCCCATAGCCCAGGTGCTCGAGGGATTGATCTGCAGCACGAAAGGGAGGGAGCATCAGCATTAATCAACAGCTAGCTGGTGGGAACTCGGACACAGCTGGGAGTTCCAACAGGACAATGAATGGATAAAACAGACTAACATTGGGCTTATGGAATACCTGGAAAGCCCTGAGCTCAGCGTTGGTGAAAATTTGTGGACCATTCTTAAAAACCAAACCAGTGCTAGGAAACCAACCAACAAACTTCATGAGCTAGTCCACTGAAATAAACTGAAACTTCCAATTCTCCCATGAAGAGTCATCAAATATCCATCCAGAATTAAGCCAGAAGCTTCTTGATGACTACCAAAAACATCTGGTTGAACTAAGGGACATTTAACCAAATATTAGGTGTTTATATGAAACTGTATGTAAACTAACTCATTAAAGATGCACGCTGTACCATTCCATCCAAACAAAAAGAACAGTTCAAATAAATAATTAACAGATCTAATGCTACGATATTCATGCCAATGATAACTGCATGAAAACTTCTGACCGTATCTCTGGTCAGCACCTTGAGTGCTCTGTCTCTGCACACACACAGTGGTCCTCAGTGTCACTACAAAAAGAGGAGCATTAATTAATTGAATCCCCTCTACCTGGTCCTCAGCCTCCTTGGCACTGCAGCCCAGTGCACCACTGCAGCAGACCCAGAGAACACCCCCCCTCACTGCCCGACTCATGTCAGAGCTGCATCGAGCCAAACCCGGGGGTGTCTGGCTTTACAACTAGATACCACCGGGCATTGAGACCCTCTAGCTCCATGAGGCACTGGAAAGTGGCCGGGGCTCTGAACAAGCCGAACAAAGTGTGACAAATTGGAACAAACCGTATGGAGTGGAGAAGACAGTGTTTTCCTTCGACTCTGGTTGGTTAAATCAAGTGTTGTGAAAAATCAAGCATTACCTAATCGGTCCAGGAGCTCATCGACCCAGGGCATGGGGTAGGCATCAAACCGTGACACTTTTTTCACCCTGTGGTAGTGACACAGAACTGTATAGACCCCTCTTTCTTCATACCAGAACTATGGGGCTACACTAAGTGCTGTGTGACTCTTCTCTCACTCCCATTTTCAGCATTTCAGCCAATTCTTTCTGAATTGGCTGAAATGTTGCTTATGTTCAGGCAACCTGAAGGGCTGTGAACTCCCGGTGACGCCAAGCTGCGTTTCAAAATGGTGCTCTATGAGCATCGTAAAGGCGGAGATCACATCTGCAAAACTCTGTTGCAATACAGCAACATCCGAACATCTGAATCACGATCTTATTCAAGTCTTATTCAGCCGCTTCATCAGCCCATCAGTCTGATGATGGTAGACGCTGATTTAACACCCAATCATTCGTCCAGCTCTTTTAGTGTGCAAGACATGAACGACGTGAGCGGGTCTGTCATTATCTCTTTTGGGATACCTGAAACAGCGCCTGCACCACTCTCTTTGCAGAAAAGGTGCACAGCGGCACTGCTTCTGGGTATTGGATTGCATAATCCACCAGAACTAGTACAAAGCGACAGCCATATACACTCTGGTGAAATGGCCCAATGAGGTCCATTCCAATGCGCTCAAATGGGACCTCCATTTTATTTTATATGCTGGAATATGAAGAATGGGATTATAGGATTACTTTCTTGGAAAAGTAATGAGTAACTAATTACTATTTTCAAGTAACTTGACCAACACTGGTCACATGACTGCTCCAGTGGGAAATCTCCCGTGGGGGTGAATCATTGACCCACAGCCCCAAAAGGTTCCCAAATTCAGGGATGCGATATAACTGCATTCTGCCCTTAAATTTAATCAGCAGCGGCACCATGAGATATTTGTGGACGTCCCCATGCACACATCTAACCTCCACCCACTCAGCCTCTAACAATACTCCCGGGCGAACCAGGGTTTGGTTGACCAGAGTCTGCGTGCAGCCTGTGTCTACCAAAGCCTGGTCTATACCCACTTGACACCTTAGCAGAATGCGGTAGTCCGTCTGGGACCGGGGGAGGGTGCCCGAGCCCCGGCGATGGGGAACACCTATCCCACTTCCATCAGCGGACCGTCAGGCCTCAGGTGTCCTGGCAGCCCACACTTCTAGCACTCCTCCCCCGGCATCTGTGATGCGCTCTGTTGCTCAGGAACAGTGCCGGCTGTTTCTGGACCCTGGGAAGGCAGATAGGACAGAAGTGGGTTAGTTGTCCGCCGTGGCCAGGTGATCCTCTGTGCAACAGCAGCAACAGAGCCAGGGATCACACACCCCCATTTGCCATATGTAGATACAAACGGAAGACATCAAATATATGAAGCAAGATATATGGGATTATGTAGTAAAGACAAAAGTGATAAATATGTTTTATATTTTAGGTTCCACCCTTTGCTTTGTTGGCAGCGCTGCAAACCCTCGGCCTTCTCTCAGTGAGCTTCATGATGGGGTCACCTGACGTGTTTCCCCTCACAGGTGAGCCTGTCAGGGCTCATTTGTGGAATTTCTTGCCTTCTTAATGAGGTTGGGACCATCAGGTGTGTTGTGCAGCAGTCAGGTTGGTGCACAGCTGACAGCCATATTTGACAACTGTTAGAATTCATATTATGGCAAGAACCAATCAGCTGAGAGAAACAACAGCCCATCATTACTTTAAGAACTGAAGGTCAGTCAGGCTGTAAAACTGCTAAAACTTTGAATGTGTCCCCAAGTGCTGTCACAAAAACCATCAAGACCACGATGAAACTGTCTCACATGAGGACGCCCCAGGAAAGGAAGAGCAGGAGTCCCCTCTGCTGCTGAGGATTCATCCGAGTCACCAGCCTCAGAAATCACAAGTTAACAGCAGCTCAGATCAGAGACCAGATAGATGCCACACAGAGCTCCAGTAGCAGACACATCTCTACATGTTCAGAGGAGACTGTGTGAATCAGGCCTTTATGGTCAAACAGCTGCTGAGAAACACAAGGAGTGGACATTAGACCAGAGGACATCTGTGCTTTGGTCTGATGGGTCCAAATCTGAGATCTTTGGTTCCACCTGCCGAGTCTTTGTGTGAGAGAGAAAAGGTGAACGATGGTCTCTACATGCATGGTTCCCAATGTGAAGCATGGAGGACGAGATGTGATGGTGTGTGTGTGGGGGGGGGGGGGGGGTTTGCTGCTGACACAGTTGGAGATTTATTCAAAATTGAAGGCGCACTGAACCATCATGGCTTCCACAGCATCCTGCAGCCACATGCATCCCATCCAGTTTGTATTTAGTTGGACCATCATTTATTTTCCAACAGCACAATGACCCCAAACACACCTCCAGGCTGTGTCAGGGCTGTTTGACCAAAAAGGAGAGAGATGGAGTGCTGACCAGATGGCCTGGCCTCCACAGTCACCTGACCTAAACCCAGTGGAGATGGTTTGGGATGAGATGGAGCTCAGAGTGAAGGCAAAGAACCAACAAGTGCTCAGCATCTCTGGGAACTCCTTCAAGACTGTTGGAAACCGTTTCAGGAGACGACCTCATGAAGCTCATGGAGAGAACGCCAAGAGTGAGCAAAGCAGGACGCAAAGCAAAGGGTGGATATTACCAAGATATAATCTAAGATATAAAACACGAGTTATTTCACAGTTTTTTGTTTACTACATAATTCCACATGTGTTCATTCATAGTTTTGATGCCTTCAGTGAGAATTCTAAAAAAACACACACACACATACAAACACATATGTGTGTGTGCAAGGTATGCTCTTAAATATAGCAGAGGGGATTTTCTGTCTACTTCTACCTCACCAGCTTATCACCTACTTAGTGGGTTCATCAGACTTCTCTTCATTACCAGGAATTCTACTAAATATCCAGACACTTTCAAACAGCTCACTGTAAGAAAAAGCAAAAGTTTTCATGCCATCAATACACAATCATAATTAATAGTTAGTGGAAATGCTGAGGCTTTTACAAAGACTCTTTCATCTCCAAAAAAAAAAAAAAAAATCTAACAGTTTCCATAACCCCATGTATGGATCCATCTTTATTGCACTGCAATTCATTTATCCTAAAAAACTGTACAGCTGCCCCCAGAAGGCTCTTAGATGCATTTTGGAATTCAGTTTTGGCCACTTTAGTATTTAAAAAGCTTTTCGATCATTTCATCTTTATTTACTTTATTAAACTTCATTTAATATAATTTGTGAAGGTGAAGTTTCAGGTCATCACTTCTCATAGTTTTACGATAGAAATCACTATTGATCTTTGAGACTGCTCAGTCACTGGCTGTGCTGTTGGAATGTTTTTCTTTATATAGTCACCCCACAACCACAAAAATGAGAGCACTAGTCATTTGTCTGTTGAGGGACAGGAACATCAGTGTCAATATAGAACTGCCTTTGTTAATAACTTTTATTAAAATACATTAATCTCTGTAATCTTTACAAATTACAACTAGACCAGATTACGAGGCTCTCCACAGTTACACAACAACATCAGCTTAGCTGTGGCTATGATAGAAATGTGCAGTTACTTTATACATTTACTTGAATTGTTATTAATCCTACACAGAACCAGCCAGCGTAGGTGACATAGTTTGAGTGCAGGACACAGTTGTCTTAATGTCATCACAACAAGCACAGAATGATTATTGACAGATTTACAAACTAATGATTTTCTGGTGCCTTTGTGTCAATGGTGTGTTTCATGTATAGGCGGGGCTGCGTGGGAGAAACGGATCCTGCTATCATGCAACAGAGTGATATGCTAATGTCTTTGCATCAACATGGAGGCTACTGGCATGAAGCACTGGAGCCACAGATGCACCCAGGAGACATGAATCATTTTGGTGTCCATGTTGTCATCACTTGACCAACCAACTGAATCCATGGTGTGTTCCTTTGAGTTTTGTACTATTTGGGGTTCTTTTCAGTGTGATGGCCCAAACAATTCTGTGTTTAACTGGTGCAAAACACAAAAAAGAAAGCTGGAAACATTCCAAATATATTTTCTTGCTTCTTAGCAGAGAAAAAAGATGGTATGTTCATTATGAATGTATGTGACATGTGACTTCACCAGAGTGTACTGACCATGTGAGCTAACGTTTTTCATAGGTTGTTAAAGAATGTCAGTGTACTTTCTCAGTTGAGTGCAATGAGGAGGCTGCATGTTTACAACATATAACAACAACAACGTGTGCTGAGCACATGGCTCGTTCTCTGCTTGTAAAGAGCTGAATATGTTCACACATAGAAAATGTATAAAAATGTGTGCTGTCAGCGTTAATCTCGTTAAAATGACTTTAACACCATAACCGCAGTTTGAAACTGTTCTTCGTTTGTGAAATGCACAACGAGCTAACCGCGCTAACGCGTTGATGCCATGGTAACTCGCTAATGGAGATTTGTGGTTATGGCGTTAACGGCATTTTAATAAGCTTAGCGCTGACAGCACTAATAAAACTGAATGATAGCTATTGCTGTCCTTGCCTTTATGGAGGGCGATGTGCTTCGGTGGCATTTCAGCTTCCAGCATTTTCCAGTTTTTGCCACCTGTGCATGTGACAGCCTATACATGCTTTAAAATCGTGTATTGAGTGAATAACACATAGAGACTCCCAACAGTGGGTAAACCTCAGTACAGCTGCAGCTGTACACACTTCACTGTTAAGCATTACTGATGCATAAAAGCAAAAAGTTTGTTCACACTGTGGTTCACACCAAAGATGACCAGTGTAAGAAATTTAATACCAGGAACAGTCTTTTCAACTTATTGTCACCTTGGTTAAAATGCTGTGTATGTTTATTATAACCACTACTACTGCTCTGTGAGTGAAAGGCACACTGCCTACATTTCCAACAGCAGCCTTTTTTTTCTGAACTGAAATTACTGAATAATGCGTGTTCTTCATGACTCACCAATAAAGTCACATCATGGTCTGGTCCTTGTTTTTGTGAATCTTTTGGTTACATTTTTTCCCGCTGTGTTTTCATGCCACCAGTTCTAAAGCTCCTTTGGGCAGCTCGGACAAAAACTAGACGTAGGTCCGCACTGATAGTTGCACGTTAGATGGTCAGTCAGTGTTGCCCAATTCCATTTTGTCTGGAGAACACTGCCAGCCATTGAGAGAGAACCATTAGGAACACGAGAGAAGTGTTTGAGAGACAGAAAGGCAAAAATAAAATAGCATTCCTCTCACTGGTAGGACCAGGATACTCAGCCAAGCATGGCACCTCATCTCACAGCTTCAAAGGCATGGTGGAAAAATACCAGTGTCCCCAATGTGTACATTTCAATCTGTTGTGACCAGACAGTGTTTTCACTGCAAATGCCCTTGCAGCTCACATGGCCGATTAATAGATTGTAGGAACAAGTTTAGCATTTCTGTGTTAGCCTGCACTTCCCCAATGAACTGTCCACACTCCAGTGCTTCAGCACATCACAAACCCAGACAAACAGACTTATAATAACCCAGCTCAGCCACAATAACGAAAACAATAAATATATCATGCTTTACTAGTCTCAGTCTCTCTAGTCTGCCTTCCATTAAAGACATAATTATTTTGCATCAACCTTAATTAAAAATATCACCAACGACATGAATGTGTTTGGATTCATGGAAGAAACCAGAGAACACAAAGTTCTGAGGGGTTCAAATCTAGAACATTAATCCACAAACAAACATCCAGTTGTTACACAGAAATACGACCTAATGACGGTGCAACGTTTTACTACAGGCACTGTTTATTGTTAGCGTACAAATTAAGCATTCCTCTACTTTCCAGGATTCTCTCAGAGTTACGTCTTTATACATTTCATCCATATATTTTACTTTTCTTTAAATTTTCATCAAAGGTTATCTGATTCTCTTGGGCCATTTTTGTACATTTTTGACATTTTATAATTACAAGTGTTCAGTGTGAGCAATTCTAGTAGTACAGAATTATGTACTGCAGGTGTGTGGAGGCTGAAGACAAATGTATTGCTTAACATAGCAGCTTTGTGTTTGACAGATGCTGAAATATGTGGACAGGTTGTTGCTTCTCCTTAGTGCCCCTATGGCATTCTTATGTATTCACATTGAACAATAAATATTTGTTTTTGTAATGGTAGATATTGAATCAAATGTCATTTCTTTTTCTTTGTGTGTGATTTTGTCACTTTGAGCTTGAGGTTAATCTTACTGTGGAAAAGTTGTAGTCTACAATGGGTTGTTATGCAAAGTTTGCAACTGTTCTTCATTTGTAAACTGTACATTTCAGAATTTGTGATACTGCAAGACAAGTACAACAGAGTTTTAGGGCCACATTAAGAAAAAACATGTTATTGATCATTTTGAGAATAAAGTCGAAATTTATTCAATTTATTCAATATTTTGAAAAAAAAGTTGAAACATGCAGATTACAGTTGTTGTTTCAACACAGACCATCACAGTCGTTATGCAAAATGACTTGTTTACATGAGTCAGTGAAGCAAATCAGCCACTCGACCAGGTTTGTGTGGTTTCTCTGACCACATGTAGCTTCTCCACCATCTTTATACTTTTCAGCACCCTGTGTTTATGTGCTAAAAGAGAAACGACGTCCTTCCTTGTTACTAAAACCGATTCTGAAGAACAATTTCACAAACTCAGAGGGTACAGCAGCTGTCGAAACAACTGTATAATCTCCACATTTTGACTTTATTCTCAGAATGATCAATAATATTTTTTTCTTAATGTGACCCCAATACTCTGTCATACAAAAGTCTAATGTTTAAAAATAGACATAAATTAAAACATACCAAAGTAAAGCGATCTATCTCCTTTCATCTCAGACAGCGCTGGCAGTAATATTAACCTGTCAGTTAACATTACTGCCATGTTGTGGCCACAGTTGGTTGTTGCCACTGAAAACTGTGCTTCTTTCAATCTCATAGAAAACTGCAGCTCTCTGTGTTTTGACGGTTTTGTCCATCTCCTGTTAACAATGACTGGAGCTGTGCAAGCTGAGAGGCCAGCAGCTTTTTTCCTGGTGGCTTGCACATGATGGCATGCCTGGCAAGCTGCCGCTGAATCTGCTTTCACTGCTCTGAGATCAGTTAGGATCTATGCTTCAGATGGGAACACAGAGAGCATTAGCCAGTAAATGATCTTCACTAATTTAGATTCATAACAGACGAGTTTGCTTGGCCAACATGTGTGATGCAGATAAGATGAAGCTTGAAAAGGTTGTAGTAATGTGGTCCACACAGGACAGCCACTACAGACTTATGATGTTTAGAATATGATGCTGGACATTAAACAGTATTAAAAATGAGCCATCTTCTCTGCTTGCCCTTCTGTGATTCAGC
Organism: Copadichromis virginalis; assembly: GCF_057382275.1. Taxonomy (NCBI): domain Eukaryota; kingdom Metazoa; phylum Chordata; class Actinopteri; order Cichliformes; family Cichlidae; genus Copadichromis; species Copadichromis virginalis. Next base: position 7,499,979 of record NC_140620.1, read on the forward strand.
CACAACTGTGGTTGAATTGGACTTGAGTTTTCAGAACCACAGGATTTCACCACTTCTGTGTCTGTAGTTGGGGTCATAACTCTGTGGCAACGATCTTTTCATTTTCTTCACTGTAGTTGCTCGTGGTTTGATGTGCAGTCTATGCCTCTGGCTGTACTCTGCTGCGAGTATGTTATTGTACTGTGAATCATCTTTTCCAGCTGAAAGTAAACTCTAAAACCCCGTTAACACTTCTTTCATGGCAACTGCTGGCAGATTGTTGACCAAGTTGCTCCAATCATGTTCTTTCAGAGGTTGCACAATCTGCGTCTTCTGAACATACGGCAAAATCCCTCTTTTTCCCTTTGTGGTTCAGTGTTTGAGGCCTTGTGGTTTGCTGTTGCCACAGTCTTGTATTTTCCACCCACTGCTACACAAATTGACATGCAATGGTATGTCTACCGAGGTGGTTGATGTCAGGTTGATGTAAGGTAAACGTCCCAATTCATGATCACCTCTCAAAGTGATGTGCAGCTATTGTTCTTCACATTCCTTGATGTTTCATTGGTAGTAAAAGAGAGATATTTCAGTCTTTGAAGTGGGGCTGTAATTTGAAGAGAAAGGCTTCATTGTCTTTAAGCTGAATTTTTTCTACTATGCATAGTAGGACATGTTCATCTTGGATTTTGTGCTGCAATGGCCAAAACCTTTCTTCCCCAAATCTGCACTTTTTGGGTTTCTTTATAATAATTTGATGCTATGCAGGCTCTTCCTTGAACTTTTCTTCGACTGGAGTTCTTTCTCCCGATCAACACCAAAATCTTGCTCAGCTTATTTCTGGGGTTCTCTCTCTAATATAAAGCACCTATAGTGGCTGTTTTTGTGAACTATTGCAATATAAGTAAAATTGGATTGAATTGAAAAATGTGTTACTTAACATCAGAGACGTGATCCGTAAAGCATTTGAGCACTGATTGTATTTGAATGGAACCAACGATAGACCCGGTCCAAACCAGGGGCTTTCCCACAGTGTTGTGAGAAAGAAAACATGTGCTGTTAAATAATTTGGTTAATGAACAAGGACTCTTCTGGACTCTGTCCGAGATAGAACCTCTTATTTTACATGCACGGCCTCTCCACTAATGCGAAAATCTGCAATCCAATTTGCAGAAGCAATCAGCTCCTAATTCTTCTTCTCATGTATGTTTGATTTCCTATTGGTTAGTGCCTTTGAATAATGAATGTGTGTCTCTTGGTGTGGTTAATACTAAAGTGTTTAATGTTTTGTCCCCTTTGCTAAGGATGGAATCGGTGAACTTGGTTCACCAGCCATACACCTTGAGGTCTGTTATATTCTGCTTTCAGAAAATGGTAAAATGATTTACTTATCTGTGGCTAATTATTTTTGATTACGCGAGAATGACATCCCGCTCTGAAGCACAAAATATGATTTAATATAGTCCACAATAATATCTCTTCCATTTTTATCTTATCAGTTGTTCCAAGATGAAGATTGATACCAGCCTGAATATGCCCCAGCTCCCAGAGGCCCTGTCCCAGGCAGGCCTTCAGTTTACTGTGGCAACTGAGGAGGACTTTGATGAAATCATGGCTATGAGCCAGGACATCTATGGAGGCCTTGACTATCTACCTACTAGATACACTAGCTGGCTGCAGGATACCAACCGTACAGTTATACTGGCACGCAAACATGGAAAAGTGGTAAGTTCACTCAGTAGTAAAAGTTCAGTTCACTGGATAAATGGCTGTAAAGCATCACCCTGATAAATGACCCAGCCAGCCTGAAACCTCAGCAGGTTGCATTCTACATATACATCTACTATACATATAAAACATAAAAAAAAACATATATCTGAATGCTGTTTGTTGATTGGAGCACATAATTAAGTAAATTATCTCTCCTATTAATGGACCGCCAAACTTGCTACTATGAGCTTGAGTAAAACACCCGGCAACTAGATATGACTTCCTCACAAACTAGCAGAGTTGGCCCCTTAGATAAATAAGTAATTAAAGGTATCCATGTCAGCGTGATGGCTTGTAATTTCTTGTCTGTTATCTTCCTTTGTTTGATTGCTTGGTAGATTGCTCTGGAGTCTGTCTGTGTCATTGATGAGGGGGAGACCATGCTGGTGGAAGGTCTCCGTGTTGCCCCCCAGGAAAGGGGCAAGGGCGTGGCAGGTGTTCTGCTACGCTTTTGTGCTGAGCTGGTTAAATCTAGGTATCCAGAGGTCAAAGTATGCCGCTTGACCCGTGATGATAAGCTTGGACCAAAGGACTTTGAAAAGTACCGCATCATAACTAAGCAGGTAGAGTAAATAAATGCTTTGATCTGTCCTGATGTTAAATGGCTTCTTAGTCATCATGAGCCTTTTTGGGCTGTTTGCATGCTTTCAATGCTGCCTTTTCTCTCTCCAGGGAATCCTGCTGATGCGCTTCAGAGCTGAAGACCTCAAGCTGCATCTCTCTGAATTTGGTCTAGAAGGAGACAATGAATCCACTTTGTCCACCTTTTGCTCCAGTCCTCCTCCAGTGCATCTGGACCATACAGCAATCCAGCAGCTGTACTTAAACAGTGACCTGATGCACGGGGTCCTCCCTAACGCAACCATCATTCAAGACTGGCAGCCATTCAAGCTTTTGCCCAGTAACATGGCAATCCTACTAAAGAAGGAGATTGACTGGATGGTGGATGATGTGTCCAATCCTACTGTGGCCAGCCTCTGTACCTTCCCATTCAGGGTCCCCATTGGAGATGACTGGTAAATGTTCCTTCTTCATTTATTGATAGGACTAAATGGATGTTGCTGAAGCAAGTGTACTGACAGTAACACGAACCATTGTCTATAATAGCAACTTTTAATAGTATCACTAGGGAGCACAACAATTTCACTTTTTTCTACACGGTACAGATAGTTTCTATAGAGACCGTTCTTATTCCCAACGCGTAACATACTGACGATTTGTCACGTCCTGAGGCGTCCCATAGCACCTATGATATGCACCATGTATTGCAGCCCTAACCTTAACCACAGTCTCAATTGTATTAGATAGTGTTTCCAAAGCGATTAATGATGAGAAAGCAAAATAAATTTACATGTTTCATTCCAAATGGTTCTCATGTGTCCGACTGCGTAACATACCGACGATTTGGCACATGGCGTCGAACGTTACGTTTTGGGATGAGAACGTGTTGTTTCTATAATGTGGTCATTGCATTTACAATCATACTGCTAAGAATGGGAAACTGTTTTCACACAGTCATGATGTTTTCTTTAACCAGGTATTACCTGAACATCGACATGTTTGGTAAAGACCTCGCCCTGGCTCGACAGCAGTTCTTGTACCACCTGCAGCGCCATACTGCCACCTTGAAGGGTCATGTGATGTGCCAGATGTTCCTAGACCCACCGCTTTGGAAGGCCATGGCTGAATTCTGCCACGACACCCTGAGTGTGGAGCTGGTGAAAGAGTATACTGAGCAATGCGTGGTGGAGTGTGATCTCATCTAGTTGCAGAAGGTGGATGCAAATAAGGAGAAGTTGTCGAGGCATGACAGGAAGGAAGACAAGGGTTTAAACAACAAGAAAGTAACACAAATACAAATAAACACAACACTCTGTACTGAGGAGCAAAATCAAGTAAACAAAATGTAGTTTTAGATACAAAACAAAACCTTGAAGAACTAACAATACACAGACACATGATGGGAACTTAAAATCATCTACATCATGTAATCAACTACAATAGGTCTATGATTAATGCCGAATTTATAAAGTTTATAGTAATTAACTGGTACACTGGACGCGTTGATTTTGCTACTGAGGTGTATTTAACATGTCGTTTCCTCAAAAAACAAGAGAAGGAACAAAATAACACAAATACCTCTTTCCATGGATCTAAAATGGACTTGTGGAAAAGCACTAAAACACCCTGTTGTTTTTTTAAATGATTTTCAAAGAATGATCAAATCTGATAGAGTCCAACAGAGTCACATAGGATGCGAATACACGTGAGGATTATTGTCCTGACGAGAGGTCGTGAATTCAATCAGAAGTTAGAAAAGTTCTTTAATTTCACTGAATAAAAAGCAAACTGTTTTTGTCATTGCTATAAGTCTTGCGCGGACCCTATTGCAGTTGAGCTACAAAGATGTAAAAAAATTAAAAAGTGATGAACGTGAGGATACTTTTCCCACACACTGTCGTAAAGTAAAATTGTGCAAACAAAGTGCAACAGCTCATTTTCAATTCTGTTCTCTGTGTAAATATGGAAATTCTAAATATGTGTAATGCTGAATTGGGTTGTCAAATCTGCACATTTCTAAAGGCACTTTATTAAAACTACCCTTGAAGGTTGTGTCTACATTATATCGAGAATCAATCGTTTGGGATCAAAAACAGCGCCCTCCAGAATGTTCGGGGCAAAGACAGCACATTTTTGCAGCTTTGCCTCTAAACAGCACCACTGTGGAAATCACAAATCAATATGTTACTGAAGTGCAAGCTTTCAGGTTTAATTTAAGGGGTTTTACAAAAATTATGCATGAGCTGTATAGTATAAAATGGCGTAGTCCCCCTACCTTTCAGATGTTCAAAAATAAATGGAACAATTGACTGACAGATGCTTTTGTGGCAGGTGAGGCCTGCTTCACTGTTATTTAGTGAAAAAGAAAGCAGACATAATATTTGAAGGTTAATCATAATTCAAAGTGTTTCACTGTAAATTTACTGTAATTTTAAAACAAAATCTTGCAGGTGAAGAACGTCGACATTACCAAAGGTTGATTCTGTTCATCTGGACGTTTTCAGTGGGAGAAAAGTTTCGTCACTCATCCAGGTGACTCCTTCAGTCTCAGCTGACTGCAGGTTTCCCCAACCTTATAAATAGCAGGAAATTGGCTGGAAAGGTCCAGCCAATCCAGGAGAGAAGGACAACGGCTGACTAAGAGAAAACCTGTAGTGATCCCATATGTGTCAGGAGTATCGGAGCAGTTGATTTTTTCTAAACACCAGGTCTCTGTGGCTTTTAAACCCCAAAACACGCTGCGCCAAAAGCTGGTCCACCCCAAGGATCGGGTCCCCCGACACAAACAGAGTTACATAGTGTACGCTGTTAAGTGCAGGAGGATTGTCAGGATTTATTCATCGGGGAAACCAAACAACCTCTGGCTACAACACAGAAGAGCCACCTCGTCAGGCCAGGACTCTGCAGTCTATTTACTCCTACAGGCCAGTGACACTCTTTCAATGATGAGGATGTAACATCCTGGACAGGGAGGAACGCTGGTTTGAGGGCGGAGTCACGGAGGCCATTTACGTGAAAAGAGAAAGACCATCTCTGAATTGAGGAGGGGGCCTAAGGGTACATCTGTCACCATCTTACAATGCTGTGATTGCAGCCATTCCCCAACTCTCTGTGAATGGTGCTCATGGTTATTGAGCAGTGGGTTTTGATCAGTGGTTGTTGATCAATGGTCACGAGAATCTGCATGATTAAGATTAAGGAACTGACCTCCCAGCCCATCGTTCCTTCAGTGGGCAGGTTTCAGTCATTATGCAAATGTCCTGTTTATAAGATTGAAAGCTGCAGTCAGCTGAGACTGAAGGAGTCACCTGGTGATGACGAAACGTTTCTCCCACAAAATGCAAAAATCCACAGTGCTCATCCTTTAATAAACACACTCTTCACCAACCTTACAAGGCGAGTTGTGTTCATACAACCTGTAACGTTACTTTGAGTTAGGAGATAAAGATATGAGGTCCATCTCAGTCCATACGTCCATGTGCAAGCACACTTCTCCCACACTACAGAGAGCAGTGGCGCACACTTGTGACATCATTAACATTAACTTAAGTTGTCTTAAAGAGACACCACACAATTGTGACTGTTACACACAGCATCTGCCTAACATGGTGGAGCCAGCATCGTGCCAGTGAAACTGGGTCACTGACAACGTGACTGCTGATAGAAGCAGCAGAATTCATTGTGAAGTGTGCAGCGCTTTATTCTCTGCTCAGACCTAACCAAACGATGCTCAGACAGAAAATGATCAGACAGCACTAACAGTGCAAACAGATTAGGACCCAAATCATACTGAAAAAGCAACCCAACAGTTTCTCAAGGTAAAAGAAACGGGACGTTCTTCCATGCCCAAGTCTCACATGTCTCAACCCAGCAAGCACCAAATCACAACAGCCACCTCAAGGAGCTTTAGGTGTTAAGGTAAAGACCCTGAAACATAGAGAGCAAGCCCCAACAGTCAGCCAAGCAACCAGCAGGGGGTAGGAGAGAGAGCCAGAGCTCAGGACACACTGTGGAAGAGGGCCACAGTTTCATAATAACTGAGGATTAAATCCAAAGTGGTATGTCAGCACATAGAGGGAAATCTATTTTTGTCTTGAGTAAAGATCAAGCTGAGCAACTCAAAGGAAACAACATTTGCTGATGTCCATTGTTTCTAGACTTCAAGCAGACATTGGTTGAAAAATGCAGTCCTTCGTTTTTTAAAGTGTCTTAAAATTGATGTTAAGACATAAATTTATGTTATCCCAGAAATTTTGAACCTCTGAAAATGGGGCTTTGCAAAACAAGTCATTGAATTTTTCTGTTAAACCCTTTAAATTAGAGCTGACTGTCAGCTCATCAATCACAGTTTTTTTTAATTTACAATCCACTGTGGAGTTGTCCAAAGGCAAAACTTTGTCCCAAACATTATGAAGGGCGCTTTAGTAATTTACTAATTTTGGGTAACATCATCTTTAACCAGCATTACCTTGGGAATGTCAACAGCAGGAATGGACAGGTCAAATATGGACAGGTTTATGTTTTTTCTTTTAAACACATGTTACTGAGTTCATATGTAACTGCTGCAATACCATTATTAACTTCTTAAAAGGTAAGACAAATTTAGGCTTGAGTACTTTCTTACAACAATGCCAAACAAAAATGCTAATGTTTCAAAAATACTTCGCTGATGACTGTGCAGCTTACTGGCTTTGTATAAAACAGAGACGAACGTTATGAAAGTAAAAGTTTGCGTTAACAAATGATTTAGTATATTGTTACATTTTTAATGTCAAGTAGCCTTCAAGGATCTTTTTCAAAGATAATATTAGTTTGTGTACAGCTAGACCTCGCCCAATAAAATCACAACACTTTAAACACAAACTCGACTGCTTTTTAATGCAAAATGTTTCGATCCACAATGAGAAACAGCTTTAGTGTTACTTTTATAGGCTATTTAAGTGTGCTCTGCTGGATGTGTTTGCATGATTGTCCTGAAAAGTGTTCTAAGGAAAAATCTTTGGCTTTTGAAATCAGCGCCATCATCATATAAAGTTTTTTTGGTCTATTTTGTCTAAAATGTTACTTTACCACCAAATTCCAGCACAAATGTGTTCAATTTGGTAGAGTCTCACCTGTCTGTACTGCATTAGTGCTTTATCTACAGCATATTTCATTTTTACGAGGAAGCTTTATGGCCTAACTGTTCTTTATAATTCTTCACCGAACAGAATTGAAATTACATCTGCATCTCCACGTATTATATCTCTATTTCTCTATTTAAATGACCAAATACAGAGAGAGAGTGAGACCAGGTAAATAGTGTGTATCTTTTTAGAAATACACTTTCATTTGTAAAAACTAGTTTCCTTGCCTTGGCAAGCTTTAATCTTGACTCTGACTACCTTCTTCTTCTGGTATGCAAATATACGTGAAAGGATGACTGTGTCTGTTTTATAAGAAAGATAAATCTTTAGTTTTACACAGAATTCATCCTGCTTTTTGAGTCGTCACATCCTCAGCACATTTCTAACAAGACAGGCAGTCAGCTTTTCACTCGATAGGTTGTAACCAAAGAAAGTATATCCTCAGCTAAGCCAGTGTGCCAGAAGAGAGTAACGTTGACAGTATCCCTCTGTCTCACACTGCTGTAAGCAATGCTTTCAGCCTGGCCAACCCTATAAACGTCTGCCTCTTCTGCTGCTTCTCAGTCTTACTCATAAACAAGACTCTTTGTTGTTTACTGGTGAACAAAATACTTTGTTACAATGTGACTGCTGACTGCCGGTTAATCCCGTATTCCATGTTTCCTCCACTTTTAAATCAAAATAACTGAAATTTGTTTCCCAGCTGTGACTCAACCAACCACTAGTTTTCATAATGTACCATAACTTTCTACTGCTGTTGTGTAATGAGAAGTCAGTTTGTTAGGTTGATTTTTGTAATCACAAGAAGTCATTGCAGGGAACAACTGAAAAAAACAACAATAAGTTCATTTTATAGTCTTAAATACACACTGAGACATTCAAATCTTTGAAGCATATATTAAATAAGTTGCTACGTATTTTAATCACAATCAAATAAACATTTTGATAAGCTTAAATGTATCTTTTAATAGCAACTAGGGCTAGCTTAGGCAAAGAAATGGATCAAGCTTAGTTACTTTTTGTCATAAAAAAATATATATGAACAAGGTGTTTGGCTCTGAAAAAAATCGTGTATTTATTGGAAAGCGACTGCAGAGAATGTGACCACATTCATTAGCAAACTGTGCAGCTCTGCAACATGTTCCTCTCTACGTTGGTTAACAAGTTTATTAGGCCTCCTGTCAGAATAAGAACAAAACACAAATATTTATAAATCTGTCGAAACCTGTTTACAAATAAATTCATATTGTTATTTATAATAATAAACTAAATTAACATTTTTACACCCAAAATTAATCCAGCACATTGGACTTTCCTAAAAAGTCTAAAATGAATGAATCATAATATTCAACCAGTAAAACTTCTGTTCAGAAATGCAAGAAAAAAAATGTAATTTGGCAACTAAATAAAAAAGTGCATAACAATTATTACCATCATTATTATTATTTTGTTTTTTGTGTTAACCAGTAAATTTGAAAACCCATGGGTAACAACATTAATTATATTTTAACACTTAACATATAATTCTGATTACACAGCTTGTGCATACTGGTGGACTGACCAGCACAGAAACACAGAAAACAAATAATTACCAAGACTTTGGTATAAACGTGACATTTGGTGGTCTAACAAATTTGTTATACACTCAAACTCACAATTTGTTTAAATGCAAACGTTTGGGGTGTTAATTCACTGATACTTGTACAGATTTGGGCATAACATTAACATGTTTTCCATTTTGTGGTCCTCACACATAACTTCAAACTGCACATGTAGGAAATGCAAATGAAGCAGTTTTATCAATGCAAACACAAAAAGCTGCGTAGTGTTAGGCAAAGTTTGCAGATCTCCACCTAAAACTTATTTCCTTATTAACAAACTAAATCGACATAATCACAACAATTTGGTTGCTGTTGAGAAAACAGCCATGATTCTTCGGTATGCTAGCTTCTGTAAAAGACAGTGGTTGCACAGTCAATACACACGATTTTGTATTTAGTTATTTGCAGGATCCTGTGCTTGGAGGTTAGAAAACTACAGAAACATACACACAACCTAAGGGATTTTCATTGTCCATGTTCCAGTGGTTCATTGCTACTTTTGGACAATTAGATATTTAAAAAGCCGTTTGTCAGTTTAAGAATTACGACACTTTACAGCTGACACTGGCACAAATCACCAGCAAGCACAAATCAAATGACATATTTAATTGTTCGGACAATAGGAACAAAATATTTTAATATCAATTCAGTCAGCTTAAGATTGGCTTCAGCACCTGTGCTGCTTTCAAGCCTGAGGATATGAATTGGGGACAGTATATTGAACGACTAAGTCATAGATCAGACAGGCTTCCATCGTTTTCATGCCTTTTCTTTGCTTAGACTCATTTACGCAGTAAATACCACACAAAAAGAATATGTTCAGGCGATTTCGTGCTCATGACTGAGCCGTGTGTGCAACAGGAAAGCTGGAAAAAGTGCCAAATTTCATGCTGAACTGGTTATCTGAATGAATTTATGAAAGAGCGGCAATTTTTGTTGTTGTTGTTGTTGTTTTCAATGCAAGACTTGTTTGAAAATTCATTTAAACTTTGCCTGGTTTGTTAAATAACCTATAATAACCTATTTAATTTGAGGTCAGTTATATCACTTTGTCTTAAAGATGTGAGGATTGTTTACTTAGTATACAAGTAAATAAACAAAGACAAAGGCATTATAGGGCAAAGTATTATATTAATGTATGTTTTATGAATTGCTGTATATGCCATTAAGTTAGTGGGTAAGCAACATGCACTTTAATTGTCTTTGGCAATAATAGCTAAGCTCCCATCATATGTAAAGCAGTCTCAACCTCACGTTCTTGTCACACATCTCAATGTGCAAAAACAATGATGCAGCGTCATAATGTAAAACGTCAAAACTCTGTCAGTCTGTTCCTTCGAACGTGAACCACGTCACAGGAGACATGTAGAGCAGTTACACATGAAAATGAAATCATATATTTTATTCTCTAAACAGACTAACAGATTAACAGAACAAACATTGTTTAACGTGTGCTGAAACTATGATGCAGGTTTGGGTTTATTATAAAACCAGGAGATAACAAAATATACTCGTACATTTAGTGTTGTAGCTACTTTATGTGTGTGTGATTCCATTTTGTGAAACCCAATAAGTTTTCATTTCAGAGGAAAATATTATTCTTTTTACTCCCGTACATTAACAGCTGTGTTGTCATTAGAAACCTTGAAAACTAATAATGTTACATGCAAAATAGAAATAAGATACATTTTTAAGAAGTTAGATTAGCAATTGTGATGCAAAAATGTGTAGTATTCAAAAAACCTTTTCTTTTCATGTGTTCAGTGATGCAAATCTTGACTATATGTACTTTTCAGCCTTCCCTGTGCTTCATTTATATTGCTTGCTTAAACATGTCTTGAATGATAAGGCCTGGGACCTCTAGAATGACATGAACAAACCTTTCTCATTTGTTGTATTTTAAGTAAAGGCAAGTAACGAGTCTGTGTTTTCTTCGACATTATTTTTCTCTTTCTGTTTAAGATGTTTTTAAATACTCTGAGGATTAGCGAATAGCTGATATCTGTTAAGACATAGTTCCACATTTGAAGGAGTCGTGTTATTTCCTGTCTTTAGAGAGTGAGGTGACAGGAGTTTAAATTAAAACACAATTTAGCTGGCTTTATTTTAAGGCTACAAACATCAAGCACATCTATAAACGGAAAAGCTTTCTGAAGGTCATTTGCTGCTTTTTGTTTGTGTTTTCTAATTTTCAGTCTTATAAGCAGCTTGTTACAAAAACACATATTTTCCCTTCTTTAGTCAAATCTACAAAAAATACCAAAGATAAAAAGGTTTGATGGATGTAACATTGTATTTTTATACCTGCAAAGGGATTTCTACAGCGCTGGACAAAAACTTCTTAGAACCTAACTGGTGATGTGTTTATTAAAGTATGCTGGCATGTATACCAACACAAGGAGGGTGGATCTGAGTAGATACACTAACCCAGAGCTATCTACAACAATGCTATTTATACAGGACACAAAAAGCAAGAGTGGAGCAACTTAGAAGAGTGGAAGGGACGCTAATTATATGCAAAGAACAAAAGGTAAGTGAAAAAGTGTCCGGGCAATGACCATGAGGTATGCTGAGTGAGGTGGGATAGAAGTCCTCTCATTACATCTGAGAGAGAGACAACAGGACTTAATATCCAGGTAATAGAGCGCTATAACATCTATCTGCATGTGATCATGACAACAGTTAATCCTGCTCAAATCTAATCACAGTATTATTAAGAAATAAAGAATAAATATGATGAGTAAGAAAATTGGCACTGTTATGGCAACGATGTGTCCCTGTCTCTGTGTGTGTTTGGGAGCATGGTAGATATGGTGTGTGTGTGTGTGTGTGTGTGTGTGTGTGTGTGTGTTAGAGAGAGATTGTAAAAGACAGTAAGATGTAAGAATCCCTGACTTTTAACATGATTTTTAAAAATAAGTTGAGTCTACTGTGACTGACAGAGTAAGGTGAGGAAAAGCATTCCTGTGTAACTGAGCTAAAAAGAAATCATGTTAAAATGATTAAAGATGATTTTAATGAAGTAACCTCTGCTGTAGTTAAAGTGGTGAAAAGTCAGAGAGAGAGGATAATGTGTCTGGACACTGGGTGATTGTCATCTCAGGAGATGTGACTTTCAGAGAGAAAGAGGGGAGGAGGAAGACGAGGGTGCATGTGGGCGAGTATAAAAGAATATGCCTAGGAACATTTGGGGTTTCCTTACATGAGGAAGAGGACATAAGCGCTGCCTTGGGACTCCACAGCTGGAAATTACAGCAAGAATTGCTAGAGGAGCAGCCATCGCCCGAACACTGTGGACTCACACAGTAGTTTTATATCTGTGTCTGCTCATTGTTGCCATGTTGGCGTATAACCTCAAAGGAGTTTTCCACTGGATTACAGCTTCCAAGGATTTGCCTCCTTTCCTATTTCAGTGTATCTACAAGGAACAGAGATAACTGTGTCGTGGCCAAAGCCCTTCTCTCCCCAACCTCCCTCCTCTCAGCATCAGATCAGACCTGGAGGGGCGTGACTGGGACCTGATCTGAACTGGAGCAGTGCTCTGTGTGCAGGGCGTGGTCTGCAGGGGAGGCAGACTCACCTGCATGGCATACAATACAATACAACTTTATTTATATAGCACATTTAAACAAAGTGCTTTACACTAGAAACAGCATCTGCACTCACACCTCGCCGGCCTAAAGTCTGTGCTGACTGACTGTTGTGGTTGTTGTTGGTATGTGTCCGGCAGTGAGCTGCAGAGATGTAGCCGTGTTGTGTGTAACAGCAACCGTGGTTTATAAAAGTATGCTGAAAAGCATGAGCGAGTGGTCGTGTCTGCCGTGCGTCTTTCACACTCTGTTATTGGACTTCTGTGGAAACTACAGTTTTTCCATAATGAACACCATGTTTGAACATAAGGGTGGCATCATATCATCAGATCTGCTGTCATATGTCGTGGACAATTGGGTGAAGAGAGGGGCGGGGCTGTCAACTGATCACCACCTGGTGGTGAGTTGGATCGGGTGGCAGGGAAGACGCTGGACAGACGTGGCACGTCCAAAGCTATAGCAGGCCTCTGCTGGGGACGCCTGGCAGAGGCCTGAAGAGCTTTGGTGGTATTTTTATGGAGGCTGGGGACACTGAACGGACCATATTCAGCACCTCCATTGCTGAGACTGCTACAGTCAGCTCCTGTCACAGTGGTAACCCCTGAACCAGACGGTGGACACCAGAGAAGGGGGCCATCAAGCTGAGGAGAGCGTTGAATCAGGCTTGGTTAGCCTACAGGACTTTGGCGGTAGCTGATGGGTACTGGCAGCTTAGCAGAATGCGGCTCAGGCAGTGGCTGAAGCAAAAACTCGGGTGTGGGAGGAGTTTGGTGAGGCCAAGGGAAAAGTTTAGATGCCTTAAAGCCATCCTGACAAAACATCAGGCAATTCAGGGATAGAAAGTGGTGCTCTGCATGCTGAAGTGGCAGTTCAGCCCTTTGATTCATGTTACAGCAGCTCATGAGTGAATGAACATGGTGCAAGTATTTTAAAAGTACACTTTTCCTAACACTTAAATTTACTTGAGTAGGGTTAGAGGCTGCCACGTCAGCATGCTGTCAAGTTCTATACTCTTGTTAATGACTTACGGCAATAATTTTATTCAGGTGTGTTGCAACAGGGACACATGGAAAGGTTGCAGGACAGCAGCCCTCGAGGACTGGAGTTAGTGACCCCTGCTACAAAGGGACCCTTTGTAGGGTCTCAGCCTTTGTCAGTGTTAAAAGGATCATACCTATACTGCAGCAAGCCACTAGGGGGCAACTGTGATATTTTATCCATATTTATGAGGCTGTCAAGTGAGGAAACTGATGCCACTGGAAGACTGACATCCAGGCCGCTGGTGACGCGAAGGCTGCTCTAAGTGCCTTTTGGATGGCTTGTCCCCAAAAGTATGACAAATATGTATGAAGCTTATGTGTAAATTCAATTAGAAAGATCTATGGCCTACATCTGTCCGCTCTCAGGTGCTGCTGGATGAATCTAAGGTTTATCACATTGACTTTCTCACAGTGTCAAGCTGTTTGTGTGTCCAGGCTAATCACCTTCTCCAGGCCAATCAGCATCCATGCTGTGTTCTCGAGATCTTACTGTGCATCTGTCTTTTGCACACACATTTTGTCCAATCCACCTCATCTCCACCTCTCATCACTCAAGCTCCATTCAAGCCACCTTCATCTCCACCACCAGCATGTAGGCTCGGGGGGATCCTGCTCTAATCCTTTTCACAGCTGGAGCTCCGTTCTGCTGAGACGGGCCATCGGAGTCTGTTATCTTTATGGTTATATATCTATATTCTGTTCATCAACAAATGATGGTGATTCTGTTGCTGCTGCTGTTGTAAATTTGGTAGAATAAAAATGAAATTAATTTGGTGAGTCAACAGCAAAGGATGAGGGGCAGTTTTACCAAGGTTCATCCTCCAGCACAAACTCCGAGTTATTTGACAAATGATGAATTTGTCCTTGTGAACTTTAGGTTACATGAGCAGTAAACCCACAGAATAATCGGAGACCTTTTTTTTTCTCGGTGATAAACTATAGAAATATATTCGTTTGAGCAATACAGTCTTTCAGAGAATGTTCTATAGTTCTTTCAAAGCATACTTGCTGTAGTCCTTTGCTGAGACTTGTTCAACTAAACTTAATCTTTCATGGTGCCTCAGTTCTCCAGAGCTGATGTTGCCAGCTTTTGTCTTCTCTCCGCATCAGTTTCTATCTTTCCTGTCTTTCTGTGATCGTTTGAGGTTGTCTGTGCTCCTGAGTGACACCCATTCCAGGTAGACATTATTTGGCACCTTAGCTTTTTGCCTTAAAGGAACTTTCTTTGTTGCTTCCTGTGTTCAGACCGTCCCTGGGTTTCCTCCTTTTACCTCTGGGGTCCCATTTCCCCTGCGATTTTGTAGATGTCCTGTTGAAGCACTGGGAGTAATGCACTGAACTTTGATTGTCTCAAGGTCTGCTCTTGAGTCCACTCCATCATTTATAACTGCCATAATTATTACATCATTATTGCATGTGTGTTTTGTTTAAATACAATTTTAAGTAAGCCTATTTTTATGAATAATAATTTATTTGTGTTAACACTACATGAGAAAACGCAAATATGTTTACATTTTGTGTTGCCTGGGGGCCTGTTTTAGTGTCGCACTGCATTCCTGCCAGGAGTCAATATTAAATGTGGGAGGAGTTTACAGTCCACAAAAAAATGAATTATGCTTAACCCTTGTATGGTGTTCGGGTCTGTGAGACCCGTGTTCAGTTTTTTTCAAAAGAAAAATTAAACAATTAATTATTTTTTCACGTGTAAATGTGTTGTGTCTTTCCACTCACTCCACTTGATTATAACTGATTTATTTATAACATTTTATATAAAAGAAAAACGAGAAGCACATTAATTCATAAATGTGATCTAACAAAGGTAAAGGGAAAAAATTAACCATGTTTGCTGTTCATATGTCTTGTAATTGGGATGAAGTAAACATCTGTTGAGTAATTTAACATAAAATTGTTTGATAGTGTTAATTTGGAAAGCCAAAACTCTTGCGGGTCCACCAGACCCATGAACACTGGCTGAGTAACAAAAATACGAACACCACACAAGGGTTAAGGGGACATGGACCGCAGATCTAAGTCAAGAAGAGCTTTGCTCTGCAAACTGACTCATTCCCTCTTTGTTGTGTGCAGCAAGGTATGTTTGTTTATTTGTTTATTCTGCGTGGCACACGTTTATAGTTCAATTTGTGCCGTCTGTATGATGTGATGCATGCTTGTTTGTACAATATGATGCATTTTGCACAGTTTGATGGTGAATCTGATGACAGTGATGTTAAAGTGCCAGGTAGCAATTAAATTAATCAGTAACTTGAAAATCCTAGTGTCATGTATTTCTTGGAGGGAGTGATAATTGAACTTGGACCTGCTGAAGTTTCTGTAACCTGCCCGCACTCGATTGTCAAGATGACAATCACAGATAAGACACTCTTTAGCATTAAAGACACACAAGTCTAACAGTGTGTTATGAAGAAATCTATAAGACAGACACTGACATTCGTCCTCTGAAGAATAAGACTCTGAATTCCCTAATAACAATGTATGAAGATGCTCTCCTGGAGTACTCAATGCAACACGCCGCATTCACCCATACTATTATCTATACTTTCAGTGCTTTTTAACTGACATTCATATTCTGACAACCTACAACCTACAATTACTACATAATTCCATTTGTTCATTCATAGTTTTGATGCCTTCAGTGAGAATCTACAGTGTAAACATTCATGAAAATACAGAAAAACCATTAAATGAGAAGCTGTGTCCAAACGTCTGACCGGCAGTGTGTGTCAAACACTACGTAACAATATGGCAAAAACCACAAGGATTTTGGAAAAAGCAAGGCACGTCCTGTACAATAAAACATTGCACACACACCTTACTGCACACTGTAAATTATTGTGTTGGAATCTGGGACAACACTTAGAAGAGTTCTCTACAAAAAAGATACACAATGCAAAAAAGAGCAATAAGAATTATGCATAATGTTTGGTTTCGTGAACGCACAAATAATCATTTTTTAAACTCACAAGTTATTAAATCCATGGAATTGATTTGAATTTAAAACCGCACAGGTGACGTTCAAAGTAAGTAATAATATCCTTCAAAGTAACTTTCGAATGTATTTCAGAATAGTCTTCAGACAGAACGACTTTTCAAAATAAGATTACCCATCAGACCAAAAGGTTACTCAGGAATGTGCAATAGTAATTTTCTTCTTTTTGTTTTAAAGCACTGACCTATTGTACCTCTCTCCTTATTCATGACGTTAACCTGTGGTGTCATTGGAATGTTGTGGTTATGCTGCAAAGCATATATGTGTTGGTAAGGAGGGTGGGGGTGGAGACGGGGAGGAAAGGGACTCGTAGGGTTTGGGTTTGGGGTAATGTTCTCGATATGTTGTATGTTTGTGGTGTGCTGTATAAGACAGTTTCCCTTTGTTCTAAAACAAATAAATATTGCATTACAAGTTTACTCAAACCTATCAAACAGCATCATAAAATAGATTAGACTAATAATCAACTCATAAAGTGATATTTTAACGTTGGAGTTTTGCATATGTTACATCAGTGTAACATCAGCGTTAGTAATAAGCGATGTGATCACGTGATTCCGCATGGATTTCCTAAAATGTAACAAATTATGTTACTTTTCACTGCGCTAGAGGATACTTTTATTCTGAAGGATGCAGAGAGGAAGTGTTGTCGTCGCTGTTAGGAAGCGTCATTTTTCCTGCTTACCTTCTTACGCGTAGCTCACAGCTCAGTTGGGAAACTGACAGAGAAGCCAGCAACACGCCGGCGTGACAACCGCAGCGTTCGGTAAGATATGAGACGTGACGTGACGTGACGTATGCACCTAAAGGCTTATTCAAGTGAAGACTTTACTTTTATAATGTTGGGGAGACCTGCAGTCAGCTGAGACCGAAGGAGTTACCTGGATGCGTGACGAAACGTTTCTCTCGATGAAAACGTCCAGATGACCAGAATCAACCTTGAGGATTTCCTTTCGTCACTTCTCTAGTTTTGCACACCTGCCAGTCCACAGCAGGTGACGCTGAGCACAACGCCGTGGAACTCCTTCACGTGCATTAGCGGGTCCAGACGCCGTTAGCGTTGAACTTTGGTCCGCGTTTGGCAGCTGATAAGTTACAAAAAGGTATAAAGGTCACGCTGGTCTTTGATCGTCGGTGATGTTCTTGAGCCGTAAAAAAGTCCGTCTGTGCGTCCGATATCAACACGAAAGAGCTTATTTGAAGTGCAGTAGTCATTGTTGATGTGCTAGCTGTAAAACATTTGCTAAAGACTTTGGTCAAATCTACAATCAGACTGTGTGCAAATACACACTCAGTGAATGCCACAGTAGGCCTCCCGTGGGTGACTGACCTGTACCTGCATAGCGTCACTAAACCAACGAAGAAAAAACTTGTCATTAAAATTATACTTTAAATCAAGCGCGTGTGCAGTTTAAGATAAGATAAGATAGAACTTTATTAATCCCTCGGGTGGGTCCCTCTGGGAAATTCGATTTCCAAAAATGACTGCACCGACAGAAGTTACAGTTACAGAATATTTTATATATATATATATATATATATATATATATATATATACACACACACACAGACACATATAAATACAGAGACAAATATAAATAAAATATACGAAGGGAATAAATAGGAATAAAAAATAAAAATACAAGTGAATTGCACATTTCAAGTATTGAGGTCTATTGCACCATTGACTATTTACAAAAAAGTATTGCACAAGGTATTGTACAATACTGTGCAATATTGGTATTTAGTTATCAGGTATTAATGCACAATTTTGAACCCAGCATTACATTTATGTTATTGAATCTTCAAGGCCACTAAAATGTGTACATTAATGCATTTAATCTGACTTGTACACTTTCTTAAAAGAAATATCTGATACTGCGCTTCAGTCAGCTTTCATCACAGCACAGGACCTGTCTTAGTAAGGCCTCTGACTCTGGACTCATCTCTGTGCTTGTGCTTGACCTCACTGCAGCATTCAGTACTGTTGAGCATAATATTTCAGTGCACACATTAAAGTGTGCTTTCACAGGGTCCAGTGCTAGGACTAGTTCTGTTCATTTACTGTCCCATTTTCTTCTGTCTTGTATCTCTTCAGAGTGCACAGTGCCTTAAAACATGATGAACCGTGACGTGGCTGACCTCCCCAGCGGCCCGCTCGATGTCTACAGGAACAAAGCCTCCTTCAGCTGGAAGGACATGGTCCGCTTTATAGATGGAGAAGATGTATATCTATTCAAGGTAACAGCACAGGCTGTACTCATGGCATTGTGTATTAAACAGCGTTTGCGTGAGATCAGGAAAATCATATGGTAAGCCTAAACTGTTGTAACTTGCCACTGAGAAGCCAAGAGATTTTCACTTGGAGCATAGACAGGATGATGTATTTACATCCTCACCTTTAACTATTGCGTTTTCACTTCTCTTAGAATAAATCATCACACTTCTCCATGATTCTGCTTCTGAGCACACACACACACACACACACACACACACAGGTCCGGTGCAGCATCATATCTTGTGGACAGAGATATGATGTTGTTCCTGAGACATGCTGGGGCTACTCTCCTAGCTTGAGGGCCATTGCACCGACTGGTTCGATTACCACTGGGACCACCGTTACCTTCACCCTCCACATCTTCTCGAGCTCTTCTCTGAGCCCTTGGTACTCCTCCAGCTTTTCGTGTTTCTTCTTCCTGCTGTTGCTTTTGATTCTTACTGCTGAGATATCTTTGAAGCATTGAAAGGTTACTCACGGTTTATCATTATTCAGAGTGTGGCCTTCTGTGAAGGAAGATTTGAAGTTGAACATCACACACACACACACACACTCACTATTATGCAATATAAAAAGTGACATACACTTCTAATTTCAACAGCAAGGCACACTTACAGAAAACAGTAAAGTGTGAAATTACTGCCTACGTTAGTAAACAGTGGTGCCAACTGGTGGATGAATATAAAAATGAAATATTTAAAGTGAGTAGTCCATCCATCTATCCAATTTCCTCTGCTTATCCTGGGCTGAGTCCGCATCGCTCCAGCTGCAGCACCACTGCGTCTGTTGATCCCCTGCTCCCATCACTCGTGAACAAGACCCTGAGATACTTAAACTCTTCTACTTGGGGCAGCAACTCGTCCCTGACCCGGAGTGGGCATCTGGGAAAAGCCACACAAGATCTGAGACCACCCAAGTGGAACATTTTGCTTCTTCCATTCAAATTATGAACCGGTCCCCCTATAGTTGGAGCACACCCTTCGGTCTCCCTCCCTGCCAATGGGAACTGTCTCCTCAGGTACCGCCCCCGTATCTCCACACAATATTGGAGAGGTGTGTTAACCAAGACAGCTCTACAACATCCAGAACCTTCAAGAACCTCAGTGAACCTCATCCACCCGAGGAGCTCTGCCACTAAGCATTTGTTTAACTGCCTCAGTGACCTCACCCGTCCTGGAGGATGAGTCGCCCCCTCGTCCCCAGACTCTGCTTCCTCTATGGAGCATGTGTCCGTGGGATTAAGGAGGTTCTTTGAAGTATTCCTTAGTGTTCCTAAAGTAAGTAGTCCAAAATAAAATCTTAACATAAAGGATAAGTTGATGTTAAGATGAATGTGGGATTCTTGTACGTTCTTGTTACCATTTCCAGGCTGAAGAACAACCTTTGAATTTGCTACATCTGTGCCGCTCGTAATGCCTTCCTCTTTGGCTAACACTTTAGCTTCTTGCAGCTCTTCTTCAAACGCTGGCAGTTTTCAGAGCAGGGCTCAACTTTCATCTGCAGAATTATGCGACAAATACTTTTCAATTATGAAAGCTCAAGCAGCTATCAGCTTAGATTTAACTTTGTGATATTGACATTTTTCATCCTAAACAACTGTATTATACAATGAATGTCATGCAAACAAGATCACATGGAGACATTTCACCTCTTTTAATGTTCATATTCTTTTCCATTAAGCCATGGCTATCAACTATGCAGCATTTTGTCAGGTGGATTTCACTTTGTCTTACTCTGTCTGGTCCTTTCCACATTACAGCAACATGTGTTCAGGACACTGGAGAACGACCCTCTGTTTGCCCGTCAGCCTGGTGAAGATGTCCCCATAGAGAAAAAGAGAGAGTTGACCTTTCTGAGGTATCTACTTGGTAAACTACAGCTGAAGTTATGTAGCACCTGTCGTGTCCTCTGTTCTGTAAGTCGGTACTTTCTAAAGACAATAAAACTCCATATGAAAATTCACAGAATGAAGCAGCTGCTTCGGTACAACTTTGTCACCAAGGAAGAGGCGATGGCCAATCCCTGGAAAGCGATGTACCTCGACGACTGTCTGGGCATGTATGACTGGGCCTTGGTTACTAAGCTCTTCCTCAGCCTGGGGGTAATTGTGTTTGAGTAAAATGTCCTCACACAGACACACAGAGTGTATGTTATATGAGATGACTAAGATTGTGTTTCTGAGCAATGTTAAGACGGTTTATGACTGGCAAAGCCACAGCTGTTTTCACTCTAAAACAAGCAACACTGTAATTTTAAACCATAGAACGTGTGGTTTGTTTGTTTGTTTGAATTTCCACAAACATTGGGAAGTTTCTAGTTTGTGGATTGAGCCACTATTATTATTCTCCAGGATGCATTTAGCAAAACATCACTAAAAGGGTATTCTGCATAAAGATCGGTTGTGTTAAAATCAGTTTTTAAAATTGGGGGAAAGCTTTCATTTGTTTAATATCTTCACATAGCTGTTATTATTTGTTTTTCTTTTATCGTGTCATTCAGTTAGATTCAAAACCTTTTATGTTTCAGATGTTTGGAGCAACTGTTGCCAACTCAGGGTCAAGCAGACATAAGAAATTTGTTGAAAACACCGAAGACCTGAGGGTAAGACAGCGAATCCTGAGTAAGAGGAGGAAGGAGTCGACTGCTCACTGTCTGCTATTGTGTTCATAAAACTTTTACATATGTGCTTATAGATCTTTGGATGCTTTGCATTGACTGAGTTGAGCCATGGCAGTAACACCAGAGCCATGAGGACCACGGCCAAGTATGACCCCTCTACTCAGGTCAGTACACTCTGAAAACACACACACACACACCACCTTGCAGGCAGTCTTTATCTGGATGGGTTTTGGATGTCATTCCTGGGAACTGCTGGAGCCAACTTCCCATTTTTGGGATTACTGCACCAAATGCTCAGAGTACCACAGGAACCACTTCCTGGGGATTTTTGATATCAGCCACTTTTTCTGTCTGCTGGTTGTACATGCCATGCAGGGGCCTCTTCTTCCATGATGGTTCCACTTCTCGCTCTTCATCTTTCTTGGGTTTCTGCTGCCTGAGGAATTCACTAAACACATAATCGGATGTGGCCATCTTCCTAATGTACTCATGGATCTTTGTAGTTTCATCTTGAAAAGTGTTTTTTACACACAGTAGCCCATAGCAACCTTACTTCGCCTTAGCGTGTAGTCTCAGGGTGCTTTGGAGTGAAACCCTTCATGCATGCTGAGGTCGGGCTTGTCCTCCTTTGACTAGCTGATTATTCCCCGTTTTTGTTACCTTCCAACTACACTTCTCATGTTCGAATGACATTCCAGTGTCATTGCTGTAGATCCTAGTGGTATAGATCAGTTAATCAATGTCTCGTGAACTCTTGGAGTACAGTCATCCATGTAGAGGAGGTGCCTGACAATTACTCCATGCCGTAGTCGGTATCCATAGCCAGATTTGATGACTTCACCGAGGGGGTTCAGGCTTATGAAGAACAGTGGGGAGAGAGCATCTCCTTGGTAGATCGTGCACTTGATGCCACTTGCGCTATTAGCTTGAAGTTGGCCTCTAGTGTTGTTCTTCACATCCCCACTGTAGGTTCTGAGGGTCCCCTTGATCCCTAAGAATTCCAGGATCCATGTGTGGAGCATTGAGTCATTGAGGCTTTCTTGTAGTCAATACAGGCGGTGCACAGGTCGGTCAGTCTGGTCTTACAGTCTCGGGCTACTGCTCTGTCTACCAGTAGCTGCTGTTTCGCCTTTCGTTAGCCCTTCTGAGCATGTCTTTTCCATAGCAGCTGGTTCATTTGTGCTGCCAGGTGCTCATGGCGTGCAGTTTGCTTCTTCAGCCAGTGGGTTTGGATCATCAGGGCCTGGTGTTATCCAGCTGTTCATGCTGAAGACTCTTTCTTGGATGTTTGCCACTGTGATGGTTACTGGATCCTGTTCAGGAGGTTGCTGTGGTCTGCTCTTATGGTCACTGAGCGTTGTTGTTAAGTATCGTCCTTCTCCCATATGGTCTTCCAGTATTGCTCGGTCTCCAGGATTGGTAGGTGAAGGAAACGGTTTCCAAGGCCTAATCCGTGGATCGACTTCCTTCGAGGCGTGGACGTCTATCAGCAGAGAATGTACCTTCACCTATCAGCAGAGAATGTCCCTTAGTCTGTAACACAGTCAAATATATTCTCAAGTAATATTCAAGCATGCCATTCAGCGTGTTAGTACGAGCTCGGGAGCAGCTTGGGAGAACAAGAAAACAGAGACTGCTTCAGATTGTCTTCCCAAATTGACTCAACTTTATTCACAAGTACAACAGTTTATATAGAGGGTAAAATTCATGAGACAGCAGATTATCAGTTTAAACCAGTACAGACCAAGATAAGGCAGCGTCTTCCTGCCCATGGGTGAAGAAGCATCCTTTGTGTAGTTTATTAGTTCAATTGTGATTATCTCAGCGACATATTTTCAAGGCACAAAATAAAGAGTTCTTACATTAGTGAAATCTGAAACAAACCATTTGGCCTTCAACAGGCGTCTAAAAGATTAAGAAACTAATGTAGCTGAGGGAGTGATCTCTGTGGTATTTCAACCTTGTACCAGCCTGTGATTCTCACACATCAATTCTTGGGTCAAAGAGAAAAATAACTGAAACAAAGGGGCCTTATTGAATGACAGAGTTTTCCTGCATAATGTCACTATAAAACAATATCCAGTAAATGCTCCCATGGTGCTAAAATACCTAACAGTAGATATTTTCTCATACTGCCTCTCCTACTGCTGATCTGATCGAGCAGTCTTGGTTTGGTGGTCGCCTGGAAAATGGCATTTGTCTGACTGCACTGTGGTTACGGTGTGGGGCTCTGCCCTGTAGATCCAGTTCAATTCAATTTTATTTATACAGTGGCAAATCACAACGACAGTCGCCTGAAGGCATTTAATACTGTAAGATAAAGACCTTACAATAATACAGAAACCCCCAAAATCAGACACCCCTGATGAGCAAGCACTCTGGCAACAGTGGGAAGGAAAAACTCCCCTTTACAGCTACACCCTCCAGAAATGCTTCATCTGGGCTCTTATCTAGAAGTTGCTAAGCTTTCTCTTCCACTTCCAACCAACCACATTACATTTTAAGACTTTTATATAAGTTTGTTAAAGTTGTGAGCTTAATTTTAACTGTCGACTTTTGGCCGTTTCATGCGATCATGTCATAAAATAATGAAATCAAATAAAATTTTAATTTAAAATTATGAGGGCATTTGAGAGCGCACCCCTTAGGTCATACAGTGTAAGTCTCTAATAGCTGACTTTTCATTTGACTAATTGAGGGTCGCATGGAGGAATTTTAATTTCTCCTCACTTGAACTGATTTCTGTTTCTCTTCTGTAGGAGTTCGTGATCAACTCTCCGGACTTTGAGGCTGCAAAGTTCTGGGTGGGGAACCTGGGAAAGACTGCTACCCATGCTGTGGTGTATGCTCAGCTCTACACACCTGATCAGGTGTGCCACGGACTGCACTCTTTTGTTGTCCCGGTGAGTTCTGGTGAATTTGAATATCTTTAAAGAAATGGCTGCTTGCATCACAAGGTACAAGGTAACTATCAGAAAGTCCAAGAGCTTTTGTGTTGTCAGGTAGCTATTCAAATAAGACCATCAACTACAACAGTGTTTAGAGCCATAGGAGACCTCACAGCTAAGTTTCTATTAACTGATAGGGATGTGAAGCTCACTACTGCTGTTTTGACACTGTGTCGAGCTTCTGAGGTGCTGATGTTTCAGTGTGGTTCAAATCATCCAGCTCACGCGACTCAGAGCGAACTAGATTTCGGTGCGCTTCAGCAGAGGATGATTTAGCTGATGGACGTGCATGAAATGGACTGTAACATTTGATCAGAATTAGACCCTGTAAACAAATGTTTGTTTTTCTGAAGAAGGAAACAAATTACATTTTTTCATTTAAATATAATTTTAAATTAATTAAAAATAAAAGTTAACACATGCCAGCTACTTGCTTTACTTGACAGTGTGTAGAGGAAACCTGATGACATGAGCTCCTAGAAAGTTCTGAGGGCTGTGAGCAAGCTAACAAAAAACCTGTGTTTATACTTAATATTATCATTTATGTTTTATTTTAGTGAGTTATTGTGAGCAACACAAATGTTAACAGAGGGAGGATTTTGCTGAAGCACTCTGTTCATTACTGGTGATGGGAATTGATAAGAATGTAGTGATTCTGATTCCATTATCAATATCAGTTATCAGTTTGATACCTGTTCTCTTATCGATTCTCACTGGGTTCTTGTTCACTTTGTTTTGAGAGTCACCGCCGTTGCTAAGCAGCAGGAAAGAAATGACAGTCATGCAGATTAATTCCATGCTGTGGGT
Source organism: Copadichromis virginalis (assembly GCF_057382275.1). NCBI lineage: Eukaryota > Metazoa > Chordata > Actinopteri > Cichliformes > Cichlidae > Copadichromis > Copadichromis virginalis. Next base: position 7,525,302 of record NC_140620.1, read on the forward strand.
CAGATGTGTGTCCACGGTTGTTGAGGTGTTTACCTTCTTTGTTGTGATTAGAGTTGTTAATTAAAAACGCCATTATTACACGTTTCACAGAACACTTTACTTAAAAGTAATGCAGTATGATACTTAATTACTCCTGGGAAAAGGTTATTTATTATACTACTTGTTACATAAGTTGCTCTATAAAAAAGCTAACAATAAAAAATAACAACGAGGCTACAACTCCACACGCCAGCACAAATCTTCCATCTCTAAGGTCTTTGTCTTAGTAGAATTCAAAGCTGACTGCAAAAAGAAAAGATGGCTGCTGGGCTCGGCATTCATTCAGCTTTCACTCTGTGTTCTTAGCTAGCTTTGCGTTAGCATGCTCTATTAGCAGATGCTTGCCAAAGTAGTGTGAGGAGTTTCCCACTTTACCGTTTATCTCATCCTTTTGTGCAATAAATGTAAACGTCCATGTCCACGCTCTAGACTGTGTCGCTGTTTTCCTCCTCTGACCCGCGGACTGAAATCAGCTGATTGTAGTGCGAGTGCTAGAACTGGATCGATAGGCAGACTAACAAGTCCAAGGAATTGGACTACTGGGAACTGGTTTTCTCAATTCCCATCCCTGTTCATTATGGTTGCAGCAGGCTCAATATTTTCTTGCCTTGTTTGTGCGGGGATTTCCCCAAAGTGTGTGGTGGTCTCCATTATTGACAGTCTGGTGGATTAAGTAGCTTTGTTAGGAATTGTGCTGGACTTGTCTGTGTTACGGTTTCACAGGGTTGCAATAGCCAAATTGGCCAGCAGGTGTCACTGTGGAGATGGGATTCAGATTGTTTTGAAACCTCCGTACACGCCTCGCTCTGCCCATCACTAGTACCTGATCATTGTTCAAGCTCAGATGGCGTCCCTCAAGTAGCTTTTTTTTCAGCTGCACCACAGCAGATATCTGCCTCCGTCTCACCCCGTCCCAAGCATCCTCTCGTTACAGCAGCCCTCTACATGTCTTCTCTTACTGGAGGACATGTAAATCTTTTCCGTGGTTCCTCTTTTCCTGTTGCTTGCATGTCTGTCTAATTTTGTCTCCAGAATGCTTGACCTGTGCTGTCTCTCTAATTTATGTCATTCCTAATTTGGTCCATTCTCTTCACTCTCAATAAAGAAGCCTTAGTATCTTCCACTCTGCCACCTCCAGCTTGTCATCCTGTCAGCAGGTCTCACTTCCACCAGATAAACCTTTCCTTTTCACTCTTAATGCTATTCTTCTGTCACAAATCCTCATGTCAACCTACCCTGCCTGGACTCTGCTATCGCTCACTTGTGCGCTGTGCATAACCTGCAACGTGGGCTGCACGGCCCTTACAGAAAGGAAGATGCATACAAAAGACTATTTAATTTAAATAAAAGCAAAATGGTGTGTTATTTTCATTATTTCTTAAAAATGATAACTGTCTGAAAAGACTTGAGAACACCACGATTTCTAAAAGCGTTAGAAATCATGTATGATCAGCAGAGTTGGTCAAATAAAGTCATACTGCAGGTATCTTATACTGTGTGTTATTTTCAGCTGTTTGTGTAGATTTGTGTATTATTTGACACACAGCCAGTTAAGCTGTAATCACTCTGCTCCAGCTGAGAGATCCCAAGACCCTGCTGGCTTTGCCTGGTGTGCTGGTCGGAGACATGGGGAAGAAGCTGGGTCAGAACGGACTGGATAATGGGTAGGTGACTGCAAATGCTGCATTTGTAAAATAAGATGGAAAACACAAGCAAATAAAGACATGATGCCCTTGATGTTGTGGAAATATGTTCTCACTGGCTATTGCAGTCAACAGGTAGAGTTGTTGGTGTGCTGGAATGGTACACAGTGTTTCAGAGTACTGAAAGAACATTACAGTTATCTTCATGAATCTTTTTAACCACGCATTTGACATTTAGACTGTATGACGGTGTCTCAGGTAGTTCCGGAAATAAAGGAAATCGACTCTTTACAAAGTGGAGAATTTGTAAATAGCGTAAAAAATGCTCCAGAGGAACATTAAACTGCTTCAGGAGCTGCGTGAATGAGGCAACAATCCCATCTACAAAAAGGTCTTTGATATTTCTAAGGCCATTACTTTCCCATATTTTAAAGGCAGAGTCCATCATGGAGGGAACATATGATTTGAGCTGATCGGTGCTTTAATTGACATTAAGGGTAACCCAAACCTTTTCCTACATTGCACCCAGATTCTGAGAGTCATACAGCAAAGGGTTACGTTTATAGTTGTACAGTTCTAATGGGAGAGCTGCACTCAACAAAGCTGATAGGCACGTTTGACTCAATGACTCAATTTGGAGCCAAGATGGAGTCTCTGTAGCGAAACTACTCATCCAGTGCAGCATATTTCGAATATTTGCTGCCCAATAATAAGACTGAAAGTTTGGCCTAGTCCTCTGCATGAAATATTTACGAATTCGTGGACTTTTGCCATTCCAAATAAATGCAGAGATATGCTTAGTCAGTGTTATAAAATACTTATTGGGTAAGTAGCAAGCAAATAAAGGAACTTGGGTCGTATGTTCATTTTGGTAGAACTGATGCAGCCAGTTAATGACAGTGGTAAACTGGTCCATCTCTGAAGATCTGTCTCAGTATTCTCAAGCAGCGGGACAAAGTTTCTTTCATAAAGACCTTTGTATGAGTGGGTAACCTTAACCCCCGATAGGTCACATACTCTGATTTAACTTTAAATTGAAAATTTGAAAATGAAACCTTCCTGGCTACAGAGTGGACACAGAGAAGTTCACGTTTATGCAGGTTCAACTTGTAACCTGAAAGTTTGCCAAAACATTCAAAAATAGTGAGAGCACAGGGAAGAGAGCATAAAGGCTCTGACATACACAGCAGGAGGTCGGCAGCATATAAGGATATTTTGTGCTCCTGGTCAGCTCTCATGATGCCCTTAATGCAACTGTCAGCTCGCAGCTTAATCACCAATGGATCAATTGATAACGCAAAAAGAAGAAGGGACATTTCATTATTTTTCTTTACGCTACCTGTTCTGACCTGTCTCACCGATGTGATGTTTGTGTAATGTATGTATGGCTGGAAGAGGTCTAATTTCACTGCAGGCAACTGCAAGTGAAAAATAAATCATCATCAACATCATCCGCATCCTCCTCGATTTCTCAGTTTTATCTGAATGTAGAAGCAGAGGTCATCCAGGTCTTTTTTGGTTTTAGATGTCCTTGATCCAACACAGCTGATTTAAATGGCTGAATGACCTCCTCAACTGAACCCTTGGTTTAGTGAAAGTAATTGTTGAAGTTAATTCGATGATCAATTGGACAAAAAGAGTCTAAATATCAGTGGTATTGAAAGTAGCTGTGCATAACTAAACATTTGGAGCACTGAGCAGGAAAGTGCAGAAGGGACAGGTGGAGGTGCTGCTAGTGAGTAGGCTACGAGCTAAGCTGGTGAATCCCTACAGACAACGTGAATGAATACTGTGAAAAAGCAGGTGATCGAACAAGATAAAACACATGAAGATTAGACTTATAAAATAAGATGTTATGAGTTATTAATTAAACTGGCTACATAGTGGTATTTTTGTGAACCTTATCTATGTGTTGTAAAAGGAACAGAATCAGAATCAGAATACTTTATTGATCCCTGGGGGAAATTATTTTTTGTAAGTGATACTGCAGAGAGCCAATATCAAGTGAGAACGCCTCCCAGGAAGGGACAGATCAGAGATCTCTGAGGGCAAAAGTCCAATCATGTTTGTGTGTTTGCCCAGACCTTGTAATAACCAACAAAGCCTATCCACAGATATAACTAAGCATCAGCACATAGGGGATAATAAACCATCGATGTGCTTCTGACCAAAGTAATTTAATGCTTCCAGTAAAGAGTAAGACTTTAAAATTACAAAATGCTGTGTCCTTCTGCAACGCACTAATTACTTTAAGTCATCAGGAACTGACAGACATTGGCCTCAGTCTGAACCCGGACTTTACTTCGGATTGGATCCACAGTATCCCACCCGGGATTAGAAGACCATCAGACGCTCCATGTTGTCCTTTAAAAAAGTATTGAGAATAATCTCATATCGGTAATGATAACGACAGAAGATTCAGTAACATTACAAAAACATCACAAAGTAAGAGAAGAGGGAACAACTGACCACATGTCCATTTTGGATTTTATCTCTGAAGAGATGCATTGTGGGACTGCTGGTCAGTTTAAAGGGACACAGTACTTTTTATTGAGCAGGTGATGAGAAACATTTAGCGTGGACACAGTAATTTTCAATAAATTCAAATATTTTCTTTGGTTAAATACCATATATAATAATATTAGGCATAAATATAGAGATTTTACATAGCATGGCAGAATTATATCTGTTTTATATGATAAGGATTTTTATGACATTAACGAAAAACATAAAAAAATTGATCCAGACACATACTGGTGATGAGAATTTTGAAAAAACCCATTTATTCCTCGAGGTCTCTTTGGTTTTGGAGAATATGACCTAGACTTACTAACCACAGCTTTGTGGGAATCACCCAATTCAGTGCCCTGCGCTATATTGTAAATAATAGAATATAATCCGGTGCCACCTGAGGGCCTAAAGATGATGGTCATCCAATATTGGATTGTTAATATAGTGTTAACAAAAGAAAACTGCTCCAGAATCTTTTGTTAACACTTTGTACTGTAGATGATGATATTCATAAAATTCACAATTTTATTTTAGCAGTGTTCAGAAATGGTTCCACCTCTGCCCATCTTTACTTTCTGAGAAAATGTACCACCTCATTTTACAGTCTTTTGTTGCCTCCATCCCAACTTTTGTTCTTTTAAATGTGTTGGTGCCATAAGACTAAAAATTAGAAAAAAAAAAGATGATGATGATGATGACAACAACAAATATCTGCCTGACCTGCCTGCACACCAGAAACAAAGAAACATTAGGATCCACTGAATGGCTCGCTCTTTGATGTGTAACAATTCTTTTCTGTAACATTTACGTCTTTCTCTCACAACAGGTTTGTGATGTTCCACAATGTGAGAATCCCACGCGAGAACCTGCTGAATAAAACCGGAGATCTGACTCCTGATGGTCGCTACGTGACACCATTTAAGGTCCGTGCAGATTTCCAGTGGCAGCCAAAGAAGGCACTTCAAACTCAACAGCCTGATTTCCTGTGCCTTAGCTTTTTTTAGATATAACCTTTAACCATATTCTAGAGAACAATGGGTTTATTTCAGAGATGCTCTTTCTTTAAAGAACTAATTATTTATAAGTTATTGAAATTATTAGCGGTTAAAAACACTTATCAACAGCAAATGTAGAGATACAGTCACTTAGCTGGCTGCAAGCGGCATTTCTGACAACCGGCGGTTGAAAGCTGCTGGGAGTCCGTCTCCCCCCCCCCCCCCCCCCCCCCCCCCCCACATGTAATGTTGTTCCTTCAGTGTGTTGGTTTCAGACATTATGCAAATGTCCTGTTTATAAGATTGAAAGCTGCAGTCAGCTGAGACTGAAGGAGTCACCTGGATGAGTGACGAAACGTTTCTCCCACAAAACGCTACGTCCAGATGAACAGAATCAACTTTTGGAGAATGTTGGGGGCTCTTTATGTTCCTCCCTCGCCTAACCCCACAGCCCCCCACCTGATTCATCTCGCTCCCCGCTTTGTGCCTATTGTGTGAAAGGCAAGCCTGTGACCACTAGAAGTATGAGGAGGTGGATGAAGGAGGGCTTAGCAGAACTACAGGGCTGTTTTGAGGTGATAGGCTGGGCGACACTCTGTGAAAATCATGGTGAGGACATCAATGAGCTTACTGAGTGTATCAACACAACCTTTTGCACCTAGTCCATTGTCCCAGCTTGGACGGTCCATTGTTACCCAAATAACAAGAGGAGGTGAGAATGGTTCAGGTGTTCTTAAGGGCAAGATAAGAGAGGCTAAGAACAATTACAGAAGAAAGGTGGAGTGGAAAGTCCAGCAGCATGAGAGAGGTGTGGAGTGGCATGTCTGCTGGACCAGACAAGGTAAGTCCCGATGTCCACAAGCCCTGTGCCCCCCCAGCTTTGTGGAGTCTTTCATAAACTGTTCAAGATGAGTCTGAATCTGAGGGTCCCAGTGCTGTGGAAAACATCATGCTTCAATCCTGTACTGAAGACCCCCAGGATTACAGACCTACTAACTTCTTACGTCATGAAGCCCCTGGAACCATCTCCAACCTATTGTCAGGCCACTTATCAGAGGCTCTGGCGGGTGCAGCAAATTTTGAAAGCAGAACTGAGACGGAGAGCCGTAAGCTGCTCCAACTGTGTGTGCCGCCATCGTGGTATATAGTAGAGATGGACCGATCCGATATTACGTACTCAGTGCAGACTGAGTCTAAATCCCTGAAATGTCTCTGTCAACGCATTTCAAGCAGTTTGTCCAAAGTTTGTTCGTTCTGCGCTCCAGATGGGCCGAACGTGTTAACATGTTTAATCGTGATGACTGCGTTTAAGCCGCGTTAACGCTGACAGCGAGGTTTTTTTGTTTTTGGAAACTAGTTCGTCCATGTTTGGACTTCGTCCGTGTTGTAAATGTGCAAATCCGTCTGCGCATAATTACATTGCCCCGCCCATCAAAAAGAATATATCGCCCATGGGCGATTGTTGGATTGACTGTTGGTTGGAAAATTTTTACATATCGCCCGACCCTGGTCTGAATAAACTGTGCAGTCCAGCCACAAATCGAACACTTGTGTCCGACTCGTCTCTGCTGTGCACCCTCATCCAACACCACGCAGTGCAGGGTGCAGGGTATAAGAAGGCTCCTGCAGTGGTTGGGTTACGTTAGCATGGCTAATGCCAGGTGCACAGTATCATCACCAAATACATGCAGATACATGTGGACGGGGCTTTCATCAGTGCTGGTGATTTTAACAAAGCATGGTTAAAGATGGACACACAGTACGTAGAATGTGCCAACAGAGGAAAAACACATTAGACCAAGTGCCCAGTGCAGTGAACCCAGTGAAGGCTGCCGCCTCTGATGGTATGTGTACTCAAGGCATGTGCTGACCAGCTTATGGGCGCCTTCACAAAGATCTTTAACAGATCCCTAACAAAGCCAACATCCTACCCTGCCTGATTTCTGCAATCAGGCTGTAATAATTCTGCCATCAGCAGACTGTGACACGGTGCTTAAAGGTCGATTCAGTTCAAAACCTCAGGCCGTCTCCTACAGCAGTGTTTCACTGACCTTAATAATCACCTGAAATGTTTAGAACAGAGCAGCACATATTACTGGCATAAATATTCACGCACGTGTGTATATTTCTGTCAGTACTCTGTGCCTGCCCAGCATTTGAATGGCATGTAGTTGCTGGAACTGTGGGATCGAGAAATGAATGAATTCACATTTAAGTTTTGATTTTGTGTAAGAACATTAGCAGTGCAGTTAAATAATCATTTTATGTTTTCATATTCAGAAACGCAATTCAGCAATCCTGTGAAGGACCACACGGACATTTTATGAATAACTAATAATAATAATATCTTTGCTGTGTTTTTAATCAGTCCTCATCAGTGTCTCTTTTGTCTCTTCCAGGACCCTAAAAAGCGTTTTGGGGCATCTCTTGGTGCCTTATCAGGGGGCAGAGTGTATATCACCAGGATGGCTCTTATCAACCTGAAGTTAGCTTTGACAGTGGCTATCCGCTTCTCAGCTGCCAGGAGACAGTTTGGACCCACAGACACAGAGGAAATCCCTGTTTTAGAGTACCAGTTACAGGTAATAATATCAGGTACAGGTAACGTTTAGTGGGTAAAATAAGTTTCACCCAGTTTTCTAACTAAATATATTTGTAAAGGTGTTTTTGACATTTTCACTAGGTGTTGGGAACAACATATTCAATTTACTCAAAAAAATCAAACCATAAATGTCTATGAATTAAGCTACATGTGAAACAGGGGAAAGGTGTTGAACACATGAAGGAAGTGAGGTGCCAAATGCATGGAAAGTTAGGACACTGAAGCCTGACAGCTGCCACCTGTCAGTAATTAGAAGACAGCACTGCCACGATATCAACATTAATACCAGCTGATTCATTCATAAGCAGGTGTCACACAGGAAACCTCTCGATGTTTAACCCCAGGGAGCTTTCTCAACACCTTTGCAACCTTATTGTTGGGAAACGTACTGATGTCAACGAGAATTTCCAAACTGCTGAAGGCTCGAGTGAGCACATAAACCGTCCACGACCAGGTGCAAGATTTCAGACAGAGGGGTGAAATGAAATATGAGAAGAGTTGTCCAAGAGTCAGTGACTACTTGTGGAGAGCTGCAGAAAGACCTGGAATCAGCAGATAGACAGCATGTTAGTAAGCGAGCTGCCTGCTCATGTTTGCCCCTCTGATGCTGGACAGGAGGCCCCGTGTGTTACTGAGGCAGGTTATTGGCCAGCAGATGGATGGGTCCGGTCCCTTCTCAGGATCAGGACTGACCTGGACTGTTAGGGTTTCCAAGTGTGCCTCGTATATTAGCAGCTGATTCATTGGTGCTGCCTGCACTAAGCTAGCCGCACAAAATGTGAAAGATAACACCAGAGTGTACTAATACTATGTAATCTATAATCCCCAGTTTAGTTTAATAATAATAATAATAATATAATAATGATAATGATATGATGATGATGATAATACATTTTATTTGAAAGCACCTTTCAGAACACTCAAGGTCACAGTAGAATAAAAAGCAACATAAAAGCATAAGACATAAACTAATAAAAGAGCAGAGTGGAGAGGTTATGTAGGATAAGTTATTTTGAACAAGTGGGTTTTGAGTTGGGACTTAAAGAGAGAGAAGGAAGAGATGTTTCTTAAATCAGGAGGTCGTGGAGCAGAGCAGCTGAAAGCCCTGCTCCTCATGGTGGCAAGACGGGGGGGAGGGGACGGAGAGTGAAAGGGAAGAAGTAGATCTGAGACAACGAGATGGGGCGGTGATCTTAACCAGATCAGAGATATGGAGGAGAGAGATGATGAATAGCCTTAAATGTGTGCAAGAGTATTTTGAAATTGATGCCATATTTGACCGGGAGCCAGTGAAGCTGCTGCAGGACAGGAGTGATGTGGTGGATAGATGGGGTCCTGGTGATGATACAGGCAGCAGAGTTCTGGACGCGTTGGAGCTTGTGGATGGATTTTTGAGTAAGACCAAAAAGAAGTGAATTACAATAATCAGTCCAGGAAGTAACAAGGCTGTGGACAAGAATGGCAGCGATGTGGGCGGAGAAAAGGACGGAGACGATTAATGTTGCGCAATTGAAAGTAATCAGACCGAGTAACATTATTAATGTGTGAATTGAAAGAGTACTGTCGAGGATGACACACAAACGTTTCACAGAGGAAGAAACGAAGATCAGCGAGTTATTGATAGTAACAGAGAAGCTGTTGGTTCATGTTGATTTAGTGCCGACCAAGAGGAGCTCGGATTGAAATGTTAAAGTTGCACATGCACACAACTGCTCCAACGTAGCAGTGGTGTGAAAACCTTTAACAGGACCTTAGGTTGATTTTTGCATCCCTGGTTTTATCAGAATGAGGAGGCTGTGCACATTTATGCATGTGAGCACTGTGATTGAAGGACTGCTGACAGTTACTGTTAGAGCCCATCAGACCAGCTTGCCTTTCTGAAGCGACTAAAACGTGGTCGGTTTTACAAAATAATCATTGCTTAGGAGCCATCCATAGATTAACATTAACCACTGTCAGAGCTGTTTCATTCATTCTTATTTTCAGTGTTAGGTCTGAGCTGTGGTGAGTTTCTGTTTAGATTTAAAGTTACTGTTTGTAGCAGTTACATCACTATTGTGTGCAGCTTTTATTATTGGAATTAAAGTATAATTGAATCATTAAAATATCTTATGCATTATGGAAATGGATGCCAAGTAACAATAAAACAAACGACTGAAGTTGGATGAATTATAAAATCTGGACTGGAAGCTTTGAATCTTTCCTCGGGGACACACCGTCACACTGCTGTTAATGAAGATGTAAAAGCAGTTCAACTACTGAATATCCAGAAATGATAAATCCTCACATAAGGATTCAGATACAGTAACGATTTATGTAATGATCTGTACGCTGACGTAGTGCAGAGTAAATAAGGTTTGTTTTCTTAGTTTCCTGAGTCCATCAGTGTATTGTGGGAATCATGTTTTTTAATATTGAACAGCAACAGTAAGTGAGTGAGTGAGTGTGGCTGTTGTTATTAAATTCCATCTACTTATTGTGTGTTTTCCCAGCAATGGCGTCTGATTCCGTACTTGGCGGCAGCCTATGCTCTTGAAAACTTCACCAAATCCATCTTAATGAACTTTGTTGAGTTTCAGATTGGACAGATGTTGAAAGACAACAGTGACACAGTGAGTAAGCATGCAGCATGTGTGTATTTGGAGTGCTCGGTTTTTGTGAAGTAAAGTTGAATATATCTGTGTTTCTCAGGCAGGGATGGGCAGAGAGATCCATGCAATTGGTTGCTCCAGCAAACCACTGGGATCATGGACTGCTCAAAGAGGCATCCAGGAGTGCCGGGAGGCCTGTGGTGGACACGGATACTTGGCCAGTCAGTCTCTCTCTGTCTCAATATCACTCCTGCACATGCTCACTTAGGGCTGGCTGTCTCTCAGGAGGACGGGCAGGTCATCTACTAATCAGAACATTGGTTTGATCCAAGTCTGCATGTCAGCTATTGTTCAATATATTAATGTTGAGCTTAAAATAATCTGCAAAGCCCTCTCAAAAAAGATTAGAGAAGATAACGCCCGTCACAGTGCATCCTGACCAAACCAGTGCCATAAAAGGGAGGCACTCATCCAAAAATACAGAATCTTTTCACTTTAGGCAGCATGTTTCTGGTCCCAGTCATATAAAGGACACACACTGGTCCTTGTTCTCTCCTTGGATTTAACTATAATTGCTGTTTGTGTGGAGGCTTTCCATGTGAGTGACCACAGCTGCATATTTTTTATTTTGTCATTTTATTCCAAGACGAATTATAAACCAGGATGCTGCTGAAAGGTTCTCTGCCATGTTTGATGCTGATTTAAACTTGTGATGTGGACTCAAATGTTTCATCTTTCTGCAGTCAGTGTAACTATTTTAGACAAAGTGGCACCTCTGGAAAAATCTACTATCCTATGTTTAAATGTTTGTCTTTGGATGAATGAAAATATTAATAATTTGATTATTGGACAGCATATCAGTTTCTTAGACTCTTCTGTTGAATCGAACCTCAGGAACCTCAGTGTCATATTCAACAGTTCAACAGAGCATCACTCCAAACGGCTGGTTCAGAGCCGTTTTTATCATCTAAAGCAGGAGTGTCCAACTCCAGGCCTCGAGGGCCGGTGTCCTCGAGGGCCGGTGTCCTGCAGGTTTAAGTTGTCCTTGATCCAACACAGCTGATTTAAATGGTTAAATGACCTCCTCACCATGTCTTGAAGTTCTCCAGAGGCCTGGTAATGAACTAATCATCTGATTCAGGTGTGTTGACCCAGGGTGAGATCTAAAACCTGCAGGACACCGGCCTTCGAGGCCTGGAGTTTGAGACCCCTGATCTAAGGATCTTGAGATGATTCTTCATGCCTTTATTTCGTCCTGTTTGGATTATTGTAAAAGTCTCTTTGCTTGTTTCTTTAGACTGTGCAGAATGCTGCAGCAACACTTTTAACTGGCACAAACAGAAGGTCACACATCGCTCCAGTTTTAGCTTCTCTTCATTGGTTGCCAGTAAAGTTAAAGTTTGGTTCAGGGAGCCTCTCTCTCTGTACACGTCACTGACCCTGGATCAGCAAACGGCCCCAGACCATCACACTTCCTCCTCCATGTTTGACAGTTGATGCCACACACTGTGGAGCTTTCACCTGCTCGACGGCGTACAAAGATCCTGCGTGACGAACCGAAGATTTCAAATGTTGATCCATCAGTCCATAACACCTTCTTCCAGTCTTCAGTAGTCCAATGGTAGCATTTCATGGCCCAGACGAGCCTCAGTCTTAGTCTGACGTCTGGCTTTCTTTCTGCAGCTCGTCCTGTCAAACCTGCAGCTCGAAGTCTTCTCTTCACAGCTGAAGCTGAGACTTGCTCGCTACGACCGCTATTACGCTTGAAGCTGTTGATCTGTGAGCCGCCATCACACAAGCTGTTAACTCTCAGAAACTTGTCCTCTGATTCAGCTGTGTCTTTGTGTCTGCCAGACCTCTTCCTGTCACAGTTCCTGAGTGCCTTTGATGGTGAAGGAATCGATTCACTGACTTTCTTTTAAATGTTTCTGTAGGAAAGACCTATATTTTTAAGTGTCATGATGGTCTGTCTCTCTTCCACTGTTAACTGGCTTTTTCTCACCATTTTTGTAGCAACATTGTTCTCTCTGGTGAACCTCCTTGGCTGGTCAAGGCTGTGAGTCGTTGCTTGGCAGTTTCCAAGGCCTCGGGAATGGACAGCTTGCTGTACTTGTTAGGCACCTTCTTTGTTGCACCTTTCTGCAGCTCCGATAGTTTGCTAACTTCCCTCTGTGCTACCTTGAGCTTAGCCTCTAGTCTCCTTCTCTATGGAGGGTACTGCTCTGTTTGACTGTTGAGCTTGTAGCCAAGCATCTCACTGATCACTGCTGCTGTGGTGTAGATCGGTAATGGTTGCAGTAGGTATCGAGAGAGAGCTAAATCACATCAATCTTTGGTGGGACCATCCTTTGCCTTCTTCTATGTCCACACACAGTTTTTAAAGGAGCTCTGCTGGTAGGTCGTTCCAAACATCTCAGAACTAAGCACAGGTCTTCTGTGGATGTCGGCGTCCTCACATCCTTCTGTCTGTAAGCCTAGACACACTCGATGTTGAGATCAGGGCTCTGTGGGGGCCGGACCATCCAGTACTTCTTGTTCTTCTTCACGCTGAAGATAGCTCTCCATGACCGGCTGTGTGTTTGGGCTTGTTGTCCTGCTGCAGAATACATTTGGGGCCAATAAACCATCATTTCTTCTGAAAGCTTTCTTTGTTTGCAGCATTTTTCACACCTGCCTAACACTTGTGCACAGTACTGTGTGTATACGTCAGTGTTTCCTTTTTTATTCAGTGAATCGGTTGGGTGACCTGCGTGATGACAATGACCCAAACTGCACATATGAAGGAGACAACAACGTACTGCTGCAACAGACCAGCAGCTATTTGCTCTCCTGGCTCCATGCAAAACAGCGTGGTCAGTCCTCTGTTCACCAGCAGATTATAAATACCTGCAGTAAAGGTCAATAGATGGGCTGGGTCAGTCACTGAAGCTTCTCTCTTTGGTGTTTGGTTATGGGGGTCAGATGGTGTGCGGATTGAGTCTCCCTTTCACACCGTGGATTTTCTGGAGGAGTCTCAGGAGATCCTCAAAAGCAGGTTCACTGCACTCACAGTGGACGACTGTGTGGATTCTGCAGGTACGTTACTTTCTGCTACAGCTTCAAATCAACTTTTACATGAGATGGTGGAATTTCTTCCTTTCAGATCCTCTTATATACTAAACCTTTTAAAACAGAGCGAGATTTGCAAATGAGGTAAATGTGTAATTTTCAATATGTTCCACAAACAAGAGTGTAGTGAACTTTAGTCACGTAGCCCTGATATTCATATATTCATTTCCCTGCTGACCCAGTAAGAAACAGGCTCCCTCCTCAGGATCTGGGGTCAGTTCTCAGCCCTCTGCTGTGGGTCTGAGAGGACCCCACACTGCACGCTGGTGCTAACCCAACACCATCGATGTGATTACAAAGGAGGGGAGGTGGGGAACATTTAAGAAAAAAGGAACATAAATAAAAAGGGGAACTGATAGAGCCGCATGTGTCTGCTTCTCTGCACTGTAAGCTGCCTGATTGTGATTTATAATAGTTGGCCATAAACATGTAAATGTATCTGCCTTTCTGCTGTGACTGGTTCAGCTTGACTACAGACTATATTACTGAAACCTTTCCAGTGTAGCTAACATCCTCCCCCTTGTCTGTCAGTGCCTTTGGCAGCCTATAAGTGGCTTGTGTGTTTCCTGCTGGAGGAGAGTCAGAAGAAGCTGGAACAAGAGCGAGCGTCGGGCAACGATGACTTTGAAGCCCGTAACAACTGCCAAGTAAGACCAATGACTGTGTGCAGACACACACATACATCCAAACATCTGATTCTGGTGGCATTCAGCATCATATGCAGCTTCACTGGCCGAAGTTTGGACAGAAACTTGATGCTTTTTATCCAAATCAGACTGAGCTAAAGGTCGTTTGATTTGGATTCATCGATCTGAGATGAACTTACTCCAGACTGGCATGAACCCAGTATTTGAGATGACCTGTTACTGACACAGCCTGTGCTGCTGTCAGTGATGGACCTTGGAACTTGATTGCCTTTTTTTCTTAGTCAGCAGGAAGCTTTTATGGTCTGGGGAAAAGAGTATGAACACTATGAAATGTTCTGCCTCTAAGACTCTAAGATTTGTCTGTCCACTCCAACCTTATATCGTCTACTCAGGATGTAAATCATAGTAAACAGATCAGGTCAGAAATATTCATAGCAGGCTGTGCAGCACCATGATGCAGACATTAGCCTGTATCTGCAGTACTGTATATACTGCACCAAAAGTTACAGAAACCAAACGGCTTCCCTGATTCCTCGATCCATGGATCAGTCAGTAGTGAAGCAGTCGGTGTACTTGATAATATCTGAAATGTGACATTTGGGGAATACAGTGTCAACATCTCTTTCCACAATGAATGTCTTTGTTTCTCTGGACAGTCCACATGCACAGAACACAATATATACACTGTCAACAGAAACCTGATGAAATGCCACCCACTTTGTGCGGAAGAACATACTTCTGTCTGCAGTCAGCACAGTTTCCTCCACTAGCTGTTGCTTCTGTCATGTGACCTGGGGTAGAAGGAGACTGAGTCCTAATAAAGACAACAGAGCTTTTCTCTGTCCTAATATCCATCCGTCTCCTCCAATTATCCTCATCAGGGTGGTGGGGGGGTGGAGCCTATCCAAGCTGCCACAGGGAGAGAGGCGGGGTACACCCCAGACAGGTTGCCAGTCCATCGCAGGGCTAGCATATTTCCTAATGATAAAGCGTTTTTGTTCTTAGTCAAATATAAATCAAAATATAAGTTTGATCAGTATATAAATAAGAAATGTAGTTTGAAATATCTGTTCTAATGCTTGAGTTCTGTGTGTGTCACATATTAAATACATAAATAAATACAAATAAATATGTCTACGTTTACCAGTACAATGAATCAGAAATTACAATACCAGTGATTCTAATAACAGAGCTGAGTACCCTGTGTCTGACTTTCAGAGAAGTTTATTTTAGGCAACAAGAACGTGCCTGAAATAAACAAATAAATACTAAATAACTAACCTAACAGAGTTTTAAAAGTAAAAGAAAGTCTTACTCTGTATTTGAGTTGATGTTCATGTTACAGAAATGTTCATGTGAAATTACACAGATCTAATTAGAATAAACTGAGTGAAACATGAAGCCAAATGTGACTGAATGTTTCAGTGTGATGTGAACTTGGGAAAAGCAAAGAAACTGTAATGAAGTGATTTTAAAGTTTAAACTCAGAGTCAGAGAGAAGTAGAATAAAAGTGGGTGGACACTGATGGTTACATGGTTGGATGGTCAACATGCAAAGATGTGACGCTCAGTAGGAGAGAGGGGGGAGAAAGGGTGAGCAGGTACCAAAGTGGGGTGTAAAATAGATTTGAGCTTCTTCCCTTTTATCTTGTGTCAGATGAGCAGTTCAGAAGATCTCAGACGGTCACAGCTGAACATGGCAGCAGTAGAGGGGGAGCTGCAGTCCGACCTGTGACGTGATTTTCTAATTTGTGGCTTTTTGTCTGCTCATTTGTTCTGTGCTAAAAGCTTAAATCAGAAGGATTTTGATTTGCATCATACGTCCAGGAGCTCGGCCTGGAATAACAGGATCGTTCTGTGCTCATCCCTTCTCCAACCTCTTGTTACCAAACATAACAGAGTCAGCATGAGCTCAGAACAGATTGGTCAGTATAGTATAATAAGTTTAGTTCAGGTGATTTGATTGTTATTTTGTTCGTGCTAAGTTGCTTCAAATAGTGAACGTTCACTTTTTCATCTTTGGTGAAACGTAGAAGTCTGAATATTATTCTTTAGTGGGACAAATGCAGGTAAAAAATAATCCTTCCTTGCTGTCCAGGCTACTAAAATCATCCCACAAATAACAAGTGGGCAGCAACCGCTAACAGATGGGACTGATAGCATCTGATTTAGGCTGGTCAGGTTTCTTCATACCAGGGTGAGCAGGCATGTAAGGCCCCTTACCCACACTGGCTCCAGTTAAACTCTGCTTTATCTACTGGTGAGACTCAGAGGATCAGAGGTTTAGACTTTTTAAAAAGCCACAATCAGCTTCCTGTAGAGGAGTTTTGTGGGCCTGCGGATGTGCACGTGTTCTGGACGTGTCAGTGGTTGGATTACAAATAGGCTGTTTCTGTGTTTTTATGTCTTCAGTGTACTTAAATGTAAAAGTCTGTGTATGTGTACAGGTTTACTACTGCAGGTCACTGGCCTTGGCCTACATTGAGCACACCTGCCTGCAGAGATTTCATGAGCTGACCACTAATCAGGACACACCAGCTGGTCTCAGACCAGTATTAAGGAAACTTTGTGCCTTGTATGGGCTGTGGAGCCTCAGCAGCCACATGGCGACACTGTACCAGGGTATGTAGTGGGCTCGATGCTGTATACACGGAGAAATCTTCATCGTAGTGATGTGGTAACACAGTGTTGTTGTTTCTAGGTAATTACTGGAGTGGACGTAAGCCTGCTGAGCTGGTCCAGATGGCAATCCTCACTCTCTGCTCCCAGGTACACGAGAAAGAAGCCGGATCTGTTTATGGCAGATATACAGGAATTTGCTCAAGTATACAGAAATGCATATACATTCCTATGTATAGGGCACAGCTCCACTTATTACCAAAGCAATTACAAATGCGGTTGCTGTAATAAGCACACGTGTGCATTTCGTACTGTCGTGTTTTTGTTCTTTATTCAGCTGTTTGTATTTATGAGTTAAGAGATGAGGAATAAAAACACATGAGTGGCTCCTTTGACAGAGTAAAGCAGATAATCTTACACATTCATCTTAAACTTGACATTTGACTATTTTGGTACCATGAAAGTCAAAACTCTGGTATGCTTCAGGGCGTGTCCACATTTTGATTAACGTGTCCACCGGAGAAGGCCGTATCCTGGGTCTCAGTCAGATTTGTGATTCACAACATTTGATTTCTAAACACAAAGACAGCAAAAAATCTCAAAGCTTCAGAATCTGTCGGTGACCTCAAAGCGACTCCATCCATCGTTTGGACCATGTAGTTATGCACTGACTCGTATGGTCTAACAGTGCCTTACTTGTGCTCTCCTGTACTTTGGGAATGTCTTCATGGAACAGAAGGACATTGAAGAAATGATGGCTTGGCCTGACTGTAAAATCTGCTCTGTCTCTCTCACAGCTAAAGGATGATGCAGTAGCCTTAGTGGATGTCCTGGCACCCACCGATTTCATCCTCAACTCACCTATTGGCTGCGCTGATGGACAGGTAAACACATACAAACACAGAAAATCCAGCTGTATCGTAAAAACGTTGCTGTCCGTCAAATTTCAAGGACATTGAAACATTTCCCTTTTATTTACATTTGGCTACATCGCAACACAAGTAATCTCAGATAATAAGCGTGAGAATCCGTGTTAAATACGTGAAGAAACACTTTTCCTTTGTCCTCTTCCTGCAGATTTACAACCACCTGTGGTCCACAGTAATGCAGGGCAGCAAAGTGCTGGAACGTCCATCCTGGTGGAAGGAGTTCTGCTCAGACAAACCTGTGCTTGGATCTCTGCGGCCTAAACTCTAAAACCCAGTCGTGCTCTGCAAAGGATCTCTGCGTGTCTGTGCAGTGCCTGAATTTGCTTGGGCTCAAATTCCAACAATGTTAGGAAATGTTGAACAAGTCCATTAAAAACTTTACAAACTCAAGATTTCAACAAGCTTTCATGAATCCTCTGCTCCATACACCGACATTTTCATTATCATTTAGTTGCACACGAGTGCTTAAACTTTAAGAAAACTGTGTGCTACTCAACAATAATTCAAATTAGTTGCAGCCCTAAGACCTCGAGCATTTCTGGTAACATCATTGTTGGTTGATAGCTGGTGTATTTTTATAGTTTAACCGTCTCTGCGTCCAGTTTTTCTAACTTCACACCAGAAATGTCGATATGCTGTTTTTTTCATCACATTTGTAGATCTACACATAGACTTGTGTATCACTATAACTAGATATAGAAAGATGCATTACACAGTATATACATGTGTGTATATCATCAAATAAAATGTGGCGTATCTTCTGTACGAAAACATCCCTTTTCACCCTTTGCTCATATAAATTTTACCCAATAAGAAGCTTTTATTTTTTTTAAAATACAGTTTTTAAATGACAATTTAATTAAGAAAAACAAACAAAACCCTGACGCCTGATTGGTTTTGTCACTTCATGCAGCAAGAACACGAGTTTTGCTCTCTAACAAAGAGAAGAATGTTGGGCCATCAGTTCATGCTCTGAGGCTCAGGCGCACTCTGGCTATTCAACAGGACTATGATCCGTCCACCTCAGCACAGTTTCCTCCACTATCCACCTCTAAACGACCGAAAAAAACAATTTTGGCCAAAGTCTGGACTTAAATCTGAGGCTTTGAGCTGGAAAACACTACAGGGTGGCTGATTTCTTCATTTTATTTTGTCTCATTGCAAAGAAGACTAGACCCAAGTATACAAAAGTTCCTCCACAGTAAGGTGAAAGACTCACAGCCATTGACTGGCATTCTTACTGCACAAACAGTTACCTGGTTTAGGGGGCAATTATTTTATTTTTTTTAATGTTTTTTTCACAAGCTTAGGTAAGTTCAGCTTTTTCCCCTTAATAAATGCAATTAATTAACAGCTGCATTTTCTTGGATCTTTACTGTCTAATATTAAAATGTATTTGATCTGGAACATCTTAAGTGTGACAAATATGCAAAATATAGTATAAATATATATACATTTATATAAATATATAAAGAAGAGCAAATACTTTCATAGCACTGTGTTAAAAAAGAAAAATGCTGTTTCTGTTTGACAACCGGTTTGACCGGTTTCGTGCGTGTGCTCATGCGCGTTCAGGTGTGGTGGGGGTATGGTTGTTCATGTGTGGAAATACCACAGGGGATCAGAGGGGTTATCTGAGTTTATGTGTTTTTAACGGGGTTTTAATTTAATCAAACCATAGGGTTTTTAATTAAACTATTTTTATCACTTAGGTGTATCGCAACATTCAGTTATGTATGTGTTCTTAAAAGCAATTCTTTGTTTCTTGTTTCATTCTTGGCGGAGTGGAAGCTGTTTTGGTTCACAGTGCGCCTTAACAAAGAGGGGGTGCTCTAGTCAAAAGTGTTGGTAATAGTGTTTTAATCACACTAATTTTCTAAATCTGACAATGTCTCAGCTTGCAATGAGGCATGCATTTTATTTTATAAATGGCACAAATGGGAATTTCTTCTGAATGGGTGATGTCAGCATGTTCACAAGCGTTTCATTTAATCAAACCCCTAGTTTTAATTTAACTAGTTTTTCTTTCCAGGGTTGATGCGATCATTTTATTTAAAAATCGGGATTTCGGAATGTTGAACTAAGAGTGAGACAAAGCCAGCCAGCTAGTTTTTAACACAGTAAATGTCACAAATAGCATTCAGTCCTTTAGAAAATAAATGCTATAAGCAGCCAGTATCGCTCTTTTCAAACTAATCTTCTTTTAAATACACTCATTTTGTGATTCCGGTGTCACACCTTGCACCGATGCAAGCATTTTATTTATTTAAAAACGGATCAAACGGGCCATTTCTTCTGTAAGGGGTTTCATGGTTTCAGAGTAGTTTTTAACACAACAGATAGTCGCAAATAACATTCAGCCCTTTAGAAAATAAACGCTACAGTGATACTTCTAAAACCAGTCGCCCAGACCCGCTCCAACTTTTCAACAGCTGGCTAATTGTTTGAATTTGTTCAGGATTGCAAAAGCCCACCGCTGGGTATCACTAGTTGAGAGTACCATGCGAACAAGGGCCCAGCCTATTGTTTAAAGTGGCCGGTATTGGCTCTTTTTGTAATTCCTCGACAAGGTAAATGGGGCAGGTGTAGCTACCAATCGGGTGGCGACCCCGCCTATTGTCTGAAGTATCGGCTCCTTTGTAATTCCTTGAGAAGACAAAAGCCCTGAAGGGTCTCATTTAAATTGGTTGGAGACATACCTTTCTTTTTGGAAACACCCATCCTATATAAAAAAAACACGCTCAGAGCCTGAAACCCTGAGCCATTTACGCCTCAAGATTCGCTGCAGGGCACACCATTTTCTTTGCGATCATCAACACTAACATTGTTCTTTATAACATGGACATGTAAACGGTAAGTAAAACAAAACCTATTATTGTATTTTTAAAAAGTGTTATGTTAACATATTATAGGATATTCAAACTATTTTTTTTCCTAAAACAAAAGCTTAATTTTTAGGAGTTCGGGAGAACGGCCCAGGGCCCTTTTCTTTAGAAACGGGCGCTTTTACAGCTGGAACTAGTTCTCTAACAGGCACAAGGTGTGTACAGCATTACTGGGTTTTTAAACGTATGTATGTTTTAAACTAGCGATTGTTTTAAATTATGTAATAACGTTTTTGTTTGTTCCAGGGTTAACAAACTGAGCAGGAAAACATTCAGACACCGCGACCACAGAGCCCAACCTTACATCAGGTGTGTATACAACGGGATGTATAGTTGTGTATTATTTTTTTAAAAAGAAAAAAAAATTAAAAGGGGTTTAAACAATTACAAATGTTCTAAACTGACCGTTTTACACACGCCAGAGAACCGTGTGTGTGGAGGAGCAGGACCATCCCGAATAACGCACACTACAAGGTAAGCATAGGCATATATAAATTAGATAAAAAGAGATAGAGAGGGAGACACGCTTATTCAGTTTGAAATGGGTACATGTATAAAATGTTTTAACACATGTCTATCTATCTTCACAGACTGCAGAACAGCACCCCTCCTCATAATGATCAGGACACCGTACGATTCCAGACGTTTTTGGAATGTTTAAGCAGTATCGACCTCCCAGAACAACAAAAACCTGGAGCTTTGTGCAACAGTGGAGAGTCAGAACAGATCTTCATCAGCGAACCTGCAACACCCCCGAGTGAGTGGCTACCTCGTGATTTCTCTGATGTTTTTGAGTACAGTATATCAGATTTTGATCTAGTTCATATACCCACCACCCCAGAATGTGTCAGAAAGAGCGTTGATTCACACATAGATTTCGAAGAAGGCGGCATAACAGACTCTCAAATATCAGCGGCGTATGATGTTTACATGAAGCTTCCAGATGCTCAGCCTACTGAACGGAGTCATATAGCTTCAATAGCTGATAAATTATGTTTGATTGAAGCTAGACTCAATCAATACCACCAAGAAGCACAGGTACAAAGGCAACAGTTTACCAAACTCATAAACAAAGTGTGTAGTACATTAGACAACATCTGCAGCAAAATTTCAAGTCCCTGACTTTTAAAATCCAGACCATGGACCCTCCAAATAAATTATTTAAACATAATAACGGAACCTCCACTCCTGTTAGATGTTTTGACTTAGAGACTTTTATGCAGTGGGCTGAAGAAACAAATAACAAATTAGACGATATTATAGCTAGACTTAATAGGGTGCCTGCATCAGCCTCATCTGATACACATCCTCGTCAGACTGTTCCTACGTCTGCTATTGCTGATGGGGCTATTGTTGCTAATAATAGTGATAGTACAGCAGGTGTTGCTCGGGCCGTTGCTGTTACTGATGCTAACCATATAGCTGGTGCTGCTGGTGATTTTGCGTCTGATGCACAATCTAGCCGGGTCACCTCTGCTGCAGCTACTGCAGTTGTTATTGAGCCTGTTACCGCTTCTACTATTATTTCAACCACACATGCGTGTCCGGGCTCCGCTGGTGATGCTGCAACACCACACACACCCTCAATCATTGTAAATTTCTCACAAACAGATACTACTGTAATTGAGCCCGTTGTGCAGTCTGGGTCCGGCAGTCGCTCTCAGTCACACATTAGAGAGATATCTAATTTTAATGCTCGCGAATTGCGTGAACGCCTTGATTTTAGAGGTCTCGATCATCCAGAACAAGTGCCTGCGCGAGTGCTTAGCCAATGTGATAGACAGAGCTGTGGCGGGATCCCAACAGGGCAGTGTTCTAAACGTGGTCCTGCGTGGCCCCTCGCTGGCTTCAGATGTTCAGGCTGTTTTAAACGCTGATGATCGGTATGATCCGGAGCTGTTTCTCGATCAAATTGCACAAGTTATGCAGAGTAATGATGAATCTATCGGTGATGATGAATTAGAGTTTATTGTCACGGTAGCTCAGAACAGTACTGGCGGGTCTCGCTTAAGACTGGCGCACATACCTTATGATGAGATTCTCTGATGATCCCCTGTGATCATATGAAACATTGCATGCACTGTGGCACCACATATAGAGAATCCAAGAAATTGCCACACAAATGTGCGCAGCCTGGATGCGAGCACTGCCGCGAACCTAAATTAGCAGGAGACTCCGAGCATCAGTGTTTCATACAGCCTGTTGAAAAACAGAAGCCTAACGATAAATACATTTTATATGATTTTGAGACGCGGTACCACAACGGTAAACACGAGGCTAACTTTGTGTGTGCGTCTGATCTGAAGGGCAATAAGTTCAGATTTAATACATTAAAGTGTGTGGAGGCGTTTGTGTAGCATTACAGACGCCCAAGGTTTCGTGGGTACACTTTCATAGCACATAATGCATCTGGCTTTGATAACTACATACTCCTCGAGTACTTTGTCAGACAGAGCATAACACCTAGTGTCATAATGAGCGGCAGCCGTGTGATTTTAATGCATGACAGGGACTATGACCAGCGGTGGATTGATTCGTTCAGCTTTTTGCCCATGGGCCTTGCCAAAATACCCTCTGCTTTAGGTTTTCAAGACCTGCAGAAGAGCCATTTCCCACACAGGTTTAATACGAGGGATAATGAGCGTTATGTGGGCCCGTACCCAGATCCCTCCTTCTACGGCTATGAGCACATGTCTGAAAGCGATAAGGTGCGATTCATGGAATGGTACCAGGTTGCCTCGCAGAATCCCTTTGATTTTCAGGCTGAACTCAGGCGTTACTGTGTTAACGATGTTGATGTCCTGCGTAAAGCATGCAGCATTTATCGTGACACGCTACTGGGTTGTACTCAAGTTGATCCATTCACGTATACCACCCTGGCTGCATTTAGTATGGGTGTGTATAAAACGCTGTTTCTGCCTAGAGACGCGCTCGCTCTCACGGGGCATACGTTGAGCAGAACAAGACGTTTTCTAACGTCACTGTCTGAAGACCGTGGTTTTTTAAAACACACACCAAAAAAGAACACCCCTGGTGGACCGCTGCGACATAGTACACTAAAAAAAATAAAGAATAAAAAAAACAAATTAAAGGGGGGTCCTGTAGAGTGGTTGGATTTTTGAATTCAGGTTTTTTTCTTATTGCAGAAATTGTTCTTCTGCTAAAAATATTTGCTGTTTGGTGTTTTTCTACTGTTATGGGCTTTTTTTCACTTATTGCTGCTAAATTGTTTTGTTTTGTTCTCTTTTATTACTGTTAAATATTTTATGTCTTTTATTACTGGTTAATGTTTGATGTCCTTTATTTATGTTTAAACAAAGTATGTTATGAATCTATATATGTATGTATATATATATATATATATATATATATATATATATATATATATATATGAGATTTGATAATAAATACCATTGACTCGATTAAATCATGCTCTCATGTTGTTTTTATTATTATTCTCATTAGTACATATCAGTATCCACATTGCACACACACATAATCACTGCATACAGCAACAGGTTGTATGTTGTTGACAAATCGACACATCATAGCATCATTACAAATTAAATTAGACCCATACATGTTAAGCAGGCGGGCATAAGATACACCATTTTGCATATGATATAAAAAAAAATACACAATGTTGACCGCATGTGATGGAGAAGTCGTTCTGCACTTGTTTTCCTGAATATAAAACAGTGGAACAGTTTTTTAGAAGAAACATCTTTATTGCTGGGGGGAAACTGTCTAACGAGTGAACAAAACTATCAAAAAAATAACCGCGTCTGTCTCTCGAAATATAAACAGCAAGCCAATGTTCCCCTGGCATCGTAGAAGGGTGGGTGTTTACAATACCCATAGCTGGGAGTCTTTGAAGCCGTTCAGTGGTTAGCTGATCATAGGCTAACACGCCTAGGAAATGTGTGTTTTTATTGATAATGCCGCCGACCACGGCTGATAGTTCTATAGTGTTCATGACCGTTTTTGTCTCAATAGTAGTCCAAGAGCACCTGTCTCATGTTAGATATTTCAATGACTGAATCAAATACAGAATAACACAAGAGGTTCACTGTACGGGGTAGTGGATTTCTGAAACGGGTTTCCAATCTCACGTTCCCAGTTTTAATTAACGACACATTCCCTGAATGTCCTTTGTCAGCTTCCAGATTGAAACAGAATAAAGTGTAGCCGTTACCAAAGTCTGCACGTGTTATGGCCAAGGATCTGTCCTTTAAATGTCTTCCTGTGGTTTGTATCAGCTGGTAAAATTCTCTGATATAGTGTCTGTGAAGGTTCTCAGTCATCCAGGTCATCGTAGTCAAAGGAGCTTGCAAAGAAAAGCGTCTGGACTTCTTTAAGTTACTTGAAGACGTTTCACCTCTCATCCGAGAAGCTTCTTCAGTTCTAAGGTCAAATGGTGGAGAGTCCCAGATATAAACCTAGTGGGAGTGACCCCCCACAGAAGGACAAAAGGACCCCCTGATGATCCTCTAATCGCCTGAGCCAAGGTGTGAAACTGGGTGTGGGCCCCAATCAGCCAGAGTTTCGGGTGAGTTCATTGTGAAACCTGGCCCCACCTTATCATGCGAATTCCTGTGGTCAGATGGCCCAGGATGTGAGTGGGCGTTAAGGCGTCTGGGAAGGGATCTCAAAACTGGATTATAGATGGCAGAGAGTTTGTTAGGTATTTTAGCACTACGGTTAGCATTTACTGGATATTGTTTTATAGTGACATTATGCAGGAAAACTCTGTCATTCAATAAGGCCCCTTTGTTTTAGTTATTTTTCTCTTTGACCCAAGAATTGATGTGTGAGAATCACAGGCTGGTACAAGGTTGAAATACCACAGAGATCACTCCCTCAGCTACATTAGTTTCTTAATCTTTTAGACGCCTGTTGAAGGCCAAATGGTTTGTTTCAGATTTCACTAATGTAAGAACTCTTCGTTTTGTGCCTTGAAAATATGTCGCTGAGATAATCACAATTGTAGCTGAACTAATAAACTACACAAAGGATGCTTCTTCACCCAAGGGCAGGAAGACGCTGCCTTATCTTGGTCTGTACTGGTTTAAACTGATAATCTGCTGTCTCATGAATTTTACCCTCTATATAAACTGTTGTACTTGTGAATAAAGTTGAGTCAATTTGGGAAGACAATCTAAAGCAGTCTCTGTTTTCTTGTTCTCCCAAGCTGCTCCCGAGCTCGTACTAACACGCTGAATGGCATGCTTGAATATTACTTGAGAATATATTTGACTGTGTTACAGACTAAGGTACATTCTATGCTGATAGGTGAAGGTACATTCTCTGCTGATAGACGTCCACGCCTCGGAGGAAGTCGATCCACAGATTAGGCCTTGGAAGCCGTTTCCTTCAGAGTTGGTGTCGTAAACCCCCGCCTCTGTTCAAAGATGGTCGCTCACAGTGGACATAGATGGCTTCTTTCACTCCTCTTTCAAACCATCTGTCCTCTCTGTCCAAAATGTGAACATTAGCATCCTCGAAAGAGTGTCCTCTATCCTTAAGATGCAGATGGACTGCTGAGTCTTGTCCTGTGGAGGTGGCTCTTCTGTGTTGTGCCATGCACTTGTGAAGTGGCTGTTTGGTCTCTCCAATGTAGAGGTCTGAGCATTCCTCGCTGCACTACACAGCATACACCACATTGTTAAGTCTGTGTTTTGGCGTTTTATCTTTCGGGTGAACCAGTTTTTGTCTGAGCGTGTTGCTGGGTCTGAAATGCACCGGGATGTCATGCTTGGAGAAAACTCTCCTGAGTTTTTCTGATACTCCGGCTACATAGGGGATGACAAAGTTGTTGCGTCTGTCCTTCTTATCCTCCCTCGCTGGTGTCTGGTCTTCTTTTCTGTGCCTCTTTGCTGACTTTAAGAACGCCCATTTAGGATAGCCGCACGTTTTGAGTGCTTCCTTTACATGCGTGTGTTCCTTCTTTTTTCCTTCAGGCTTAGAGGGAACATGTTCTGCCCGGTGGTGTAGGGTCCTAATTACTCCAAGTTTGTGTTCCAGAGGGTGATGGAAGTCAAAGAGGAGGTACTGGTCCGTGTGTGTGGGCTTCCGGTAAACTTCGATGTTGAGTTTGCCGTTCTCTTCAATGTGCACAGCGCAGGAAAGGCAAACAGTTGCCCTTTGTGTCTTCCTGGTGAACTTGATGTTTTTATCCACAGCGTTAATGTGCGTAGTGAATGATTCCACTTCTTGTGTCTTGATTTTGACCCAGGTGTCGTCTACATATCTGTACCAGTGGCTGGGTACTCTTCCTTTGAAAGAGCCAAGAGCCTTCCTTTCCACTTCCTCCATATAAAGGTCCATGTAAAAACCCTTGTTGTATTTAAATGTGTGGTGGTGAGGCAGAGGTCTAACAGAGTGCTAACAGTCTGATCGGGGGTGATCGCTTCTCTCTTCTTGTAGGCGTTTTACCAAACCAAATCAAAGCAACTAGTACTGAGTCTCCCTGTCAATGTTGCTCCAACAGTGTCATGAGAAATGTTCATCAGCACCATCATTAAAACTGACCAGTACTGTCTTGTGACATCACAGCTATCGGACTCAAAAACAGGTCATTGGCAGCTAAAGTCATATAACATACTGCCAAGAGATGAAAATACTGAAAAATGGTGAAAGCAAAGTTTTCAGCCATGAGATTATTGTTTATGCAATTTTAGGAAAAGATCATAATTTAAAAAAAAGTCTATGCTACTGGGGATGGTAATACTGTTATTAAAAATATGATTAAAAACATAAAAACCGCTTGTCCACATTTTTTTAAGTTTATTTTAATCAGAATATGAATAGTGTAAAATTTGAGCACTTGAGAATCTCTCAAGTCTTGAATGTTTGAATTCAGTGATGCCACGTTAAAAAATACAGATATTCAGTAAGATACAGTTTTTTTTCATAGGTGTTTTTTAACTAGACAGAATGACCAGTTGGCACAGATGCAAAGGAAATGTGCAGCTGAACACGTTACATATTTTGGGCTGGTTAATGAACAGCCTCCAATTATCTGCATCATACTCAAAATTCATTGCAAACCACAAGATCTTCAACATCAGTGCAATAAACAAAGTTATGATCGGTTTAATAGAATAGAACAAGATCCTCCTCACAATACATATTAATAAAAAAACTGTGTTCACTGAGGCAGGAAGTGCTCGTCACAGAGCCTACACCTAAATAACTCAAATGCTTCTTTTGTCAGATCCAAGTCTCACAGTCTCATATAAGTCATTTAACTCTGACGAGTGAACTCGAAATTTCAAGTTAGCCCTGGCAGTCAGGAAGTGCTGTGAAGTTACGTAATGTCCTTGTCACTCTTGAAGCAGAAGCGGAAGAAATTACGTAATTCAAGACTGGCAATGCTCACTAGAAATTTTAACTTATTTTACTAACTCAAAATTTTAACTTAACATCAATTTTTTTTCTTAAATTTCTACTTGTTAACTTGAAATGTTGAGTTATTCTTGGAGTTACTCTTTTGTTTCCAGTAGCAGAAACCAGCTTCCACAGAATGTTTCAGACTGGTGTCATTGGAAGGTCAGGGTAACTGATTCATGACGTACAAACTGTGTTTGTAACTCCACCCACAGCATTTTTCCAAACCCAAGCTCTTTCCCGTCTTCTTAGAGCCAATAATGTAAACTACACAACGTGTGTCACTGACATCATTAGAAGCATTAATGGTTTTTATATCAATGACTTTGTCCTTGTGTCAACTCAGAAGACAGAAGGTTGTTTTTCTGACATCCAAAAAGATTTATTATTGTTAACAAACAAACAAACAAATAAAAAATAAATCCAGGAATGATCTCCTGAAACACTAAAATGTTTAAAGAATAAAAACTGAAAAGATTTAGAATTTAAAATTGTATGATTTACAAAAAAAACCCCAACTATTTCCAGCACTATACAAAAGTCTTGGGTCAATCGTCACTTTTTAATATTTTGCTAGGAAAACGGGAAATAGGTTTAATCAATAGCTGCACCTAATTTACATGGAAAAACAGTACATGAGGCAAAACCAGGGTTTGTACAATTCTGCTGGCCATCTCTATTCTTCAACACAACAAATGGCACTCTCTTAAGTGCCATTTGTTGTACTTCCTTTAAATAGTCTTCAGGTCTACAGTTTTCCAAGCATCTTAAAGGAGGTAGATGATCTGCAGACTCTTTCAACAATCTCTCCTTTGTTCCTGTCGGTGTCCATATAATCCCACACTACCTCAACGATGTTGAGATTCCAGACTCTCGGAAGGCTAATCCATGACTTCAGTCTATTCAACGATGATTTTACTGCGTTGGTTAGGAATGATTTCCAAACTACAGAATGAAGCTGTTGCCAACAAGATGTTTTCTAGATGGTACAGCATGACAGATAATATCTGACAGTACATTTATGCTTTCTCTTATGCTCCAATCCCAGTTTATAGTCAGTACCATTTGGTCTCCAGCTAGTCAGCTGCCACTAAGAGCTTACATAAAGAAAAATACAGCAGACAAAATGAACAGCGCAACACAAAATTCTGTCTGGCAGCCCCAAACCACAACAGAGGCTCCTCCAGGTTTTCAGGACTGTACTGGCAGTTGCTCTGCTCCTGTAGAAACAGGAGGCAAACTGACATGCTTCATATGACACAAGCTACCGTTTTTGATACTATACAAGATACTGTTGCTTTTTGTGTGTGTGACCTTTTGCAGGTGAAAGTCACAACTTTCAGATGTACCGTTTCAGCTTCGTGACTTCTTTTGTCCACTGATCCAGTTTTTTTTCAGGACCCAACAATATTTGATCACCAACTCTTTGGGAATCATCCGGTAATTGTTAAAAATACGAGAACGTCTTTAGAACTGTTCGTACTTGTCACTCATATAACTCATTTACTGCATTCAAACTATTTTCAGAAAACTTGACCTCTGACCTTGAGGCGGCTGATCCCATAACACACTCATGCAGTGTACACATAACAAACTGAGTAGGAGTGTTTGTAATTGACTGACTCTGTGGTGCACAGATTACACTGGGGTCAAACTGGCTTGTAGGGGATCAAAAACGCACAAATTAATTTTTAAATCAACTTCAAGTAACTGTAATGTTTCCGAGTTTTTTGAGATTCTGTCTCTCTCCATCAAACTGAAATTATTATAAAGAACTATTAGACTACAGAAGTAAAGGACTATTCATTTCATAAAAATTCAACAGGGGATTGAATAATTATTTCTCCCATCAAAGTCACATCAAAGTAGTAAGCAAGTGCACTTTAGAAAGTTACATGAATAAGATATTTTATAAGGCTTTATATTCTGTACTTTCAGTGATGTCACAGAGGCTTAAAGGCACATGGGAAAAGGAGTTAGGTATAGCAATTGATGATGAAGAGTGGAAAGATGTCTGGAGTTATGCCAAATCAATCTCAGTTTGTAATCGTACCAAAGCAATAGTTAAAAATCATACACAGAATGCATATATCCATATTTCGCAGACATCAGTATAATCCTACCCTTTCACCCATGTGCCTCAAATGCAAGACAGAAATTGGTACCCTAACTCACAGCTTCTGGTCATGTTTGAAATTGCAAGAATATTGGTCTAATGTGTTATCTCAAATGGAGAAGATTTTCGGTTGTGAATTGGAGATGGACCCTCTGTCTCTTATACTGGGCCTCCCCAGCCGGCGATTAATATCCAAGAATAATAGGAGATTGTACTGTGTTCTCACCTATGCGGCAAAGAAGAATATAATACTCCAATGGATTTAGGTTGGCAATGAGTAGTGTTGGATCTAGTGCCATTGGAATATCTTTACATGTGTATTGCACTCAAAAACAGATCATTTCTTTAAGGTGTGGGAACCATACTTGAATTATGTGGAATCTGATGTTTCTAATATTATGTTACAAGGATTCTCTTGAGTGTTCAAACTGCAACGTAATACTGGGACCACAGGTATTGTACTGTATTGTATTTTCTCTTTATTTATTTATTTTTTAGATGGAACTGAGCTGTCGTTCTGTGCTTAGTTATCAGTCTGTTTTTTTTGTTTTGTTTATTTGTTTTGTTTATTTATTTATTTATTTTTGGTTCTGAATTGTACACTTTATTATGTTATGTAATTATGTACTGTTTGTGAAAACAGAAAAACTAAAAAAAAAAAAAAAAAGAAAGTTACATGAATAAGATCCAGCCTGGGATGTTCACTAGTGACCAGCTGTCGATTTTAAACGAGTGAACAGTGTTTCCCTGTTTCCACGTGTCAGGACGTACCTGTTCACAGTTGTCTATTTAAATGAAATATGAAGTAAACACAAAGATAAAGTTAGAGACCCACAGGCATTCAGATTTCAGGGAAGCAAACAGCATCAAACACGGTGCGTCTCAGAAAGAAACATCGAATTAAAGAGCTTAATTAGGTTTGAGACAAAGATCCCTCTATGTGACCTAAAACAAACGATATTAAATAAATATTTCATTATGTATTTCATTTCAATGATAAAAAAATTTCAGTATATGCCTGGTTTATGCCGCTGGCATGCTCGTCTTACAGCAACGGTGGCTCAGAGTTATGACGTTTTATTATTTAAACTGCTGAAAAAAATCTGTTTTTTCTCTGGAATTATTGACTTTATCATCATGTTGGAAAACAAAACTGTGAAACTTTGAAAAGCATCTTCAGTGTGGAACGTTGCTTCATGTCTACTCTGTACCAACAAATAGCATCTCCTGTCTTCATGCAGTGTCCCTCCTACTGTCCTATATTCTTGTATTGTGCGCTGCTGTACTGCTGGCCTGGTGAAATATTTATCCTCTTTGCGTTCAGCTCTGCAGCAAATCCTCGTGCCTTTTGATAAAAGAAGAGCGAGCGCTCCCGGTCTATTATGAAGTTGTGGTAGATGGTGGCGAGTTGGGTGCACAGCTGCAACTGAGACTTTTTGTTGCCCAGATCCATGGCTGCAGCGAGAGCTAAGTGGTAGTATCCAGCAGCATCAAAAGGGTCCTGTCGAGGCAGGATTTCAGTTTAGGCATATCGCAGATCACTATGTTCATCAGATTCACATTTTATTGTTTAAAATACAGAAAACAACCCACATCTATGACCCAGTCCATTACCTTCAGATCAGTGAATATAATGTCTCCCAGTGTTTGGTACAGCCTCACATAATACAGTGGCTCCTCATCGAACTGCAGAGGTGTTGGGCAGAGGGTCAGGGTCTTCAGGTAATAGTGCTCAGCCAGTTCACACTGTTTCAGACAGTGGTACAGTGAGCCCAGACGGTGGCACGCCACTCGCTCATTCAGACGCTCACCTACATGTACACAGTTCATTTGGTTTTAGCACAGGACCTAATGTCAGCATGTAAGCCAGTGATACGTTTTCATAGGAGCAAACTTTGGAGTCTAATCATACGTGCTGTTCACAGCTGTCATGATTTATTATAATTTGTCATTACACACCCCAAAATTACTAAAACCAAAAGAAGACATTATAATTTTATCGTCATTATATTAATAGAGATTAATAAGAAAAAAATACTGCAAACACCAAGTAAATTACATTAAAAATGAAAATGTTTGTTTGACTGTTAGGATGTTCTCTGTATTATTTTAACATCTTTATCTCACAATTCAAAGTACCTTGAGGCGCCTCAGGTCATACAGGAGATAATGAAAATACTAGACAAACTAATGTTTAGAACAAGTTAATGTTGAAAAGGAAAATGCAATCGTTGAAGGCAGCTTATCTAAAATAACAGCTGATACTGTTGTGGGCAGTGCAAAGCAGCTTAACTGGATTCAGGCTCTGGGATTTGTGGATGCACAAAGCACCACAAAAAAGCTACAAAACAAAGTTAGCAAATAACCTACTAACACTCTTGCTTTGAGTGGCAATAGACAGAAACAGAAAACACTAGTAAGCAATAATTGTGTGCTGAGGAAACCCTTGGTTGAGTGTCTATTCGAAGTTACCTGTAGGACAAATGGAAGCCCCTTACATATGTACAGTTTGTAAAACTGTTAATGTTACCGCTCCGACATGCCATTAATGCTTCCATAGTTCAGCATGTAGTCACCTGACAACACACCTATTATCCAAAGGGTTTTTAAAAATGGTTAATTTATGTTCTGTGTTATGTAGGTTAGCAATCAGTGACAGTACAGGTACACACTGGGTACTACCAACAACTCCTAAACCTGAATATTTTAAGTCAGCATCAGCACCTGACGAGCCTGAAAAAAGGGGACTGGGTGAAGCTGCATCTTTAAAGTGCTTTTAATTATAGTAGCAATAGTTTTGAAAAGTACAGAGAATACACTTTGGTCCAGTGCTGACACACTTCATGAAAGACAAAAGATGGAAACGACTTCGGTGTGTGCTGTTTTGCTTACCCAGACTCTTACTGATGTCAGCTGCAATGTGAGCAAACTCCACTGCTTCCCCGTACAGCTTGAGACAGAACATCACTTCAGTGAGCTTATTGCACAACCTCAGTCTACTGTGAATGCTGTTGCTCTTCACTGCGATTGGCAGAGCACGGTCCTACATGCAATGAACATAAAAATACAGCCATTTAATTATGATAATTACAGTGTTGAGCTTTTATTAGTTTGCACCAATTTTGGAGAAATTACAGTAATATCATCATAGCACAATAATGCTGAAAAAGTTTTAACAAACATGGATAAATAATCTAATCCTACATAAGAATGACTGAAATCACATTATTCTAAAGTACCCTGTAGAAGAGGACAGCCTTGTCCCTGTCCCGGCAGCTGTCGAAGAAAATGTCTCCTGCAGTTTCAAGAAGCTTCAAGATAAAGCTTGTGTCTCCTGTGCTCAAAGCTACATCCTGAGCTGCCTGAAAACACCAGAAATACAGGATTTCAGTGTATGATAAACAAATTTCATTTTGGCCAAAGCCAAAATCGCTAAAATTGTGAAGACTGCTCTTTCATCCACACATTTTCTTTGCTGATTATCTGACTTAAGAGTTGTGGTAAGTGGAGTAATTCTTTTATAATACTTTTCTACTCTGCGCAGACCCAGGACACACTGGTGAGATTACATCTCTTTATTGGCCTGGGATGCCTCAGTGTGTCCCTGATAAACTGGAGGAAGTGACTGGGGAGTTGGCTGTTGTCCCCATAACCTGACCCAGAATAAGTGGAAGAAGACGAATGGATGGATTGAATTTGAGAGATATTCATGATGGCTGACATAGTTTTCAATGTAAACTTGCAATTCTGAGAATAATAAAAGTTTAAGACAATACAAATGAAAACACTGGTATCAGACCTGAACATAAATGTCCACCAGTTCAATCTGGCCCAGCAGCTGGTAGATCTTCCCGGCTTGTAGCCAGCCATATGCTTCCTTCTCCTTGCAGCCCAGGTCAATGAAAATACCCAGACTGGTCTTGGTGTAGTCAAGAGCAGCTCGGTACGCCCTGAAACAATTCAAAGATAACTTTAAAGGTCTACAGTGGTCCCAGTGTTAATTTGATTCCATTCAATTTCATTTACCCTTCACAACAGCAGTTGCCTCAAAGCACCTTACACTATAAGGTAAACCCTACAATATTAGAAAAAAATCATCACAATCATACAGCCACCTATGAGCAAACACTTCGTGACAGTGGGAAAAAACTATTTTTATATACTCTTCCTATCTGACAATCACATGCATTCATATTCTGATGGATCCATCAGAGAGCAACTTGAGCAACTTGGCATGCAGACTGGAGCATTCGGCAAACAAACCAGCAACCTTCTGATTAGTAGGTGACCTGCTCTAGCACCTGAGTTATAGCTACCACAGGTTAAGTATACGCTAAATGGCAGGGGAACATGATGAAAACAGCAAGGCTGGAGATGGAGCAACACTGGAAGATCACATGAAAGGAGGAAACAAGACATAACAATGCTAAATGGCTAGTGTAGCTAATAGCAGACCACAGCAACCTCCCTGAACAGGATCCAGTAACCATCACAGTGGCAGACATCCAAAACAGAGTCTCAAGCATGAAGAGTTGGACAGCATCAGAGCCTGACATGACACAAGCCTACTGGCTAAAGAAGCTAACTGTACTCCATGAGTGCTTGGTAGCACAAATGAACCAGTTGCTAACGAATGAGACACACCCAAAATGGCTAACTGAAGGCTGGACAGTCCTGCTCCCGGTAGATAGTTGCAGATTGTAAGATCAGACTGACCAACCTGTGCACTGCCTGGATTGACTACAAGAAAGTCTGGTCATGGGATGCCTCACACATGGATCCTTGAATGTGTAGAACTATACAAGATCAACCAAGAGCCTTCATCAGGAATTCAATGGGGATGTGGCGAACAACACTAGATGCTAACTTCAAGCCAACTCATACAGTCATACAAACTGGCGATGGCTAACCAACCAAATATAGTAGTGGTGGAGAAGCAGAATAAGACAACCATGGTCCCCGTGGTCAACGGAGAACTCGGGGCAGTGACCCCCTAAGCTAGGTGAGTGGCTCCAGCAGATTCCAGGAATGACATCAGAGATCTCTGTCCAGAAGAGCGCAGTCTTAGGAATGGCTAAGATACTGCACAGTACCCTCAAGCTCCCAGACCTCTGGCAGAGGACCGAAGCTTGAAGGATAAAAGAGGAGCAAGCGGTGTGAAATTATAATGTGTATAGATCCCTTTGAGTTCTGTAGAATGGAAAAGCTAAACAAAAATATCCGAAACCAGCACTGGGCAAAACACATTTAGCACTGTGAAAGTAACATGACAGGAGTGTTTAAAATTCTTCTCCTCAAATGGAAGGTCTGGAATAATCAGGCCTCGTCTTATCATAAAGACCTCAATAGAGCACTTCGCTCTCAAACTGCCGGAGCCTTCAGCTTTCAGTCCCGATCTGATCTAAACCACAGAACACTGCACTTTGCTGCATAAAAGGTAAGTGAATGTCATATTCCAGTCATACTGCAAGTCTACATGCACGTACTGTTCTGTGCCAATAGAAAGGTAGATCTGGCTGATTGCTTCCAGTGCTTCTCCCTCCTGTTCTCTATATCCGGTGCGTCTCAGCAGCTGGACTCGGTGCTGACTGTAGATTATCCACTGAACCTGGTTTGGAATCTTACACTCATACAGACGACACAGACATCGTGTTACACTGAGCTCGTCTGGCGAAGTGACAGAGAGAAAGAAGGACAGTTTTAACACAGAATATAAGATACTGCTATGGTTATGTGACATTCATACTTACACTCTAACAAGTTAGCATTGATTGCCAGAAGCAGAGCCCACTCATAGCATCCTTTCCCATAGTCCAGCTGCTGTTGCTTCACATAATACTTTCCCAGCTCCATCAATACGGGGATAAAGTTTTCCACATTGCTTTCTTCACTGAGCTCAGAGAAAAGCTGAACTGCCTCACACAGATGCCTCTCTGCTAGTGTTTTCGCTCCAGCCTTCAGACACAACAACCCTTTATGAAGATGAGAAAGAGTCATAACATAGTTGGAACGAAACATTTATGCGCAGTAGGATATTCTAGCTCACCTAGATTGGCCTGAGCTACGGCCCCGTTTGGCATATCTTCAAACTCTTGGCAGATGTCAATAGCAGCCTGGTAGCTCTCTGCTGCCCTCCGAACATCACCCATACATCGAAGTGCCACGCCCCGCATGTTGAGAACCACACCTTTGTATTGCATTAAAGAAATTTACTTTAACATTTAAGAAATGCCTGTTTGCTAAATCTTTATCCTACAGTACACTCCACATAGTTTTATTAATCAGTTGAAGGTCTGAGTCTTTCTAAAGGTGACCGCTTTCTTTAGTTAAAAGTTTCAGCTGTATGTAATATATATAACAAAATGAGTTAGTCAAGATCCCAGATACCAAAATAGTTATATGTGCAAAGCTGTGGTTAAACTCTGATGTAACTCTGAATGAAGACGTGGAAGAGAGGCAGAGGTTAATAATAACTAATCATTAAATGCTGAGTGATGCATGAGTGTGAAGCAGAAACACTCCTAAGCCAATTACTAAGGAAGGATTCAGAGTCACCTGATCCAGTTCTAACTAAACAGAAGTACAAAAGGGTGTCATTTTAGATGAACTTTTCAGGGAATTTTAGGACATTCTGATAATAATGAATTACAGTAGAGCAGTCTGGAAGTAATGAAAGCATGAACTAATTTATCAGCATCACTCTGAGACAGGATGTTTCTAACTTTAGAGATGTTGCACAAATGGAAGAAAGTTATACATATTTAATACATGAATTAACGGACAAATCCTGGTCGAAAATGACTCCAAAATTCTTACTGTTACTGGAGGCCAACGTGACAACATCCCAAGTAAGCATCTGGTTAGACATGTTTCAGATATTTTTAGTACAAAAACCTCAGTTTGATCTGAATTTTGAAGCAGGAAATTAGAGCTCGTCCAGGTCTTTATGTCTTTAGACATTCCTGAAGTTTAACTACTTGTTGTGTGTTATCTGCCTTTGAGGTAGACCTTGGTTCATAACTACATTTAAGAGTGTGAAACAGCAGATTACAACTTTGAAATATGAGCTGCAGTTTTTAAAACAAAGTATAGTTTGAAGACAAAATGAAAAAGCTAAACAGCTCAGCACACACAGCTTTGCTTATTCCAGTCTCTTAAGGTCAAATGACACATTTTAGAAATGAAAACTCAGGAAGAGACGGTCCATACAGATCTGGGATCAAGAATATAAAAAGCAAATAAAATATGATATCACTTCCTGTTTATCAGCTTTACAGTGAACTTGCTGTAAAGGACATATTTGTAGAAGCAAATCTTAAACTTTTGTGAGGCTCAGCCTGAAGGGCATCTGTGCAAATTTGGGTGAAAACTAAAAAACACTTTAAATTTTTAATGCGATTTATAGAAACCCCCTCACCTTCCTGAGGAGTTGTGCAGTGCTCTGGAATCGAAGCCAGGATTGATTCCAGTATGTCCAAAGCAACTGCAGGCTGACTGTTGTCAATGTAAAGCCACGCCAGCCAGATGAGAAAACCTTTTCTTTCTGAAACAGAGACGCAAACTTGCCTCGAAGGACTGTTGTTGATGAGAGCCTGCATATGGCAAATCGCATGTCCCGTCATCTTGTGTTTGCAATAGAGTTGGCAAAGACAAACAGTGAGCTGGTGGCTCAAAATTTGGTAATGGTTTCTCTCTCTACTTTGGAGCTTTGGAAAAGTGAGAGCTTTGTGCAAATATGGAGCCATCTGAGGTGGAACGGGGGTTTCTTGTTCAGCGACAGTGTCCAAAAGTAATACCATACTGCCAAGACAGTCAGAGAGCGTGGCAGAGGGCAGCAGAGAAGCTCTCCTGACTGAACTGGCACTGAGGTGGGGACGGTGAAGTTCACTGTAAAGCTTTCCCAGTGCCAGATATCCATGACTGGGAGAGATCCTCCATGGTCTTTGAGCTTCATCACAAAGAATGAGTAGCCTTTCCAGATAAGGAACAACTTGAGCTCCCATAGCAGAAGTCCAGTGGTGCTTTGCCAACAGCAGACAAGCCCGGGCTTCTGCCATTTTGTTGTGAGAGAGGATAGCTTTCTTGAGCATGTATTTAAGAGAAGAGTTGTCCTCTAAGCTTTTCAGACAATCTGGGATTCCTATTAGTAAGGCAACAAGTCGTTCTGTCACAGCAAAGAAACTTTCTGTATTTTTCTGCAAAAGATATGTTGCAGCAAGGTTGGAGAAGATGCTGGCCAACAGCCTGAGGTCTGTGAAGCCTTCTCTTGGGACACTGAGAGTTTCCTCAAAATAAACCTGGGCTTGATTGAACTTTGACCTACCCACACAGAGCTTCCCCAACAGGAAGCATAAACGAGTTTGTGACCAGAAAAGGTGTTTCTTCCTGGCTGTCTCCCTGGCAACACCCAGAAAGGAAATCAGTTCATCCTCATCACAGTGACCAGTGAAAGTGGAGGAGGCCAGTTTTTCAGAACTCAGTCCGTACAGAATGCCAAACTCTACTTTGTAGTCTCGGCCGTCCAAAAAAGATAAGAGTGGAATCAATGTGTTCTTGTTCCCTTCAACTGGTTGCACCACGAAAGAGGGAAGTTTGGGGCTTTTTGCCTCCGCAGCCAGGCCCGATTCCTCTAGAGTCTCCCTCTTGGTTACGGTGTAATGAGGGGTCGACTGTTTGTCTTGATCAAGAAACCTGTGAATGTTTGTCTTGAACTCTTTCTGTTCAGACTCAACTTTTCTTGAAAAGCTGGCTGCAAAAGAATAATGAGAGAGACAATAATGATGGCATGCACAGGAGGCCAGTTAGTAAAGAAATGCTAATGTCATACTTACGTGATGTTTTTTTCTCAGAATCCTGATAAGTGACCATATCTAAGATTGAACAACAGCCATTATGAGAAAGTGAATGTGTAAACAACAAAATCCTCAGTAACTGGTAAATAAATGCTCAGAAACAAAACTTGGTGCAAATTATATACACAAATGTACTTTATACTTGTCTTTGAACCTTTATTTATACAAAACGGTAGCGACAGAGAACTGCATGCATCCAAAACAAGCGAGAAGTTGGACTGTGGCCACAAAAGTCTTGAAATTCATAGACACAAAGAAATGCCATAAAATTATTATATGCACGGTGATCTAACTGGAATCTTTGCGCGCAATAGCCTATAAAGGCAAAAAGAGTGTAACTTTGTCACAGTAAAGCAAAGGACACCAGACACAGGTTTCTTTCATCTGTGACAACATGGCAAC
Organism: Copadichromis virginalis; assembly: GCF_057382275.1. Lineage (NCBI taxonomy): Eukaryota > Metazoa > Chordata > Actinopteri > Cichliformes > Cichlidae > Copadichromis > Copadichromis virginalis. The sequence goes on from NC_140620.1 coordinate 7,564,630, forward strand.
AGTTTTTGTATATTTAATCAAACACAACCATAACCACAGCAGTGGCAGTTTACAGTGATCTGAATTATTTTAGTCATGCTAGCAGCAAGATTTCACAGATGGCACAGATGTTAGCAGGCTGGTTGGTACGTAATGTTTTTAGACTTTTCCTCAAATGCCACCAACACGTCAAAAATTTACATTTAATAAGTAAGTAATCATTTGGAGGATTGCAATTTTTCATGTCCCTAATTCATATAACACCTCATTATGCTTGTAGATTTTGCCTCCATGAACTCATCAATGGAAGTTAAGCAATGCTGACAGCAGCACTTACAGGTCTTCGTGTTGGACTTGGATGGCGGTTCTTTGTCAGGTTTTTATTCTTGCCACAAACTTTGGCACACTAAACAACCTGTTGTTGGGCTGAGTTCATCTATTTGTGTCAAAATGTCTCAGACACAACCAATTGTAATATCTTATAACTTTCCTATCTTGCAATTTGGTGACCTAGATCTGCTCCATCGTTTAATACTTTTTTCTTCTCTTCCCATGTTACAGCTGCTCCTGGCTGGTCTTTTTTCCATAATCTTGCTGACATACAGACAAAATACTACTTGCACAGTCTTTATTATTAGTCATCCAACAATCACTAGCTAGCTTGCTAAACCAAAATATGGTATTTACAGCAAAGATTTTATTTAACTGGTATGTAAGCATATGTACTATGAGCATCGGTAGGTATCAGTAAGCCGTTTTCCTTTTCCTTCTCACCTAGTTTGTAATTATGCCCAATATCATTATGAGATTTTTTCTTCAATATGGCAATGGATTGTTCGATGACTTTTTCCTCTTGCGGACTCGAGAAAATCCAATCCTCTTCATCTAAAAAAATCTCTGCAGAGCTGGAGTGGTGACAGAGAAGAAAACAGGTACACACTGTCATCATCTCAACCTAAAATGGTGTAATACAATATAACTGTATACTGTATCGGCTGTTACACTCACTCGTAAGCGTCAGTGGACGGTTTTACCAAGCTTGTCCTGACCAGACCTATTTCTCCTGTTGCTTCCTTCTTCCCCGTGAACCAATCAAAACAAGGCACCAAAAATCCCACAATCGTGATGGGATCACCAGGTGACACACTCAGCTCGTCCGGGCCCTCAGCATCATACTCCTTTTTAGCTAGACAGGTTCCTCTGGCTAAACAGAGGAGACACTGCATGAAGATAGTCCCAAACTGTGAGAGAGGTTTCTGTAGCAATAAGTATCTCTGAAAACTGGAAAATCAACTTTACTAATGCATATTTGCCCAAATGTAATCAATGGTATACGTGGCGTATGTGTGGCCAACTGTCACATCACCAAACCCAATACATACAAAGTGTTAAGCATGCCACCTGACTGCTCTGTGTAAAGCTGGGTAAAGGGGGGGGGAATTATTGTCTGGGGGTGCTCAGCATACCGAGACATTTTGGACAATTTCATGCTCCCAACTTTGTGGGAACAGTTTGCAGATGGCCGTTCCTGTTTCAAAATGACTGCACCAGTGCACAAAGCATGCTCCATAAATGGTGTGGAAGAACTTGACGGCCTGCACAGAGTCCTGACCTCCATCCAACAGAACACCTTTGGGATGAATTGGAGGCGATACTGTGAGCCAGGCTCTAGTTGTAGCCCTAGTCCTAGCACAGTGACCTCAAGGCTAGACTGGAAATGATTATATGAGATAAATGAAAGTAACTGAAGTTAACATAATGCAAACACTTACCAAAGTGCAGAGGGAAGTCACAGGTAGATTTACCATCACCTATTAAAATGCTTTCTGCACAAGATTTGAGAAACCACCTGTGGACAGATGGGATTATCTGACCTCATTTACGGTGCTTCATGTTCACATCAAAGTTACTATGAGACTGCTTAAGGTCCACACGGGCCTTTATGTGGCTGTAACTCACTGATGGAAAGGGATGACTGGCTCCAGAGCAGGTCTAGGTGCAGTGCCCCGCGCTCCATCAGCCAGACAGAGAACAGTCCACCCTGAGCCTAGGAAGGGAGGCTCGAACTGGGCTATGTCTCCCTGCTCCAAGTACAGGTCTCCTCCAGAGGTTGAACTGTCAAACATCTGGCTGGCACTGCAACTGGCAAACAATGAACCTAACAACAAAGAGAGTGACCAGGCTAAGTTTACTTATATAATGACAGTAAAACAGCAACTCCGTACACATGTATTAAAAAAATTAAAAAACTGGGGGCAGCCCAGACCTCCTGGTGGCTGGGATACTCAGAGCCCTCCAGCTAGTCTGGAGGAACGCCTTCCCCAGCCAAGCTGGAGGTCATAAGGACATTAATGACATTAAAAATACAAAAAGCTCTTAGTGACATTATTGCACAAACTGACTGGCTCCTGCTGTTGTCTACATTCTGAGGGCTAGAAATGTCCAACAGAGAGGGAAAGAGAGAGAGAAAACATTTTGTCGTTGGAGCTTTGAGATCAGCTGACTAATATTCACTCACCTGCATTTATTGCTGAACATTAACTGTAAATAAACACACTGAGCTTGATCTTCCAAACTGGCCTCCTGAGCCCACCTGATCTCCTCAGCTATGACAGTACGATCTGGCCATAAATTAAATAAGCGGACCCATGACTAAATTGCCCCTGCCCCCCCCCCCCCCAAAAAAAGCAATATCATGGGTTCCTATACTGTTTGGTATAGGAATGATACAGGTGTGGCTGGTCCTTTAAATAAATGGACCTCAGTCAGGCTGCTTGTGAAATTATTTCTCAGAACAAGTTTATATCAGTCCTTTAAATTCACTACACAACATGGCATTTGAGTGGGAGGATTTGTGTTTTCTCAATGCCTGCATATAAAATGATGTTGCGTTTGGTGTGAATTGGAATTATCAGCATATAAACATATGTAACTCATTTAAATAGTTAACTTATCCTTTCACTCATCTAAGATTTTACCAGGTAAATGCACACCTTTGTTACTAATTTACAGTTTCCTGATCTCATGTCTAATCACCTTCTAAAATGATATTTTAGTGCCAACCTTCTTGTAGGAGGATGCCTCTGTAGAAAAGGTTAAGTGTTTCCTCCTGAATGGTCACCTCAATAGCAAAGTCATCCTTCAAAGAACTGAGCCAGAACGTCTGCTCTAGCAGTAGGTTCTCCATGCAATGGCGCAGGAAACCTGGAGGAGAGGAGGATGTTCACAGAAGGCAGTGTGAGGTATTTGGATAAGATGTACCACAAAACATGACATTTTACACTGTGTCATTATTTATTAACAAGAACTAAGACAAAATGCCAGAGCAGTGTGGAACAACCAAATACACTCCACTAATCCAACACCTTTAGCAACAATAACTTGAAGTTTATGTATTAATTTAAAAGGAGGACTTTTATCCTCATCTCTACAACATCTACATCATCTTTTGTCTGTTTATTGAGGTTAACAGGCGTTTGTTTATGTCCAGCTCTCTTAACTTCTTGTCACAGTATTTTAGTTGGATTGAGGTTTGGATTTGACTGGACCAGTACAACACCTCGTTTTTTTCCTTCTTCAGTCATTCTGTTGTAGATTTGCTGGTGTTCTTGGGCTCACTGTCCAAGCTATAGCCTCCAAACAGAGTCCCTCACACTCGACTCCACACAGAACATAGTCTGTCTCCAGTTATACAACTTCAATTGTCATTAGCAGTGTTGGTCAAGTTACTTGACAAAAGTAACCAGTAACTAATTACTGATTACTTCCCCCAAAAAGTAATCCCGTTATTTTACTGATTACATATTTTCAAAAGTAATTAATTACTTAGTTACTTTTATGAACAAGATTTAAAACCTGAAGAGGTGATAAAGCGATAGATCTCTCAGCTCAATTCTACTTTTTCTTTCCAAGCTCCTTAGATGACATCACATATACTTCCACCTGGTTCTAATATAATGCTTTGCTACTCTTCTGAGCGCTTCACACAACTTTGTGCATTCACCCAATCACACCAGCACATTTTTTTTTCTGTTTTCTAACATTCACACTCTGATGGATGCATCGGAGAGCAATTTGGTATTAGTATCTTGCCCAAGGCATGCAGACTAGGAGAAGCCAGGAATCGAACCGCCAACCTTCCGATCAGTAGATGACCTGCTCTACCTTCTGAGCTACAGGTGTAGCTACAGGTACCGCTCAGGCGGAGCCGCGCTACAGTGTACTCCATACCTATTTTGTAATATGTGGTGAACTTCCATATGTCTTCAAATGTGGTGAACATCACATAAATGGCTTTTCTTTCACTGTTGATGGAGATGAGATGGGCGGACAGCTCCTGAAGAAAACAGAAAACAGTGTTGATACTGAAGTTTCTTAACTGTCCATCTGATCCAATTATCATTTGATGCTCACATTTAACAAACTGACACATAATGAATGTCATTTAAACATCAAACTGAAGGTTTTGACAGCGACTTTTCATGTCTCAGTAAAACGCATTTTACAATTTTACAGCAGTTACAGGAAGTACAGCAGAAAAATGAGCTGTGGCAGCACAACAAGAAGAGAAGAGTTAATATTTAACTGAAACGTGGTCCAATAATGTTTCACAGCTCCAGCCATAAAAACTCTAAAGACCACCACTTTCCAGATGTTTTTGAAGTATGAGACAGAGAGTGAGCAACACCACATGAAGATAAGCAAACTTCAGAATAAGTATTTAAAAATAAACAAAACCAGCAGAAAACATATATGATGATGATCTGCCCAAAATGTGTCTCGAATAATTCAAACAGTGGCAGGTTGCTCACTGACCACAATCACATGGCTGCCAGTGCACACAAATGACATCAAAACACAACACAGTGAAAAGAACACAAATGTCTGTTTTCTGTGGAGGTCCATAACACTCACTCACTCTTCTCTCAACCAACCTTTGTTTTCACCGGGGCGCTGCGACACAGAGCCTAGGATCACTGTAGTGACCCTAATATCACGGCAGAGCTGTCAGGAAGTGTTTGAACTTTTTCAATTAAAATGGATGAGGAGTTACAGATGTTTAAAAGATGTTGTGAAACATCTGTCTGACACCAGTGACAGGGTACGCTTTAGAGGGTTCAACCTCTGATCAGTTTGTCTGAAACCTCCTCACATGGCCACTCTCAGCTTTTCCTCCTCAATCGCCACTTAAATGAAAAATCATTTTTTACATTTGTATCACAAACACATGCTTTATAGAATACGAGGCTGCACAATGAGCAGAATATAAAGTATTTAAAATGAGTTCAATATTAATCTATTTAACAGCAATGGGGACAATTTTCTGCTGAATAATTACGTTTACTTTTGATAAACAGTTATTTATTTGTAAAAAATGTTTGGAATCATGTCTGATTTTCGTTCCACTTCTCACGTGTTCACCACTTTGTGTTGGTCTTTCACCTGGAATTCCAATAAAATTGATTCATGTTTGTGGCTGTAATGTGACAAAATGTGGCCGGATACTTCTGAAAGCCACTGTATTAAAGAAATATGAAGATGGACAAATATGTTAGCACAAGTCTGTGGGCTTACATTGTAATAAACAGATGAGTAAAATTACAGAAAAAGTTATGTTAGCTCATTGAATGACGGTGGTGGGGGGGTGGGGGGGTGGGGGGTTATGAATAGGAAAAGCCATAAATCTACAGAAAATATAGTTTCAATACCAAAAATGTTTGCCCCCTTTCATATTTAACAAAACCGTCTCTCTCTTTGCAGGCCGATTGTGGCCCCTGAAGTAAAAACAGCTGTTATACTATACTATTATACTATACATACTGCAGTGCTGCTGGCATTTCAGATGGAGTTAATAAAGTACTGTACGAACATATGTTTAAATGTGAAAGCTTTAATCTAAAGCACTTTAGGTGGTCAGTAAGAATATTCCCTCTGAAACATGAACGGTGTGGGTGTCAAGCATGCACAGGCATCACTGGCAGACCGTCTCCGGCCATTTCCATGGAATTCCCACAGAATCCTGGAGCTGAGCTCGCAAAGTGTCGGCGGCCTCAAAAGCCAATCCCTGCTGAATTCTACACTGGGAACTGTTGCAGCCACACATCACTTGATTAGGATAAAATGTTTCACCACAGAATATCAGTAGTGAGGTTTTGGGGCTCACTGAAACCTCAGGGGTAGAGTTTCAACCTAAACTAAAGGAGCGACCCCCTCAGGTAAAATTCAACATTTCATAACCTCTTTGACCAAAAGGTTTATCAGTTGGCAGCTCCTTAGAGACAAAGTACTGCCACCCCTGCTGCTACGTCAAGCCGTACATTCCACACTCCACGAGGAAGGAAACAGAAATCAACTTAGGAACAGTGCCTACCATGAGGCTCATGGAGATCCATGAGCACTTCAGGTACTTGTTCACTGCTCCCTCCTCCCCCCAAAAAGTACAAAGAAGACATTTTTTCTCCACACTGTAAGCTGTGTAATGGCCAACAATGTTCTCCATGTTCAGCACCTTATAGCTTCTGTGATGGGCAGGCCAGAAGACAGTTGCCTTCCTGGGATACTTCACTCACTTTTAAGTTTTCAATACACAAAAAACAAACTAAGGAGAAGATATTTATTGCATTGTTATCAATTCATGGAGGAACTTTGTGTTGGAGCACATATATAATGGACTAAAATATTCAATAGAAGGCTTTTGTGTGTGTCTGTGTGTTATGAGTCAGGAGTTATACCTTAAATAGGGTATTGACCTCGGAGCTGTCAGCCTCCAGCATGCACAGTTTCCCTCGCAGCATTTCCTGTGACTTTTCATCTGCAGGAAGATGGTCTGGACCCCTGACCACATCCAGCAGTACAGGAAGAGCTAAACACACAACACACACTTAATATAGACGTGACAGACAAGACTATGAGTGAATCAACTCTAATGTGCTGATTTCATAGCTTTCCTGTCCTGACTGGACAACACAGATTATAATGAAAATGAAATCAGCTAAAAAAATGTATCTGTTGACCAATTATTTCATATTTTATTAAATGAGTTTATGCCTCCTTGAATTTACATATATGGCTGTGTGGTGTCTATTAAAGATATAACCATACAACATGTTTTCAACCATGCATAAAAACAAGAGTAAACGGCACAGAATGAATAATTAGGAAAATACAGTGTTATAAATGAAAGTCATTAATAATCTCCATATTCAAGATGGTGCAGCTGATAGCAGCCTGAATACTGCTCAGTGCTACTTTTCCTGCTTGTGTTTATCTGTTCAGTTTTCAGCTCTTCCTTCCTGTTCACACACACATCAACAAAGTAATCAGGTTGTTTTGTTTGTTTTTAAATAAAACTTTACCCTGTCTTTCATCCATCTGGAGAATTCTGCAAAACTATTAGTTGGAGCAGCTCTCAACAGGATTAGGAGATGCTGATGAGAAACTTAAACTCCTTCCGATCGTACATTGGCCGGTCCATGCTTCTTTCATTTCACCCAGCGGATGTTCAGCCCTGTGCCTCAATGATATCTGGCTGGGTGAACATGTCCCCAACAGCTCACTATATCTACCAGGCTTTCAACTGCAATACAGAGCTTTCTCGAAAAGCGAAGGGAGGCGCAATCATTTCCATATAAACTGTTTCCATATAGGCTTCAACCTACAAATAGGATTCCGGCCAAATTCCAAAACTGAACCCAAGGAGATCTCATAAAATGAGTGCTCTTGGTTACCTTTGATCTGGTATGGCCAAAACCTCTATTAAGCCTCTATAACAATAGAAGATCAATAGAAGATCAACTCACATGGGTTAAAATACAAACTGCCAGTGAGTTCACTGTAAATAAAATCATCCAATGATGAGCTAATGATGAAACTGAGTGTCTCTCTCACAGTTTAATAAGTGACTGAAGAGGAACTTGTGGGTTCAAGGTATAAACCACTTTAAAATGTTTCATAATTTTCTACTGAGGTCACTTCAGTTTTACAGGTTAGATTATTTCCTGTAATACTCCAGGATCAAAGTACCACTAAAAGCAATATGATTTGTTAGGGTGATTTGTCTTCCTCCTAAAATGTTTTATCATGCATTAAAAAAAACACTGACTCCTAACTCATCTAAAATAGACTTCATGAGACCATAGCGTGTTCTGACATGATAACCCTTGCAATCCCAGCAACTGACAATGGTTCAAAGAACTTCTATAAACATCACTATTTTTGGTGTGCAACTTTCTCCAGACTGACAGCAAAACAACTAGTAGCTCAGTGTTCAAACATTCAGAAGAAGGAATTGCTCTCACAGCTAGAGATTGACAAGGTACATAATAGGATCATGGGGAAACTTGAAACCTGGACCCTCTGTAGCCGCTTACCAAGATCAGAACACCATGGCAGCAGTGATCAGTGAGATGACTATAAGATGAACAGCCACAAGGAGCAGTACCCACCATGGAGAAAGAGACTAGAGGCCAAGACCAAGGTAGCACAACTAATGGAGTTGCAGAAAGGTGCCTAAGAAGCACAGAAAGCTGTCTATGCCTGAGGCCTTGAAGACACCCAGGCAAAGACTACCAGCCTTGGACAGCTGCTTGAAGAGGTATACACAGAGAAGTAGAAGGCAGGAAAATAAACCATCTATTCTGCACAGAACCATCCAAGGTGTACTCTCAGTAGGGAACAATATGAGAACAGCACCACCAAGGCTGGAGACGGAGCAGCACTGGAAAAGCATATGGGAGAAGGATGCAAACCATAATAACAATGCTCAGTGGCTAGTGGATCTAAGAGCAGACCACAGCAACCTCCTTGAACAGGATCCAGTAACCATCATAGTGGCAGATATCCAGCTGGTAGTCAATGAGAGACACCCAGAATGGCTAACCAAAGGTCCAAGATTCCTGATCCCCAGGGAACTCCAGAAATAACCGGTCCCATCCAACTACCGGCCAATAACCTGCCTCAGTATCACGTGGAAGTTCCTGTCAGGCAGGTTAAGAAAAACAGGCACATGGCTCAATACGTAAGCAGGGAAGAGAAACGAATTGGCAGGAATACCAGAGAACCGAAACACCAGGTACTGATAGACAGAGCAAGACTGTAAGACTAGGCTGACCAACCTGTGCACTGCCTGGATTGATTACAAGAAGGCTCATGACTCAATGGCCCACACCTGGATACTGGAATGCCTAGAATTGTCCAAGAATAACAGGACCTTAAAAGCCTTCATCAGGAAGTCGATGGGGATGGACATTAGAGACCAACTTCAAGCCCATCGCACAGGATCTATCAAGGAGATGCCCTGTCCCCACTACTGTTCTGGATTGGCCTGAACCCCCTCAGTGAGATCATTGAAAAGAGTGGCTATGGTTACCGACTATGGAATGGAACAATCCTGTACATGGACATCAAGCTGTATGCCAAGAGTGAACGAGACATCGATCACACGAGTACCTCAGGAAGATGGCCATGGACAGCTGCATGCTCAGTGAATGCCTCAAGCAGCAGAAACCCAATAAAGAGGAGCAAAAGGAGGTACCATCGTGAAAGGACAGGCCCCTGCACGGTATGTACCACCGGCAGATAAAGGAAGTGGCTGACATCCGATGGACAAAGCTGGACTGAAAGACAGCACAGAGGCACTAATCATGGCAGCACAAGAACAAGCTCTGAGTACAAGATCCATAGAGGCTGGGGTCTATCACACCAGGCAAGACCCCAGGTGCAGGCTGTGTAAAGATGCTCTGAGATAATACATCACATAACAGCAGGGTGCAAGACGCACAGAAACAGAAACAGAAACATGTGTGCCGAATAAGGCCTGGTAGTCTCAAGGTCAAATCGGGACAGTAGGGTGGTCGAGAATGGCCGAGGTAAGATCCTGTGGGACTTCCAGATACAGACGGCCAAAATGGTGGCTAAACAACTGGACATAGTAGTGGTAGACAAACAGAAGAAGACAGCTGTAGTGATAGACGCAGTGATACCAAATGACAAAAAAATCAGGAAGAAGGAACACAAGAAGCTGGAGAAGTACCAAGGGCTCAGAGAAGAGCTCGAGAAGATGTGGAGGGTGAAGGTAAACATGGACCCAGTGGTAATCGGAGCACTAGGTGTAGTGACCCCCAAGCTAGGCGAGTGGCTCAAGAAAATCCCAGGAACAACATCGGAGATATCTGTCCAGAAGAGTGCAGTCCTAGGAAGAGCTAAGAAACTGCGCTGGACCCTCAAACTCCCAGGGCTCTGTAAGAGGACGCGAGCTTGAAGGATAAAATGTCCCCTGCAGGGGTGAGCAGGGAATTTTGTATATAGTCAGCCACTGTTTACCTATTAGCAATGTGACTGTGCATCAAGGTTTTACCAGGACCTTTACCAAGGCTGTCTAGCCTCTAGTACCTGTTATTGGCTATTTTGTAATGACCATATGAGCTACACCTGACCCAGACAGGCATTCTCAGCTCCAAATCTCAGAGTTTGCTGAATGAAACAATAGATAGGTGAGCCTTACTCCCAAGTGGAATTCTTACAGGAGGGGAAAACGTCATTGACAATGCAGTGATGATGTGATATTAAAAAAAAGCCATTAACGTGCGAGTTATTCTAGTAGTTCTTAAGAAGATAGAATACCTACTAACCAGTATAAGAATAGTAAACTACTCTGATTCAGCTCTACTTTGATCACATCATAGATAAGCAACTTCATCACTGATACAGCATTTTCGCGTTCACTAACACTCACGTTTACTTGTAGTGTTAACCAATCATCTGTCAAGAAAGTACTTACTGTAACTTGACTTGCATCATAACACTGAAAATTGTGGGGAAAAAACGTGTGATAGTTGTGATAGTCTCTAGTAACGCTCTTGAAATGTGGAATTTCTAAGTATTTCAATGAATGTTCATAATTCAATCACCAATTTTATATATTATATATATAATTAGTTAAAGATGGTTTGACAGCATTAAATTGGAATTGATAAACTCACCTACTGGGAAGTTTTCCTCATACGCTGACAGAGTTCCCTTCAGACTCACAGCATCTCCAGACAAACCATGCACTGCTAAAAACATAAAGTGTTATGTGTTTTTACATTTTACCATTATACAATCATTTGTTAATAACCTGTGAAAGATAAAGCATAATTATAGATGTGCAAATGATATCTAAAATACAGAAGACCTTTACAGTTGGATTTATCTGATTATTTGTTCAGTCACGCAAAATTAATTTGTTAAACTTCATATTTAACTAACAATATTCAATGAACAATTGAAGTTGTTTGCTCAAAGTAATTAAATGTTTAGCTATCGAATAATATTGTGAAATAGCAAACAACTGTTTATTTAATAAAATGCTTGAAGTTTGCATAATAAGTCTCGAAATAACTGAATACAACTAAATACAATACTCAATTACTAAATTACTCTACAAATATCCAGTGACTCTTTGCAATAATACATCTGAGAGGGGATTCATATTTTTATTAGTTGCTATGGTTAGGACTTTTGCACACAACATGTTTAAAATGTGGTGTTTTGTTCTACATGTAGCTACCTAACAGTTCATTCCTGCACATGAAACATTAGTTGAATAATCAACTAGCCAACAGCACCACTCTTTTAGCACAATTTAAACCATTTTTGGTGGAAAAAGTAATCAGCGAAAATAACCACTGAATGCAGTTGGACACAAAATGTCTGTGTAGGTTCTCAGTCATCCAGGTTCTGGTTGTCTAAGGAGGAAGGGAAAGCGACTGGACTTCTTTAAGCTTCCTGACGAAATGGTGAAGATGCATTTAAATGGAACAACACTGTCATTCCTTATGTAGCAGGTAGAAACTCATCAAACCTCTGCTTGTAATGACCCACAGCCTTTTTCACACCTTGGCTCGTGTGACGAGGCACATGACCGGTAGTGAGTCAACACCCTCAGGGACAACTCCCACTAGGGCTTAAATACCTGGGCTCTGCCATTTATTGTTAGAACTGAAGATGCTTCTGGGATGAGAGGTTGAAGCTTCATGTGACTGGACGTCTTTAGGAAACTTAAACAAGTCCAGTCGCTTTGCTTTCCAAGCTCGTTGGATTGGACACAAAATCCTTAAAAATAAAAGTACCTAAACCAACAGTAAAATCCTGCTTTTATATGTTAATGTGTGACTTATTGCAATTTCATTATCTCATGTACAATCAGCTACAGCAGGAAATTTTCTTATTAGAACGCTACTTTTACTTCTAAATGTAATTTTTTTTAGTGACAAAGAGTATCTGAACTTAACTTTAACAAAGAACTTTTAACAGAACACGATGTTAGACACATATTTTTACGTAAGTTACACAGTCAGCTGCTTTACAACAGATAATTTGCTTATATAAACAGAAAACAGCAAAACAAAATTTGTCTTTAAGTTTCAGGCTTTCACACAATTACTGTGAAAAAACAATATAAAACGCATCTGCTAATTTGTAGTGAACAGCAGCATGAGAAGGATCTGTCTCATTACCCATTCCGCTCGGCCGGTGTAGTATCTCCGTCATATGCCGGTACTGCTGGACGTCAGTGGAAAGCTGTCTCCGGTACTTGTGGCTCCAAGAATCCCGCTCCGACCGGGCTGACATTTCCAAGGCAGCTGCGCAACGTCCTCTGCGACCAGTCAGCAGCACAGCATCACATGCCTGTGCACGATGCACCTGGTAAACTCCCAGTGAGGGACACGGAGGTCTGCCTCGCTTTTCCTTTTCAAAGTAAAAGTCTTCAAAAGTTTGACTTAGTGAGCCTGTAGGTCGATACGAACGAGTCCGAATTAACATACTATTACTACTACTAATAAATATAAATCAATATAAATAAATACTACTAATAAATAAATCCTTCTGATTTTACTGTAGAATTAGGTGCAAATGTTTTTTGTGTATGTGTTTGTGGTGCGTTTTATGGGTAATACAATATGTTGACCTTGATGTAAGCAAAGAGGGAGATCTTTGTTTCATTGTTTGCTTACTTCCCTTTTCTCATATTGTTGTTATTTACATTTATAAATATATCTGTAACAAGTGTCACCTGGCAGTTTGTTGCTCTCTGCCAGGTGATTGGCTGAAGAGCTGTGAAAAGGTAGTGGGTGTGTGGGGTGAAGTCAGCGCTCTTCTGTGGAAAAAACCAGAGGCAATTAATTCACTCAGGTGCGAGTGGGTATACTGTCGTGTGACCACGAATTTTAATAGAAGAATTGATCAAGCCCTAGATCGACTGCGCGCAGGGAAACTGATCAATATTCTGTGCTGTCTCTGCTGTCCTTTTTTTTGTTCTTTTGATTGATTTGTAATTTTGTTTTGGTTAGTCCGTCCAGCCGTAGAGGCGGTTATTGATTGAGAGTAAGTTTTGTAAGGGCGGACTAACCTCTCTTTTGTTTTTTTTATTTTAATTGTTTGTGCCACTTCCCTTTATCTCTCAGATCACAGGCCATACATAGCACTGATTCCCAGCTGCGCTGAGACCCGAATTGTTTGCAGTGTGTGCCACGATTGCAGTGTCACTAAGCGGGGTGTGACGGGTTGTAGTGTTATTTCGCACAGTTTGTGTGGTAAGTCTCATGTGCAGCTGGGATATCAGCAGGATGTGTTGTAAGTCCTGTCTGGAAACGACTGGGAATTTGTATGTTTAACTTATGTAATAAATAAATGATCAATTATTTCTTTGCCCCGTTTACTCATCCCTTGTCCTCGGTTACATATCACAAAATCTTTTTTCACTTAATGTCATATATAACCTAATTAACGGTATATTACATTATTACATTTTTCAATCAACATTTAACAGAGTATACTGATTATACCGAAGCAACTTTTATTATGACGTTAAATGTGGATTATTTCCTGTGTTGGTTCGGTGAGCTCTACGCTGACGTACATAGTGAAAAGCTGTCGCTTTATTTCAGTTTTTCTTTTATTATAAATGCTGCCACTTGTTTATCTGCACACCAATAACCAGAACAATTCAGTTACGTGTCTGTGCTTGAACATGGAAAGGTTGCACAGTTTTTCCTTAAAATTAAATTGCGTAGACTTCACGTTAATAATCACCCAGTGAGCAGCTGAGTCACATGACAGTATTAAATCACTCTTTGCTTTGTCCCCTACCTCTACCCCAAAGCATTTTTTGGAGATGAACACATTTATTCCAAACATTTTCCATCAACTTTTTCTCTCTGTTTGCTTGCACGTGGGTTTGACTTGAGTTTTTTTCCTCGTCAACATCCCAGGAAAAGACTCAGCACTTCCTGTCCTCCAGTCAGTTCCTCTGTCAGCTCAGAATTGCAGCCAACTAGCAGCAGTGTTGTAGAAACACAAGAACTGTCACAGTCATGAAATCAGACACATAAAGTGATACACATTCTGCAAGTCTTGCAAATGTACTGCCATAAAATACTTCAGTTCTTTTTATTGTACTCACTAGTAGTCAGATAAAGCACTATGTCAGCAACATGCGACCCTTAAATTCTCTTTTATGGTAAACTGACTAGTTGTTACTCTGCTCAAGCACTCAAAGCACCTTATGCAGCTAGTTTCATTCATGCACCAGCAAACTGTCAAAGTGCTGTCTAACATTCATGCTACAATGAATGCAACACATCTGCAGCAACCTGGGTTGAGTATCTTGCCTGGAACTGACCCACCAACCTTCCACTTAGCAGATGAGCTGCTCTGCCTCCTGAGCCACAGCTACCTCACAGACAGTTGGACAGATTTTTGACTGGTATTTCTTTATTAAATGCCAATTAAAACAAGAATGAGTTAAAATGACAGCAACATGATACGTGAATAAAATTAAAGGTGACCACAGAACACGCTTAGTTACAGTTGTGGTCAAAAGTTTACATACACTTGTAAAGAATATAATATAATGGCTCTATCGAGTGTCCCGTTATTTCTAAAACTCTGATTTTTCTCTGATAGTGATTGGAACAGATACTTTGTCACAAAAAACATTCATGAAGTTTGGTTCTTTTATGACTTTATTATGGGTTAACAGAAAAAAGTGATCCCATCTGCTGGGTCAAAATTATACATACAGCAGTGCTAATATTTGGTTACATGTCCCTTAGCCATTTTCACTTCAATTAGGCGCTTTTGGTAGCCATCCACAAGCTTCTGGTTGAATCTTTGACCACTCTTCTTGACAGAATTGGTGCAGTTCGGTTAAATGTGATGGCTTTCTGACATGGACTTGTTTCTTCAGCATTGTCCACATGTTTTCAATGGGGTTTAAGTCAGGACTTTGGGAAGGGCATTCTAAAACCCTTATTCTAGCCTGATTTAGCCATTCCTTTACCACTTCTGATGTGTGTTTGGGGTCATTGTCCTGTTGGAACACCCAGACCCAACCTTCGTGCTATAGGTTTTAGGTTATGTTGAAGAGTTTGAAGGTAATCCTCCTTCTTCATTATCCCATTTACTCTCTGTAAAGCACCAGTTCCATTGGCAGCAAAACAGCCCCACAGCATAATACTCCCACCACCATGCTTGATTGTAGGCATGGTGTTCTTGGGGTTAAAGGCCTCACCGTTTCTCCATCAAATATATTGCTGGGCGTTGTGGCCAAAAAGCTCGATTTTTGTTTAGTTTCGTTTGAGGTGAGATCTAAAACCCTCGAGGCCTGGAATTGCCCACCCCTGCTCCAGAAGGTCTTATCTTTGTCCATGTGATCAGCAGCAAACTTCAGTCGAGCCTTAAGGTGCCGCTTTTGGAGTGAGGGCTTCCTTCTTGCACGGCAGCCTCTCAGTCCATGGAGACGCAAAACACATTTAACTGTGGAAAATGACACCTGTGTTCCAGCAGCTTCTAATACTTGGCAGATCTGCCTTTTGGTGATTCTTGGTTGACTCTTTACCCCCCTGACCAATTTTCTCTCAGCAGCAGGTGATAGCTTGCATTTTCCTCCTGATCTTGGCAGTGACGAAACAGTGCCATGCACTTTATACTTACAAACAATTGTTTGCACTGTTGTTCTTGGGACATGCAGCTGCTTTGAAATGGCCCCAAGTGACTTTCCTGACTTGTTCAAGTCGATAGTTCACTTTTTCAGATCCATGCTGAGCTGCCTTGACTTTCCCATTGTAGCGTTTGTGGGCGTTTGTATCCAGTGAGCCCTATTTAACTGGCCTAGGAGAAGTCACCAGCTGTAGTCACTCATAATCACTCACAAGAAGTTAAGAGGCCACGCTATGAAGCTCAGTTCACTGACAACTTTCTAAGTCACCAAAATTTCTAATTCATGTTGCTGTATGTATAATTTTGACCCAGCAGATGGGATCACTTTTTTCTGTTAACCCATAGTAAAGTCGTAAAAGAACCAAACTTCATGAATGTTTTTGTGACAAAGTATCTGTTCCAATCACTATCAGAGAAAAATCAGAGTTTTAGAAATAACGGGACCCTCGGTAGAGCCATTATATTATATTCTTTACGTATGTAAACTTTTGACCACAACTCTAAATATGAACTTTTCAGTAAATTGAAACCACAGCTAAAGTGACTCCATAATGACAAATGAACAAAAATAACTTACAAAATAGTTTTTTTAAAGAATGACAACAAAAAGACAGCCTGGATATGCGCTGGATTGTCTCAGTGGCGTCTTTGCACAGCCTGCACCCGGGGTCTTGCCTGGTGTGATAGACCTCAGCCTCTATGGTTTCCTTATCCTCACTCTCTCACCTGGTAGAAAGTTCTGCATGATTCTTATGATCAGCGTCATGCTGCATTTTAAACTGACATTTCTTCACTGAGTGACGTGCAAAGTCATCCAGTGGAGACACCGTAGAAGGCAAAGGGAGGATGTCCAGTTTAGTACACATCTTCCTGCCAGACAGGAGTTCATACGGAGGACGCGATAAAACCGTTCAATTGGTCAGTTTGCAGCTGGGTAGTAGACAGATGTTCTGCTGATGTTCTGGCTACCAGGTGTTATATTTGACATCCCTGGTCTGTATACTGCACATGCTGCAAGGTAGGTCTGGGGACCTGTACGTGCTTGACCATGAATCTCACAGCAGAAAACTCATTCTCAATACTCATCTACATTCACTCCTCACTTCAATCTGACAACTCATCAAAGCAGTTTGTACTTTTGTCACACACAGCTCCAGATTGCTCACTTTCCTGAATACTATCCAGCACTGCATTAATGTTTACAATCAAATTACTTCCACATTTTTTGAAGTATGTACGTAAGAGTGAATACAGTAACTCGCTGTCAGAGGTTTACTTGCAACCAATATAAATACATATTTTCAGTCTTGTGTCACAGCTGCTCATCCAAATTTCTCTTTCAAGTACATCCCAGGGACTACTGGAAACAGATCTGGTGACTGAGCAGGCCATTGGAGTACAGTGTTGTCTATTATTGGTGAGTCAGCCAATAACTTCTTACAAGGAAAACATTCTGCAATTATTTGGAAGAACAGATCAAGTTGTTTTTTGAGATGAATGACAAAGACGATGTATCACCTCTATTATTGTGGGAGACGTTTAAAGCATATGTGAGAGGCTGTGTAAATGTAATAACATGGAACGCATGGTTCAAATACAAAAATTGGACTCTGTGAATGCCAGACAACCGTCTGTACAGCTACATAGTAAAATATCAGCTCTGAAGTATAAACTCAATAACTTGCTCTCAGATAAAATTTCCAGGGCCTTCATGTATGTTAAGCAGACCTATTTTGAATTTGGTGATAAGCCACATAAATTACTGGCCAATCATCTAAGGAAGAGAAAAAGTGATAGGGCCATTCATGCAGTCAGGTCAGACTCAGGGTTGTTGACCAATTCTTATAAGGATATTAATACTGCTTTTAGACAGTTGTATGAACATATACATCTCCGTGTAATGCAACCCCTGTGATTATGTGGATTTACTAAGCAAATGCAACTTGCCTACATTAGCACAAAAGGACAGGACATCTCCAGATGCAGACTTAACATGTCCAGAATTGATTAATACCATACGCTCCCTGAAAAACGGGCAGAGCCCAGGACCTGATGGTCTATGTAATGAGTTTTATAAAAAGCAGTTTACTAACCCCATATTTGCTGAAAATGTTTAATATGGCCTTGGAAGATGGTGCACTCCCACAGACCCTGAATGAAGCAACTGTGGCTCTCATTCCAAAGACAGGAAAAGACCCAGAATTGGTGAGTTCTTACTGACCAATCTCTTTATTGAACACAGATCAGAAAATACTGGCCAAATCTTTAGCCAGGAGACTTAGTTCCAACATAGGTGAACTGGTTCACCCAGATCAAAGAGGGTTTATCCCAATAAGGCATGCATCTTATAACCCGAGACGTCATAACCCACAATCGCCAGACATCACTGCCGATCGTGGCTCAAGAGTTGGGAGTTCGCCTTGTAATCAGAAGGTTGCCGGTTCGAGCCCCGGCTTGGACAGTCTCGGTCGTTGTGTCCTTGGGCGAGACACTTCACCTGTTGCCTACCGGTGGTGGTCAGAGGGCCCGGTGGCGCCAGTGTCCGGCAGCCTCGCCTCTGTCAGTGCGCCCCAGGGTGGCTGTGGCTACATTGTAGCTGCCATCACCAGTGTGTGAATTTGTGTGTGAATGGGTGGATGACTGGATATGTAAAGCGCTTTGGGGTCCTTAGGGACTAGAAAAGCGCTATATAAATACAGGCCATTTACCATTATTTATTCCTCTAGGGATCCAGATACAAATCAAATCAAATCACTTTTATTGTCACATCACATGTGCAGGTACATTGGTACAGCACATGTGAGTGAAATTCTTGTGTGCGAGCTTCACAAGCAACAGAGTTGTGCAAAATACAATAATGTAAACAAGCAAAATACAAGAATGGCTACATCTGAAACTAATAAATATATGTACAATATATAATAGTATATGCATTTCTGGATGTGTATACCAAATATTTTTCTACGTGTGTGTGTGTGTGTGTGTACACATATTTTACAAATTAAATAGAGTAAACAATAAATAAAATATATAAAAATATACAGAGTTGAATATGTGCAAAACAGTGGCATTACTGTACAGTATGGAGTGCATAATGTTGAAGTTCCAGTAGTGAAGCTGAGGTGTCTATGAAGTGTTCAGCAGTCTGATGGCCTGGTGGAAGAAGCTGTCTCTCAGTCTGCTGGTACGGGACCAGATGCTGCAGAACCTCCTTCCTGATGGAAGCAGTCTGAACAGTTTATGGCTGGGGTGACTGGAGTCCTTGATGATCCTCCCTGCTTTCCTCAGGCACCGCTTCCTGTAGATGTCTTGGAGGCAGGGAAGCTCACCTCCAATTATCCGTTCAGAGCACCGCACTACTCGCTGGAGAGCTTTGCGGTTGTAGGTGGTGCTGTTGCCATACCAGGTGGTGATGCATCCAGTGAGGATGCTCTCAATGGCACAGTGATAGAAGGTCCTGAGGATGCGGGGGCTCATGCCGAATCTTTTCAGTCTCCTGAGAAAGAAGAGGCGCTGCTGCGCCTTCTTCACTGTTTTGTTTGTGTGTACTGACCACGTAAGATCCTCAGCCAGATGTACACCAAGGAACCGGAAGCTGCTCACTCTCTCCACAGCAGCGCCGTTGATGGTGATGGGGGTGTGTACTTCTCTGCACCTCCGGAAGTCCACTATCAACTCCTTTGTCTTTGCGACGTTGAGGGTGAGATGGTTGTCTTGACACCAGTGGGTCAGGGCGCTGACCTCCTCCCTGTAAGCCGTCTCATCACCGTTGGTGATAAGACCCACCACTGTAGTGTCGTCCGCAAACTTCACAATGATGTTGGAGCTGTTAGTGGCTGTGCAGTCGTAGGTGTAGAGTGAGTATAGGAGAGGGCTCAGTACACACCCCTGTGGAGCACCAGTGTTCAGTGTGATGGGGGATGAGGTGATGCTGCCCAGTCTGACCACTTGGCGTCTGTCAGACAGGAAGCTAAGGATCCAGCTGCAGAGGGAGCTGCTCAGTCCTAGATCCTGCAGTTTCCTGTCCAGCTTCGAGGGAACGATGGTATTGAATGCTGAGCTGTAATCTACAAACAGCATTCTCACATACGTGTCTCTCTTCTCCAGGTGTGACAGGGCAGTGTGTAGTGTCAGGGCTATGGCATCATCAGTGGACCTGTTGTGGCGGTATGCGAACTGTAGAGGGTCCAGTGAGTCGGGTAGTGCAGAGCAGATGAAGTCCCTGACCAGCTTCTCGAAGCATTTGCTCACGATGGGGGTCAGGGCTACAGGTCGCCAGTCGTTCAATGAGGAGATGGTGGAGGATTTGGGTACAGGGACGATGGTGGCCATTTTGAAGCAGGCTGGGACTACAGACAGAGAGAGGGAAAGGTTGAAGATGTGCGTGAACACTCCAGCCAGCTGAGCCGCGCATGACTTGAGGACACGGCCGGGAATCCCGTCCGGACCAGTAGCTTTGCGTGCGTTCACCTTCCTGAAGCACTTCCGCACATCCTCCTCAGACACAGTGTGCGCACTGACGTCATCCGCGGTGCGCACACAGACCTAGTGATACTGAGCCTTGATGCAGAAAAGGCCTTTGACTGTTTCGAATGGTCATATCTATATGCAGTATTAAGTAAGTTTGGAGTTGGACCTAATTTTGTCTCCTGGATTCAGTTGTTATATAGTAATCCGTGTGCCAGAATACTCACAAACAAAAAACCCTTTCCGAACCATTTAAGCTATTTGATGGCACGAGATAAGGATGCGCGCTGAGCCCTTTATTGTGTGGCCTCGCATTAGAGTCGTTGGCGGAAACAATTCGGAAACATAAAGAAATACATGGCTACAATACAGGACACACCTCCAATAAGATCTCACTGTACGCTGATGATATTCTGCTGTCTTTTATTGGTGATTCAGTGCAAAATGTAGCCTTAGTTTCCTGTTGTAGCCGAGCGACATGCCCCCAGTGTTGTCTTCTGCTTAGGAAAATCTCAGTACAACAATGTACGTACAGAAGCCCGTCTGACATCATGTGACGTGAGAAGCCAATCTCAGGTTAGTAATTCATATAGGCATGTAGACATGGTCAAGACAGCTTATGAAGTTCAAACAGAGCATCAGGTAGAAAGGTGAGTGGCATGGTTGTTTGTCTGAGTGTTTCAGAAAGTGTTGATCTATGTTCCTACTCTGTCACAGTCCCTGTTTTGTGTTTTGGGGGATGTTTTCAGTTTTCTTTAGCTTGTATTTTTGATCATTTTTGTTTGCCCACCTGTAGCAACGTGTGGTTTGCAATATCAATCTAGGAAAATGCTATAGATGTGCAAAGGTGTGCATGGGCTAGCAACTAGCAGTGGATTCTCTGTGTTCTCCAATAGTCACACAGCAGCTTCATCCTGTATTTGTTTTTATTGCTCCCACCGCAGACACATTTGGACGATGGGTGGACTGAACATTGTCTCGTGGTTTGTAGTGATCCATTTTGGTTCACTTGTAGTTCACTTGGGTTTTTCTCTCATTTCAAACTCATCAACTGTTTCAGATCAGAGTAAACAAACCATTTATGTGAAAATTCCCCTATGTTTTCTGATTTCATACTTTCGTACTCGTGCAGTATCTTTTTGATTTCAGTCAGGTTTTTCAATCTCAGTTTTTTCCTGCTTTCCTTGTGTTTCTGTTTCTGGTTCAGTCTCATTTGTGTGTTTGTTTTCTTTTCTGTCTTCTCTGTCAGTCATGTGTCCATGTTTGTCCAGGGGCCCGTTCTTCGTACGTCGCTTACTACATCCAAGATCAAATGACACATCCAAGACCAAATCATCACGCTAACCGTGAGCTCGCTAATCCGGTTCTCCGAACACACCTGCTGTTGACGATTAGTACAGCTGGATGAAGTAATGTGAGATCACTGGGTGTCGTAAAAGGGGCTACGCATCGATAGCAGAAACATTGATCGGCAACCCTTTGATTGGTCGGCGAAAATGTCGAAGGAGCGCGCTCGGTATTTTTCGGCAGCAGAGCAAGAACTCTTGATTGAGGGATTTCAGGAGTTTCAGAGTTTAATTAAAACGCAAGGGAACACTGCAAAGGCTGCAAAAGCAAGGAGAGAGGGCTGGCAGAAAGTTGCTGACAAATTAAACTCGTAAGTAATTTCATATCACACTATATTATCCAATATTATATTACATTATATTATATTATGTTATATTATATCCCCTTTCACATTAGAGCCACAACAGGACCCACTAGAACATGGGAACAAGTAAAAGTGAAATATAAGAATATTCTACAGAATGGTAATATTTATCACTTATATTGCTTTTAGTCTCTTGGAAAGAGACCCTGAAATAATCTGTTTGTTTGTTCATAACAGCAACCAAGAAAAGGGCAGAGCAAAAAAAGACAGGTGGTGGTCCTGCACCCCCTCGTCAACAAGTTGGTTAAGTAAATAATACCCTCACGGGAATATCGATATCTCTCAATGAGCACACTGTCGCGCTGAGCTAAAGGATCCTGTCTATCCCGCAATATACGCTGAATTCTGAAAACTCTCCTTATTAATCTTGCACCTTCCGCAATGGGTTGGTCGCGTATACGGACAGGACATGGCTGCGACAGGCTTCCCAAATCCACCTTCGCTTTTATAGCCGTGGTCTCTCATCTTGATTACACGAAGTAATTTGCAATTACTACTCTGAAATATGAATTACATCTGTAATAATCACATACATGTAATAGAATGTTAATAGTACATTTCCCTTTTTTAGGAAATGACCTGTATGTATCTGTGTGAGATCAATAAAAGGATCAAGTGCTGCATTATCTTCAGTTACATTGATGTTATTTATTTATGGTGAAACAGTGGTGAAATATCGCTGTTGCTTTCGTATAAATGAAGCGGACATACCTGCGTGGCCGCGATCTAATCCTGTTTACATAAAGTAAACCTGCTCCCGAGCAGGTTTACGCTTACGGCTCTGTTGCTATGACAGCAAGTCCCGGATGAGCTTCGGGGAACCGAACGATCCAAGATCACGCGAAATCGTCAACAATCTAATCCAGCTAACTCACTTAGCGAGGTACGAAGAACAGGCCCCAGCTCTCAGTGTTTGTTACTACTCGTTTTGTTTAGATAGTCCCTCGTCTCGTGTTTGTTGTGTTTAGTTTTGCTTCCCCTTGTCTTGTTGTCTGATTCCATTCAGCTGTGTTCCCCGGTGTTTGGGGAGGAATTTTCCTGGTGTGCGTTTATTCTACGAGACTCTGTTGGGACTTTGTTGCCTCATCCTGTGTTGTTTTGTCCTCACTTACAGTTTGTGTTCCCTTAAGATTAGTTGAAGTTTGCTTTCCTAGTTTTATGTGCTGTCTTTTAGTTTGAACTCTTTTTTGAACGTAGATGATAGTAAGGGTGTGCAGCTACTGCATTGCATTTGGGTAATCTCAGTATCTCACTGAACATGCCTCTGTACTGGCCAGCATGTCATGGAGTGGGTGGGAGGAATCATCTAGCATTGTTCTCGTCTTGGACAACATCCACCTCTCGTAACTGTAACTCTCTCTACTCCAACACGCTTCCCTTTACCGTCTGCAGTTAGTTCAAAATGCTGCTGCACGGGTTCTAAAAGGTACTAGAAAGTATGATCACATCACCCCAGTTCTAGCTAATTTACACTGGCTCCCTGTCAAATACCTTATACTCTAAAATTCTCTTCCTTACTTTTAACATTTTAAACAATTTGGCACCCAGTTATCTGACTGAACTCCTCAGCTTGTATAACTCCAGGACAGCACTAAGTTCATCTTGCCAGATGCTCTTAGAACAACCTAGATCGCGGCTGAAGTCCAGAGGTGATCCGGCTTTTGTAATTGCAGCACCGACACGCTGGAACAACCTCCTGTAGTTCTGAGTCTATTCATTCCTTTAAATCGCGTCTTAAAACTCAACTTTTTACTTTGGCTTTTGAATCAAATTAGTTTAAATCATCATCAGGCCTGTTTTATGTTTGTCACCTTTGATTTTTTTTGGTGTGTTTGTTGTTTATTTGTTAACTTTTTTCCCTTGCATTGCCTTTCAATGACTCGAATATTTTTGCTGATTGTTAAGCACTTTGATCAACCCTGTTGTTTTAAATGTGCTATATAAATAAATAAACCTTAAACCTCTCGTACACCACCTACACCAGAGTGCAGCTCCACCCCAAAATGTTACTGGCCTTGCAGATGAGTTTATTGAGTCTGTTGGCATCCCAACCCTCAACTACAGCATGCAACACCATTGAGGATGGCACTGGCTGAAAATCCCGAGCATTGTCTGACAGATGTTAAAAGATTACAGCTGCCTCAGGAAATAGCGACAGCTCTGACCCTTCCTGTAGTGTGAAGTAGTATTTTTCTTTTAACCCGGTCCAGTTTATTGTCATTGTGTACTCTGAGGTATTTATTATCCTTCACTGTGTCCACTTTGACCCCCTGAATTAAAACAGGTGTCACTGGTTTCCTGGTCCTCTTAAGATCCACATTTATTTCCTTGGTGTCTGTCACACTGAGCTGCAGATGATTCTGTGTGCACCACATTATATGCATATATTGTGTGCATATATCCATCTCTTTACCCTGACCGATGCAACTAACCATCACAGAGTAAGCAGAGAACTTGTGAAAATGGCAGGACTCTGTGCAGTGGCTGAAGTCTGTGCAGTCAATAGCTGCTTGTGGTGCCCCTCTGTTGCTGATAGTTTTTAAACCAAAGTTTTTCTTTATCTAAATAACGCACTAGCATATCAAGTTCTTTTACCACTTCACTCTAGTTATACCGTCTATAATGCATTTACTATCAGTTTAACTCTTTGCTCCTCTCTCATACTTCCTTACTGTAATTTAAAAACTATCCATTAATCCTTTAGATATATTTTTACAGGTACGTCCACATGTATTTGGACTGTCACACAAGTTGTTGTTTTTTTTAACTGTTTACTGAAACAAATTCCAATTATAGTTAAATAACAGACATAATCTGTAGACTCTCAGGTTTCATTTGAGGGTATCAGTACATTACAATACATACATTCAAATTAGATGAAGGTGTTTCGATTCGATGAAATGTTGTGGTTTGTGATCACACGCTGGCTGTTTTGATGTGTGGCTCCTCCCATTGTTGTATGTGTGTTCTTTGAATCTCCTTCCTCCAGGCTGGGTGTGGGGGTGTGTCTGTGTATTTGCTGGTGAAACAGGTTAGAGAGCTTATTGGCTAATTCAAACAAGCTCTTGAAGTCTGGATTGGATGATTGAATGGACAGCAGCCTCTTAACCTCCAGCTGACAGCGCCCTCCCTTGTCTGCTCTACACCCAACAAAGAGCTAGTTGTTTGTAGTTCTGAGCATCTGTGTGAGAAAGTCTTTTCGTACAGTGTGAGCTGTTTGTAATTACGATATCTTTGTGTTGGGCTAAAAGCATTTTTGTGAAGTCTTATTCATGTGTACACATTGAGCACTGCAGCAGTGAGTGAGAAGCCCTTTTTCTCTTTTTTGTAGGAGCTTAGGTTAGACAATTGTCTTGTTTGCTTTTACTTTCTGAAGACGGGAGAAACCTTTTTGTTTGTTATTTTGACATTGTTCATATTTGAAGAATATAAACTGCTGATTAGCCCCTTTAGTTAGTGTGTTGCTGGCCTGTCATGGGAGTCGTGGGAGTGGGGAGTCGCACCTGCATGTTGGGTCCCGGTTACCCGTAGGCCGGGTCATAACAAAGGGTCGAGGAGTTTCAGCCCCTTAAAATGCGTCTACCAGATCAACTGCCCATTTGCACATGTGCGAAGGTAACTCTACTTGGACAAACTGCCCGAAATGCGTTGACAGAAACATTTCAGTGATTTTGAGTCATTCTGCACTCCAGATGCGTTAATTGCATTAAACATTTTTAATCGTGTTAACGGATTAATTTGTGTTAACCCGTTATTTTTGACCGCACTACTTTAAACACATCAGTCATGTAATCTTTATCTATTTTGGGATTAGGAACTTCTGCAACATCATTAAATATCCACTAATGGTATCCAACTCTTGCTTCTTAAAACCACCCTCTCTAGGATGTTTATTGTCGGTTGACTCAGCCAAGTCAGTCAGAAATGACTCCACACAATCAAAGAATTTTATTTTGGAATATTTTTTTGTTTTTAGTAATTCCTTCCTTCCTTTCCTTTCTTTCCACAGCAAATCATATTCTGTTTTATTTTTCATTGACATACTCTTAATTTAATGGCCCCATAATAAAGTATTATATACAAGCTAAATCTCAATCACTGATCCCGAGTTTCCTCTTCTTCATTTACGGTACCAACAAATTACTTTGGACATCATGAGTAGGACAGTATGTTGTTGCATGTCAGTGCTGCTTTATTGATCGAGACTCACCAGCCCTTTTATTTGATAAACACTTCTACAAAATAGAAGTATGGGGCTGTACTGCTTCCTGTCTATTGTAATGAGGAACGTTAGGTTGCTAGCAAACAAAACAAAGGAGCTAACAGCGATACTGCAGAGTCAGAGGGAATATGGAGACTGCACAGAGACCTGCTATCTTCACTCTCGTTGGTTTGATGCATCAGTGAAGGTGATGAGATGGAGTGCTGGGCTGGGCTGGACTCCTTTGTCATGCGGTGTGAACACAAACATCTAGAGATCAGTGTGACAAAGATCAAGGAAATGATTGTGAACTTTAGGAGAACCAGGAAACCAGTGACCCCAGTTTCAATGCAGGGGGTCGATGTGAAAATAGTGAAGGACTATAAATATCTCAGAGCACACAGTGAGAAGAAAATGAAGCTTATACATGATTTCAATAAGGGAGCTCTGAGGTCTCACATCTGTCTGATGTCACTCATGCTGTGTGATTAGTGTGGTATCATACATAATTTTTATAACTTATACAATTCATATACATACATGTCATAGAACCCTCCAACGCATAGTGAGAGCTGCAGAGAGGATCATTGGTGTCTCTCTCCCCTCCCTCCAGGACATTTACAGCACCCATCTCACTAAAAAAGCCCTTTGCATAGCGGCTGATCCCACGCACCCAATGCAAAGCTTCTTCAAGCTGCTGCCGTCGGGGAGGAGGCTGCGGAGTCTCCAGGCCAGGACCAGCAGGCTGAAGGACAGCTTCATCCATCAGGCTGTCAGGAAGCTTAACTCCCTCCCGATTCTGCCCCCTCTCCCCTCTCTCCTCCACGGTCTCACTGAACTCTGTCACACACACACAAACACACTCTGACTCACTCACTGGCCTGCACCAGTTACCAGTCACTTTGTGGAGCATTGGACTGCCATTACCTCATAAGACTTTGTTGTTACACTATCTCTTACCGTACATTACCAAATCTCCATTTGCACTATTTGCCTATTTGCACTACTCTGCCTGGTTTACACCCAATGTCATTTACCCATTATATTGTATATTGTATAGCTTTCTTGTTATATGTAAAATTGTATTGTATTTATTAAAATTTTTACTTTTTAATTATTTTACCTGCATTTTTTAATCACTCTTATATTTAAATGTTCATTTGCTATTTTATCTAGGGATTGAGAGTAACGTCGTTTCTATTCTCTGTATGTCCTGTACATGTGGCAGAATTGACAATAAAGTTGACTTTGAATTCCTCATTTAGCCCCACATAATAACTGGTGTTGTAATTTAAACTGGTCATATGTTTTCAGTCTCATTTTCCCTCCGGCTGTGGC
This sequence comes from Copadichromis virginalis, assembly GCF_057382275.1. Taxonomy (NCBI): domain Eukaryota; kingdom Metazoa; phylum Chordata; class Actinopteri; order Cichliformes; family Cichlidae; genus Copadichromis; species Copadichromis virginalis. The sequence continues at coordinate 7,592,307 of NC_140620.1, forward strand.
ATCAGCTGAGCTGCAACACCATGAGACACGTGTCTGTTTAGAGCCGATCCTTATCTGAAAAGGAAGCTAAAGAAAAACATGCATTTTTATTTGCTGAGATGGTTTGTAGTGGACTCACCAGTTTATTTCTGAATTGCTAAAACAACTCTCATTCTTCGAACTCATTTATTGAATCAACACATTACAAATAAACTCAATCAACACTGGCAATGTTTGCATATTCCCCCTAACACCTGGGATTGATTATTTAAAGATAGTTTTCACAATAACCATCGATTACCTGTGCCTATGACGAGTTTCCTGAATATAATAGTATTTAAGGAGATCGGTGGCAGAACTATGAGGTAAACGGTCGCTAATCTAATCGATGTGCGTCATTAAATATATTTATTTCTAAACCAAAAAGCCTGCTCACACACAGGTTCTCCAATAAACTGTATGATGCCTTTAAATTTAAATCACGTTTTATAATTTGAGATCAGAAAAGTCACACTGAGAGTAAACGCAAGCTCCAGCAGCTCTGCGCTAACAAAGCAAGGCACACTGGCTGCGATGACGTTATGTTGACCACACAGATGTCCACGTTAACCTGACCAGCACAGGTTAGCGTGGGCGTGATTCCTAAACAAGCAGCAGGTGTTAAACAGCTGGTTGTCATCCGCGTGACACACAGGGAGACCCGTCAGCGAAGCCGTCCAATCGGCGGATGCAGCACGTGGAACACGGAGAATATGTAAAAAATCTAATCCGGTGTAAAAGTCATTTAACGTGAAACACCGGGAGCTACTGGCAAGCTCCACGAGCCACCATTTCTGTATTTAAAAAAAAAGGTTTACGCTTCGTAATTACACGTCACCTTTCGTCACTACCGCACCTGCGCAGTCGTCGTATACATTTAGCAAAGAACGGTCACAGAAAGGCAGAAAGAGAGAAAATACACTAACCTAACCGGAGGAAACGATTTTATGTCCGTAAGGATTAAAGCTATAAGAGCCGATAGAAGCCGACTACAGCGGAGGAGTCGGAGCAGTGACGGGGACGGTAAACAACCGTCGATGTGCCTCTGATATCCGGACATACAAGTCATCTTTTTTTCCTGAGTAGGAAGAGACGAGTCGCCGACAGAGAAACATCCAGACTGCAAGCATGAATCCCGAATAGTGAGTTTCACATTAAACACAATCAGCTGCACGGCTGTTGTTATTGTCTTCTTCCAGGAAGTATCATTGTGTTTGGCTAGCTTTCTGCTACATCACACCAGGCTGGTTGTGCTAATGGAGAACAGCGGCTCGGCTTCTGTAAACAGGGTGCGAACAGCTTCTTTAACGTGTCAGCTTTCCCAGTGCGGTTTCTCCACACATCAACAAATACTTTGCTTGCTCGTGTCTCCCGTTTCCCCCGTGACCGCGGACCTTTAACCACGACCCCCTAACAAAACAGTGTAGAGAGAAACACTAATGTAGTAACAAAGAAAGAAACGCGGTTATTGTTCGTTTCAGATACCAGAGCCAAAACGTGTAACGTTACCAGCTGGTGATTGGGCTGTACTGGCGTGTTATGGCTGACCTGTAGCCTGGGCGAACAGGCTCCGCCCACTGTTTCCCCTTTCTCCATGGAGACGGCCACAGTATGGAACACTCGACAAAAATACGTTTTTAGTCCCACTTGCATTTAAACTTTACTATTTCCATAGCAATGCTTTTTAGATGTATGCAAAGGCAGCTCATTTGTGTTGTTTGTGTAGGCTGTTGCTAACCAAAAACATAGTGTCCACACTTTAGTTCGAAATTCTTGAATCAGAATCAATCAGAATCAGAATACTTTATTGATCCCTGGGGGAAATTATTTTTTGTTACACCATGAATGTCACACCATGGAACTTGTTACATTAATTACCCTGAATGTGTTCATATCTATCTAATCTACAAACACACACACACGTGATATAAATATTTATACATTTAAGGAATGTACAAGGGATTATGACTGATTAATCGTACACTCATAATCTGCCTGTGCACTCCACAGTGAGTCCTGTTAAACCGCTGTGTGTTCTTGGACCTGCACCTCAGTTTCAGGGTGCTGTCAGTCTTCTTATAACCAGGGCAACTTTATGTAGAGCAGCAATTCTTTTTATCAGACAGTTCTTCTTTCCATGAGGTGCTATGTTGAACTTCCAGAATGAGAGAGTGGGGGAGCAATAACACCAGCTTCTCACCTGAGACCTCGTAACATGACGCTGAGTAGGAATAAATAGCTAACTGGGCACAATTTGGACATTTGCACTTGAAGGTGTTCTCACTTTTGTTGCCAGGTTTAGATATTAATTGCTGTGTGTTGAGTTATTTTCAGCAGAGGTAAATTTACACTGTTATACAAGCTGTACACTGACTGCTTCACATTGCATCAAAGTGTCATAGCTTCAGCGTTGTCCCATGAAAAGATATTATAAAATATTTACAACAATGTGAGGTTTGTACTCTTTTGTAAATATACATCCATTAGTGTGTAATTACATTTGATACATTTTCATAGACTTAGAATTAATCCATTAAGTTTGTGGCAGTACACCAAAGGTAGAGGACAGAGAACTCGTAGGCATCACAGGCTGTGGAGGCAAATTTAATTTCATGTTCGCACCTTCAGAGTCTCGATATTAAGGGTCATAGCTAAGTTTTGTCATCTGAGAAGGGGTCCCCTTCACCTGGGATGTGAAAACACGATGCAAAGTAACAACCGGCATCTGAAAAAAGTGTCCTCTCTTTCTTCTTTCTTTAAGTCTCATCTTCTCTAACACACAAAACACTGAAGGCCTACACTCAGAGTCAGAGTTGTTTTGTCTGCTGCAGCTATATGCAAATAAATTGGGAGGAGTAAAGGCCCCAGTATACTCACCGTTAGGCACAGGAAGTGGCTGCAGTATTCTTCTGAATGATGGGTGTTGCCACTCAGACAATATTGGTATAAAAGTGTTAACATATAAGGGGAAGAAGTGCAAATCGAAAGCAAAGACTCTGCAGCGTTTATTTATTTGCAAAGTTTTTTCCACAAACGTCCCTCCCTCTTCTTCTTTCACTTCTCCACTGCGTAAAACTCTGTAGGTCTTCTGAAAAAGAAAGTCTCACGTCAGAAGTGCTTGACTAACTGGTAGAACTCTCAAACATGTCTCACAAATTTAGAGGATCATCATTTAGCCTGGAGAAATAGTTTGTTGCTTTATAAGAAAGCCCTCCACAAAGCCAGAACATCTTACTATTCATCACTGATTGAAGAAAATAAGAACAACCCCAGGTTTCTCTTCAGCTCTGTAGCCAGGCTGACAAACAGTCAGAGCTCTGTTGAGCCAACCATCCCTTTAACGTTAACTAGTAATGATTCTGTGATTCATCTTTCTGAGTTAACTTCAGTAATTACCTCCTCGAAGCATCAACCTGTCTTCTATATCCCGATTCTACAGGAGTGCTCACAGAAGTCCTGCCATTAAGTGACGTTTCAGTCTTAAGTATGATCAAACTATCTCAATTAATCAGCACAGGCCTTAAAGCTGGCTGTAGTTAAACCGTATATATCACATTATGCTTGAATAACCTCCAAAAACAAATGTTTCAACCATAGAGTGCCTAAAATAACGCTGGCATACTCGTTTTAAACCAACCATTTAATAGTTTTTCTACTTTGAATACTAAAAATCAGAATGAACTGAAATGTTTTATTTTAACCATTTTTTTTATCCATCAGTTGCACACAGAGGTTTTTCATAGATGGCAATGCTGTCACAGTACGTCTCTCTGAGGTCAATCATAGACCTCTAACAAACAAAGAGTCATAGCAAGAAAAAAGTAAGTCAAACAAGAATTCATGAGACTGAAACATAGGGCTGCTCAATTAATCGAATTTTAATCACGATTACGATCTGGGCTTTCAACGATCATTAAAAATGACTGAGCCGATTATTAGCCCCTCCCTCGTGCTTTACTCTCGCGCTGCTCCGTGTGGCAAATCGAGCGCACCTCTCTGCATTTCGAACACGTGTCACAACAATTAAGAGCAGCGGTCCCCAACCTTTTTTGCGCCACGGACCGGTTTATGCCCGACAATATTTTCACGGACCGGCCTTTAAGGTGTCGCGGATAAATACAACAAAATACAACTAGTACCGGTACCGAAAAAAAGAAGATTTATTCATAACACATGTGAAAAGACCCAGGAAAACCGAGTAAACGATAAAAAGGATAACAAAATAATGCTGAAAACCGATAAAAACCCTGAAAACCATACATTTCACACCTGAGCCTCAACTCTCTCATACCAAACGACTCACGGACCGGTACCGGTCCGAGGCCCGGGGGTTGGGGACCGCTGATTAAGAGGAAGTTTGGAAAGCTAAGCAGAAGTTATTTGGAGAGGAGAGTGACTGCCGTTGGTTGAAAAGAGAGGTAAAAAAACTTCAGTGGTGTGGAAATATTATGGGTTCGCGGAGTCAGAACTCATTTTTCATTTATTTTTTATATTGCAAACATTTGCACTGTTGTCAGTATTTGCACACTATTTTATATTATTTTTTTGACAATCTTTAAAGTCATTATTCAATACATTGTTATTGTTAAATAAATATCGTCAAATAATCGAGATCTCAATTTCAGTGAAAATAATCGTGATTATCATTTTTGCCATAATCGAGCAGCCCTACTAAAACATTGAAATTAAAAAGATGCTTTTTTGTGAACATAAAATATTTACAATTTAAAAAAACGTGATGTCCTCAAATTACAGAAACAAAAGTCTAGATAGTGACTATGAAAATGACTGACCACGAACAGCCTCAGCTGTCACAGCTTAACGTTTTCTTTGGCGTGTGGGGAGACGTTTAAAACATTCGTGCTTTTGCAGCTCGACTTTTCCGACTTTACCTTTTGCAGCAATAGTTTAACAGCATGTTTTGCAAATTACTGCATTTTGTTCACCGTCACCTGAAGCTCCTCCTGGCGCTGTTATTCCATGTCTGGTAGGATACAAACACACATGCTCACTGCAGTGTGCCGGGTAGAATATTCTCCAGTTGGGAGGGGGCGATAAATGATGCATTCACAGTGTGCGGAAGAAAAAAAGTGAATGTTGCCGTGGTAATTTATACTGGTTTGTTTCAGTAAAGCCATTTTAACCATTGTATGTGGAAACACTTGCCATACCTTTATCGAGTCTATGCGATATATCGCCCACCCCTGATTTGAAGAACGCGGCACTTTTCAGGGGTCGAGTCGTATCAGCTTAACCTTAGCTAACGTTTATCTGCACGCTCCTTTTGACAGTTGTGTTTGAACAGTAATTGTAAAAGGAAAAAAAGTTGCATTGTCCATTGTTATAAAGTCTGATTGTTGTAAGATGAGGTAATATTGTGTATATTATAGTATATTTATGTTTTTGTTGTGACTTGGTACACATTTGTTTGAGCATCCCTACTTCGAATTAAAAGAACAATGGTTCCATTTAATTAAAGGGGGATTTGCACTTAGTCGGGTCGTATTATAAAATGTTTCCCACTGTTTTTGTTTTTTATTGCAGTGGTAATTTTTCAGCCTTGTTCTTTGTATTTCAGTGACTATCTGTTCAAGCTCCTGCTCATTGGAGACTCTGGTGTAGGAAAGTCTTGTCTTCTACTGCGTTTTGCTGTAAGTAGTACTTCCTCACTGTAAGATGTTTTTCACTTCTGTTGGACTGAATGACTGTTTTTAACTGGTTTTGCTGCTGGCCTGAATCATGCTGTCCCTCCTCTTTCTGTAGGATGACACCTACACAGAGAGCTACATCAGCACCATTGGAGTGGACTTTAAGATTCGCACCATCGAGCTGGATGGCAAGACCATCAAATTGCAGATTGTGAGGGCACATGTACACACAGAGCACCACATTTATGGTCTTCTTTTGGGGCTGGTTGAGGGAAATTTGGCCAGAGTGTGACAAAACTTACAATTCTGTAATCTGTGAGATGTCAGCTTTTAGAAAGTGGATTGTTTGCTTGGTTACATTTGGTGGACTGAACATGGGGGTCAATAGTTTATATTTATATTTACACAGCAGACCTGACGCCATGACTGGTGAACCTGGAGTGAGTGAACTTTAGTTTTTGACAAGTCACACCGATGTCTCTCCCTCCCAGCTATCCCAGCTCAAGTTCCTCCAGATTTAATAATCCTCTGATAAGGAGCTCGATCTTCAGTTAACCCTACTGATTTTTAGTTGGCTCTGTGCAGGCCAGTCAGTAAAGTTGTTGTTAGTTTTCTGAAGGTAGTTTTTCACTATTAGAGAAATATGTTTTAGATCGTTGTCATTTTGGGAGACACAGCGATGATGCAAATCCGTTTTTGCTCTGACTGCTTCATGATGCAATCACTCCAGCTCTTGATACTTGGAAATGCTGTGATAACTTTGCATATCCATCTCCTGCTTTGTGAGAATCAACAACTCTTTTTCCTCAAGTCCAAACTGATGTTTGTTTTGATCGTTTGTGAAGTGACAGGTCAAATCCTTGCTGAACTTTTTATACTACATGTACATTGGACGATTTCATTGTAACCACTGGGCAACTCCTGAGAAACAGCCTTACATCATAAACCTCCTGCAACAAGCTTTACACTTTGAAACTCAGACAAGTACTGTTCTGGCAACCGCCAAACTCAGATATGTCCATCAGATCGCCAGGAGAAGTTACCCAACAGAACGTGTCTACATAGCCTACCACGTCACGTCTGAGTTGCTGTCCTTCACAATTGCTTCCACTTTGTTATTGGAATATTTAGTATGAAGGTAATTTGGTGACTGTACTTGTTGCACAGGTGGCAGCCTATAGCAATATCACGCTGGCTTTAACCCCTGACAGGGACTCATTTGTAGAAGCAGTTTGCATGCCTAGGTGCTTGATGTTATACACCTGTGGCTATGGAAGTGATCGGAATACCTGGGTTCAGGGATTTGGATCGGCGAGTGAATACTTTTGGCAGTATAGTGTATTCTTGACTCTGCCCTGAGGCGTGTCTACTCAAGGTAGATGTGTTTCCTCAAAGCTTTCTAATTTACCAAGTCATTAAAAGGCTAGAGTCATCTGGAAAACAGAAATATTCAGTCTACTGGCAACTTTATAGAAATGTTACCTTTGTCAGAAATCAGACTACAGAAACTTAAAACAACGACGGTGCAGGTTAACTTTGGTCTATTATTAAGTGTATCATGGATTTAGGGTCAGTTATGGACATTTACATTTACATCTGCAGTGTTAAATGGTAAAAGCAACAGTTGACACTGCTTAACTGGTGGCTTCATGAATGTTTCATTTTTCACAAACACAATTGGTTTTCTATCATAATATGCTTGTTATCATTGTAATATATTAATATATTGTCCCCTTTGCTCCTCTTCGTCCCTCCAGTGGGACACTGCAGGCCAGGAGAGGTTTCGTACTATCACCTCCAGTTACTATCGTGGAGCCCATGGCATCATAGTTGTGTATGATGTGACAGACCAAGTGAGTGAGCATTTTTATGGAGTTATGGTCTATTTAATTAATAAATAAATATTTGCCAATACTTGCTACTTTTATCTGAAGGAGTGTTAACTTGGTAACAAATGACAGTCTTGTCTTGCTATGTTCTCCTCAGGGTTTGGAGGAAGATTTGCCCTGATTTTTGAAGATACTTTGTATTCATGTATAGAGACGGCTTTTTGTTCATATTCATTCTCATTGCACAGGAGTCCTATAACAATGTCAAGCAGTGGCTTCAGGAAATTGACCGATATGCCAGTGAAAATGTCAATAAACTTCTGGTGGGCAACAAGTGTGACTTGACGACTAAGAAAGTAGTGGACTACACAACTGCTAAGGTGTGGCTGCTTATGAATAACTGTCTCTCTCTCGCTCTCTCTCTCTCTCTCTCTCTCTCTCTCTCTCTCTCTCTCTCTCTCGAGGTCATTTTGATGGGACCTGATTGTTCATATCAAACATGAAGGCATATCTGGATGGATATAAAACTAGTTCATGTTATTGTTGGACTGTTGTAAATCACTGTTAGCCTGTTCTCTTAAAACCTGCCTCAAAAGCCTTCAGTTGATCAGAGTGCTGCACTGAGTAGTGTCGGGGGATCGTCTAAGGAGCTTAGAAAACTTCTTCAGTTCTTAAACCAAATGTTGGAGAGTCCCAGGTATTTAATCCCTAGTGGAAGTTGCATTTTTGAGATCGTGCTGCCTCAACTGCCACTCACATCTTGCATCCGGTGATCTCACTTGAAAGGGTGACCCTGATCAAGAGTGGGTCAACTACCGTCTTACGGGACAACTCCCACCAGGGATTAAACACCTGGGACTCTCCAACATTTGGTTTTAGAACTGGAGAAGCTTCTCAGATGAGAGGTGAAACATCTTCAAGAAACTTTCTTTCTAAACTCCTTAGACTACCTGGATGACTGAGAACCCACACAGACACCTAATGGGCTGAAATATTCTGACTGCAGATTTCTGACTGTTTGCACTAGAATTTTCTTCTTATCTTTTCAGGAGTTTGCGGACTCTTTGGTGATCCCCTTTCTGGAGACCAGTGCCAAGAATGCCACAAACGTAGAGCAGGCTTTCATGACCATGGCAGCCGAGATCAAGAAACGCATGGGCCCTGGGGCCACAGCCGGCGGGGACAAGCCCAACTTAAAAATCGATAGCACCCCCGTCAGGCAGTCTGGAGGGGGCTGCTGTTAAAGGACCTACAACCATCTCAGTGATTTCTCTACTCTGTTCCCTCCCATCACCCGTAGAACTCACACCCCACCATATAGCCCACTCCCACTCCCGACTTTCCCCCTGTGACCTGCTCGGACAGAGGTCTAAACTGCAAAGTCAGATTGAATCTGTATGAGGGTTAATTCAGACCTGTTTGATTAGACAGAGAGGAAAGCAACCAGGAAACACACTGAGACCATTTTATCTTTCGCCGTGGAGGCAGAAGGAAATGAGATACGGCAGGAGATTGGCATTAATTTAAAATGACATGGAGATAAAAGATTAGGTTCAAATTCAAGTGAGGTTATTGCTACGAAACACACACACAGTAGTGATGGCACGAGTTACAAAAATTAAAGCCGTTTGGCCAAATGCATTTGTCCTTGGGCTCCGTCTGTTTTTACTGATCTCAGCCCAAACTTCACTCGCTCTGCACACACTCACTACGCTACACACTGTGGATGACCTGAACTCTGTAGGATGCTAGCAGTCTAACTGTGACGCATCGTTGTTATTCCTGAGGAGGGTCTAGGATGGATGGATGGTCTAGGGAAAGCCCAATCAGGGAGCCCCTCTCCTTCATCTGTTTCCTTCCTCTTCTGAGCCACTTTTTTATAGTGTGTTTAGACAAAAGCAAGGTGAATGTTTTTATTATGTAACTCTTGTTTGAGGAGTCAGCGTTCTTTCGCCTCAGTCAGCCAGTGTACTAAACATGCAGACGTGTGCTGTGAGCCAGCAGGAAGCAGACCCCACTGACTGTGTCGACCAGAGTCTGCTTTCTCTGTTGGTCTGTGTGTTGGAACGGTTACATTTCCCCCCAAAGTTTTTAACTCGAGCACCCGGGTCTGACTTTGCTTCATCATGTATCATTTATTGTGTAATATATAGTCACATGTTCTGTGTGGACACGCCTCGCTCACTCTTTCTCAAACAGACTGGGACTCTCTGCTACGGCCTCCTTAGTGCTGCACTCTGTTTCATCCATGTAGAGAGGTGGAAAGTGTTGATGTGAAAGATGGCAGAAGGAGAACTTGCTCTCAGTCTCTTTATAGTGTAAGAGCAAAGTAACTAAGCCTTTGTAGCAGAGGCTAGCACGATGAACCACAGGGTCACCTGAGCCTGACTCTTACTGTTGTTTTGTTGTTGTTTTTGATTTGAGTCAAAAATTCAGATATCAATAAAACCACCAATATTTGTATTTATCTACATACAGAATGTAAGTATTGAATAGAATCAGAGCTGCTCTGCTGGATAAACTGTGATCGCACCATTTCTAAATTATCTCGAGCATCTTTTTGCTACATTCTGTATCGGATGATAAACTGAACTCGGGCCATGAAGGTGTTTCCCTGACACTGCACATAGATGATGAAGGATGACTGAGCTGGAGTGAAGAGATTCACTCAGTCATGTTTCATCAAAGCCTGCAGAACGTTTTGTCCCAGGAAATGTTTTTCAGGATCTTAAAGGTTCCTTTAGATTGGAGTTCGTCTGTGTTTCCACTGCAGTCTGGAGCCAGTCAGTCTACTGGAATGCAATAAAGATGAGCAACCATGTTCTGCTGTCGTGATCACTGCTCTCTGCGTCTGACTGGTCAGTGCTGAGCTACAGAGGCCACTGTGAACGGGGCATTAAAGAGCCTTCACAGGACTCTTTTGTGTGGGAGGTTGGACACGTACTTTAGGATAACCGCAGTGAAACTGTTTTCAGAGTAATATTTTTTGGTAAACATCACCCCTCACCTCATTTGACTGCCAACAAATTGATCAACAAATTGATTGCAAACAGTAAAAACTTCTGTCCAATAACAAAGGAGCTACAGAGGAGTGAAATACTGAAGAGTAATGAACACAAGATTGAAATGTTAAGCATTACCAGCATCTCTCTAGAGTTTCTTTGTAAGTGGATTTTAAGGGGTAAAATAATTTTATTGGAAACTAATCCCTGCAGTGGAAACTCTAAAGGAACCTGGTTCTGCTGATAGAAACAGGGCTTTCTTCTGACAACACTGGCAATATCCTGCAATTATCTTACAATAAATTTTCTGTTGGTATTTTGTTTTATATTTCGTTTTGTATTTTCTAATTGAGGCCTCTTGTCCGGTTTCATAACAGCAGATTTCCTTCTTGTTTGCAGATGAAGCCGGTGCAGAGATGTGCTGGTTGAGGCAGTTTTAGGAAACTGATGTTCTTTGTCTGTTATGGACCTCACGTTGTTTCAGTCCACGAATATGTCTGGTTTTTCATCAAATTCTTTAGTGCTCTTCTTTGTGTCTTGTTTGCATTTGAATGGGAATTTGAATGCCTAAGAAAGCTGTACTTATATACTGCAGCCAGTTTCATCTTGTGCCTTGTGTTTGTGGGTGTCTGGATGTCCAGTGCTTTTGGTTTTATGGCCAGATATGCACTTCCAGTACGGCCTTTAGCCAACGATGTCAGAGAAAATTGGTAAACCTCAAGATCAGTTCAGTCCTGACCTGCTGTCAAAAAAAATGAAGCTCCCCAAATTCTGGCTTCCTTCTCTCAACCTGGCAGCATTTGCAGCTCATGTGAGCACAACTGCTACATGTATGAGGACAAACATCGAAAATATGACAAAATGCAGATACCCCCCAAAACTTGTTGAGTCGTGTGTGTGTGTGTGTGTGTGTGTGCACGCTTTCAGAAAGTTCTAGCTCTGCATAGATTTGAATAAAGCAGGTGTGATGGTTGCTTCATGTGTGGAACTAACATAGAAGCCTCAGTTTGCAGAAGGTGATTTAGTCTTAATTGAATAGATGCTGAACAAGCAGTCATGTCATAATCAACATGATGATGATGATGATGATGATGATGCACTGATTAATTTTTTAATTAAATGTTTTCTTTCATCAAGTCTTAATATTCTTCTGATTTATAGACACTGAATCCTGCTCTGCTGTGTAGTCCATGGAAATATAAGGAGGCCGTCTTTGTCTCTGAATGTGATACATGTCAAACATTTCTGTTTATTTCACTTCCCATTTTGTTTCCTGTGTTATTTGGACTCATTTATTGCTGCTTAGTGGTTTAATAAAGACACTTGATGTTTATTTATAAAAAGCAGGTGCTCAGCTGTCACCTGCTGTCTTTTTCACTTTGGTGCTCTCTCCCTGCTAAACACACACACACACACACACACACACACACACACACACACACACACACACACACACAAAGACTGACCGGAAAGATGGCAAACCTGGATGACAAGAAGATGTGAATGCAACATTGTGGACAATCCCTACTTGTGCCCATCACCACAACCAAGCAGCTAGCCCACCATGGCAGCTGTGATCAGGCAGATGCTTGGTTTTAAGATAAACTTGAAGAGATGGAAAAGATGGAAGCCAGGAGGATGAACCAGCTCCACCGAACCATCCGTGGTGTTCTCTCTGGCAGGAGTCTGGAATGTGGTGAACAACACTAGAGGCCAGTTTGAAGCCAGTTGCACAAAAGTCACCATGAAGTGTGGGATTTACCTAGGAGATGCTCTGGCTCCATTGCTGTTCTGCCTGAACCCCCTCAGTAAGATCACTGGCTATGGATAGTAACCATAGAATAGAGTAATCGTTAGCCACCACCTCTAGATGCTTAACACCGATCTGTAAGCCAAGAGTGAATGGGATTGATTGATTCTAGGGTCAGCGACATTGGAATGTCATCTGGATTGGAGAAGTCGAGTTGGATAGTAGTGAAGAGAGGATAGGTAGTCACCAGGTAAGAGCCTAGGTGCAGGCTGTGCAGAGATGCCCCTGAGACAATCCAGAACAAAGGCGGAGGCAAGATGCAGGCACCCAGGGCATACGTGGTATGCCATAACCAAGTGTCTGGCATAGAGTACAGGAACATCTGCGTTGAGTGTAGCCTGGATGTCCCGAGGTAAAAAAAACGTGACAGGATTGTCAAGAATGACCGAGTTAAGATCCGGTGGGACTTCCAGATACGGGCAAACTGGTGATGGCTAACCAAGCAGACAGTAGTACCCATAGTGATGCAACTATACCAAATGACAGCAACATCAGGAAGAAGGAACATGAGAAGCTTGAGAAGTACCAAGGGTTGAAAGAAGAACTTGAAAAGATGTGGAGGATGAAGGTAACAGGAGTATTGCACTGTTGCACTTGGTGGACCCAAGCTAGGCGAGTGGCTTCAGCATATCTCAGGAACAACACCTGCAATCTGTGGCCTGGGTGTTATATGTCCTGTAAATGTTGGCTTGCTGTGCTTCTTAGTATAAAAGGTCTATCATTAAGACATGAGAGGAGTCAGACATAATGAAGCTGAAGCCCTGGTGGCGGTGTGAGAGCAACAATTAAAAAAACAGAAATTAAATAGTAATCTTGCAAATGTTGTGTAAGCTCAGTAAGCCACAGGGCTTAGATGCACTGTTTTACCTTCACCTTGACATTGAAACCCATGATTAAACCTGAGGTTATCTGCTAAGCTTGTAATTGTGCGATTAGTAGGGTACATGCATCTGACTGTGCACACAAAAACATTCATTATGCTTGAGAGGTGATACAAGAAGTAGTTCCTACCATCAATCAGTTCGACAATCCAAATAATATGATTACTTTCTACTGTGTTCCTGTTAATAAATGAATTCACACTGAATTTGTTTCTCTCTCTCGTAAAGCATTTGTTTCAGCTCTTCTTCGTTTTGACGATCTGTAGTTAGTTCTCAGTTTTTGTGCTTTTTAGTTTTGTTTAGCACATTTTCCATTTTGATACTTTGCTTTTTACTGTTAAGCTGGCTGATATTCTGATAACATCAGGTCATTCAGCAAGTTCAGCTTTGAATATTTCAGATATTTTTAAGCATTTCAGGCATTCACAGCATTCACATTGCATTTTACGACAATGTGCTTTATTAGGCCTATTTATGGGCCTTATTACTACTGCACATGTTCATGTTTGTCATATTTCTGAATTCATTATTGATTGATTTAAAGTATATTGAAAAGACAATCACTATGTCCTTCTTAGTGGTTTACTCTTTGTGCACGACTCTTGTTTAACAAATGTAGTATTGCCTGTGAGAAATTAACCTTTTTGTTATTTCCTGTTATTTCTGTATCTGTCAGACAAATCTAATGGCCCAGCAGTTAATGCCCCATAAAGAGCTGTAATTACAAGGAGAACAGTACTATAGTACCACTGTTACCTCAATTTGTATTTGTGTGTGTGTTGGAAACCATGATGGCTCGAGTGTAATTAAAAAAGGAAGTGGGGGCCGTTGTGCAGAACAGCCAGCAAACCCACGAGTGGCCTTACATACACCCCATGTGAAGCACGAAACCCCGTCAAAACCACGAGTGTGTGAGTGACGTGCTGCATGAAGGCATGGGTAGGAGGGAGGGCTGGGACAGGTAAGACTGGGAGGTAGAGTACAGTGAACGACTGGTTCAGTAGGCTCCCTTTATACCCCACAACCCGTGATAGCAGGGAGAAGGCCGGCCCGGGGCCAGCGTGTCAACGCCCCGGAGCACCACAGAGTCTGTGGCAGCACCCATCGCACCACCACAAAGAGTGGAGTGTGCAGACGAGTCTCACAACATGAGACATCCACTCAGTTACACAAGACACACTGTGAAGGAACGAGACATAGACAAGTTGTAACATTTATAGTTTCATTACACTCTGTGGACTACACCTCAGCTAGCTCCGTGACATAACAAGTTATACATGTGTAATTACCTCCTTTGGCATGAAGACAGGGGGTGTGGTCAAGTTGGGCGCCACTGGAAACAAAAAGCTAAGCTAACAGAAGAGTTAGTAACGGTTTGACTCATGTGCATGTGATTCTTTAAACATAAAGTTTTCATTCAATAAGATGATAACAGGACTTGCTGGTGATGGTGATGTTCAACAACAATTTGGCAACATCAAAAAGCAGCCATGTTGTTACAATGTGACAAACCAGAGCTGTGAATGACTGAGGTTAAAAGAAATATGACGAGTTGAGACCTAAAAAATAGGCTGGTGATGAACAGAAATGGCATCCATCCACTGTAGCAGAAATCACAGCGAGCTGAGTCCCCGTGTCTGAACATGATGAAGTAGAATAGCTGGTGTTTTGTTTTTTACAACTGCAAACAATTAGAAGCAAGCAAACCATTTATTTATACAGCAATTTCAGAACGACTCCCAGCTAAACACAAAGTGCTGTACACTTCACACAGAAATGATACATTGAATAAGTAAAAATAAATTAATTAATTAATTAAAATAAAGATAAAAATATAAAAAAAATAAGATGATAATTAAAATGACATTTAAAACAATAAAATGAGCACTTTAGATTAAAACGACAAAATCAGGGTCATGCTGTGTCATATGCCAAAGAGTAAAAATGGGTTTTAAGACGTGTTTCACAAGTGGACAGTGAAGGGGCCTCTCTGATGTGCTGGGGCAGCTTGTTCCACAGATTAGGAGCAGCAGTAGAGAAGGCCCCGCCCCCTCTTGGACCTGGGTGCCTCCAGGAGCAGCTGGTCAGCTGGCCTGAGAAACCTGGGGTCTGAGTAAGGATGCAGAAGCTCAGAGAGGTAAGGTGGGGCAAGACTGTTTAAACATTTAATAACAAACATAAGAATTTTAAAATGAACTCTATGATGTACAGGCAGCCGATGGAGTGACGCGAGGATGGGAGTTATGAGCTCTCTTTTACGAGTTCTGGTTAAAAGGCGTGCAGCAGCATTTTGGAGCAGCTGCAGACGAGAGAGAAGACACCGACTAACTCCAAAATACAGACGTCACAGTAATCCAAACGAGATGAAGTAAAAGCATGGATTACTGTTCAAAATGTGACCTGGATAAATTAGGTCTTAGCTTTGCCAAACGCCTTAAATGATAAAAACTGGACTTGACAGTAGCCCTAATTTGAGTGTCCAACTTCACTGTCCATCCTAAAACCCAGGTTTGTAACAACAGGTTTAAGATACTCTGCCAGGGGTCATGATTCACAACAGGAAGTCATTTACTATTCAGCAACTGAAGGTTTTCACCTTTAACCTTGTTTTTTTTATTTATTGTTTTATATTATTATCACTATTTTATCTTCTTTTTACTTTCTTACTACATTATTTTGTTGTTTGTTCTTCTTACTTAATTATTTGATGAAAAAATTGTTGATATTTGTTTGTACTTTGTTATTACTCTGGTTTCTATATTAATTGATTGTTGGAGCTTAATCTTAAGATTTTTATTTTCATTTATGTGTTTATTATTCCTTTGTCGCCTTGCTGTGATGTAATTGGCCTTCAAGTATCTCTAATATGGTTAATCATAGTTAATTTATAATTTCTTACTTTTTGACACAAGGCCAAGGATTTGGGGCCCTGTGGGGGAAAACATCCAACTTTGGGCCCCAGAACTTTAATATTGTAAACCATGCTGACTCTAAAAATATGATACTGTGCAGAAATTGATCAAAATTTTGCTTCGATGTTTTGATTTTGTGCAAAACTGATGAGATATCTGCAAGTCTTTTTTTTCTTTTTTTTTTTTACATTTTAATGTTTTTAATAATAACATTATTAGATATATGATGTAGAGATATAGAGAAATTAAAAAGAAATTAAAAGTTACACTAAGTTAACACTCAGATATGTAGTGGCATTTTAAACCATTAATCACAGAATGAATAAATGTGTGGCGCCTCGCATCGTGCATTATCAGCATCACACGTTATGCTCCAGACAGCGGGGAAGACAACACTTAAATAACCTGATGTTAAATATGAAAACGTGTTGCTATAGAAGATGTTCACGGATTACTAAAATACGACAAATTAACATTTGAAAAACTCATAAATTGCAATTGAAAAGTGTGGCGCAGCTTGCACATTATGAATGATGCGAGCTGTTTGAAAATTAATAACTACTTCAACAAAACTTAAAATCTAAAATAAAACAATAAATCATCCTTTTTCTTCCTCTCAGGTTGTGGGTCAGCAGCAGGGAAGCCACCGGCTCCAGGTTATCTGTGGAAATGTCGAGATGTTCAAGGGCAGCCGATAGATGTTATCTCTCCAGTGCGTCCCAGGTCTATCCTGGGGCCTCCTCTGGGTAGGACATGCCTGGTCGGAAGACCTTACCCAGGAGGTGACAGCCTAGTGTCCTTTGAACTTAGGGGAGTTGCGGCTCTACTCTGCCCCCTCCGAATGGCTGAGCTCCTGACACTCTAAGGGAGAAGCCCGTCCACCTTCATTTCAGCAACTTTTTCAGTAGCGTTTACAAAACGATCAGGCTTAGATTAACAGATGTATGTTGTTTTCAACAATGCTGCGCTAACTGCTGGCAGACGGCTGCATAACGTTTAGGACAAAATAATTGAAATAATTAAGTATTGGCAAATATGACTTAAATGATCCTTTGGATATCTTTTTAAAATGTAATTTTCCAAGGGGCCGCCTGCAATTAGACACAGAGAGAGAACTGTCCAGTTGTCTCTTTTAGGTTAATCATTTCTGTCTTTTTTTTATCTTAAAAAAAAGTCTTTTTTTTATCTTAAAAAAAAGACTAATAGATTGTTCTGCTGTTTTCTAGGGATCCTGTCAATCATGGACCCTTTCCTCCCTCTGGCGCCCCCTGGCTGTACTGTTTACCAGCTGCATCCTACATGGATGCGAGCAGCAGTCTGGCTATTAGAAGGCTGACACAGGAAAAAAAAGATAAAGACACGTTGTTTTCAACACAATTTATTTTACATACTCTCCATACACTTCATATTCCGTGTGAAGCCTTGGTATGTACTATTGCAAGTTGCTTTCAGCTTATCATGTCAGCACACACAGTCTTTAGTGAGCAGGTCCTTAGTCAATCTGCCCGCACTGAATTCCCTCAGCTTCAATCAACGGGCCCCTGGAAGATGAGTTTGATGTGGCCCTGCTCTCCTGTCAACCAGGTACCACAGAAAGGGCAGGCAGCATGAAAGGCATGAGTGCCGTGGGGCAATGGGATTTGGCTCCACCCTGCTACTGTCTTTTCTGAGCAAACATGACCACAGGGGCAGAAAGCATGAGTGGGTGGCCCAGCGTCCAGGTACAATCCCCCCTCACATCCCAACCACAACGGCACGTAGGGGCCTACTCTTCGACACATAGGGCACTCCCTCTCACCTGTGCCGGCAGGTGCTGTGCCTCCGGGGCCGGGGGGCCCTTTTTCTTTCCGGTAGCCCCAGTTGTGGTAGCCGTGTACGTGACCGCAGTTGACATAAACCCAGGGTTGCTTCTTGTCAACAATCTCGCGCTGGGCCAGGCTGGGGAAGGCCAGCGTGTTGAAGCCCACAGGACACTGAGGCCTCGCAGCGTTCAGCTCCTGTCGAAGGCACTCCAGCTGTTTGAGAGTAGGAGTATGCCGCAATCCGGGGGGGGTCCTCCACAGCAAGGTTGCTCCACACAGATCAATCAGTGAACCATCCTGGAGTGTGTTTGACTCATTTTCAACCTTCAGAGCAGAACAGAAAAAGGAAAATGTGAGTGTAGATATGAAGCAAGGAAAGCATCATTATCAGAAACTGAACCAGGCAAAATCATTTTTCGTATTCCTGGAATTTTGGGAATTTTCTTAAACTAGAAAAACTTTTACACTTCTATGCCACCACACAATGGGTTCAAGGGTTCAAGGTTCAAGGGATGTAGCAATCTATGGAGTGTACAGCATTGGAGCAGCGGTCCCCAATCCCCGGGTTGGGGACCAGTACCGGTCTGTGAGTTGTTTGTACCGGTCTGTGAGAGTTGAGGCTCGGGTGTGAAATTAGGGTTTTCAGGATTTTATCATCTTTTCCTGTGTTGTAGTTGTGTGTCTTATTTTGAAAGAAATATTTACACGTTACCATAGCGACCAAAAAGCATTATGATGTTGCTCTCAGTGTTGTTGGCGCATTTCAGGAGGAAGCTGCTAATAATACAGTGAATTCAGATTTATTATTATATTTACAAAGTACCACAGTTTTTGTCTCGGTCATATCATGTTGTTGCATTTATCTGCGACACCTTAAAGGCCGCTCCGTAAAAAAATTGTCTGACGTTAAACCGTGGCGTAGAAAAGGTTGGAGACCGCTGATGTGTAGAACCAGACAGCAGCTTTGTTTGTTTATGTCTCGACGAAGCAACAAGTCAGCAGATGTCTGAACACAGGCAGAAAAAAATATTCAGTCACATTTAAATTTATTTACTCAAAAGACAAAGAAAACTCAGTGTTTATGCATTTATTGTTTTTATATTTGCATCTTTCTTTCAATGCGCTAAGAATAAATACTTCCTAGTTTGACTATTTCCATTATTTCTAATGCTGCTCTAAGGTCACCGTCCTTAAGCTGCAGTTCGTCTTTGACTGCTTTACTTAACTTGTACACCTTCTGTGATCATTTCGATTATTAGATTAGCTTTTATATTAGATTATTTAGATTTAGATTATTCAGCAGGCCCCAGAAATGGACTGAAAAATAAGATTTCATTCATCATTACAGGATGGTGTGCAGCCAACAGCTTGAATGTTTCAAACAAAGGAAGTAGTGGTGAATTATGACACTGTGTTCGTCCAGCTTTGGTCTATTTCCTCAGAACGTTTTTCTTTGTAAATCAGCTGAAACTGTTACTGGAGTTAAAATCATCCACATAAAAACTGGATGTTTATCCTGGGCCAAGAAATGTTTGTATAAAGTCAACCAAGACCTAAATTTAAGTTTAGTTTAGTTTAAGTCGAGTTCGTTATTCGACTCGATATTTCTGTAATAACAGAGAAACCAACCAAATCATTGCCTCCTAATTAAATGTCAGAGAGACTGTGCTGTACGACTGTATACTGAGTATACTGACATTTTTCTTTTCTTTTGCTTGGTCCTTGTGGCCACGGGCCTTTACATGGGCTTTACATTATTGCACGGTTTAAAGAATAGCGTGCAGTTTAACTGCAGCTCAGAATCCCATTTAAAGAATTGCACTCAAACACACATCAGGAGCTAATACTGCTGAGAGGACGTCTTTCCTCCTTTTTGAAATATTAATAAAAAAAACATAACAGGATCTTTAAATACAGACTCTTTAAATACAGACTCTTTAAATACAGACTCTTTAAATACAGACTCTTTAAATACAGTTATTCGTAGCTTTTGATATTGTTTAGCTTTGCAGTCTGTGATGAATCAATCATCAAAAGAAAGCCCTGCAATTTTAAGCCAGGCTCAGTAGTTTGGACACTTGTATCCACATGAAGTCTGCATGAAACACATCAGCTGCTTTCTTACCAGTTTTCCTCTCTGCTGGGCTGAGCGTGTCTCCCTCAGTGCAAAGACATTGCCACAGACTGAGATTTCTCTCCAGACCCCAGGAGCCGGCTCAGACACAAACTCGCCCGCTGGGTGCATGACCAGCACACCATTGGTAGTCAGACCATCCATCAGGCCGTCTGATGTTCTCCATTTGGCAGCCCGCTCCTTAGATTCCCCACATGGACACACACAGAGCAGGCAGATATTCAGGTTAACGTGAAGACTGTGAGGTGCTGGAGGCCGTTGTTAGAGATGGTTAGTAAGGAAGCAGCTATGGCTGCGTTTGCCTTCTGCTAGCTCAGTGTAGACCAGTGCACTGACTAAAGCACAGAGATGCTGGCTTTGATGATGACTTTGAAAAGCACACTAAGAGTTCCTAACTTAAAACTATTTTACATACAATAAAAATAACCTTTATTAAGCATAAAGGGCTGCGTTCCTCATTCTGACTGTAATTCAGCTTAGAAAGGCTTTTGTGGACTTGAAAACAAAATATTTCTGTTTATTTTTCACTAAAAACATCACAGTAAGATGCATGAAACAGGTCGTAGATCATGTTTAACCTAATGTAAATTTATCCCAATACAAACTATGATCAGGTCTCTGTTTCATATTTCGTGGAGTTTCATAATTTTCTATTTACACAGGTTAGTGTCATTGGGCCTCATTTATATTTACAGTGCATAATCTGGCTAAAAACAGACAGAAATGAAGAGTGTACCAAAGTAAATCAAGCTCTTTCTCCTTTCACCCCACACAGCGCTTACATAAAGCTCCTCACCTATTGGCATCCAGCCTTTACGTCACTGCCACAGTCGGCTGTTGTCAAAGCTGCGCTTGTTTCACAGCTCATCAGAAACTAGCGGTGCGTTCCAAAAGTACCTCCTGTGTCCTATTCCTAACCTCTTTTAGTGGCTAGGAGAATCAATATGGACTTAGGAGAAGAGAACAGCCAGATGTGACGCCAGATGTCCGCTGTGTTGAAAGTACAATATAGAATAGAATAAAATAGAATAGGCCTTTATTGGGTGCTCCACACCAGTTGCTTTGGCCTCTGTCACATTCTGTACACACAGGACAGCCTGAGTGAAGGTCTCCAGCTCCTGCTCTCCAAAGATGGACCAGTCTGTGAGATCAACACAGTCCTAGAGCTGGAGGAGAGCATGGCCATGTTTTAATGACCCAGGAGGGGTTTGTTTCCTTAGGGGGTGCAGGCAGGGATACAGTAGGTGGACTACAAAATGTGCACACTTGCCACAGCGTGTTCTAACAACAGTGTTTTATGGAGGTAAATAAAACACAGAACAGCCTGTGAAAAATATTACTTTAATATAAATGTTGGCATTTTAAAGAAAAAGTAACATTTAGGGCCTGATTTATGCCTGACTTAGACTTCTGCAGGAAATCTACTTATGATGTAACCTTCCTTCAGTTGTTGCTGCGTCGACCAAACCTGTAGTTACAGTTCTGGTGAAGTGCACTTCGGGTTAAGTGGACGGTCAGGACGCAGGGTTGTGATGTTGTAAGTTACCATGTAGATTCTACACTATGTCCATCTGTTTAAATATATTAGTTATCCCTGATCTCATCTTATCATATCTCAAATGTTATCTTTAATTAAAAGTGACTTTTATTATTGTAGATGTCAGATTATGTTACGTTGTCCTTTTTCCTCCTGTGTCTGCTCTTTCTGCTCTTCCAAAGACAGACGACCAGGAAGCCTGCAGGACCCGAGGGCGTGTCCCCCTCCTGCCTGAAAGTCTGTGCTGATCAACCATTTTCAGCTGCATCTTTAACTGGTCTCTGGATTTGTATCCATCATCCCAAAGAAATCCACCATGATACGATTAAATGACTACAGGCCTGGCGCCCTGACGTTTGTGGTTATGAAGTCTTTTGAAAGAGTGGTGTTGAGCCACCTGAGGGACATCACAGACCCCCTGTTTGTCCAGTTTGCCTACTGGGCAAACAGACTGGCCAAGGATGCAGGACTATGTCCTGCAACACCTCGACCAACCTGGGATATAAGCCATTATGTCTTGGCCTTCAGGTTAACCTTTAATCCTCCACTAAAAGCTCCCCAGTTTACTGTGCCCGTCTCCACCTATCAGTGGATCACCAGCTTCCTGTTGGACAGGCAGCAGCAGGTGAGGCTGAGGAGCATTTCAGCCTGTCCCAGGGGTGTGCTCTCTCCCTGCTGCTCTTCTCCCTCTACACTAATGACTGCGCCTCCGAAGAGCCATCTATCATTCTCCTGAAGTTAGTGGCTGACGCCAGCATCATTGTTCTGATCCAGAATGGTGACGAGTCTGTGTACCGATGGGAGGTGGACTGGTGCAGTCAGAAGTAGGGATGGGTATCGTTTAGGTTTTATCCGATACCGGTGCCAAATCGGTACTTTTGAAACGGTGCCGGTGCTCAAACTGGTGCTTAAAGAATGGAGAACACAAACTTTGTCCAAAAACCTCTCATGTTCAGCTGTTTTTTGTAAAAAGATAACAATGTGTGCCTTTTCTGCAGCTATGGGGCATATATGGTATCACTCTTGGCTGGAAGCAGTGCTTAAACAATGGAAAAAACACAAACTTTGTCCAAAAACCTCTCATGTTTAACTGTTTTCCTCTTTTTCTTTGGTCATTTTAGCCTTTTTGGCCAGGGTGAAGGGAGTATCTGCCATCAAACAAGAAGACAGCCGCATGTAGCTATGATGATGTTTGCTAGTTCACCTTACATGCATTAATGTAATAACGTGGTTAGCCTACTCAACGTAAATTACACACGAACAACATTAAGCTACTCACGCAGAGAAGAACGGCTGCTGCTGCATCATCATCCGTCATCATTTCTGCTACACTGGCAGGGCTAGGGGCCAGGACTCTTCGTGTTTTTGGGGGATGTTGCATAACAGCCAACCCACCCGCAGTAGATGTGCTCGGTGTGAGGTCTCACAGCAAGCTATCAAATACGGCGCATTTCTGGGCTTTTAAAAAAAACGCTATGCGTCGCCAGGTGTGTCATCAGATTCGAGGTGTTACCTCCTTTGACAGTATCACAGTATCAGCTTAAAGCACTTGTTGCTGCTGAGTTTGCATCTTTTGCTGTGAAGTACAGCCAGGCTTTTGACCGCTTCGCCTTGGGCATTTTTAATCTGTAGCTCTGCTCTAACAGAACGTACGTACCTGGCCCCGCCTACTATCCTCGGAAACGTAAAATGATTGGCTAGAAGTGTATCACAGCTCAGGAAAAAAAGCACCGAAATAAAGC
Organism: Copadichromis virginalis; assembly: GCF_057382275.1. Taxonomy (NCBI): domain Eukaryota; kingdom Metazoa; phylum Chordata; class Actinopteri; order Cichliformes; family Cichlidae; genus Copadichromis; species Copadichromis virginalis. The sequence continues at coordinate 7,615,622 of NC_140620.1, forward strand.
ACCGAAATGTGCGCTGCTTTTCGGTCTGGTTACCACCGTTTATGTCAGAATGACACCGGTACCCATCCCTAGTCAGAAGTACTTGGAGCTGAGCCTGTTCAAGACTGTGGAGATGACCATGGACTTTCTGAGAAACCTTCCCACCATCATCGTCTTATCATCCTCAAAAATACTCTCACTTCAGATTCCTGGGATCTGCCTTTACACACAATCTGGTCCTCACATATAGAGTCTGTCGGGATGAAGGCCCAGCAGAGGTTATACGCACTGCAACTCGGAGTTCAACCTGCCACAGGAGCTGCTGTTCCTCTGCTACACTGTCATCATATATGAGACCATTAACAGGTGCCTGTGCCACTTTTGTTTTAACTATGTTGTTTATTTCTTGTTTATTTGTATTCTTTATCACCTGCTGTAACACAACAATTTCCCCGTGGGATGAATAAACTCTCTCTCTCTATCTAGCTGGTCGAGTCAATACAAACTAAATTAAATGACTGTAGATTTCTTTCCTTCATAATATTTTCAAGTCCACAATCAACAGCCGCTTCATGAATGTAAATATGCACAACAACAAGGCGCAAACTAGGTGTTACACTCAAAACAGGAAGGCCAAATTAGACTGTGGTGGGGCGTGGCCTGCGGTGCCGTGCAGGGAGGGCGGACGCACCTGCACAGCATCCTTAATCACGCCCAGTTAAAAACACGGGGACTCAGGTTGGGGTGTTGTGATGTAAATAAAATAGCTCAAAACACTGATCCCTGGACCCGCTGTGCCTTATTCACTCCACATAGACGTTGCCAGAAAACATTTAAAGCCTCCTTAGGCTTGGAAAAAAAATTCTTTGGACAGATGAAACAAACTTGTACCACAATGATGGAGAAGGAAAGGAAGTAGATTCAGATTCATACATCTTCATCTGCCAAACACAGTGGAGACAGTGTTATGACATGGATCGTCTCCAAAGGTTGATCCTGTTCATCTGGACGTAGCGTTTTGTGGGAGAAACGTTTCGTCATCACCAGGTGACTCCTTCAGTCTCAGCTGACTGCAGCTTTCAATCTTATAAACAGGACATTTGCATAATGACTGAAACCAGCCCACTGAAGGAACAAAGGGCTGGGAGGTCAGTTCCTTAATCTTAATTATGCAGATTCTCATGACCACTGATCAACAACCACTGATCTTTTGGAGATTTACTTACCTGGATGATTGAGCGTGCATCATCATAACATGGATTGTATGGCTGACAGTGAAACTAGATTCAGTGTTTATGTTACTGCTGATTAAAGAAGCAGGATGAATTCTGAAGTGTGCAGGGCTATAATCTCTGGTCAGGCTTTGCTAAATGCTAAAAAGGTGCTTTAAGTGACTTTGAATGTGGCACGTTGGTCGGTGCCAGAAGTGTTTGGTCTAATTATTTCTGAAACTGCTGACCTGCACATCCATCTCCGCTTACAGAGAAATGAGAAAAAATCCAGTTAGCAGCAATACTGGCTGAAAATATCTTGTTGATGCCAGAGGTCAGACGGGACTAACCACACAGCTTTGATCTGACGGAAAGGCAACAGTAACAAACAACAAAGCTGCTAAATATGAATGAAAAGACAACATCTGCTCCGTACAATATTATACATCTGTGTTGTGTAAAGCGCTTTGAGTGCTCAGAGTAGAAAAGCAGTCCAGAAATTTAGTTCTGATAGCCACGTTGTCAGGGCTGTCAATCTTATTATCATTCCTCGGTACTCTTAGCACAGAGGTGTCACATTTTAAATTGTCCCCCCCTGCTTCTGCTACGGTTCTTAAGATTATCAACATTTAGAAAGGAAGGAATATTTCAAATACCGTACGGGAACTAACAGCCGGAGGCTAATTTGAAAAAATATCCCCAGATAGCTCATATCTGGGTTTATATATTGTAGAAGTCAGATTTCCCACCAACTGTCTCAGACTTGCAGTTAATTTAGAATTAATTAAGTTAACATGCATATCTTTGAGGGTGAGAACACACCCAGAGATATAAAAAGTGGTTTAGTTGGTGAACTTATCCACAGGTTTGCAGACTACGTGTTTAGGGAGTCAAAGGCACCAGTGTCTGATGAGTCCGGAGTAGAAAACTGTTGTATGTAACCATAACATGTATAGATTATTTCATTTGGTGAGTACAGTATTATAAAAAATGAAGAAAAGCCTGCAAGCTAGTTCAGGCAAACTACTTGCTATACTGTCTCTTCCTGTCACATCCGAAAACAAATGGTGTTCAAATGCAGGATTTCACTTAGCGCAGAGAGACTGTAACTGTTTCAGAAACCTCCTTTAAACCTAGTATTAGTTACTAGTTACTGATGAAGGGAAAAGCAGAAGGACACTATGTTGCTTTTCAATACTTTAGCCTGGCTGACAAAGAGTCTCGCAGCACGTTTGAGCATCGTTTTGCTTTAGCAGTAGTGATGACTTCAGTAACTTTGTAACCACAGCCGTCTTGAGTCACACATCTGTTAACAAGTCAAACTGCTTCAGAAACTGCTGATACTTTACAGACCACTTCTCTCCCGTTGATCTCTCTGGGCTACTTTATGCAGACTGCCGCTAAATGCACAAGACCCCATCCCTGTAAAACTCTTTAAAAAAGTTCTGCCTCTAAATAAAGCGGAGATGAGTTTGTTGTTATTAATAAGTTAGGTACCACAGGTTTATAAGGTAGCTCTCAATACTTTACATGGGACAGAGCCTTTAACTCTCTGTCCCATGAGACCAGCCACAGGAGAGGAGAAAGACGTCCTCTCCACTTTTAAATGCAGGATTTAAACTTCCCACTATTATAGTCAGACCATTCATGCTGCAAAATATGCTGCTGCTGCCCTGCATCACTGTCTGCTGATGTTGTCTGCAGGGAGTGATGAACTCAGCTGTAAGACACTAAACACAGCACCGAATATTAATTTGGATCAGAAATGTTATAATATGTGATCTGTTTACTGACTAAAGATTAAACACATGACCAAAGTCTCTTTCATAACTCATGAGTAACAACTCCCACACACACACACACACACACACGCACGCACGCACGCACGCACGCACGCACACACACCCCTTCACGTTTTCATGCAGCTCCATCACATGAACAGACATGCATTCTTGCAGCTCTGATGTCACACGTGGGTGGAACAACCACATCCCTTCTGTCAAACTACCGTGGTTGCTATGGTTACCAGTGGCGCGTACCAAGCGATGCCTGTCACCCACGTGGGAGGGAACACTCACCCCCAGGAAGATGTTCTTGGAAGAGTCAAAGCCAGCGGCGTAGATGCGAGCGGTGTAGGGAGCGCTGCGCTCACACATGATGCGGCAGGCGTATCGTGAGATGGTGCTCTGAACTGATTGGCCTCCGCCCTCCCCCACCGCACCCCCAACTTGACCACTGCTGCCGGCTGTGTCCGTCACCACAAAATCAATCATGCTTTCTGTGGACCGGCCAATCTGAGAGAACCGAGAGAGAGAGGGCCCACTGAGACCATACAAAGACATGCTGAGCACAAACACTCCAGTGCAGTCTTATTGTGCATGTTTTAGAAATATGTGCAATTATTTGCATACAAGCATCAGTCGGGTGAAGAATCCTAGAAGATAATCATATGTTCCAGCTGATTTTTTCTTTCTTCAGTTTCTGTCAGCTGTGTGATTTTAGTAAAACTTTATAGACCTCACTGTGTAAAGGAAGAACAGGCCAACAACCTGGCCCTACAATAATAGCAAGACTGAATTGATTTACTTAGTTGCCAGGCAGATGTGGAAAGTGTAACACCAGCACAAAGATGATTATTCTGAAAAATGGTGAGACCTGGATTAACCAATAAGAATGGGTCCATACGTTTTGAATGGCAGAAGCCAGTTTTCAGTAACATTTGACCAAATACATAAAGTAGTACAACACTTGTGATTAGTGATTTCACTTTGACCGCTCTGAGTAGAAAAGCACCACACGAGAACCAATCAAGTCCATGTACAACGGACACGCCTCTGTGTTTACTATGTGGTGCTGCATTTTGACTATCAACAAAGTGAGAGTCAACGAACAAAATGCTTTCGAGCCTGGCTCGTGCATGTTTTAATTAGAAAAAGAACAATGTGTGACAGGAACAGTATTTTAATAGTTACTGGAACCAGGCTGTACCACACAAAAGGTCCCTGTAAAACATGCTGACTTTTTTTGTGTATCATCCAGACGGAGCAGGGACTCCACTCATGGATCTGACCCTTAAATAGAGAACAGTGGAGCCCTGGCTTTGTTTGGGTCTTCTTCATACGAGAAGGTGGCTGGAAAACAACTGCAAGCTGCTGAGGGCACACAGGTCTGACTGCAGACTGGAAAACAACTGCTGCTGGTTTTACAGCTTTATGTTGATCTACAACAACTGCTTTAAAGTCTGAAGCAGAAAAACAAAAAATATTAGTTTAATTTTGTAAATATGTGATATTTAGGTCAATCAGTGACAAAGAACATCGGAGAATGTTGTCATCTTTAAACCTTTTCATCCTGAGAGACATAAATAAGCTTGAATAAAGGCTTGTAGCCATTATTAAACCTCGATTATCCTTTGATTTGTCATACTGTTACTCGGTATGAAAGGTCCAAGTTTAAATAAATATCATCAAATTTCAGCTTGTGTTTTTACAGTTACTATTTTCCTTTTCATATTCTTCCTCGAGCTAAGACTATCTGAGGGTAGGTGTTCAACAGCTAACAGATTTCACCCCGACCAGTGTCCAGTGGTACGGCTCTGTCTTCTGTTTGTGGTACGTTGTTACAATATTTTACACGATTTTTTACTGTCCAGTGTCTTTTTCCACAACAGGAAACAAAACTAAAATGTTGAATTGGCAACCACACACGTGTGTGTGTGTGTGTGTGTGTGTGTGTGTGTGTGTGTGTGTGTGTGTGTGTGTGTGTGTGTGTGTGTGTGTAGACACTGACCTGAAACATATCTGTGTTGGTGTCATGGGTGTATTCCACAATTACAGAGTGGCTCCGTGACAGTGTGTAGGAGATGCTGTGCTGGCTTTTGTTGCTGAGTGCCTGCCAAAGGAAAACAGATTATACATCAACCACATCACATCACTGACCTCCAGAAAATCTACTTGGAGAGCATTTTCTATTTTTAAAGACAACAACAGCACTTGGATTTATATAGGTGTTTTTTGTAAATACTAATCATAATATTAACAACAACACAGACAGCATCTATCCTCAATGTCTTACTGTCAATGTGACAGCACGGTGTGTTTTTTTTACATTATTAATGCAGCCATTAACCATGTTCTAAAGGCAGATTTAAATATTAACCATTACATATAAATTTTGCTTTTGCAACTTATTTGGTTTTGATCACAGAGTTGAGCATTCAAAGCTTCCCTCTTAGTTTTACTTGCACAGATGAGAAATACGACTCCGTTAGCTCAGGTTAGTAAGGTTATTAAAGACTGTTAAATAAATAGCCCGTAGCCATGGCAGCTGAAGTTTTAAGGCTTTGGCAGAGTGATGAGGTTAAAACTAGAAACAGTTTTTTTCTTTCTCTTCGCTAATGAGGAGTCCAAGTCTAATGAGGTCTTTTTGGCCTAAAGTAGTAGTTTGCTGTTTGTACAAGACCGAACATGAAAAACTTTAATTGTATATAAATAATTGTATATTTTTAATGAAAGAGCCAATGACCTGTAAGCTATTAATCGCGTGAAAGAGTCAGTGGAATTAATCCACTATGAAAGTAAAGAAGTGAAAAAAAATATGAAACTATCAAGAGAGTCAATAACATTGAGCTAAAAAAATGGAAAGCAAGATACTTGAATTATCATGTATCAAAGATGCCAGGACCTATGCCTATAGGGCTCCCAAACCTGGAGCATCTGTGCTTTAATGAAGACCTGTGCCCAGATGACCATCAAAGAAGAATTGCACTGGTTGAGAAAACTTGAAAAGCAGGGAAATGGCCCCAAACCTCACCTCACTGAAGCAGGAGGGAAAAGAAAAGAGCTTCAACTTCTCGGATAATATGTAATTTCAAGGTGGTGCATACGTAACCTGGAGACTCCCATTTGGGGGTCTCCAGGTTACTGTATTGATCTCATTAGTGTTGCTCAATAATTGTTACATTAAATCTTGCCAACGTTTGCTATTATTGCTCGCTAGTTCTTAATGCATTAAGCTACCATTTACAGAAGCAATCCAAACGTAAAAATAATCACTTTTAAATCTCAAGACACATAACCAAAAAACCCCGCATATTTCAAAATGCAAAACAATTTGAAAACCAGCTTTTGCCCAATTTAAGAAATTCATTCTCTACTAAGTGAGACTAGTTTTTTGTAAAAAAGGGAGGGAGATGTAATCTTGCTGTATCTATGTCCTTTTCTATATCTATTTCTATATTCTTAGGATTGTGCAATCGAAGCATGATCATCATCACGCAGCGCCTCTACTCAAGACCTGTGCAATATCAGCTTCAACAGAGACCCAGACATTTAGGTGGGTCGAGAAGGAGGTTTTTGAAAATGAAATGAAATTTTCCAACACAAATAACTTGACAGATGTTGGTTTCTTTGTGCTCAGAGTTTGAGTCCAGTTTCCTTAGAAAGAGCTCACCAGGAAGACACAGACGGCGCTTCCTTTGCACAACATGTAAGGTCATCATACATAGTTTCAGAGCGCCACTGTATAACAATACTAAACAATAACTCAAAATAATTACAAGGGGTTTAGTAGCCCTGTATTTCACATGGGTTACAGTCATGTGACCTCCCAACCTGAATGCTGGTAATAAACAATGCAGAATTTATTGCAGTACCTGGCAGAAAGTGTCTGAATCCTGACAAGGAATGAATACTAGAATAACTTTATTTAAAATTATATTACATAAATGTCTTAACAGTACCCCTCCACGAATCGCTATCTTATCGTGGTGGAGGGGCTTGTGTGTCCCAGGGATCCCAGGGGCTATGTTGTCTGGCTTTTGCCCCCTGGTAGGGTCTCCCATGGCAAATTGGTCCTGGTTGAGGGACCAGACAAAAATCGATTCAGAAGACCTCTATGAGTGCACGATCAAGGGAACACTGCCTGGGATAGGTTGACTGGAGCCCCGCCCTAGAGCCAGCCCTGGGGAGGATGCCCGAGGGTGAGCATCTGGTGGCCGCACCTAAAGGGACATAGGCCCATCGTCCTGCAAGCCCACCACCCGCAGGAGGCGCCACAGTGATGGGTGGAATCTGTGGTCCTGTCCTCTGTTGTGCGCCTTCTTCCTGTTTTGTATATACTCCTCTTGTTTGTTATTAATTCTTGCTGTCCTACTATTAATATCTTTATACCATGTACAGCTGGTGTGGAGCCCACCAAACTCTTATGACAAGGAAAACTTCGTCGCTGTTCCGGGTCGCTGGTAAGGTTCCAAGAAGAGATGGGCAGTCAGGCGTTACAAGCAATGCGTTACTGTAATCTGATTACTTTTTTCAAATAACCAGTAAAGCAAGGTATTACTATTGCAAAAAAGGTAATTAGATTACTGTTACTTTCCCGTTAGCACACGGTGTTACTGCGTTACTAAACCTTGATTTTGTTTGCGAGAGTGTCTCATGACAGTGACGTAAGCGAGTGTGACGTTCGTGGCAACAGCTGTGTGCAGCTCAAAAATGGATAATGTAACGAGTGCAGGAGAGAGTATGAGCGTGCAGTGTTTAAAGCGTGGAAGCACTGACGTTACTTTGAGTTTGATTCCGTAAAAAGTGACAAAAACATTAGTGTCTGCTGTTCACTGCGTGGGAAGAAAACTTCTTTTTACAGCAAAAAAATACAGAAACTTTCGAGCAAGCACCGAGTGTGCTGCCACGGGAATGTGAAATTCACAGAGAAACTCCCGGATCCCTCCACCGACATGACCGCCGCGGCACACCTGCACCAGGGCAAACCTCCGCCTGCCCCACTCCTGCTAAACAGGTGAAAATAGAGCAACAGGACCGCTGAGTCTTTGATTTTATTTATTTTCTGCTGTGTTTTACCTGCATCTATTTGAAAGAGTGAGTGTAAACACAACAACATATTTTATTTATGCAGGAAATGGGTTTAAATGGTAAACAAATTTATTCCAGTCAGAGAATGTTGCATATAATTTAATTTTTGCTTGATGCATAAAGTTAAAAGATTAAAACTAATAAAACAAGTTTTAAATGTTTTCATTTGATTACATTTTATATGATTGATTATGCAGAAAAAGTAGAATTGCTTTATTACCTATTCATATTTTTAAAAAGTAACTAAGTAACTAATTGCTTTTGAAAATAAATAATCAGCAAAGTAACGGGATTACTTTTTGGGGGAAATAATCAGTAATTAGTTACTGATTACTTTTTCAAGTAACTTGACCAACACTAGTTCCAAGGCAGGTATACTCCATGCTATGGTGGCTTTGGGCTGTAGGCAGACCCTGGTCCACTAAACCCTGGTTCCCCCAGGCGCACTGCTGGGCACAGAGCGGGTGGAGGTTAGGTGTGTGTGTGGGGACATTCATAAACATCCCTTGGTTCTGGTGAAAATTAGGGTATAAGCGAAAAACGCATAGACTGACAGCTGTGGCCCAGAGAGTGGATGTTGCTGTGTTGCAACAGTGATTTACAGATGTGTTCTCTACTTTGCCCGGCTGTATGAATCTGGTGTGCAGCCTGGTGTGATGGTGTGTTCACGGCCCCACAGGTTACCTGAGCACAAGACACAAACTGTGTAAAAGGAATTGGCTGAAATGCTGAAGCTGGGAGTAATAGAAGCCCCATAGTTCTTGGAATAAAGAGAGATGGGTCTATATGGTTCTGTGTTGACTACCACAAGGTGAACGAAGTCTCACAGTTTGATGCCAATCCCATGTCCCGGGTCAATGAGCTCCTGGACTGGTTTGGCACTGCTGTTTGTTTTATGATGCTGGATTTAACCAAGGGCTACTGGAGGTATGGGTCGTGCCAATTCCTCACTCTTCAGTTCAGCTTGCTCTGAGCCACTTTCCAGCACCTCATGGTGCTACGTCCACACACTGGAGCTGCTGCTGCCTACCTAGATGTCCGTGACGCATGCAGGGCTCACGGCCAACCCAAAGAAGTGCGCTGTTGGACGGAGGGAGTTACAGTGTTTGGGGTACCACTTTGGAGGCTGGCTGATGCAAAGATGGAAAAACAGCCATTTCAGCCTGCCTGCGTCCCAAGACAAAAAAGGAGGGGAGGCGGTTCTTCGGGCTTTTCAAATAAAAAAGCATGCCTAATATGGTGTTTGGGCATAATGGTCCCATTAATAAACACCTCAAATGCAGGACACTGGTCAAAAACTGAGGGGGAAGGTAAATATCAGTGGGCTCCACCTTTAAAACCGTTCATGTTGTCATGGTTCTGACCCAGTGTTTTGAGTTTTCTTGTTTTATTATTTCAGGTTGATTTATTAGTTTTGACTTGATTCTGTTTGACTTCCTCGTCCGTTTAGGTTCCCGTTGTGTCTTTGTCCTCTGTGTCCCTCTCTGTGTGTTTGTTTATGTGCCTGTGTGTGTCCTTGTGTCTCGTGTCCCCTTTCTGACCCTTTGTTCTTCTCGTGTTCATTCCATGCCTCCACTGTCTGGAAACTTTGTCCATGTTTCCATCATTTCTTTCCCTCAACCTCTCTCGCTCCCTTGTGCTCCCTCACTCTCTCTCGCCCCCTCTCCTGTGCTCCCTCGCCCTCTCTCGCCCCCTCTCCTGTGCTCCCTCGCCCTCTCTCGCCCCCTCTCCCTCTGTTGTGCTCCCTCACTCTCTCTCGCCCCCTCTCCTGTGCTCCCTCGCCTTCTCTCTCGCCCCCTCTCCTGTGCTCCCTCGCCCTCTCTCGCCCCCTCTTGTGCTCCCTTGCCCTCTCTCGTCCCCTCTCTCTCTCGCCCTCTCTCGTCCCCTCTCCCTCTCTTGTGCTCCCTCGCCCTCTCTTGCCCTCTCTCTCCTCTCTCTCTCTCTTGTGCTCCCTCGCCCTCTCTCGCCCCCTCTTGTGCTCCCTCGCCCTCTCTCGTCCTCTCTCGTCCTCTCTCGTCCCCTCTGCCTCTCTTGTGCTCCCTCTCTTGTGCTCCCTCGCCCACTCTTGCCCTCTCTCGTCCCCTCTCCCTCTCTCTCCCTCTCTCGCCCTCTCTCGCCCCCTCTCCCTCTCTTTTGCCTCCTCTGTCTCGTCGTGTCTGATTAGCTCCAGCTGTGTTTCCCTCCCATTTCTCGTTCCCTCATGATCCCTTGTGTATTTAACCAGCAGAAGGTGAAACTGATCAATAAGCCCTTCTGCTCTGATTAGATCAATATCCCAGAAGTTTAACTGAGTGGATGTTTGAAATATCAGGTTAATGTTTTGAGCAGTATATACATATTTTTATTGTAACTTATTTTTTGCTCAGATCAGTGACAATTCAATGATGAATTACTTAATAGTATAACAAACTGATTTCTTACCTTTGACACCAAAGGAGTTGAGACATTGTGGATAACATCAGGTTTGACCCCGTTGGCTTTGGGTCTCTTGTAAAGAGCCAGACGACTTCTTCTGCGACCTTTGTCCCCATTGGCCAGTGACCCGTTGTGCCTGTGAAAAATAAAATCAATTGTACCTCACTATAATGGCTATAAAGACTTAAGTTTAAACAATTCCTTAGCAGAAAAACAAACATCGTAGCAAGTTTTTCTTTTTTTTTTATTCTATATAAGTCAAAGGTGCTCCCAATGGAAAACTGCATCAGTGCTGGGCTGGTCAGTGGACTTTTGAAATCAACACTGGCAACCTGGGATGAGGAAGAAATCTGTTTCAGAAAGAAACTATTTCATGCACCATGTATTCAAGTGTACTACGTAGGTGCACGGCTTAAAGTGGGATTTGGCAGGTGGTAAAACAACGACTCATGTCAGTCACATATCTGTTGGTAGCTCTTGGAGATGTTTTCTTTGTCGACGGGCTATCTGACCCTTGATGTTGCTGGCTCTGAAGTTCACTACTCTTTGTGAATTGTACCAACTATATTCTACAATATATAAACAGCTGTTACAGGAGCCATTGTGGCTGCTTTCCAAATTGTAGCCAGTAAGAAACTTGTACAAAAGCAGTACTTGGCAAGTGTTTAAAAAACATGAGCAACTTAAATTCAAATTGATGAGTCTTTCAAGAGGCAAGTCAGTATACTCAGCAATCAGATTAAAGAAAAAAAGGTCAACAAAAATCTTTTAAAATACTGCAAATGACTAGTTTTAGCCTACACTAACCATCCCGTGTAACCGCTGAATAACATTTAATTATAATTCTGTTTGTTAAGCAACAGCTCATGTGCAGATCTACCATCTGAATGAAAAATAACATGAATTAGAATCCTAGAAAACTGATGCTTGTCATCTGAGCGTTGCATTTTCAGTGGAAGAAACGTTTCATCACTTTTCACTCAAATGAACTCTTCAGTCTCAGCAGACTGCAGGTTTCCATAGACTTATAAACAGTGCATTTGCATAATGACCAAAGCTAGCACTGCTGACTGACAGTGAGGTGTGTGGTCAGACTCATGATTGGTGATATGCAAACTGATATTGAACAATGGTCATGAATACCATTCAAGGGGAGTTGAGGAAGGGCTGCACACTGCACCGTAAGATGGTGAAAGATGCAGCCCTGGCCCCTCTTTGGTTCAGAGACGGTCTTTCCCTTTTCACATAAATGACCTCATTGACTCTGTGCTCAAGCCAGCATTCCTCCTTCTCCAGGATGTGCACATCACCCTCATCTTTGAAAGAGGGATTAGTTTGAAATGATGGCTGCACAGAGAGTTGTCGGAGGCAGCCTCTTAACCGTCACAGAAATATACACCTCCAGATGCAGGAAGAGGGCCACCTGTATCATGCAGGACCCCACTCACACAGCACACCCACTCTTTGTCCCCTCAGGCAGGAGGCTGAGCATCAAACGCAAAACCACCAGACTGAGAAACAGCTTCATTCCAGAAGCTCTGAGACTTCTCAGTGCATAATGGACAAGAAACTGCTACTGTAGTACCTTAATCAGCTGATACTTTGCTGCTAAAATATTTATACCTACACTCAAAACTCTGGAACAGCTTGCCGATTGATCCAATCCTTTAAATCACGTTTAAAAACCCACCTGTTCAAGCTTGCCTTCCAAACAACTTAGTTTTTAACGTTTCCCCGGTTCATGCTTGTTGTCACGTCACCATTTTATAACTGTATTTCTCTTGCTGATAATTGTATTTCCTGCTCCTTTACTGCTGTAACCCCGCAAATGCGGCTCGTCTGTGAAGCACTTTGATGTACCTGAGACTTTTAAATGTGCTATAGAAATAAAACTGAAACACTTCTATATCTATACTCCATACTGTTACTCAGGTTGTTGCACTTCACTTATTTGTATTATTCTATTTGGTACTGTTTTATTACTTGTCATTCTGTTGTTTTTATGGAAAACTGGGACCATGGGTAATTTTGTTCCACCTCATGGAAACATGCAATGAGAAAGACAATAAAGCTTCCTTGAATCCTTGAACCCCTTATTACTGGCCTATAGGTGTAAATAATCCTAGCCTCACATGGTAGCTGTTCTGTATTGTGCATCCATTCAATCAGAGGTTGTTTGGTTTTCTTGATGTGTAATTTACAGCAATCCTCCTGGAACTTAACAGAGTGCACTGCATCAACCTGTTTGTCCCAGGGCAGCTGACCTTGGGAGTGGACCTATTTTTAATGCAAAGTGTTTTGGGGTTTGAAAGCCACAGAGAGGTGGCATTCTGAAAAAATGGGCCTGCTCACATATAAGGGACCACTGAAGGTTCTCGTTTATGCAGCGGTGATCCTTCTCTCCTGGATTACCTGGAGCGTCCTCACATTCACTCAATGCTTTTTTGATATCATGTACTTTTGCTGCTCTTGCTGCTGCATCTGTGGGTGAGGATGGTTTTCATTGTGTTTCATAACACAGAATGAACACAATTTGTGTCAAACTTGTATTTCACTGGATAAGAGTCAAACCTTATTTACTCATCTGTATGTGTTGGTTATGTTACATGATAACTTTTAAATGCCCATTACTGAATTTCACAGTCTAAGAAATCTAGCCTTTAATTTTCAGATCCTCCCTGGTGAACGTCATGTGTTTGTCCACCAAGTTAATGTGATCAGTGACTTGTGGTATGTCCTGAGAGTTTATTTCCACCCTGGTATTATCCCAAAAAACTGAGCCAATGGCTGGGTGGCGTTTGGGTTTTCAGTACAGACTTGGTGTAGCTTTCCCCTGCAGTCCATAGGATTGTCATTTTCTAGCTATGTCAGACAATCTATCACCATCTTGCTGTAACCACGAGCTGGATCCCCTTTCAGGGTCACATAAATATTTTTGTCACTACGCAGTAACAACATTTTCCAATGATAGTCTGTCTGGTTTAGCAAAACTCTGCTACTGTCAATATCAACGTCCATTTTTATTTCTGTAGCACATTTAAAAGCAACAAAGTTGACCAAAGTGCTTCACATGTTAGTTCATGAACAAGAGAAAACAAAAGAAAAAAGAAATACAGGAAAATAAGACATGCGAATAGAAAGAAGCAAGAAGCAAATACAATATATTTAACATAAAAACACACAAAAAGAGGACCTGGTGTCACTCAAAATGAACTCGAATTAAAAGCCAATGTAAAAAAAATTTCAGAGTCTTCAGAGTTTCAAGATAGCATTTGAAAGACTGTATAGACTCTGAACTATGAGTATCGAGTCTAGGCGCTGCAACTGAGAAGGCTCGATCTCCTCTATGCTTTAATCGAGACCTCGGCTGTACTAAAAACATTTGGGTAGATGATCTCAGTGCTGTTTAGTTGCTATTGCTTCAATAGCTGGGTGTTTATTTAAAACATAAAACTGAAAGTAGGTAAAAGCATCTTAAAATAAGCACGATAATGGACAGGGAGCCAGTGTAAATTTGATAAAACTGGAGTGATGTGATCGTACCTTCTAACACCTGTTAGAAGACATACAGCAGCATTTTGGACTAAGAGAACCACAGTAGTCCAATCAAGAGGTGTTGAAGGCATGAATAAGTTTTTGCAGGTCTTTAGGAGGAAAATAAGGCTTTGCAACTTCACGGAACTGATAAAAACTGGTCTTCACAACTCTGAAAACTTGCTTCTCTAATTTAAAAGAGCTATTTCCAGGATTTCTTACAGTCTGGGAATGATGACAGGTAAAAGGGCCGAGGGTATGAGTTAACTGATCCAAAAACAATAACTTCAGTCTTATTTTTGTTTAGGGTAAGAAAATTCTGTGTCAGCCAGTCTTTAATGTCTGATGATGATGTTGTGTGTACTGAGTGACAAGAGTGCTTTGCTTGTTTTGATGTTGATATTGGATGCTGGCTTAGCAAAATTCTGCTAATGTCAATATCATGTCAATTTTATTTCTGTAGCACATTATGTGTCAAATCGATCTATTCTATCGTTGCTCCATTGTGATGACCATCTCACACAACACCAGAGAGTGGATGGTTCTGCACTGAGATGTGTTCTCCCAATGCCTGGTTGCACAACGCTTTTAGAGCATCATTTTCAAACGTGTGACAGTGTGTTCATGTCCCTATAGACTGTCTGTGCTTAACAAGCAAATTATTCGGAAAGAAGTGGCTGCTATGCTGGAGATGGGGGTGACAGAGGAGTCACAGAAAGCTTGGTGTAGCCCCATCGTTCTTGTAGTGAAGATCACGGTTTGACGCCTACCCCATGCCCCATGCTACTGGTAGATTACCTTGTCTACACAGTCCAAGGGGAAAAAAAAGGTCTTCTCCACTCTATATACAGTAATTTGCACTAATTTGTCACTCCTCCTGGTCAGAGCACCACTTTGCTGCACCTCATGGACCATGCTGCATCCACACGCTGCACATGCTGCCGTGAATGATGTTATCATCCACAATGACACCTGGGTGGAGCAGATGCAGCGAGCGTACACAGTCCTACAGTCGCTGAGGAGCTAGCTGCTGGGGCCAGAGAGGAGAGAGAGGTAGCAGGAACATCCGGAGTGAGGAGCGCTGACAAATCACGAGGAGCTGGAAAAACTCCCCGCAAAAGCACAACACGAGTAAAAGTATGCTTTAAAGACTCATCCATTGCTGAGCATTGGGTCAGTCCTATTTTTGTTTTTTCATTAGTGTCTGCTTACATATGACACTTTGCAAGAATGCTGGACTTTTTTCATCATTATCAGACATTTTTTACCATATCTGTTTAAAATGACAGATTCTGGTTCATTTTGAGCTAAAGCAAGACCTGCGAACACCAGGCTCAGTCAAATTCATGCTCAGTTATTGCCAAAGATTTCAGTGTGCTGAAAGCATGTTGGCACACTGCTTAACAACAAATATTTCTGGAACAACTTCACCTACTCTCAGGGTGGATGGAGAAGATAAGGATGTGATGACGCAGAGACTCCAGGAACACTTAAGAGTAACGAGACACAACTTTAGCCCAGTGGTTCCCAAAATGGGGGGTGTGCCTCCCAGGGGGGGCGCAGGGCCATTGCAGGGGGGGGGGGGGGGGGGGGGCACGGTATAAAAAAAATTAAAAAAAAAAGAACGCTTGGACACTGCTAGCATAACGGACAGGTTTTTGATGCGGCTCCCACACAAACGCAAAGCAGAGGATGAAGCATCGCCAAATATGCTTCCAAACCAACTTCCTTCCAAGCCAAAGACTAGAAAATATGATGAAGCATTCCTGCCTTTGGCTTCACCTGCACAACAGTTTTAATCACGGACAAACAGTATCCCACATTCTTCATTTTTAGTTCACAAACACTTCTTATAACGACAAACTACTCCTGAAAGAGGTTTTAGCTCTTTATACAGTAAAGTTACAGGAGGATGAAAATAATTATCAGGCAAAATGTCCTTCGTTTGTTAAAATAACCCCATGATACCACGTGAGCACACTATAAGCACACTATATACACGGTGTATGAGTTACAGAAACATTGTGGGTGTGTGTACAAGGGGATTATATATGATATAATAAGTAAATAAGGGTTTAAGGGCTGTGGTCATTAAGGATGAGGATGGTAATTGCACATCTGCCAGAATATTGTACAGAAAAAGGAAAGACCAAAATATCGCACAGAGTCAATAGCAGCGACAGAATGACTGTATGGCAGAGGTCTGCTCATGCTCTTAATTTGCATTAATGGTTCTGACAAGTTGTTCTTTAGTCTGTTGGTTTTGCTCCTGATGCCAGAGGGCAGGATGTTGAAGAGGTGGTGGTTATAATCGCCGTGGCTCTAGAGAGACATCTAGAGCTGACAATGGAGTCCAGGGGGGAGAGTGGACAGACGATCACCTTCGCTGCAGTTCTGATGACCCTCTGGTGTCTCTTCTTATCGGCTGTTGTGCAACCAGCGTACCACAGGGATGGCAACACTCTCGATTGTGGCGTGATAGAAGAACACTAGTAGGTTTGCAGCCTGTTCCAACTCATCTCAGGACGCCCTCTCCACATACTCACCTTTTATGGACAGGGGAGGGGGATCAGCTTTTGTCTTGCACAAGTCCATGACCACTTCCTTGGTTTTCCTGGTATTGAGGGTGAGGTAATTGTAGTCACACCATTCTGTCAGACGCTGGACCTCATCTCTGTAGGCGGTGTCATCATCGTTGGTGATGAGCCCCGTGCTGTCGTCTGCAAATTTGATGATGATGTTGCAGGGATAGGGGGGTGCAGTCAGTGGTGTAGATGGTGTACAGGAGTGGACTCAGCACACATCCCTGTGGTGAGCCAGTGCTGAGTGGCAGGGCGGATGGTCTCTGGTTGCAAGCCTGACTGATTGTGTTCGGTCAGTAAGGATATGTGCACTAAAGGACATATCCTGGCCGAAAATGACTCCGACGCTCCTCACAGTGAAGGCCGAGGCAGTGCAGTCCAGAGTAAGAATCTGGTTAGAGCCTTCTATTTCTACGATTATTAGTGTCACGGCCAATAACCTCGGTTTGATCTGAATGTAGAATCAGAAAATTAGATGGCATCCAGGTCTTTATGTCTTTAAGTCATTCCTGCGTTATATAAGGGATAATATTCCCAAAAAAGTAATTACATTACCGGTACTTTCCCGTAAGCAGGCTGCGTCACTGTGTTACTAAACTGTGATTTTGTTTGTGAGAGTGTCTCATGACAGTGACGTACGAGCGTGCGACTCCGTGGCAGCAACAGACATGTGCAGATCAACAATGGATAACATGGAGTGCAGGACAGAGTACGACCACTCAGTGTTTAAAGCTTGGAAGTACTCGCATTACTTTGAGTTTCTGTAAAAAGTGACAAAAACATTAGTGCTGCGTCAGGTTGTTTGATAATTCCAAAGAGCCTGACCCGCCCCCACAAAATGTAGCCCACACAGCTGATAGGAGTGATACACGCATGCACATCTACCAAGGTAAAACTGGTAATACACTAATACACTTTAATTTAGCTTGAAATAACTTTCCAATCTAAAGTACAAAGACAAGACTCAAAATGATTTGAAAAGCAGCAGTGTTCAAATAACAACTTTGAAATAGCTTCATGAAGCCTGCAGAGCACTTAAAAAAGAAGAACTTAATACAGAGAAATTATGGGTCAAGTTAATGTCACATGGTTATTGGTTACATGTCTGCAAAACCTCGAGTGGTTGAAAACTAGTCGTCAAATCAGTTTGAAGACAAGTTGGCAAGTTTATGCTCTTTAGTAAGTAAGTAAGCTTCCTGGTGAAATTCCAGATGTGCAAGTGCAACTGGTCATAACTGGACTTTCAATCTCAAAATCAAACCCACACTGAAAGAGGCTCAGAAGCAGACAGGAAGATATCCTTGACCTCGACGCCAAATGAAAATCTGGGGCTTGACTGTTATTAGCCTATTCCCTGAATCATCATTTCTCCATACATGCATGTGACCTACACTGACCCACTGTTTCTAATCAAGAAAATATATAGTGCATCAAGACCTTTACAGCACATCTAGAGAGTACAGAAATTAATAAGATGGGAATTATTATCTTATTTACTAATATTTTCATCTGTCTATCAAATGCATCTCATGGCTAAAACATGGTTTCCATTTAATGTGGAACTTTTGACACTCAAAGGTCAAATGTCAGAGCTGGGAGTGACATCATTCCCAGCTTAAACATTTGTTCAGTAGTAAAGCTGGAAAAGCAAAGAAAGAGAATTTGTTTTGCTCCTTGGCAGAGGGTTGAGCCATTCATGCGTTGCTAGCAACACAGTGCACTGTACGCAGTGTACAGACAGAGCATGTTCAATGCTCTGCTTTTGTTGGACTTTCTAAACTGGAAGTCCAACTTTAGGGACTTGGAGCTAAGGAAGCCTAAGAATTCCAAACATGAATGAACACACCTGTATAATCAGGCAGATTCATGAAGTTAACATCAGACGTACATCAGAGCACACAGTACTTTAATATCATACCCCAAGACGACGAGCTCTCCATACTTTACAGGCTCCTTGTCCTCAGGAAAGACTCCATCGTGGGGTTGTGAGCTTGAGCCCAAAGGAGGCGAGGGCTGGCTCTTGTTGCAGGATGGGCGCAGCTCCAGAGATGGGGGGGGACACAACGCCTCTGAGCTACCCTCCAAAACCATGCCCACCGGCCACAGCTGGGGCTCGCTGCTGGGGAGAACAGGTCAGAAGAAAATCATAAAAGCCTGTGCGTTTGAATGAGAAACGTACATTTAAAGTTGTAGTGTAGCACATCTTTAATATCTGATCATATCACAATGGTGTGACAGATGATAAAATGCAAACAATCTCATGCATGAATTATAGGTCAACATTAGCACACAGGCTGCAATATAAAAGTATTCATAGCTTCCTCGAACTCTACCACCTGCACCGTTAAGCAGTGTTTTCTCACACAGAGAAGATTCCCAGTTCCAGTCTTCTGGTTGGCTGTGGCCCCGTCTGTGTGGAGGTTGCATGTTTTCCTTTGTGTACATGAGTTTTCAGCTATTTGAGTTCGTTATTCGTTTGTTGTTGGGTTAATTGGTGACTTGAACTATTAAATTTAACAGTTTTGGCAACAGGCTAATATAGAGAGCAGACAACCATTTGCACTCACAGTCACCCCTGTGTGCACTTTAGACTCACCAGTTAACCTAACCCCACTAACTGCATGTCTGTGGACTGTGGGAGGAAGTCAGAGAGAGCCCACACAGACACAAGCTCCACACAGAAAGGGCCCGGCCCTGGTGGATTCGAACCTGGGACCTTCTTGCTGCGAAGCAACAATGTGGTGGTGTTAACACTGTTGCCTCACAGTATGAACGTCCTTTTTTAACAGAGCGAGAGATTTTTCATCATAGTATTTCTGAACATAATACTTTTCTTTGGAAATTGTTTTTACAAATAACAAAATTATTTCAGCAAAAAAACATAAATTTCAATCATCAATATTATGACCCTGAGAAAAAATGACTCTTTGATTTAGTCATAGAGCCAACCATGATGTGCTGTTCAAACTTTCAAGTTAAAGCTGAGGGTTAGCTTTTAATTCACATACAGTATAAAAACATCAGGTCTGAGCCGTCACTTGAGGGAGAATGATGCCAAAAACAGAAGAAATCAGGTTAAACATGAGAAAAGTAATTTCTGATGCTGAGAAACCAAAAGTCATATCCAACATAGCCTGTTTTTCCAATTTTCAAGTCCTGGGATGAGAAATTCAGAGCCACTCAGTACAAAACAACCCAGGTCGACATAGCAAAGACTGAAAGACAGTCAGAATCAGCTTCACTGTCCCAGTATGCAGACCGAGTATTTGGGTATTTCTTTGATTTCAGTGTATGTGGCAGATTAGACACACACAATGCAGACAATAGCAACAGACAGACAAAAACAAAAAGGACTCTTTGATTCAGCAGCAGGTGTGACGAGTCTTTTATGTAGAAACTTAAGTGTTCAGAGGGTTTCCGCCTGTGGGGTGCAGTGCTGTGTAGTGCCTACCACAGGGGAGGACCTGGAACAGATTGTGTTCAGGGTGCGAGAGCTTTGCAGTGATGTTTCTTTCTCATTCATTACATTTGTTTTTATTTTTAAAGTCCCAAATTACAACACCAAGGTTTCTGCAGGCCTCACTGTCTATTACGATCTGTTCTTCCTGAGCTGATGGAGGAATTATATCCTCTGCTGAGCCTTTTTAATAAAACTAGTTAGAAATGTGTCTAATGATCCCAGAACAACTGCCAAGACACTTGTGAATGACTTAACCAAGTCCTGAGTGTGGTCTGAAAGAAGACTATTACCATGTTCATGCACAGAAATTGATTGTGAGGATTACAAAGAAAATGTCTGTTACAGGAAATATTCTGTGAAAAGCCAAAATGTCCATAAATATTAATCTCTCATAGTAATTTAGTAAAAGCCGGACACGGCCCAGATTCTTCAGTGTTTTCTTTGAAAGTTGCTGCCTTCAAGCCCCAAAACAAAGTAGACGATACTTGCAGTTCCTCCAGAGTATTCTGAAACTCAGGACAGTATCCAGGAGTACAAAGTCAGTGTGCAGCGGTCTAACATAACAGCAGCAGCTACGACAGAGTGAAATGACTCCACAAGACTGAAGGACAGTCCTGATGTCCTCTGGTGTCTCACTGTGGTCTCCTCTGTGGACGCTTTGATGTAAAGCAGCTAAACTGTCTCAGCTGCACACGTGGGTGCTGCCAAGGTTTTGGGACCCCACAGAAAAATATCCCTGTGAGTCGCACGACATTAATAATTCAAATCATGACGCCCTAAAATATATTTATAACACTGAGCAGACATGGACGATGCTCTGCTGAGAAAAAGATGGGTTTTGAGATTGATGAGATATGTGCAAGCCATCATTCTAATGTTTTATTATAACGTTATTATTTATTTTATTTTACATTTTCATCTATAAAATGGTCCAAAAGTATTTTTTACTGCTTTAACATTTTTATTTATAATATTAATTATTGTCAGATATAACTTAAATAATCCTTTGGATTATAACACAGTATAAACAAATGAACCATGCTTCTGTCCTGAAGTTGAATTGGTTTTGATTTGTTTACTGAAGCTCTGACGTGCAGCCACACAGCAAGTAAAGGTACACAGCAACAGCCAAAGTGGAAGAGATGAGTAAGTGTCCTGCATTTCATCCACTGAAGACAGAGATTCAGCAATGCAGCCGTAGACCGAAGCTTGAAGTTAAGGCGTTAAGCTTTGCAGCTTACTGATAAGTTCTATGAGAGGTTCAGAGGAAGTCTGTTGTATATCAAAGTCTACGTTTGGTCAGTGCATGTCTCAATCTGTTTAAAAGAATGAAAAATATTTGTTGCACAAGCTTCATACATTTATAATTTTCTTTATCTTGTTTTCATCCACATTCACAGAGGAGAGGGAAAGAAAAAACTAAATACATTTGTCATGTGATCATTGTACAGAGCATTTCTTAAACAAAACAAATGTGATTCAAACACATTTGAAATACTCACCAATCCTAACGAGCTTTTACAATGACAGAGCTAAATGGAAACCAACTACTGCATTTCATAGGCAGAATATCACGTATCTGTAAAATAACAAAACTATCCATTAGTCTCAAAGCCATTTTCACAACAGTGAGGTAAAGCATTCAGCACAGTTCAATCCTAAATATAGAAATAAGCACATGTTAGCATTCACGGTATCTAAGGCAGCTCATCACAGTGTAAATGAACTGAAGAAGGCTTTTGGGTTACAGTCACAACATACTCAGACGTTAGATGTAGATCAGTCACAGATAAGTAATATCACAGACACACACTAAACATCTATTATTATTATATTATACACACAAATGGGAATTATATTTAGAATATTATTTATTTATTTATGATTCAATGTTAAGTACAATTCTCTCTACAAGTTATTCTTACATTTTTAGAACTCTTTAGTGAAACAGAACAGCATCTGAACTAAAGTGGACACCGTGCTAGACGCCCAACAGCTTTCCAATCGATGTGCACGCTATTCCAACAAATGAAAGGAAAGCTTTTCACTAACTCCCCTTCATGGCTAGGCTGGCATAACATTAGCTAAAAGCACAAAGCTTTCATTTCATATAAAAACTGTTCTACTGAAACTCAGGTTTCTGCTTAGTTACTGACTGCAGCAGCTACCATGTAGATCAGCATGTACAGGGGCAGCTGCTACGTGGTGGTAATGTTGCTGCTCCACACTTTAACAGAGCAGCAACATTAACAGCAAGGAGCTACAAATATAATCCTAAAAATAGTACATGAGCATGAATTTCCTCATTTTGTGGCAGCAGACATGTTTCAACAAGCAAGAAACTCCGCCCACATTAGCCTGTTTAATGCAGGCACCTTTCCTTACTACATGACCGATGCAAGTATGTAACTGTCTGTCGTCATACACAGAAAAAAGTCAAGCAAAAGTTGCAAAAAATCATTTCTCAGATTTTATTCACTTATATTTGTTTACCATTGATTTAAAGAAAAGATTTGACATTAGATAACAGGGTCCTGATGCTTGTCTCAATAACATACAGCAAAAACTAAAACCCCAAAATTTTAAAAAACAAAACCCACCTCACCCAGTAAAAATCCAGCTGGGTCGAGCGTCTACAAAGGATCGAAACTCTCTGTGTTACAGTTTTAAATTTGTATTTACTCTTAAAGCGTCCACACCCACTGGAATTCAGTTCAGTTTTATTAATATAGTGTCAAATATCAAGAACGCACTTTATATTGTAAGATAAAGATTCTGAGATAATATAGAAACAACCCCAACAATCAAACGACCCCCTTCGAGCAAGCGCTTGGTGACAGTGCAAAGGAAAAACTTCCATTTAACAGGAAAGCTCTGGTAGAACCAGGCTCAGGGGGGGCAGCCATGTGGCTGAAGGTGAGCGGAGGAAGGCAGGTCAAAAGAGCCAGACAGGAATAATATCTCAGGATTAAATGCAGAGTAGTGTGTAAAAAGGTGAATGAAGAAGAACCATGAGAAGCCCCTGGCAGCCAAGACCCATTGCAGTGGAACTAGAGGAGGATTATGGGAACATCTGATAAGCCCTAACGATAAACGAAACGAAAGTTTGAAGCCTTAATCTTCAAACTTTCCTTTGACTTTTCCTTTGTTAAAATCCGAGAAGTAAAATACAAGATGTCAAAAAGTGAGCCTGTGAGCTTGAAGGCTACTTCTGGCATTAGAACGCAGCTCCGGACAATAAGGACCTCGACGTCCACAAAGACGAGACACATATCTGCCAGTCTTTGGCTCCTTAGTACTTAATGCTAACCTTTCACATATGGTAAATGGCCTGTATTTATATAGCGCTTTACTAGTCCCTAAGGACCCCAAAGCGCTTTACACATCCAGTCATCCACACATTCACACACACATTCACACACTGGTGATGGCAGCTACATGTAGCCACAGCCACTCTGGGGCGCACTGACAGAGGCGAGGCTGCCGGACACTGGCGCCACATTAATGCTAACCTTTCACATATAATGGATATAATGCACCGCCTTGGCTGATCAGATTATTCCACAGTTCATTTCCTGTTTTTACCAAGATGCAGTTTGGAATGCTGCAAAGTCAATTTTCCTTCAAAACAGAAACTTGGTGGTTTTCCAGAGACCTCTCCCTGCCATTGAAGAGAGGAGGATGATGCTTTGGCTCCTGGTGGCAAAGGTTCAACAACAAGGTAAGACAGCACACGTCATCAGAGGCCAGCCTTTTCTACCAAGAACCTGAGGGTGGCAACATCCCACCGGTCAGGTTTTTGCTAAATGTAAGACTATAAGTTCTATAACAGTTCCAGCCATTGTCCCGTGAAGTCTTAATTACTATGAAGGCTGTATGAGAAAATGCCAGAGGGGATTTTTGGTAGCAACTAAGAACTGGCCAGTACCTGAGAGCCTTTGGTCGTAGCTCAACCAGAAAACATAAATTAGAAGAAGAGAGGATGACCTCCACCATAATGAGCTTGTCACAGAAGAAGCCCTCAGATATGTGAGAGCAGGACAGGGTAAATTTATTTCTGGAATAGCTTAAAGTACCAATTTCACCAGCCACACCCACCTTGGCAGCTTCTCTCTATATCAATGCACTTGCTAACTACGTGGAAAACGAAGCCCCAAAGATCTGTTACTGTTAAAGGCTGGACTAACCTGTAAGAGCTATTTATAAGATGTAAACTAATGCTCAGGTTTTTACGTGTTTCACAAAGAGTTAGTCTTTTTGACTGCAGGATAATTTAATTTATTAAGCCAAATGATAATCACAGACTCAAATCACTTGAATTATACTCATCTAAGGAGTTAGAATCCACAAGAAAACAGCTGAACTGCTTGGAAGTTGTAATTGGAGCGTTGAAATTTAAGTCCACAGTCTGGGCAGCAGTTGATCCCTGTGGTTCATCCAATCATCTGCACTGCAGGAGACAAAGAGGCTGATATCTTCTGCACTATTTTTTTTTACCCAATCCACCAATAAAAAAAATTAGCCAATCAGAATGCTCTATCATTCACATACATTTAAATTCACCAACTGGAAATCCCTGTCAAATGTGTCTAAATTTGCTGTTCCTCCTATCAAAATACGTTTTGAACGCGAGGGTGTCGAGGACTTGTTCTACACAACAGTGTGTTATTTTATGTTCCTGCTGTCAATAATGTGGTGCCAGGAGGGTTTAAAAGTGGGGTTGAGACAATCTCCTGACTGAAAACTCTGTGGGTCAGTTAGCAGGTAAACACTTGGATCTGCACAGGTCACAAAGTTTCCATCTCTTATCTTTGACAACGATGGCTACGTTCTTAACATAAAATGATGACCTTAGAGCAAAAAATGTGGACTTCTTATTGATTCTCTTTATATTTATTAATGATTCATAATTCATTTTAAAATATTAACACATAATTAGTCCTTTTATTTTAAAGTAAATTATCAAACAATACATTACTAGCATGATATCTAAATAAATAAAAGAATCGCAAAATGAAATTGTAAATGAATTTAATAATGGATTATTATTGTTATTATTATTATTTTTGCACAATTCATTACTGAAGCACAAAATGCTTTAATTTGATGCATGGGACTCTTCTGGTCCTCCATACAAATCCATGGAAAATGAAAAATAATGTAGGAAATGAATGAAAGCTACTATAAGAAGAAGGTGATCAGAAAGAGAGAAACAATGTAGAAAATAGAAGAAGCTGGGGGTTTAAATGACAGGGACAGGTGGAGCACGGAGAAAGAAAAGACACAAGAAACCTTAAATTACTTTCTGTGGATGGAGAAGAGAGGAGGGTGCTTTTGTGTGTTTGATTATATGTGTCAGCAAGTGCATGCGCACAAGTGTCAGGGTGATGAATTGCCTGTTCTAAGCCACACATTTTCTAATAAACCCACAGTCACATCCTGTGTGTGCAGACACAGGGATGCAGCTCTGAGCAGAGTGGATACACTTGCTAAGCTACTGTAGCCAGAAGTACTTAGTTACAATAGTTTGACTGTAAAGCAGCAGAAGGCTTATTGACATAGTTATGAAGGTATGTAAGTAAATACTGATTTTTATAATATATAATTTGTCTCATTGTTGAAAAATATTCAAAAATTGTGAATACTTAACAGATTATGAATTCCTCCTTCTTCCATGGGAGACGGGGGGAGAGTAACTATTAAAGTGAATAACTAATAGGACCTAAAATGTTTTGTTTTTTATTTGTAGCATTTCCAGATTTAGTTTTAGTGCTTATACTATGACATGTGATTTGTCCTTAAGGGCCACACTACAGTTTTCAGGAGTAGAGAACGACATTATGAAATATGGAAAAGCATATTTTGTAAGACAATGTTTCTATAAACCTTTTCGCTTATTAGGCAAGTATTCAATTAATTCAACTGTGAAGACCTGACCCAATATTTACTTTTGCTTTTTTCTTCTTGATTATCACTTAATACAGATCAGGTTGCTTCTACAAACATCGAGATGACAATTTTGGCTTTAGGTA
This sequence comes from Copadichromis virginalis, assembly GCF_057382275.1. Classification (NCBI taxonomy): domain Eukaryota; kingdom Metazoa; phylum Chordata; class Actinopteri; order Cichliformes; family Cichlidae; genus Copadichromis; species Copadichromis virginalis. The sequence continues at coordinate 7,641,704 of NC_140620.1, forward strand.
AATTTAGAGGTCATTTTTTACTTCAATTAAATGTCATAAATGGTTAAGAAAAAGAGGCAGGGCAAGTTTGTCTGTGGAAGAAAAGGAAGAAGGCCCAAGAGACAGAAAAGCCAAATTTGTCTCTTCTATAAACAAATGAACAGAGAGCTAAATATATTCCCCTGACAAATGAACTCTGCATTGAAATATGGCTTCAGGACAAAACTGCCTCACTAGTTGTGTTCTTCAATCTATTTAAATAAAGATGTTCTACTTCTGTCCTTGGACGAATTCTTAGTCACTCTGGTTGACATTAATAAACGTATTATTTTCCCCATAAATCCAGTTTAGTTGTCAAAATAAGGGCAGATATATTTGTAAACATGTAACTTTATTAAACATCAGTTCCGATGTGGACATTTTTGTTTTTTGAAAGCAGGGCAGAGAGCCACAGAGCATGTGTACTGTGCATCATGTAACACTTTATTATGTACAAATCCTACAAGCCAGTGTTATGAACGATTACCCTCCCCCGGTAACAAAGTCAGCCTCTGATCTCTGCACGTGTCTTTCTGCTCGCACTGGGTATTATTATTTATCTTTAAGTTGTTAAACTATTATAAAATGTACTTGTCAAGGTCAGGATGTTATGCTATTACAGGTTTGTCCAAATTCTCCACATCAGACGTGAGTGCTGCTATTATGGGATGATCTCATCTCAGTTTTTTCATTGTAGTCGCTTTAATATTTTCATTTTCTAAAAGCCAGAGTATTCTAAGAGGGTGTTAATATGCAAGTATTACCAAAGAAAAGACATGATCTATCTCTATCTCTTAAAATAATCTTTACCTTTGAAGATGTGTTCTTCAAAGGTAAGGATTGCTCTGTAATGTAATATTCTACGGTCCTTAGTGGACTGGGAGGCAGTCAGAGGTGGAGGACCTGGTGCTCTGATCCCTGGAATGCCGCCTCACTGGTGAGGAAGGAGCCTGACCTGGTGCTGGAGGTTGGCAGATACCAACCAGATATAATTGGGCTCATGCCAAGAGGCTCTGGAACCAGTTTCTGGAGAGTGGACTCCACCCTGGAGTTTCCCAATGGGAGGCAGTGGTGCAAATGTATCTCCCTGGTTCGCTGCCTGTGCGTTGGAGTTTTCCTCAGGCCCCAGGTCCTGACTATCGTTTGTACCTAAGTGCCAGAATCCCTGGATGAGGTGCTGGAGAGTGCTCCACACAGAGACTCTATTGGGGACTTCAATGCTCTCACACCGATGTTGTTAAACAACCGCACGCTGGCATGACCCCTGGGGCGGGTGAGATTCCCCCTCAGTTCCTGAAGATTCTGGATGATGTAGGGCTGTCAGGACTGACATGTCTTTGGGTGGGTTTGGGGGTTTGGGTGCCTCTGGATTTGAAAACTAGGTTGTTGACTCCCCTGTTTAAGTAGGTAAATGGTAAATGGCCTGTATTTATATAGCGCTTTACTAGTCCCTAAGGACCCCACAGCGCTTTACACATCCAGTCATCCACCCATTCACACACATTCACACACTGGTGATGGCAAGCTACATTGTAGCCACAGCCACCCTGGGGCGCACTGACAGAGGCGAGGCTGCCAGACACTGGCGCCACCGGGCCCTCTGACCACCACCAGTAGGCAACGGGTGAAGTGTCTTGCCCAAGGACAAGGACACAACGACTGAGACTGTCCAAGCCAGGACTCGAACCGGGAACCTTCCTATTACAAGGTGAACTCCCCCATAAGTAAGGGGACCATAGGGGGTGCTCCAACTACCGGAGGATCATACTCCTCAGCCTCCCAGGGAAAGTCTATCACAGGGTACTCGAGAGAAGAGTCCATCCGTTAGTCAGCCCTTGGATTCAGGAGAAATAAAGCCACTTTTGCCCTGGTCGTGGAACACTAAACCAGCTCTTTATGTTCTTGAAGATATTTAAGGGGTTGTGAGCATTTGGCCAACCAATGTACTAATGTAATTTCGGAACTTGGAGACAACATTCAACCAAGTCCCTCGGGGTATCCTGTGGAGGGAGTTTCAGGAGTTGGGGCTGTTTGGCCAGTTGTTATGGGCCATTCAAGCTCTACAACTGTAGCAAGTAAGTCAAACACCTTTCTGGTGGCTGGCCTTTGCCACAGATTCTCTTCATGGATCGGATATCTAGGGGTAGCCAAGTCGGGGAGGGTCTCCTCTTTGGTGAGGATGTGGTTCTGTTGGCTGTGAAACGTGAGAATGAAAATTAGCACTTTGACCACGGGTGTTGAACTCCAGTCCTTGAGGACTCCTGAAACTTTTAAATGTGTCCCTGCTGCAACACACCTGAATAAAATTAGTAGGTCATTAGTAAGAACTGACTGCATGCTGATGTGTCAACCCCTAACCTCAAGTAAATGTAAATAAATCTAAGTTTGTGAAAAAATCTAATTCTAAAAGTACTTTTATTGTTGTTCATTCAGTCATGAGCTGCTGTAACATGAATCAAATGGCTGAATTGCCACCTCAGCATGGAGTCAAGTTCTATAGAGTCTTGCTAATGACCTACTAATACAGGTGTGTTACAGCAGGGACACATGGAAAAGTTTAAAGACACCGGCCCTCGAGGACTGGAGTTCGACACCTATGTCCTAGACTGTGGTTCTCAGCTGGAAAAGGGTCGAGTGACGGATACAACCAGCATATGTGAATTTTCTTCAAAGAGTGGCTGGCCTCGCCCGGGTGAGGAGCTCAGTCATTAAAGAGGGAGTCAGAGTAGAGGTACTGCTCCTACTCATCAAAAGGAGCCAGCTGAGGTGGTTCGGGAATCTGACTAAGATGCCTGCTGAAGTATTCCGGGGATCTCGTACTGGTGAGGAGGTTCTAGGACAGGACTTGCTAGAGAGATTACATTTCTTGGTTGGCTTAGGTACATCTCTGTGTCCCCAACAGGTGGCTGGGGTGAGGGAAGCCTGGGCTTCTCTGCTCTGACTGCTGTCCTAACTACCTGAACCTGGATAAGCAGCACAAAATGGATGGCTGACTGGATGGACGGAAATATTCATCCATCCATTCAGTTCTGATTGACTGATTGATTGTTTGTTTTGGGTTTTTTTTTTCAAGTCAGGTATTGGATCAATGCATGTATTGCTATTTTGTAAAGCATCTTGCAAAGCAAACTAAAGTATAAAATTTTGGGTAATTTAAAAGTTACATAAAAATACCAAGCAGTTAAATAGAGCTTAATGCAGGCTCAACTGGTTAGTCTGGTGCAGAGCAGACTGATGCTTGTGTCACTGTAAGGTTACATCAAGGATGGCAGACATCAATAAGTTTAAGATGATTAGATTTACTCACTTAATTGCCAGCTCTGTTCTAGGATGCCCTCTGGACCCAGTGGAGGTGGTGAGTGACAGGAGAACGGCGGCTAAGCTGTCATCCCTGATGGACAACGTCTCCCACCCCATGCAGCAGACTGTGACAGCACTGAGCAGCTCCTTCAGTGGGAGACTGCGGCACCCACGGTGTGGGACGGAGAGATTTCGCAGGTCTTTCCTCCCCACTGCTGTCAGACTCCACAACAAAGACTTTAACTGAACAAACACACACATCCACACATGTGCAATAACACTAAGTGCAATAATCTTTTCTGGCATCGTTGTATTTTTACTCAGTTGTATATAGCATTCGTATTCTATTTTTATCTTATTGTATATTTTTATTCTATTTTATTCTACTGTATATAGTATATTATTTTATTCTATTCTGTACAGCTGTGTACTGTATTTATTCTTATTGTATTCTAATTTTTGCGTCATAACTTTTGCACTGTCCACTTCCTGCTGTGACAAAACAAATTTCCCACGTGTGGGACTAATAAAGGTTATCTTATCTTATCTTATCTTTCATGCTGCTTTTATATGACAGCTCATTTTGCATTTACTTATATCTGGTGGAATCAATTTAGATACAAAAATACACAAAGAGCAAAAAATCCCAGAGCAGCAGCAGAAACAAATCAGCTGATCACAGCCTAAACACAAAGAAGACTCAACGGGAACGCACAATACAAATTATTGTGTGACTTATGGAAAGTGACAAAATCCCTTCATACCACTATATCCATTGCACCGCTTACACATGACCTTAAAGGTCCTCCACATTCCATATCTGTAACCCCTGCCTGTTACCCAGGTAGTAAAGGTAGTAGTTAAAAAAAGCATACTCAGATAATAATCAATGCTAAAGCGAATATTAAATCACACTTTCAAATATCAGCAGTCTCATAAATGCCTCCTCAAGCCGACACAACTTTAGACACCTCTGCTGCAGGCAGGCAAGCACACAGGTCCTGTCCTCTCACTAACAGCTGAAGTAGTCAACGTAGGTAATACTGAACAACACTTTAGGAGGAATTTTTGAGAGGTCAAGCTCCTGTTTCAACAGTTATAATTTAATCTTGCTGGGACACACAGTAGTGTTTGCCGTTGTGGTTGGGTATGGTTTGTGGCTCACCTGCAGAGGAGGGGTGGAGCAGTGGGATTAGGATTTCGTGTCAGGGAAGGCTGGTGGTCACAGCCGGCAAGCACAACCTAACCATGCCTTCTCTACTCGAGTACTGGGACCTGAAGCAGCTGAAAAGCTGTGCAAGTAGTGGAAAACCTCATGAAGAAACACACTTTTCTTGCAACGACGTGTGCAACTGGTCCTTTATGATTATAGCAGATTAACTATTAGTAATTTTCAACAGTCACGTTAGCTGTTTTTAATCATTAACATAGAAACTAGCAGGCAGTCGTTAGATTAAAAACCCCGAAAAGCAATAATTGCTGTTGGGCTGAATGGGTCACCGATGGGATATGGAGCTGTGGCTGACTGGATTACAGACGCCTGGAGAACCAGGTGGGTTGCTGGCTGTGCAGAGCAGCAGGAAAACTGTAGCTGAACTGAGATTATTTTTTGTAGCACGCTGTGAGGTCAGTTTTAAAATGCAGGCCGTCGCTGGATCAAAGAAAGCTCTGTTTTTGATGCCTTCATTTTAGCATAGCTGAAATCACACTGATCCAAAGTTAATTTTTAACATTTCCATATTTCTCTTCCTATACAATAATTTAATTATTTAAATGTGTTAGGTAGTGTACTGTTGTACCCTTCATTAGTTGGTTCTGAAATATATTGTCTTCAGCATACGAAAAGAGCTAAATCATCTGCAAAGCGAATACAACCTCTAAACTTAAATACTTTGTTAAATCTACCTTATGGTTAACAAAACTGGTTGATAATTATCGTTTACATTTTCATAGAATTGCTTCTTCTCGTTCAGAGTTGTTGCAGGATGGGGTCCAAAATTTCATGTGATATTGAAAAATGGTTTTGAGTATTTTATCCTAGGACAACTGTAAAGGTGAGACTATTGTTTTGTGTTATTTTTAGCACTACAGCACAGAACTGCATGTTCATTAGTGATGTTGGCGACAGTAATATGCTTTGGAATAGTTTGGCTTCGCGTCTGTAGCCACTAGCAGCCGAATCACAGCACAAAGCCTCAGCAGCACTGAGAATACACAGACGTGTGTTTTGTGTACGGTCACATCCCATCAAGTTACAAATGACTAATTATTGTTGCATCGTGAATATCGTCGAAGGACTGTTACTTTTAACGCTCTGAGCCTTTTTGAAGGACCATCCCACCAAATCCTCCTCCGCCTCATTCACTCTGGAAACGTCTAGAAGCTGGAAGTGTCACATGGAAGTGTTAATGCACCACAAAGGCTTGATTTGTGATACGAGATGATTCAAATATGGCTTCTTTCTCCTCTTCTTATTCCTTATGTGTGCGCGGATTGCAGCCAATTGCGTTTTTTCCGGGCCATGTTTGTGTGTGCACGGAGGACGTGTAGTAATCTGAGCAGATGTGATCACACAAACAGGCTACACAGAGAAAAATAAGACATTTACGTAGGTGACTCCCCCGCACGAACAACATAAGCTACATACTGCGAGCACACACCCTCCATGCAGAAGCACGTATATCTGTGTACGACATGTACACAGTAGCCGATATAACAACCAAACGAAACCCGTTCTTCATCACTCACATTAGTCTGACATCACATAAATCTCTTTACCTCATAAAGACTCACGTCAGCCTTGAATAGGCGATAAAGTCAACAATCCACGAATTAAAAGGCGACTTGGATTCCCATCACCTCTCCAGAGGAGGAATAAAGCACAAGACAGGCCGGCTGGCGTCTCCTGACATTTGATGTTTTGTAGAGGAAGCTGCTGTAAGAGGAAAGCTGTAAGAAAGACAGGTGATGGAAAATGGGGATAAACAGGCCCGTACCCGCGGATGTTTGCCAGCAGAGGTCCAGGACGGCTCGGATCTGTGTGGAATTCCTCCTGTTGAAGGGAATATTTGCGGGGGCTTCAGTCGCCGCACGGCCTGGGAAGCGTAAAGAGGAGTGATGGAGAAGAACAGGAAGCGCAGAGCATCACAAGCAATATCATCTCTCTTCCGTTCATCTTACGCCAGAATCGATTCTCCCACAAATAACGGCAGACAGTGCGATGTCACCTCTGTCTCCCCCTCTCTCTCCTCAGCTCAGTTCAAAAGTGCCATACGGCCAGTTTCTTAAAACAACAACACATACATCATAATAGAATAAAATAATAAAAGACAAGTAATTTAAAAAATACAATAAAATAACACAAAGATTAATACACAGTTCAATTTATTATATGCTAGTCATTTCAGATCATTCACTGTGTCTCCTGGGAGTATTTTCCGTTTTGCAATGTCACTGAAATGTAGATTTACAGGACAGAAATGGTAACAGCAGGTGTTCTTTACTGAATGATTTCCATTTTAGGAGGCCAATAAAGTATGAAATGTATTTAGATGTTCACTGGTGATTGTTTGTCAAGGAAATCTAGTATTGTTTTGCTTTATTTGCATGATTTATTCAATAAAAAAACCTTTCAAGCCAATTTGAAACAAAAGGTTGTGTTACAGAATTCTACAATAAGGTATGTGTGGCAAAATATGATGCGTTAAATAAATGTATCAGGAAAACCATGAGCTGTTAAAAATTGAGACAAAGCGATGCAACCATTTATGACCATGCAACCATGTAAAACAACAGAAAAGCAAAGAGGCTTTGCAATGTTATACTTTATTCATCTGCATATAGTCAAGTTGTGGGGAAAAAAAAAAAAGGTTTCATATTCAAAAATGAATGAATTATTTATATTGTGTCTCTGACCTAAAGTCAGAGAAATTGGACTAAAACCTGCACTGAAAGGTTGGATGGACTTAAACCAAGTTCTGAAACATAGAAAACAAAGAACAGGCACAATAATCCTCGTCCCAAACAGGGTAAAGACACAAGGGTACTGGGGAAACTAAGATCAATTACATTACTAAAGATTATAGACCGATTACAAACTCAGGCTGTATCACAACAAGACAAAAAAAGAAGCTTGTGTTAAATGCTGGGTGCAAAAAAATCCATGGTTTTAAGAAGAAGAGTGCCCTTTATTTGCCATGAGGGGATGATGCTGGTCTGTGCACTGGTATCCAGCTTGAATATTGTCTTTACATTTTCACATCCAAGTTCTCTGTCTGCATGTGCGCCAGCCTCATCTTCAGTTACAGTAACAGTAACCACAAACAGTTTGATGGAGCGCACTTCTCTACGACCTGATTCATGTGAAACTTCGTTCTATAGGCTTTTGCAAACTAATATTTTTTGTATTTCAGACACTGTCAAGCATTCTGCTTGTGTACTGTGGTGTCTCACGTGCCTTAACTGGTGCTTCTAACCTTTCTCGTAACCCATCAGCGTGCCCTACTGTGCCCTTTCTTCCATGTTTATGTTGTATTGAGTGGACCTCGTGGCTGTTGCTAGCCATAGCCTTTAGCTGCATCTGAGCTCACTCATGGGAGGGGCCTATGTCTGTTTAGGTCTGCTCCTTAGCTGGGCAGCTTTTCCCTTACTATTGATGAGCAAGTTCCAAATACAATACAGTCCCTGACCATTTGGTCATTATTTCTATAGTTACAGTCTTTCACCTGTAGCTTCAGCGCTGTAACAAAGTGCTGAATTGACTCATTGGGGAATTACAAAGTTACCAGTTACCAGTTTTCAGTACCACTGAAAAGAAGAGTTCCTTTATTTTATTCCAATATTCTAAATGGCACCATATTGTATAAGTTGCTGCTGCAGTGACACTTGAATTCATCACTTTTTGTTGGCTAATTTTGTAATAGAGGCTGACAGAGGTGCAGGAGCAAATCAGCCTGGCCTGCACTGAACACCCGCCTTGGACGGGTGCAGAAGCTAATTCAAGAGGTGGATACACATTGAAACATTGCACATACCAAATGCTCCAATGTGTTTATGACCTCGGATAACCTGTAGGAGCACCTTTGGCAGGCCTACACACTGACATTAGCCCACTCTCATCAGAACAGTGTGAAATTATTGCACATGTCTAAAAGCGCTGCCCATCTAATGATGCTGGAGGATGAAGAAAAGGGAATTATCCTAATTCCAGAGACCACAGCAATGGCTGAAAGTCTGAAGAGATGTCCTGCAGGGAGGACGTGAAATGTCACTGTGGATAGTGGAGGTCCAAATGTACCCGAGTGAACCAAACACTGGAAAACTGGAGAATCCCCAAGAGTGTTGGGGTGATTGTGAAGACTAGCCTATCCATTCACTTAAACACTGGAACCCAAAGCAAAATCAAATATACATTATATAGATATAAAAACAACTGGGCTGTAAAATCCTTAAAATATCTTAATAAAAACCACATCTGCTTTCAAGGAGAAAATAAAACAGGCAGGTCAGCTCTGACTCCGTCTGTGCTCTCAATTTTTCCTGCTTTCAACAGAAGATGTTATTTGTAGCATTGAGTGACATCATCCTCACTATGATCTGTTACTCACACACTGCGCCGCCATAAAAAGTATATTTATATTTATATAGAAACAAAAGCTAGAAAAACTATTTCCTGACAGATGTGTTTTTTCCCATCCCCCCTTTTCTTCCCAGTTATGCAGGTACACTATGACCAAAAGTCCAGACTCCCAGTGATAAAGTTCAGGAACGTTTCTGTGTATTACAGCAAACACAGCAGTCTTTTCTCTGTATGTTTGACTTTATAAATTGATTTATTATGAGCAACGCAAATGTTAACAAATGGAGACACTAATTGTTACAGTCACAGCCTGCTGTCTTTAACAGGCTCAATATGTTTCTTGCCTTGATTGTGTGAGGATTTCTCCAAAATCCTCAGTGTTGATCACCGTTATTGACAGTCTGGTGTAATAAGTAGCTTTGTTTGGAATTGCTTCACAGGAAAGCATTATGAAGATGTAGTCATAGCCAAATTGGGCCAGCAGATGTCACTGTGGAGGAACTAAGAGGAGAACAGTGTGGCACATGCTCAAATGATCCAAAGTATTTATTAATCAAATAACACCCCCCCCCCCCCCCCCCCAAAAAAAAATGGGCCCGATATCACAGAACTGTTACATGATATTAAACCGAAACTGTCAATTCACCTCTGTAGAGTGGGCAGTCAGAATGAAGCTCAATGAAGTTAATATCAAGTTGTAGATTGAAGCTGCTCTTCATATTTCTGGCCAGCAGATGTCACCACAGAGAGCAGTGTTGAAAAGCTTCGAGTAACCTGTTTCGATACAAGCTTCAGAAAGCTTCATTTGGTCATCGCGAACTTTTGGAACTCACCTGCATCGTAGATTAATCGCATCGTAGATCCCACACGGCCACGACCCAGAAGAAGACGAGGAGGACGCTAACGGTAGCACCAGCAAATATCGGAAAGGAGATACGATGACGTAATCAGAAAGCGCCGTAGACGTTAGCAAACCAGTTAGCTCCGTTAGCCCGCAATTTGAAAGGAGCTTACTGACAGCTTCGTAGGTCGTGTGGGCCAATGTTTTATCTTGGTAAATGACCCAGCAGCACCTCTGGTTCCTAGCAGCTGTTTGGTTTAGTCCTGGCTCGCCTTCATTATGACAGAGGAAGATGATTTACCAGCCAACTTTTTGACAGAGAAGATGCAGCACAGCAGTGGAGAGCTGGTCCCTCCCGACGGCCTGTGTTGGTTGTCAGTGCTGTTCTGTCTGATGCTGGCTTGTTTTTATGTTGGCAGCTTATATGTGTGGAGGAGTCACCTGCCGAGGTGAGCTACATACGCTTTATAGTGGGGCTTATTTGAAAGGAGAGTCAGTGAACTGCTTTCATTCCTGTATTATTTACCCATACTCAAGTTTGCATCAAGTTTGAATTAATATTTAATTAGAAATAATTGATCAGTCTGCATGTTTGTGGAGCATGTTAAAGAGTCACTGAAGAAAGGCTGGTGGCATCTGCAAGTGAGCTTTTTCACGCGGTTCCGTTCGTTTTATTGAGGAAATGTATCTTCTATGATAATCTTCAGTACTCATGTCACAGTGTGGCTACCAGTGCAGTAATGAAGCAATGACAGCTTCCTTGTTTCTGACTGGATTAACCTGTGAGGAGCTTCCAGGGCTGTTGCTACTTTACCGCCACCTGGGCACACTGCAGACCAGGTTTTACATGTGTCCTTGAACACAGCTGATTTAAGTGGCTAAACGACTCTTCAACCTCTCTTGAAGTTCTCCAGGCCTGGTAATGAATGAATCATTTGATTCAGGTGTGTTGACCCAGGGTGAGACCTAAAACCTGCAGGAGATGGGCCCTAGAGGCCTGGAGTTCTCCACCCCCGCTGTAGACTAGGACAGCTTCTTTTCTCAGGGTGTTTTTTAAACTTGAAGTAAAACTTGGTTCAGTTTTTCACTCACAGACGCACAAAGAATTTCCTGTCATCTGACAAGGGCATATATGGATGCAACAGTTGTCAGATTCTGGGCCAGAGCAAGTATTTAATAACAAAGTGGCCAATTGCAAAAGCAATATTTTCTTTGTTTTGCTTGACTCTGATTGTTTTTCTTTCGTTCCTGTGCTTGTATCAGGGGATCTTGAAATTTGAATGGCTACAAAATAGGGCTGCTAAATTTATGGAATCCTATTTGGCAACGACTTGATGGCAGTCGAGGCAAAAATCTAACAATGCAGAAGTTTGCACAAAAAATAATGGATTCCTTTCTGTGAGGAAAAATGAGTCCTTGGTTCATTCTGCAGCTAAGTGATACTTGTACTACAAAATGTTCATGCTCCACTATATCACAAGCGGCTGGCTCAGGCTTTACTTTGAAGTTGTGTTGATTATGTTGCCACTCAAAATGGACCAGGGCAGAGACTAGATGATGTCTTAAGTGTCACTGTGTGTAAAGATGCATGTATCCTGTCACCTATCATTGTGAATAGCAAACGCCACAGGACTATACTGCGATGTTCATATTAGCTGGCCCCAGTCATATAGGGAAAGAAAATGCAGATTCTCTAACCACTTGTGAGTGGTTTCTGGTAGTAGTTGTGAAGCTGATTACTAAAGCGCCAGTCAAATGGGCCTAAGACCCGTCAGTGACTCTCTGCTTGTTCCTAGGGAAAAGTGTTTATTCCAGGACTGAATGGTGAGTGGTTCATAGCAGTCGTGAGAATGTACAAAGATAGATGAGCTGTATAGTGCTACGCCATAAGTCTCCTTGCTACTAGAGCAGGGCGGCATGGCCAAAAATATATATCACAATATATATTTGAAAATTTGCGATAACCTTATAACTGACGATATAATTTCTGCGAGACAAAGTAAAACTCCACAACTTTACTCGCGCAAAAACCCCCATCATCCATTTATTTTCACTTAAACAAGCAGCTGTTTTTTATGTGCATTAAAGCTGTATAAACATTTAACAGTGCAAATGCAAATTCCTTGCTGACAGTTTAACCAAAAGGCATTTCCAGTAGAAATGTGCTGACATATCCTGAGCATAACCATGTATAATATCCACTGAAGTTAAAAAGAGCTGCTCTGCAACATTAAACTGCAGTGTGCCAAATAAAAAAATCAAATATGTATTTTTCGGACCATAAGATGCACGGGATTAAAGAAGTCCAGACGCCTTTGTTTCCCAGCTCCTTAGACAATAGAAACTCTCCTGTTTCTTCCCCTCTTATCTACTGTGTTTGTACAGGTGTAGAGAGCAGCTGCTTACACCTGCCCACAGAGTCATAACAAGTGGATGGCACAAAGCTAATGCACCAAAACGCTGGCCTCCACCCTCCTGTTTGGTTTAACAACTTTTCTGGGAGGAAAATGTTGCACTGACAGTAACGTCAGACATTTAGCACTGCTGTCTTTGATGGTACTAATGTAGCAGAGACTGTGGCAGCTCATCGTCATCACCACTCCATTCATAGTGATGGGAACTGATAAGTGTTTAGTGATTCACAGATATCACTTATTGATTGTGTTAATGATTCTCACTGGTTCCCTCGAGACATTTACAGGCGTTAGTCTGCACGCTGTGGTCAGAGGTTTGTGCATGCTGGAGGTATTTCCCCTCTTTGTTGTGTTTGGGTCATTACTCAAAATAGCGATCTATCACACAGAACACTGCTCTTAGAGATAATGCAGTACATTACTTAAGTACTCCAGGTAATAGTAACTTTTACACTCTTTGCTGTGTTACTTTCTCTGTAAAATGATCTGAAATGAATTGTCTGATAATTACCACTTAACTGTAAACTGACCCAGGCACCACCACAAATCTCTATTAGAGAAAGATCATGTGTGTGTCCTCCTTTAGAATGCAAGTATGACCAGAAAGCAAAGATGAAAACCATCAACCAAAAAAGGAGACTTTAAAGCACGAGTGGGGAACTCCAGGCCTCGAGGGCCGGTGTCCTGCAGGTTTTAGACGTGTCCTTGATCCTTGAAGTTCTGCAGAGGCCTGGTAATGAACAAATCCTCTGATTCAGGTGTGTTGACCCAGGGTGAGACCTAAAACCTGCAGGACAGCGGCCCTCGAGGCCTGGAGTTCCCCACTGCTGCTTTAAAACGATCACCACAGTGATTTACAAACATGAGCCCGACTGCTCATCACTGCTTTTGCTACCAGTTGAAGGTCAACGTCTGGCTGCTGGGCTCGGATCAGCATTCACTCAGCTTTTTAACTCCTCTGTCTTCTTGGATAGCTTAGGCGCAGCGAGCCGTCTGTGAAGATGCCAACGCTGTGTTAGCAGCATAACGAGGTGCTTCTGTCCCACACATCGTGCTCTTGTCTTTTTGTGCCATAAAAATATGTAGACTGTACCACTAATCAACTGAAATCAGCTGATTGTAGTGTAAGTGCCAGTGGAACCGATGAGCTGAACTGACAAGAAGACTAACAAAGACTTGAACTACTAGGGACCGCTTCTCAATTTCCATCCCTGCTCAGACTAGAACAGCACACCTGCCCCCACAGACTGAAGGAACATCTGTACTGCAGATGTTAAGAGATCTTAGTTTCCTTAGCAACAAGCGACAACTCTGCCCTTTTTTGTATATTTTTTCTGTATTTAGGGAGTAGTGTGGTTTGTTACCTATGTGTAACCCTAGATATTTCTATGTCCAGCCCAAAGACTTTCACAGGCTGGAGAGGAGGCCTGAATCTTTGAAAATCTACTATCATTTCCTTCATCTTACAGGTGTTCAACAGGAGGTCGTTTTTGTGACTTTTACAGGATCCTTATATTCAGAATTCTGTCCATTGTTAAAACCACAATGGCAGTATCATCTGAGTGTTTCTGGATGTGGCAGGACTCCGAATGGTATTTGAAGTCTGCTGTACGCGATGTGAAAGGGGACAAAGCCAGGACAGTCCCCTGTGTTGCCCCCGTGCTGCTCATTAATGTTCCAGAAACACAGTTTTCCAACCTGACTGTGGTCTTTCTGTCAGGTAGTCTGTAATCTCTGTGAGCTTGTCAAAGATCACATGAGTGCCAGATTTCTCCAGATGAGCTCGGGCACGGTGAAGCATGTAGAGGACGGGGGTCTCGTATGTTGTTGACCTGAAGTCACAGTCGGTGTAGAATCAGCTGTTCCAAGGTTTTCATGATGTGCGATGTGCGGGCCACTGCTCTGTAGGCGTTCAGTTCAGCTGGACACTTCATTTTTGGTACAGGATGTTTTCCACAATGTCAACACCTGCTTCATTTGTACTCAGATTAATGACACAGGTGTGAGAGGGGAAGGAGAAGGAGGGAGGGGGGGCTGTGGTGGAGAAACCTGAAATCTGATTAGGACCAAATATTTAAAACATTCTTGCACCAACTGAATGGATGTAAATTGCAGTGACCGTGTGATGCATGCTTCCACAGCTCACATCACCTCCCGGATCACAACGACCACTAAATTAGACACTGAAAACTGTGGCGCTTGCAGACGGTCTTTTGAGTGCTCAGAGGAGAAAACGCTGTATAAGAACCAGCCCACTTACCAGTTACCATTTAAATGGGCAACTTTAAAGCATGAAAAAACTGTTTCACAGCCCGCTGTTTAAATAGTTTTATTACAATGTAAATCCTGCAAGGCAACTGCTGTTGTGAGTTATAGATGTATCAGTAAGACTGAATGGGGCTGAAATGAACCTGAAAACTTTTGGGTTGTTTCTGTCTTCAGCACGACTCCATGCAGCGCGGCTTTTATCATTCACATTGATACCAGAGTGTGTCTGCGACGCATCACTTTACATTTGCAGATTTGTTATTGGTTGGAGGATTTTAATGTGCTTCTCTATGTGTGCATTATTAAACCAAAGCTCCTCCATCTTATCAGCACACAGAAGCTGTTCGTATCTCCTGCTTGTGTGCTTGGGATAACGTTCTGTGCGTGTCCCCTGTCCTCAGGGACCATCCTGCTGTCATAAAGAGACGCTTCACCAGCGTCCTGATTGTGTCAGGGCTGTCGCCCCTGTTTGTGTGGGCATGGAGAGAATCTGCAGGCGTCGTGGTGAGTTGAGATCTTGGATAACTGTGCTGTGTTCCAGTACCTCAGGATGGACATTTTGTGCTGCGTTGTATCACAGTTTCTGTTTTCATTTGTGTGTCAGAATGGCCCGTCTTTGCTGGTTCTCATGGGAATCCGGTTTGAAGGCCTCATTCCTGCCATTATACTTCCTCTGCTCCTCACCATGGTAAGAAACAGCCAGTGTGCTTACCTAACATTACTACTGGGTTAGTACATGTTCATCGTTAAACTGCTTGATTGGAATAGTTTGGGAAAGAAAACATTTATTTTTCTTTAGTTTGAATGATGAAAACATCAGTTGTGGGAAACATGCACGCTTTTATGTCCTTGTAATGTCACTCAGAATAAAATATGAGAATGTATAGAAACAATTTCAAATAATAATTTAAATTGTTACTTTATTAATGCTCACACACTTATTTTCAACCTAAAAATATTCACAAATGTGATATTTATACAAATATACTGAGAACTGTGAATCTGTAGTTAAATATTTTAGTGTTGCTTTCATTCGTACTTACATTCACCTACAACCACAACAGAAAAGTAGCCAGGGAGATGAAGAAAGGAGGCGGAAATACCCAGAGTCTATGAGTTCAACAAACAGGCTGGTGGCAAAAACAAAAAGGCTTATAGTGACTCACATGTGAGGCTTGACACTGAGGAAGGAGAAAAGGACTTCTACCATGTGGCTAGACAGAGTCATAGAGAGTCTTGAACGAATGTACTGAAGAGGTGGAACCTCTTGAGGAGCTGGAGGAAAGAAAAAGGAGAGTGAAGAGGATGGATGGAGGACAGCGAGGGCAACGCTGGCAGCTGGTCTAGATGACATGTCTGTGGGGGTGTGTGGATGTTTAGAAGAGATTTCAGTGAACCTTTTAACACAAGTATTTAGTCTTGGAAAGTGGGAGGATACCTAGAGATAGAGAAGTGATGGTTTTCAAGAACAAGGGCGATGTGCAGAGCTGTTGTAACTATGGAGGGATAAAGTTGATGAACCATATCATGAAGCTATGGGAAAAATTATTGATGTTCGGTTATGAAGAGAGGTGATGATCAATGATCAGGGCGAGGGCTTCGTGTTGAGAGATAACACGACAGATGTTTGTTTTCAGAGTGTTGTTGAAGTATAAAGAAGGTCAGGAGTCGTACTGTCTTTGTGGATGTATAGAAAGCTTATGATGAGAAGGAACTGTGGCCCCACATGAGGAAATCACGAGTTCCAGTGAAGTATGAGGACAGCGAGACAGTGGTGACGTGTGCAGTAGGAATGCTAAAACAATGGTTTGAGTCAGGTGAGAAACTCGAGATGCAAGAAAGACACAGATGCTCGGATTTGTTTGACTTTCAGATTCAGCTTCCTTTACTGTCATTCAGTCAGTGCTCACTGCTGAATGACATTATGTGGACAGAGGAGAAAACATACATTTTATATGCAGCTCTGGTAATGGCAGCAACATCTCAAATATTTGGAAGTACTTTTATTTGTCTGGCCATGTGCTGCAGGTCCTGTTTCTGGGCCCACTCATGCAGTTGGCCATGGATTGTCCGTGGAGCTTCACCGATGGGATCCGGGTGGCCTTTGGTGAGCCAACAAGCTGTGCTGTGTTTTATTCTTGATTCATGATTTTAGATCTGTTTCTAAATTTGGTTTACACCTGTTGCTCTCGCTTCTTCCTCTAGACCCGTGGTTCTGGATGTTGTGTGCCAACGATATGCGGTGGCTGAGGAATCAAGTGGTGGCGCCGCTAACTGAGGAGCTGGTGTTCAGAGCATGCATGTTGCCCATGTTGGTGCCCTGTGCTGGTCCTTCTACCGCTATCATAACCTGCCCCCTCTTTTTCGGAGTGGGTGAGTGCAAGTTTTTTCCAGCTTAGCCACAAGTTGTTTATTTATTTTTCTGTTTTTATTCAGCCGTTTTAAAAACTTCACAATGTGCTGAAATAAATACTCAAAAGTCCCATCGAGAGGGCCGATGTGCGTTTATCATCTTCCATATTGAGTTGACTGGTTCAGCTGCCCGTCACTACCAGATCAACTGCCGCCTGCTTGTTCGAAGGTAACTGCTTGGACAAACTGCCCGAAATGTGTTTACAGAAACATTTCAGGGATTTTGAGTCATTCTGCACTCCAGATGCGTTAATTGTGTTAAATTGTTTTTTTACTGGTTTTACTGTAATTATGAATTACAATAAAACCAGCTAAGAAGAAATAAATACACGAGCTTCTAATTTACAAAATATTGCACCAATGGAAGAAAGCAGTTCTGCATATTTGTTTAATATTGAAAGATGTGTCCTTCTCAAAAATGACTCCAGGATTCCTCGCTGTTACTGCAGGCCGAGTCAGTGCCACCCAGAGTGTTTAGCTCTTAGCTGGAGGAGCAGCAGCTCTGAACGGGCTCAAGAGACACTAACGAGGGAAGCGAAACAAAGTGTCCGTAAACTCGGCGGGGATGCACGCTTCGATTCACCTGGCAAATATACTGCCAACAACACGGATGAACTGCCAGATTTGCAACTTTGTGCTTCTCTAAAAGCTAGATAGGTGACTACATCCCCGGCTGCTTGTGGATCGTTATACGGAGCTTTCTGAAAGAGGAGGCGAAATCTATTTGTATATAAACAAAGGTTGGTGTTTAGATGGCGCAGTGTTGGGAAAGAAACATGCAGTCCCTCACCTAGAGACCATTATCACTGAGTTTAAATCATTTCATACTCCACAGGAGTTCACCTTGTTAGGCCTGTGTTAGCAAAGCATCATATACCGAACACTGAGGACAACACCTGGACTCCCTGCTCGTTGTTCTTCAGACATGAGAATTCAGCCAGCACATGAACTGTCCACCAGGGACAAAAGCACCTCTGTCCTCCATCTGCTGTAGTCTGATCACTGCCTGGTTCATCCTCTCCAGACTTACAGGCAAAATCTGAGCTCTGTCGCTACCCTGTTTACAGGACACTAGCCTTTATACCCACCATTACAGCGCAGGAAGCCCTGCAGTTTTCTTCTGAACGATGGTGTCGCCACTCAGACAATATCGCTGCAAAAGAGCACAAGTCAAACAAAGAAGCCACGACTTTGAGTGCTTTTTGGAAAGTTTTTTCCCCCTAACTTTTGTGTTGATTGGAAGTAGCAGTGTGTATAATAAGTAATACAGAGTGTGTTCCAATAATGTCTGTGTTGAAGTTGCAGCATGTCTGAGTGCCTGCTCTGTCCTCTCTTCCAGCTCACTTCCACCATGTGATTGAGTTGCTGAGGTTCAGACAGGGCACTCTGTTGGGTATTTTCGTCTCTGCAGGTGAGAACATCTTTTTCACTGCGTTTATTGTGACTTCATCACAGGATAGCAGGAAGATGCACTTTTGTTCTTCTGTTTTGCACCAGTGTTTCAGTTTTCCTACACGGCAGTGTTTGGAGCCTACACAGCCTTCATCTTCATCAGAACAGGTAAGAGGCTTTCCTTCACTATTCTTGTTCTTGGAGCGTCCCGTCGGCCCGGCGCTGGGTGGTATGATTAAGTTTGGGTTTTCTGAGCCGGGCAGTCCAAGCCTGGGCTTAAGAGCGTTTACAGAAATGTTGTCTGTCATCAGTCCTGAAGCAGCAATTAACCTGAGATAAACTAAATGAAAGAAACTTACCAGTACGTCATTTTAAAATAAAATGCACAGATCAGCCATCGTATGAGCCAACAGATGTGCATTACTGGGAAAAATATATCTGCTGTATGTGAAAGAGGATTTAAGATCATTTGTGCATAGCTTTCAACGTTGAAGTGCACTGAATGTTTTTTACAGTTACAAAATAATTGAAGGTTTACTGAATATGGACAAGTTTGATTTGCCATATATGGTGACATGCAAAAGTTTGGGCACCCTTTTCCTTCATAAATGATTGGTTGTTTGGATCAGCAGTTTCATTTAAATATATCATATAGCAGACGAACACAGTGATATTTGAGAAGTGAGACGAAGTTTCTAGGATTTACAGGAAGTGTGCAATAGTTACTTAAACTAAATCAGGCAGGTGCATAAATCTGGGCACCCCAACAGAAAAAATACATCAATATTTAGGAGATCCACCTTTGCAGAAATACCGCCTCCACTTCTTATAGCTTCCAATGAGAGCCTGGATTCTGGTTGAAGGTATTTTGGACCTTTCGTCTTTACAAAACGTCTCCAGCTCAGTCAGGTTTGATGGTTTCCGAGCACGGACAGCTCTCTTTAACTCACACCACAGATTTTCAATAACATTCAGGTCTGGGCTGAGATGGCCGTTCCAGAGCGTCGGACTTGTTCCTCTGCATGAACGCCTTAGTGGGTTCTGAGCAGTGTTTCGGGTCGTTGTCTTGTTGAAAGATCCAGCACGAGTGCAACTTCAACTTTGTCACTGATTCTTGAACATTGTTCTGAAGAATCTGCTGATACTGAGTGGAATCCATGCGACCCTCAACTTTAACAAGATTCCCAGTCCCTGCACTGGGCACAGCCCCACAGCATGATGGAAGCACCATCACAGTTTACTGTGGGCAGCAGGTGTTTCTCTTTAAATGCTGTGTACTGTTTCTGCCATGCTTTGTTATGCCCAGATAACTCAATTTTAGTCTCATCAGTCCACAGCACTTTATTCCAAAATGAAGCTGGCTTGTCCAAATGTGCTTTAGCAAACCTCAAACCTCCGTTTGTGTCATGTGTGCAGAAAAGGCTTCTTCTGCTTTACTCTCCCATACAGCATCTCCTGTGCAAAGTGCGCTGAATAGTTGAACGATGCACAGTGACTCCATTTGGTGTGTGGGTTGACTCTGACTGTTCTCACCATCCATCGCCTGCTTATCTAAGGTTTTCCTTGACCTGTCACTTCCGGCCTTAACTAGAACTGTGCCTGTGGTCTTCCATTTCCTCACTATGTTCCTCCCAGGGGAGGTGATAGCTTTTTGTATCCTTCCCCTAAACCATGATGTTGAACATGGTTTGTTTTCAGGTCATTTGAGAGCTGAGGC
This sequence comes from Copadichromis virginalis, assembly GCF_057382275.1. Lineage (NCBI taxonomy): Eukaryota > Metazoa > Chordata > Actinopteri > Cichliformes > Cichlidae > Copadichromis > Copadichromis virginalis. The sequence continues at coordinate 7,661,644 of NC_140620.1, forward strand.
TCCCAGGTTGCTGCTCTCGAGAGAAGATGCAAAGAGGAGAAAAACTTGCAACTGGCCACCCTAAATACGCTTCCTCATGGCTGGATTCATCTGTGTATGTAGGTCAAGGGTCAATGAGCTTACCAAACAAATTTTATGTTTCAATAATTAGTGCTGAAGGCATCCAAACCAATAAAACAACAACGCGGGTGCCCACATTTATGCACCTGCCTAACTTAGTTGAAGTAACTATTGCAAACTTTCTGTAAATCCTGTAAACTTCATTTCACTTCTCAAATATTGTGTTTAAATGAAACTGCTGATCCAAACAACCAGCGATTTATGAAGGAGAAACATGAAAATTATTAACTTATTAACTTATAATTAACTTTTGCATACCACTGTAAAACCTAAAAATAAAATGTTTTCCATATTAAACAGTCGTATATAAAGGCCTATGGTATATGTAGTTAACTGTTCGGGACACTGCAGCCTGCAGCTTGTTCCACAAGCCTACGTCATAGTTTATCCTTGTCTCCAGCAATATTATATGTGTGGGATTTAGAGACATTAAGTTAATAAGTGTGATGAAGTAATTTAATTTGCTGTAGCAGTTATGTGCTGGACGTTGGTGTCATTGGCCTTGGATGAGTGTTTAAAGTGTCACACAGTGCACAGGGTGGCCAGTGTGGCCTTGCAGTGTGGAGCAACTGCTCCGTCTACCAGTAGCTCATGTATTTAGTGTGCCTGTTCATCGTACTGTGGTACTGAGGTAGGTTACAGGCCGGCAGTTGGATGAGAGCGCTCTCTTCTGTATATAAACTATACTCTTCATCACTCAGCAGTTTGGTGTCCAAGCTTGCACATTAGCTGATTATCTAAAATTCTTTCCTCTTGTCCAAAATGTTCTCTTCTGTCTTTAAAACACAGTTTTAATATTTTCAGTTACAGGATTTAAAGGATTATTTTTAAATCAAAGCATTTGTTTTTCGCCTGTCACAGCTGAATGGGAAGCTGACGGAAGCTGTAACGCTGTCAACCAGTGGGAGTAAATGGCTGTTTTTTCTGTCTGTTACAGGCCACCTGATTGGTCCGGTACTTTGCCACTCCTTCTGTAACTACATGGGTTTCCCTGCCATCAGCACAGCTCTGGAGCACCCTTACCGACTCACTGTCCTCTCCTCCTATTTGCTGGGGGTCCTCCTCTTCTTTCTCCTTCTGTTCCCCTTCACCGACCCCTCCTATTACAGCCTCCCAGTCTGCACCCTCACCTCCTTTCCCAGTTCCTCCTGCCTCTCCTGATCCTTGTCCCACCCTCACATTTCTACTGTTGTCAAGAAGTAATTGAGGGTGTTTTTGCTTTTTTGACTTGTTTTTTTTTTCCTCATTAGCGTTAAGAGTTAAGGTCTGTTGGGCCAACAGTGACGACTCTGTTGCCACAGAGAGGGGAGGAACTCTGTAGACCTGTTCCTCGGTCTGTAGACACTTTGTTTGTCTGTATTTATGTGGCACCAGTCCTGTAACTGGTTCTCATGGTGTGCAGAAGTTAGAGTCGCGTTGCTGAGACTAAGCTGAGAATAAACTGGGACAGTCGATTTCCAAAGACAGCTCATGTGTCCTACACTGCCACACAGATACAGGATAGTGCAGCAGAACTGACATAACACAGATGAGCAAGTTGTCCTTAGAATGCTGGTACATCTCTGTGATAAGGTACCACAGTATACTCTGTGATGGACTCCATTCGGTCTGACTCGTTTCCTGTGAGTCTGGTTTGCTGCACCTCATGTTTTCATTATTACGATGGCTGCAATCACCTCACTGACATCACAGGACAGGTTGGAAACAAACGTACTTCCTGCTCCTTTCACCTGGCTCGTTGTTTGTGAGAAACATGACTAATTTATATTTTCAACAAATAGTCCGTTGTATATTGTGTATGTGCAGAGCGATTGCTAAGTTGCTCACGTCAGTTGCTAATTATTTTCACTTTTGTGCCAGTTTTCCACGGCAGGTTCCAGTTTGTAATCTAGTCTCTGTTTAAAATGAGATTTCTTAGACTTTCCTACATCGTATGTGTGCAGACTGAGTAGGACTCATTTAATTTAGCTTCAACTAAATCAAACCCCAACACTTTGGGCATAATTTAAGAGAGAAGCAAGCAATGTGAACACGCTTTACTACAAACAAGAGCTAGTCAGTGTTGCTGAAATTAGTCACCAGTACATGCCCAAAGGACAAAAGGTTTGTCGCTGTTTTAACCATCGTTCGCCATCAGCAGGCAGAAATACAAGCACTCAGGATTGTCGCTGTTGATGGCGCCCTCTTAAATAAACCAGATTATGTAAACCACTTATTTTTACATCATATTGAAGCCAAACAAATACATTCAGCAAAAACTGAATAAAACCCAAGTAAACAGGAAGCTTTGAGTAAATCTCAGTGACCTCAAGGTCCGAGGTCAGGTTCTCTAACACTCTTGTGAACACAAAAACTATATCATAACTAAGTCGTCTAGGATTTTCAAATTGATGCAGTTGGTGCGTCTACTAAAAATCCTGAAAGAGTTTGATTCTCAGTGACCTTGACCTCAGGGTCGGAGGTTTGATAGCAAATGTGCATCTATAAGTAGCTCTGGCAGCAGCTGGTATTTTTAAAGAGGGTAGCATCTGTGACCAGTCAGTGACTAATAAGATGATAAGCCCCAACTGGGAAACTCCTGAATTGAACCCTGAACGGCACAATGTGCAATGTACAGAGGTACATTTCATTAAAGTGCAAAGTGGTTTAGATACTATGGTTTAACTATTACCTGATCTGTGCATGATTAAGAATAATCATGAGAGAATAGTTACAACAATCAAACTCAAGCTTTAGCTGTTTGCACCAGACTTCTGTGACACAACAGTGTGCCCTGACCCTTCTTCTTAGTGACAGACTGGTACAGTCGCCCAGTGTCTCTGCTTGCTTCATGTCCACTAGTAAGCCAGTCACAGGTTAAAGCTAATGTGAGACTGGAGAAAACAAACAACTAAACAAAAAACCCAGAAAACTTGAAGACACAAAGCTGCACTCTTACTGTGAAGACAAAGTAGATTGCTCTGACCTTCAGCAATAAGTCCTACGTATGGAAAAGCTTGTAGATTGATCTTCAGTCAGTGAAATATGTCATTTTTGTTCGTATCTAATTCCAAACATTTTTCATGTGGCGTGTCTTGTCTCGGCCTTACCTCCCTGAAGCTGTCAGTCGAGGGCAGCGAAGCACTTTGGGAAATGCAGAATGAACTGATTGTAAGGAACAAAGGACCTTTCAGTTCTGTTTATCATCCTGATGGCATCAGTCATCTGGTACTGAAAAATCATTTCCCTCGAACTTATCTCCTTGTCTGCTTCCTACTTTGACTCATAAGTGCTTGATTGCTCTGTTCAGTCCAGGCAGGTAAAAAGCGACGTGCACACCTGATATTCACTATTATAGCAGAAACTTGGAGCAGTGGTGAACCTTCCCAGAGTGGCCAGCCTACTAATATTAGACCAAGAGTGCATCAATGACTCACCCGGGAGGAAACAAAAGAACCCAGAACAACATCTAAAGAATTGCAGGCCTGACTTTCCTCAGTTAAGGTCAGTGTTCGTCATTGAAGAATACAAAAAGAGGAAAAAATGGCCTCTGTGGGAAAGTTCAGAGGTGGAAACGAGGGCTGACCTAAACAACCACAAATACTTCTGGGAAAATAGTTTGTGCACCTGTGAGACAAAAAGTCAAGCCTTTTGGAAGACTACCCTCTCAGTATATCAGGTGTAAAACTAACACTTAATTTCCTACAAATAACATCATGCCAACAGTCAAACATGGGTGGTGGTGGTGGTGTAACTGTCAGGGCTGCTTTGTTGCTTCAGAGTGAGCAACATGACCTGTAACGACGCTGTTGGTGGTCGAAAACCTTTCATTGTGTCTGAATTAAAACAATTTTGCAGAGAAGAATGGGCTGAAATTCCTCCACAACAACGTGAACAACTCTGGTTGTGTAGTTATTGCTCCCAGTACTACACAACCAGTTACAATATTTAGGAGGCACCACTAGACACACCGTCTGCCAGTTTCCATGTGGCTGTGTGGTGAAATATTTGACTACTTACCCCAGTTTATTTGTATAACTGCTGAATAGAAACAGTGCTGGCCTGGGCGTCAGTTTCACATTGATGTTATGATCCGCCCTGTTCCAAAACACAGCGCCTGAACTTTTTATTAATGGGGTTTTTCTTACATTTTACTGAAAGGTCTAGAAGATTATATTATTATTTTATTTTCCAGTAATACAAAATAGTGTGCAGAGTCCAGTAGCCTCGTGAAGGAAGACTTAATTCAAATTAGATCCAGTCTGGTAATCAAGTCACACACTGTGCTGGGTGATTTACTCACGATTCTTTTAGTAATATCAATTTACAAGAGTCAATCCACAAACAATGCATGCCAGTCAATTCAGTTGCATTTACAGATAAGGGCAGGAACGATTGTCCCCAGCTTGTTAGTATTTGTTTTGGTCTTCACAACGAGCACTGTATGGTTTGGGCTGTCGTGTTGGAAGACGAAACGATGACCCAGGTCCAGTTTTGCTGCTGACTGCTTGAGTTGTGCTTTATCATCTTCACATATCCTTCTTCATGATTCCTTCCTTGACAAGATTCCCAGTTCCAGACACACTGAAGCAGCCCCGCAGCATGATGTTTGACTGCAGGGATGGTGTCCCTTGGGGTGTGTGGTCTTTGTGACCAGAGCGCTCCAATTTCATCTAATCTGGTCAAAGAGCATATTTGCAGCATGCACCATTTTTCTCAGGGTTCTCCTTCGATTACTTCAGTCTGGCTTTTTCTTGGTCTGCAGTCCTTTACTGATTCCAAGCTTGGCTAAGTCTAGAGTCTTGGCAGTTGTTCCGCGGTCTTGAGAACATCTTTTACTAGTTTCCTTTCCAGAGTCTTTGAAATGGTTCACCTCCTCGTCTACCGTGTTTTATTTGTGCGCTGTGTGGTTCTCCTTGAGTTTCTCGATCATACTTCTTATGCCAGTTTTGAAACCCAGTGATAACTTTGTATAGCCATCTCCTGCTTTGTGAGCATCAACCATTCTTCTCCTCAAGTCTTTCTTTTCATTTTGGTGTGATGTTTGACGACTTGAGCCCTCGCTAAAGTCTGTGTATAAGTCAGAAGATGACTCTCAGTTTTATAAGAAGTTAAAGCACATCTTTGCAGAGCGGGGCTTTGTGCAGGGGCCCAATAAAGTCAGTTTGTCAGGGGGATAACTACATTGAACTTTGATTCTGCTTTTATGTGCAAATAGAAGTAATATGTGCTTTCTAAAGAATTTAAAAATGCTATTTTGAAAATCCAATGCTCTGTCAAAAAAGACAAACTGAAAATATTTTTGTCCTCATCTGTGTGTCTCTATAAAATGACATTCTTTATGTAAATGTGTTGCCAACAACAGTCACAGACAGATATCTGAACAGTTAAAGCTGCACTCCACACCTCTGCAGAGTGAACATTAAGGCTAACAAGCCAGATGTTGAGTATTGAAAGGAAGGGTGTCAATGCAGAACATCCCATCCTGTGTTTAATATATTTCTAAAAGTAGATTCAATTCAGTTCAGTTTTATTTATATGGCTCCAAATCACAACAACAGTTGCCTCAAGGTGCTTTAAAGTTTAAGTCGTCAAGTTTGCTTGCTACCATTTTGCTAACATCCTGTATGATAGAGGCATGCAGTTTCCCTTCTGCCACAAACACACCAGATGAGCCACTGTTTCTACAGCTAGTTTAACTTGATCGAACCCAGAGGATGAAAGTAACAGCCTGAGAGTTAGATACTTGATTATTTATTATTTTGGATGTATGGCTTTAATGCGTTCATTAGAAAAACATCTATAAAATCAAGTGTTTCATGTTTCTGTCGTTGACAGAAGAATGAGCTGCTACATGTGAACATGTCTGTCATTCCTAAACACGATGCGATACTTTGGTTAAGACCTTTGAATTATAGCTGAAAATCTATAACTTGACTGTTTGATTAAAATCCACTTGATTCACTGAAGTAAACAGAGGCAGCATTACAAAAACTCTTGTCTAATTCTGGGCCTACCTCTATGCAGAAATAGGATTATTAATAATATATAATAAACTGTGAAGCTTTCAGAATCTTAAGAAAAACTCAGCACAAATTTGGTCTTGCTGGCTTGCACTACTTGAGCCCAGAGGATGTAAACATGTTCCAGTAATACCGGCATCATTAACAGACTGGTTCTTATATAGTGCTTTTCCACTCGACTGGAGCACAACATGCCTCATTCACACCAGCTCTAAAATTCAGTTCAATCATTTATTGGAGAACAAATTGGTTTTCAGTGTCATGTCTAAGCATACAGACTGAGATGGCCCGGGAACAAACCACCAACCTTCCAGTTGGTGCATGACCTGACCTGAGATACAGAGTCACACTTACACATGGGGGATCTATTTTACTGGGTTAAATCACTAGCATCTTAGTGCAAACTGATTAAGACCAGGTTATGTTCAGAGTTAGGGTTTAAAATCAGGAAAAGCATGCAGTTATTTTTAAATTTTGATTTAAGTGCTGTATAGATCGACTGCTGTAAGAATATATTTATATATGCAAACTGATAATCAGTACTCTCCTAATCCCGACTGAATGAATCCCAGATTTCCTGGCTTTACCCAAAATGAAAATGCAACCCATGAAATGAGGCGACACGTCCTGAAATAAAAGCTGAAACATGGTTTCTGCAACTGCTCAGTTATGTGGCCACTCACACATCAAATCAACAAATGCATACGCATGCTGGGGGCCGGTAGCATCAGTTATAGTTCTTTGTGAGCATGTGTAGTGTGAGTACAGATCCTGTCCTGGTTTGATTCATTGTCTTGCCTCTGACGTTACCTCACAGAGACTAGATATACCCTTCATACCAGGTGGAAGCAGCAGTTTCCATCTAATTATTCTCTCTGAGACCAAATAGTCGTAGTATTTTCTCCTCGTCTTCGTTTGACTGCAAGTGTTTCACTTTCCTCCCACTGACATTACCTTGAAGATGTGGGATTGATGATCAGACTGAAGCACTGGTTTGAGGCTTTTCTTTGTTTGTTTTTCTTTCTTGTTTTGGTTTGTTTGTTTTTTACTGTTGTTGGAGAAAAATACTTCCTCAGCCAATAGTGAGTATTTGCTACTGAAGATGCACAACCTGTACATGTGAAAGAATAGGCAGAAGGCAGAGTCTATTTTTGCTTAAACGGCTCCTTATTTTCATACAGAAATGCAAAGGACGATTGTTTCACACGTGCATATGTGAAATCTGAGACATCTGCTGAATCCAAACTCCAGATATTTGTATCGAGCACTATATTTTGTAATCAGATGTATTTTGGTGACAGTGTACAGATATGTGCATGTATTTTATGCTCACTGTGTCCCACTTGTTTTACAGTTAGAGGCTACAGAACCATGTTTTAGTACAACAGTCTTTTACAGGAATTTTGCATTTACTGCAAAATATAAATTTGTAAATAAAGAATGTCGTTTTATAAAACTGCCAGCGTCTGTGCTTTTGTCTCTTAAACATTGACTGTTAAGTAATCTTGTCCTTTGTCTTTTTTTAAAGCAAGACAGTCCCTTTGATCCAACGACAAAGTACTGTATCCTACACAGCGGTCCCTCGTTTATCGCGGGAGTTTCGTTCTAAAAATAACATCCGATGGGTGAAATCCACGAAGTAGCCAACTTAATTCTTTACAACTATTATAGATGTTTTAAGGCTGTAAAACTTCTCACACTTTATAGACTTTTCTCATACAGGCACGAACATTTTCACACTTTTCTCTCTTGTTTAAACACTCAAAGTTCAAACCTTCGTAGAAACATAAGTCCAGTATTATAGAATGAAACCAAAGATCAAACCCTGTTTTCAGGTCCACAAAATGGGAATAGAGAACTCAACATTAATGAATCAATGGTACGGAAGTAGAGGAAGTAAGAAGAATGAGTTTTGTTTCATTTAATGCGCCTTATAATCTGGAAAATACGGTAATTCTACCTTCCTTTAGCATGTCTAGAAATCCAACGACCTGCTCTACCTCCTGAGCTACTATAGCCACCCCGTCAAGGCAAAATCCGTTTCCTTGACGGGATATATTGAGATGTAGTGACAGCAGCAGCTGCTTCTATCCATGGTTTCATTTTTCCTGGTAGTACCCAAAGCTCATGATGAAGCTCAGGTAAGAAAATGGGTGCACAGTTGTGTCAGTGTCCAAATATATATGGACCTGACTTTTGTTTTTTTACTTGTTTACTGAGTCACATTCCAAGTAGAGTTATTTAATGGACATGGACATAATGTGTCGAGCACAGATGCTTTAATTTGAGGGTATCCACATTCAAAGTGGATGAAGAGTTTAGGAGTTTCATCAATCTGTAGAACAGAATCAGTCTGGTCCTTTGAATATGTGTATTTAATTTCTTTACACTCCAATCTGTGAAATGAATCGTGTTATTGTTCTGTAGTATGTCAGGTTGTTCTGCACAGTGTACGTTTGCATGGGATTAATGAAGACTGTCATTTTTAGAAACTTCCACCAGAAAATTAAAAATGTTATTGTTTGGCTTTTTCAGTGTTTTATTTGATCCTGAGGAAATCGGTTTGGCTGAGATTAAAGTTATAGTTTTCACACAGCTGAATAAACGTCACTCAGAAAACGGATTAAACAGAAGTGTGAGACGGTCGAGAGTTTACTCCAGTGTCCTGTTATATTTTAGATAGCAAGGAGCAGACGGCCGAGTTTATTAAACTCCACCGAGACAGCGGTGACGCAAATCAGAAGGTTAGACCGTCCCATTTCACAGCCTCGCGGCCTTATCGGTCTTTGAAGGACCCGGCCCACGAAGGCTGGGTCCTCTGAAGGATTGGGCCTAGGAATTGGGACACAGCACTAGTCCTCCTTTATCCTTGGTTCTTTACTGGTTCTTTGTTTACTGCGCTTCACACAGCCTGATGAGGAGAAGTGGTACAGAGTGAAAATGATGAACTAACGGTGTAAGTTTTATTTCGGAGCTCCGCGTTTTCTGTGATTGAGAGTTAATTGAAGGAGGAACAAAAGGTGCTGATAGGCATCTGATAGTGTGGCGCTGCATATTCTTCCCTTAATGTCGCTGTTTTCAATCTGTTAATTAAAGTCCTTAAACATGAAGTAGACTGCATCTACAACAAGTCAATACAGCTGTAAATGTGGCAAATTATCCATCTATTACCAATCAATAACATGATATGAAATGATAGCTTTTATTTTATGCATGCTTTAGTCAACCACTTACCCAGAGCACCTTCAATCCCAGAAAATTCCTTCTCCTCATTTAAAAAAGTCTGTCATCCTTCCATGCCCTGGTAACTGGGCCATCCAGAGCTGTGTCATTTTGATCATATTTGGACCGGTCCTCTGCTCGCCTCGCCTCACGATCTCGCCACAGGCCAAATCGGCCTTCCTCAGCACAGCAAAGATCCGAGTCACGCAGCACCAAAGTTCTGTCCCACTCTGGGCACTATGGTCAGTCTTTCCTCGAGTTTTCAACTGCAAACAAATTGTCAGACAGAGCGGGCTCATCAGGAGCTGGAGGCTGCTCTCCATTGTGCTGCATCCACCAACTCAGACCATCTGGAGTGAGCAGCTCCGCTGGATAGAGTGTACCCGCAACAGCCTCACCTCTTCAGCAACAGATCACCTCCCTTCGAGGCCTCCCTTAGTTTCCAGCCACTTCTGTTCCCTGCCAAAGAAGGTGAGCACATTGTACCATCTGTCCAGCACCATCTTTGCATGGTGCTGGACAGATGGTGATGCTGTTTCCCAGGGACAGCTCAGGGAGACCACAGCTTATCATTGAACAGAATCGATGGTGGTACCCTCTTCAAACCCAGCTTACAGGATCTGGTGTCTGCAGCTGATATAAAACCCGTAACTAGCCAGTTGCAGTCTTACACGACTCTCTGCTGCTTCTCTCCTGCTGTTATCCCCGAAGATCCCATCCCCTTTGCAGACTGTCTGCCCCTAAACAAGCAAAAACCAAACTAATGAGTTAAACATAAAATATCACAAAGAAAGAACAATCCAGTATCCACATCTGCGCCAAAGAGTCCTCTCAGGATGAGGTCCAAAGTCCTGATTGTTAGTCAGGACAAAATGTCCTGAAGCTGGCCCAGGCCCTGGTGGAAGTCAGGAGGCTTCAGGGGTTTGCTGATAAGAGGGTAAACAGACTCTTCACTCTCTGGCAACGCCGGCCAGAGAAAGACAAGCTGTGAGTGGTCTACCCTCCCAAACACTGGGAGAGGCAGGGTGGTTCATGCAGCGAAGGGAAAAAATGCCCTTTCTTTTTTGAGTAGGTATCAGCTGAGTATTACAAACCATCTTCTGTCTTCCAGCTTGGACTGAGGCGAGCTGAACCAGAGGACTTTGTTCAGTGGTCAGACCTGACGTGAACCTATTTTACTGGATTGAAATCTGTGTTGTTGTTTATATTTGGATGCAGCAGTCTAAAACCAGACTTGGTTTGGGTTTCAGGTTCTGTTGACAGCAGAAAACCTGGAAGGGGGCTGGGGGCGGGACCTGGAATTGTAGCCCTTCCAGCTAATGCTGGACAGCCTCTCCAAGCAGCAAAAGGGCTGTCCTACCAGCAGGAGGGAAAGGACCGTTTTCTGTTGTGTTTCTTAAATTAAAGAACTGTGTGGCATCACGGACACAGTTATTTCCATAGCAACAACATCACATGGCAACGTGTTAAACAAACAGTACAAATGCACTTTAATTATAATTACAGCTGATTTCACAATAAAGCTCATTTTTGAAGCTTGTTTCAGCTCCTAAACAGTTATTTACAGATTTCATTTAAAAATAGGATCAGTTAGGGAACTCTTTACATTGCACCACACCTTTCAATTCTTTAGTCACATAACTCCAACTGACAAGTCAACCCTGAAAATCTTGTGTTGAAGCAGGAAGGAAAGATCCTGCAGAGTGAAGAAGCACCATTAGAGAAAGTTTCCTAGTGTGTGTAGACTAAAGTGCACAGCTACAAACAGTCCTGTTAGTCCACATCTCTGTTGTCTTACTTGAACACATTTTGATACACTGAGAGCACTGGGCTCTAAGAATGCAGTGGTCCCTCGCTATAACACGGTTCACCTTTTACAGTTTTGCTGTTTCGCGAATGTTTTTGTGTAATTTGTGTAACAGCACATTGTGTTCTGCGTCCAGACCGCTGTCAATCAATCTTGTGCCGTGTCTCCTGTACAGTACAGACATTTACATAAATCTTCTATCCTAGCAGTGTGACTCTGAAGTGCTGTACTGTATGTTTGTAAGTTTTCTCCCCAACTAACACAACGAAATGTTTTGCACCACAAAGGCACCTGCGGTAGCATCCAGGAGGCAGAGGAAGATGCTAACCATCGCACAAAAAGTTGGACTTCTGGACATGCTAAAGGAAGGTAGATTTACCATATTTTCCGGATTATAAGGCGCATTAAGTGAAACAAAGCAATCGGATAAGTCAAACTTATGGCAGTCTTCATGTAGGTAACTAGTTAATGCAGCAGGATGAAGCAAGCTCTGATGCAGGATACAGGTCAACCAGCTTGTTCTGTCGACAGTTCCTTCGTCTTTGCAGACTACTCTTTATGTTTTGGTTTTATTTATTTATTTTTATTATATTTTTTTCCATTCTTGTCCCGCAGTAGCACTGGAGTATTTATGCCAAATATCTTTAGATGAGATACTCAAGCTGATAGCTAAAAGATGTATTCTTTACTTGTAATTTACCCAAAATATATGTATATACCTTCTAATGGTAATACATAGTGATTTTTAATTATGGTCAATTGTTGATTAGTGGTTTTGGAGCTTGACTCACACAGTGGAGAAAAAGTTGTCTGTGTCTTGAGCACTAGGTCTCTGAATTTTGGATAATAAAACAGAACATAGATAGAAAACGTAACTTAGATCACATCACATCTGTTTACATTAAGTAAGCAGTTTCCAATATCCAAATGTATTATCTCCTTATTTGCTCTTTTGTGTAGTACAGAAAAAAAAGGTGCATTAATATTCCCTCCTCACATCTCTGTCTTTAGAAGTGCATCCAACACATTATAGACTCTGAAGCAGGCAACTTGATTTATGTCAGACTCTCAGGGCTCCAGTAGTGAACCCCCAGCCATTCTCTACTTCCTAACCCTCTCTCCCAGACACACACAACCAGAGCCTTCTCCATCTAAAAGGTCCTATTTAAAGCACTAGTCTCCATTTTACTGCCCTGGCATTATTAGCATGGAGGAGAGCGCTGTTGTTTTCATGTAGGTAAAGACAATTCGTGCTGACTAAGTATCCTCTTTGTGTCCAAGGGTTGTGTGATGCATTGACAGACCTCTCTGCATTGAATCATATCTGTTATTAACCTCTGTCTCTCTTTCACAGCATGTCTTTATCCTGTCCTCCTTCTCTCACCCCAACCAATCACAGCAGATGGCCCCGCCCCTCCCTGAGCCTGGTTCTGTCGGAGGTTTCTTCCTGTTAAAAGGGAGTTTTTCCTTCCCACTGTCGCCAAAGTGCTTGCTCATAGGGGGTCATGTGATTGTTGGGTTTTTCTCTCTATGTATTATTGTAGGATCTACCTTACAGTATAAAGCACCTTGAGGTGAATGTTGTTGTGTAAGTAAAACAGAATTGAGCTGCATGATGTCAGCATTGCCACATTATAATTAAGAATAAATAACTGAGAATTATTTAATTATCAACAAACTCACATGCACATTAAAATACATGAATAAACGCATGGGACTCTATGGAATCAAATTTGATTTCACAGGTTGGATTCACTCAGAGCCAGTTCACACAACAGGCATCTCAGCACATTTACATTGTAAAGTCAGGACCTCACAGCTCCATAGAATGAAAACGATTAACTTCTTATGAGCAAGCCCTCAGTAAAAGTAGGTAAAACGCTCTCTTTGCACAGAAGGAAAGTTTCAGAAGAACTGAAAAGGAAAGATAAGACAATCATAACCACTAAACATGTTGAAAGGCAAGAGACATAATGGAAGCCATGAGTGGCATACATGTTAATGTGTTATCATAATCATACTGAAAGGTTTCAGAAGGTGGAATATATAGAAGAGAAGACAGAATATGTTTGATGTTTTTCTAGAAAGAATATTTATTCAAACTATCATTTAATCTTCATTTGAGATAAATGTCACGATTTTATCTCTGTATATGAACGAGTTTGGATGCATCAGCACATGCATATCTGTCTGCTTGTCCAAATGGCAGAGTACCAACTATGTCCACAGATGGAACTTATGAAAACCATATGACATACTCTGAAAAAGAAATCAGTTTGCTATTCCTCCCCCAACTCTGACATACACATTCACAGGGTTCCCTCTCACCCCTCCCCTTTCAATAACATATTAATCTCCCTTTAACTCCCTCCCTCTTTGCCCTTCTCCTCGTCCTGCTTGTTGCTATAACTCCCTCCTTCTTACTCCTATTTCCTCTTCTCTCCTCCCTCTCTGCTTCCTGAAGTCTTGAGCCTGCAAACACTCCAGTGCTGATCTGTTTCAGCAGTATAGAGTGAAGACCACAGAGGAAAAGAAGTTAAAATTCAGGGAGGACATTTCAGACCAAGACTAAAACATCACATTAAGAAAAATCTTTTAAAGGCAGATGATAAAAGTGTAAAGAAAATCAGGGTGAGAGGCAAGCAGAGAGAGGATCTATAAAGCCGGTTTAAAATAAAGAATGGGCTCCCTGGTGAGCAGTGCTTTCCTCTTAACCTCCCTGCTGGCTTTGCTTTTTGGATGTTCTTCAGTCTTGGCCCAGAACCTGAGACAAAGAGATGCACTCTGTAACACAGATGGCTGCTTTGTTGTCTATTTTCAACGCAAAACCTTTTTGGAGTCATGGAGGGCCTGCAAAGAAAAAGGTGGCAACCTGGCCACCATCAAGCGGAAGGTGGACGCAACCGCTATTGCCACTCTCTTTTCCACTGTGGATCTGCGCCACTCACGCACTACTGTCCAAGTATGGATTGGCCTTCAGCGCCAGCCTCGCCAGTGCACTACCACGCGCCCACTGCGAGGTTTCTCTTGGACTACCGGTGACCAGGACACAGAGTATACCGACTGGCAGAACCCGGACTCCCCTGACTCGTGTTCAGTGCCTCGCTGTGTGTTTATGGGCTACAGCACTGAAGACCAGGATCATAATTTTAAATGGATAGACAGTGCTTGTGCAGTCTCTGCAGATGGGTATCTGTGCCATTATGCCTACGCAGGCATGTGCCCTCCCCTGTGGAGTGAGGGAGAAGGCAATGTTACCTACACCACACCGTTTAACCTTCTAAGCGCACTGCTGACTCATGTACCCGTTGGATCTGTTGCTACCGTACGCTGTCCTTCAGGCGCCAAAGAAGAAAAGACGGCTTCATGTATGACGAGGGAAGATGGCTCAGTGGGATGGACCAAAGAAACTCCTCTTTGTTCTCATTCCTCTATATCACACGACCTATGTGACCAGGATAATGGTGGATGTGGGCATTTCTGCATGGCAGCTGGTGGTCATGTCTACTGTGAATGTGCTGATGGATACACGCTTGCACCAGATGAACGCACTTGCCTCGATGTAGACGAGTGCCTCGGAGGTCCTTGCGAGCAGATCTGTGTGAACACCGTGGGGACATTTGAATGTCAGTGTCACGAGGGCTATGATATAAACGATGGGGGTGAGTGTGAGGATACTGACGAGTGTATAAATGACCCATGTGAACATGCTTGTGAGAACACCCCAGGCTCTCATATCTGCCACTGCCATCTGGGCTATTCCTTAGTGCCTGAGCATCCCAGGCAATGCCAGGATATCAATGAGTGCGAGATTCCTGGAACATGCGAGCAGATGTGTGTGAATTATGAAGGTGGTTTTGAGTGCTATTGCAGTGAAGGCTTTGAACTCATGTCTGATAACTATTCATGTGAGAAGAGAGAGGAAGCAGACGACCAATATGCTGTCACTCCTCCTTCTCTTTGGGTCACAGGCCAGGCTGGACCTCTGTGGGACTATGGCTGGAACCCAGAGCAGCGCCACACTGACTGGCCTACACAGGAGGAGGAGTCTCTGGACTGGCTGACAGAGTCCACCAGAGTTTTGAATTCTGATGTAATTTGGGCCACCAGTCCCCCACTGGTGCTGGACCCCCTGACACAGGGAACTGATAAAGATGAAGAAGAAGCTGTAGACAGAGCTGACTGGTCAAACGGTGATCAGAGATTTCAGACTGAGCTGAAGGTTTTGTCAGCAACTGCCTCCAATACTCCTCATGTCCTTAGCTCCAGCGCTACCCCAGACCCGTACAAGGAAGATGAGGGTGAAGCTACTACAGCTCTTCGCTTATACCCCACCTCAACAGTAGAAGGAGCTTGGAACTGGGGGGCGGATCTCGTTACTTCAAGCAAGATTCCACAGGGTTCTGTCACAGACATGCCTGAAGAGTCCAGTTACCACAAAGAGCCAGAAGGAGAAACACAGACGAATCTCCTCAGGGAAAACTTTCAGTTCACAGAGGCGGAGTTAAGCAAAGAGGAAATGACCTTTGTGGAATCTACCCCCAGTCAAAACCTGGCCTTTCCCACCAGGCTGGCTTCTTCCCAGCCGCCCCTAACAGAGGACGAGGAAGGTGACGACAGCTCGGATTCTGTCCAGACAAAGGGGAGCACTTGGCTCATGGTGGGACTCTTCATACCCATCTGCATCTTCATTGTCGTAATGGTGGCACTCGGTTTTGTCTACTGCAACCGCTATAGAGTTACGGCACACGATAAGAATGCCGCTGACTGCTACCACTGGATCTCGGGGTCTCATGAGAAACAGGGAGCTCCTGACCCCTCAGCAGGGGCGCAGAGCTGTGTTTAAAACTGTGAAGACGTTTACATAAACAAACCCTGTGTCAGAGGGAAAGAATGGTGACGAATGCATCTGGTCCCTCTGACTCTGGACTACGGGACAGTCAAATAACTCTTGAATCTAAACTCATAGTGACAGGAGGGAAAGTACAGAGAAAGTCTTTTTGTGAATATGTTTTCTATGTGGTAAAGAATACACACACACACACACACACACGCACGCACGCACGCACACACACACACACACACATGCACACACACACACGCACACACACACACACACACACACGCACGCACGCACGCACACACACACACACACACATGCACACACACACACACACACACACACACACACACACACACACACACACACACACCGTCCTGATTATTGACATGTTTATTCGTTTCAGCATGTCCCAGATGAAGTAATTCCTGCTTATAAAGGTAACAGAGGTCTTTGTTTTGTAATGGAATTTGACTCAGTTTCACATCTCTGCTCATAACTGTTACCTGTGTTTTATAAGTGTGGTTGCCTCAGTCAGCAATGAATGAAGGGAAACTACATAAATGTCCAGAAGGAGACACAATTTGCCCTCACAGAAAAATGCTGAACACAAGTTCGCTGTGTTGGAGCAGAATTGTGGAGCTGCGATTGAACAAAACCCTCTTTCATGTTTGTTTCTTGTTGCCATTTTAAAGGTATAATGCTTGTAATAGTTCATTGAAATAATGTCACACTCCATAAACCCTGTGACTGTTACACAGAGAGTGGCTGTAGCAGCTGTTTTGTGACACTGGCCTTGTTTGTGAAATGGCCATCAGTCACCCTTTGTACTGCTAATTCCTGAATGCACTAAAGAAATCATTTCTGGCCACCTTGGATGAAATCCAGCTGTGTACAGACTGCTTTCAGTGCAGCTGCCGATGGAGCTTCGATTTTTAAATTCCCAAATGACAATGAGATTTCAAGGGATTTGTATCCTGCGTTCAAAACTGACTACTAACACGGGAGGAAAGAAGATTGTATAGAGTACTAAAAATACTAATAAAGATAATAATAGTAATCGACTCAAACTAATGAAATGTGGTATGATTTTTATAGCTAAATCTGTTCATTCATTCGTTTTTATTTATAAACAGTGCTAAATCACAACAACAGTCACCTCGACATTATCTGATGTTCACTTGTCAGACTCAGAGAAAGTACGTGTACACATACAAGGAATTGGGCTCTTACCTACTATATACAGAAGGATTAACTATGAATGCATATACATGAGAGAAAGATGTACAACAGAATAAAAATAATATGTACAGTATGCTGTGATACAGCAGCAGGTGTGGTGTGTTTAAATACAGTGTTCATCAGCGTGACAGCCTGTGGAGAGAAACTGTAGATGGCTGCTTATGTTGGTGTACAGTGCTCTGTACCAGAAGGGAGGAGAACAGGTTGTGTTAAGAATTTGTAAGTTAAAGTGTTGAGTTTGAAAGTTTATTGGAAATAACAGTTCAGTTAGAGGAGAGCTTTCTTTGAGCAGTGGCAATCACGTCACCTGAGACAGGAAGTGGCATCTGTTAAATGCATTTGAACACTCAAAGCTGCTGAGCAGATTAAATATGCAGCAAGGGTTTCCATTTATTTCAGTCATTGCTGTGATATTCTTGTCATTTACTACTGTATTCAAAATCCTAGAAGTATTTGCTGTCATTAGCTCAGAAAAGGGGAAAAAGGATGCTGTGATTGGAAAAATAACTATTATCAGCAGAGTCCTTCCTTGGAATGTGTTTTTACAGAAAATACAGCAGGATGATTCAGGACCTCACATTGTGCCTGTACTGACTAATAGAGTCTACAGATTAGAACCAGCTGATGTATTTGCTTGGCTCTCAGAGGGGGTCTCTTCTCTCACTGTCTGTCCAATTATCAAAATCACCGACTTTTCTGCAGGTCTCAGTATACAGACACAATCTACTCACTTCTTACAACTCTGATGTATATGATAAATAAAAGCAGTCATAGTTTGTCCATTATTTAGCATAAATATAACACGGTGTACACATTTGCTGCAAGGATCTGGGAACATGTTGCTGTCTCTACAAAGAAGCAGAGAGACAATCAGAGAGCTATGCAACCCTCAGGTTAGCTCCTTCCCTTCTGTAAACACAAAGCTGAGGGTTCCAGCTGTTATTCACATTGTAGTACTGGGAGGCCAAATGCTCTGCAGCTTAAGAAAACACCAGCAAATAGACAAATGCTGTACAAGCACACAAAACGCACAGAAAACAAATGCTCACCCTTAATAATCAGCTGTGTGGATAAGCCATGTATATGTAACACATAGGGACACTAAAGCAGTCGTGCCAGAATGTCCTGCTAAAGATTCTTTAAAATACAAGGGGAGCAAGCGAGTCAGACACCCAGGGCACAGAGAGGAAGCAGGTCTGATCAGAAACAGTTTATTACGGCCTTGGAGCACAAATATAAAAACAAAAACCTCTTAAAATGTACGTAATAAAATGTTGTCAATCTACTAAAACTAAATAAAACAATTCTAAAACCCGTAAAACCACCATTTTCTGCATTCACTAAAAACCCCTGCTATAATTATGCCACATGTTCATTATGGGTCCATCAGCAGGCCAGGAATTCCAGCTTTAGAGCAGAGTCCACGCCAGCCTCGTCTTCGGCAGACAAGGAAGCGCCTCCCATCTTCTTGTCCTTCCACGGGCCCATCATATCCCAGCCCAGCTTGCGCTCTGCACCTGAATCCATCATGCGACCACCGCCACAGCTCCCCTTGCGTCGGTGTCCTGTAAAATAACAAATAGGGGCCAGAACAATGTTCCCAGAAACGGCCCTGGGTCATGGCCATGGCGACCCTCTCCCAATCCAGCTGCACCCAGGAAACAACAGTAGAGACCCTAAACCTCTGCCCTGCTGCCAATCACACGCGCTGTCTCCTACTGTTGCTGTTCCATGAGGTCAGGACTGGGTCGCTGTGTCACGCCGGCCATCTCGCATTCACCTTCCAGTCTGGGGCCTTTTTGTTTTCTTCAGTGCTCAGCTAGCCTGCTTTTAAAAGGTCTTTACACAGCTGATAGGCCACCTCTGGACACACCCCTGCCTCAGCAGGTGGTCCCTATCAGCTAATTTGTCCCATGTGCAGCCAGTCCACAGTGGATTAAAAACCATGCAATAGAAACAGAATAAAACCATGCAAATAAAACGACACTCATAAATAAACACTAAAAATCAGAATAAAAACAATATACAAGATAAATACAAATTTCCACTGTGTGACATATATACAAGCATTGGCATATTTTGAGAGGCCTGATTTGATTTTCATGATGATAATGAAATATTAGTATTTATTGATTTAATGCAGTAACATCCCTGTTTTACAGGCAGGGGATTCAAAGATCCCATGGGAATGCCGATTGATTCGGGTTTCTCCTTGATGACGCAGAGCCACCGGATCACCTCCTGACACAAAGGAGCAGCTCTGAGTTTCACTGTGGTGTACACCATCCACTGCTTCTTTCATTGCAGCCGAGTACACTTGTGTGGAGGCATGTGACCCAACACCTGGACAATTGCTTAGAATTCAGGAGCACTTTGGAGCTGAACCTGACTGGATACTAACTTATGTGACCAAAGCGAGCTAACGGGCTACAAAACAGTGGATGAAGTAAAGCAATTTCAAACATCCCATAGACATTTTCCTTCATTATCAGTTGTGTTTCTATGTTGTTGTTGTTAAAAACCCAGTGAAGTATTCACTAATGTTTTGTGATTATCTTATTTATATTTTTTTTAATGAAGAAACTTCAGTATATTTAAGTTGAGCTATCCTATGACTCCAACTGCTTTCTTTCTTGAAGAAGACGTTAGAGCCATGCTGGGGGTAGGATGGCCCATCCACAGACCCCAAAAGACCTGAAGCCCGACACCTTAATGACAACTGTGGCCAAAGTCTCAGAGAACCAGAGGCAACGAGTAGCCGACCCAGTCAGAGCCAGAGGCTGAGAACAGGTCCACAGGGCACTAAGTAGGGTGTGGATACTGGCCAGTGCCCAGAGGGGCAACCCCCACCATCCATAACCATGTTCCAAAGGAGCCACGGTTCAGCCAGACCCAGGCCCAGCCACGCACACACCCAGACATCTGCACACACACCCAGGCTATTCACTAACTGCACAGGAGAATGTTTTTTGTTTCTTTTGTAAGTTGGTGTTGTTCCTACAAATTAGATTACAGTCGGTTTTATCAGGACGCGTCAGGCATGTGAACTCTTATTAGTCCCTGTAGTGTTTACTTAATTAGCAATGCTCATTGTTTCTACCACAAAATCCGAGTCTGTCAAAGTTTTAAGTGTATTATAAGACTGTGACACAAACCATGTAGCAGTATGACTCAGACCAAGTAGTGCTGATATATATCAATTTTAATAGAAGACCTGAAAAAAACCCTCTAATAACACTTTGTTTTAAAGAATTAACTCATACAGTGCACTTTACTACGTGACAGTCGTTGTCCCTGTGTAGAACACTCCTGTGCTTTATTTAAAAGCAGGTCCTAATGACATCATGGCTTGGTTTTGAGTATTAACTAACAAAATGATCAAATTCTTTATTTTTTAACATTAACATAAACCACTTTTGCTAAGAAGTCAAATGACACATTAGGCATGAAGCATACTACAGTTTTAAGTGGAAGAAACACTTTTTATTACATTGATAAAATAGATTTTAAGTTATAATCAAATATGTTGTGGTCACCAGTAGCATGCATCCTCCACATTCCCAGTCCTAATGGGTCAAATCCATGATGTGCACTTCCTTTAATGGGTCTCATGAGCTCTGAGATTCTTAGTTAGTGTATAATTAGGTTTTTATTACGTGGATTCGCAGCATATATTTGTAATAGAGTCACGTTTAAATTGAATAGTCTTATGTTTATGTGCTGATCATCTTGCAGCTGTTGCTCTAGATTGCTTCCAAAAAAGCTTTCAACCAACAAACATGAGTTAATAATGGCTACCTGGGTGGTTCAAGCTAGGGCTGGGCGATATGACCCAAAATTCATATCTCGATATTTTTTAGCTGGATGGCGATATAAGATATATATCTCGATTTTTTTTTTTTTTAAGCCATAAGTTAAGAACAAAAAGAGAGTTCTTAGTCACACTGTGTCCCAGATGTCACACGGGCACTTTTATTTACATACAGCGTAGATATTACTCAAAAATAAATTATCAGCATATATTAAATAATCATGGTCCATAAATAAAAGAAAACAATGTTGTTTTTGTGCATAACAAAAAGCTCACAATTGTGCAGTCAAAATGTAAACTAATAGACGCTGAGCATAATAACAAAGAGACAGATTTCACAGCTGCACCACGTCTCTGAACAGGTGCCGTTTGTGGTCGGTCCTTATACACACACAGTACGTATCACTCCGCGAGGCTCCTCCTCTGTAGCCGTAATTCTCCGACAATCCATCAAGCGGTGCAGCTCCGTAGCTTAGCAAAGTCATATTAAAACATTTTTTGACAGATTGCTGAGCGCTGTGTACCACATAAAATCGGTTCGCGGTCAGTAAGCACAACCAGAATTCATACATAAGGCGCACTGTCGATTTTTGAGAAAAGGAAAGGATTTTAGGCCGTGCAGCCCCTCTGGGCTGCATGTCGTTAGCGCGGTTAGCTCGCTAACACGTTGACGCCATCCAGCCCCACGCACGGTAACTCGCTAACGGAGATTTTCCGCTTTCATCTTGTCATTGCCTGCAGGTGAAGCTATGGGGGAGGCGGAGTTGTGTTCAGTGCAGGAGAGGCGAGGCCGAGTAACGTTGCGTAGAGACAAAAGTGGACGAAAGAGAGGCAAACCTGCGGCTCCACAAGTATAATTATAACGTAACATAGACTATATCGATATAAACGATATTGTCACATCTTATATCTCGTATGAAAATATATCGATATTTTTTAAAAACTCGATATATCGCCCAGCCCTAGTTCAAGCCTCATTTCCTTGTTAGTGCGAAACATCAAAACAGTCAGCACATGTAGCTCGGAAAGAAAGAAATATAGTGGGAAAAATCTCCACATCTGGAAATGCTATCACTTGCTTTTGCATGGAGTCCTCTTCCATGAAGACTTGATGTTATCTGCAGGTCAGTGCACTCTGAACTGGTTACTGTTTGTATAAATCCTACCATTAAGAATGTCTCTTTGCTCTGCAGAAAGCTTTGTTGGCAATGTAGTCAACATTTCAGAAACCAGGAGGTGTCTGAAAAAATGTGACATTGAAATACTTGAGCCAGATGATATAAATGATCACCATCCTCTAATATCTTCAGAAGTTGATTCTGTTCATCTGGACGTTTTCAGTGGGACAAACGTTTCGTCACTCATCCAGGTGACTTCTTCAGTCTCAGCTGACTGCAGGTTTCCCCAAAAACCCCAAAACACGCTGCGCCAAAAATGGGTCCGCCCCAAGGATCGGGTCCCCCGACACAACCAGAGTAACATAGTGTAGCTGCTAAGTGCAGGAGGATTGCCAGGATTTATATATCGGGGAAACCAAACAACCTCTGGCTACAACACAGAAGAGCCACCTCGTCAGGCCAGGACTCTGCAGTCTATTTACTCCTACAGGCCAGTGGACACTCTTTCAATGATGAGGATGTAACATCCAGGACAGGGAGGAATGCTGGTTTGAGCGCAGAGTCAAGGAGGCCATTTACGTGAAAAGGGAAAGACCATCTCTGAATCATGGAGGGGGCCTGAGGGCACATCTTTCACCATCTTACAATTCTGTGATTGCAGCCATTCCCCAACTCTCTGTGAATACTGTTTATAAGATTGAAACCTGCAGTCAGCTGAGACTGAAGAAGTCACCTGAATCAGTGACGAAACTTTTCTCCCACTGAAAACGTCCGGATGACTGAGCATGCATCAAGATATCCTCTAATATCTTCAGGCAAAAACAAACATATCATTGAAGAAGTTGCTTCTTCAAAAGATGGACAGAATACTTTGAGGTTCTTGAAATCTACTGAGAAATGTTAATTGACATATGAGGAAATTAGACTGCGCGACTTTAGTCAATTTGGTCCTCTGTGTTCACTCTGCTTTTACTATCAGCCAAGAATGAACCGAACACAGGCTAACAACCCCCATGAACAAGATGAAGACTAAATATGTTTGATAAAATAACATTAAGAGAACAGAATTTGTAATTAGTTTGGTGGTACTGAGTAGTATTACGTGTTTGCTAACAGGATTGCCCAAGCCTGGTCATCAGGAACAAATTCATTTGATTGATGCGTGCCGATGACAGAGTCTTGTTTAACTTCTTACAATTAAAAATGCATCTCAAACATCTGTGCTGCTATATCTCTTGGCACAGATTGTGTATGCTGTTAACTTCCAGTAACTATTACAAGCCTCTGTGACCCACCATTGCTGTTTATTGGAGTCAGCGGAGATGATTCACCTCTGACCTACTGACTGGCTAATATGTACTGACCTACACACTGGAACACTTGGAAACAACAAGACAACGTTGATGAACAGATAGCGTATTTATGAGATAAATTTGGTTTAGCTAGGGTCTCAACTTTATTTAATCTAGGAAAGGGGGGTTTAGCTCATTTCTGGGGGTGCTGAAGCCCCCCTAAAAATGAATCAAAGCACCCCCAAAGATTTCTTACTTTTTTTGACAATATTGCTGTTTGTGTGACACACTAGTAAAAATATAAAAACTATACTTGGTACTTGTACTTGGTTCAGTCATAATAATGTGACTAGAATAGAGCATTTTCACAAATCACTTCAGACCTTTCTGATTTCTCTCATTTTTTTTTTAACATTTTGAAAAAGTATGTTTACTTTTCAGATGTACAAGCTAAGAGAAGAGAGAAAGAGTTCTTTATGGAGCTGATGAATGCTGAAAATAAGAGATGAGGGATGACAGATGGAGGATAGTAAATGAGAGAGTGGAGTGCATTACTAAAGAAGAAGTGAGAGCAGATATGAAGAGGATGAAGAGGATGAAGAATAGAAAAGACCAGATAACATACCTGTGGACAGACAGTGGACTTTTTGACTGGATTGTTTAACACAGTCTTGGAAAATGGAAGGATGTCTGAGGAATACTGAAGTGTGCTAGTGCCGAGCTATAGTAACTACACAGGCATAAAGCTGATGGACGTAGTTGAAGCGAGGGTGAGAAGAGAGGGAGTGATCAGCAGCAGCTTCATGCTCAGAAGACAAAGATTGCTTTGGACTGTTGATAAATATAGAAAAGGCCAGAAACAGTTCCACTGTGTTGTGTCTTTGTCCTGGTCAGCTTGGATTGTGACAGGGAAACAAACCAAAGATACTTGGATAGTCTCTGCAACTGTTTCAGCTTTGTTTTGGGACTGTACTGCATTAGACTGACATAGCAAAATGCACCAAGCATTGTTTCTGACAGAACAACATGTTTTTGTGACCAAGCTGATAACCAAACATTACAGAGCAGAGATCGACCACTTCCAGCCACTAAGATAGCACAGCGCTGCTGTCACACTGACAGCCACTAATCGAAACAGACTGTGGCGCACCTCCAAACCAGTGTACTTTATGGGAGTTCTACAGGTTGTAAGGTGAGATAATATTTAGCCGAGGGTGGAAGAGACTTGTGGTGGGAGTTCTGGAGGTGCATCAGCCCAACTGTGGGAGAAATCCAGATGTTTGCCATGCAAAAACTCAGGCAGTCATTAATAACAAGTTTAAATTGGTCAGTCTAGGGCCTCCTTTGGAACCCCACCTCCTGTTCCCATAACTTCCTTTCACATTTTCTTTCTGGGAGGCAATGTTTAACCAAGCCATTCCCTAAGTCAAGAGTGCTACAACCCACTTAAAAACCACAGGCTCTCATGGGACTCACCCAAACTTAACTCTTCGCTCTAATCGTGATAAAAAGAAAGCATCCTAATACATACCAGCCCTCATGGCCTCACAAAAGGGCGAGGTTTGCCATCAGATCTTTTTTAAACTATGTGTTTGTTTGTTTTTAAATATTATTTTTATACCACTAGGTCAAGACAGCCATACCCCAAGGCATTCTCACGCTCCAACTCAACCTTCCAAAAATATAACAGGAAGTAGTGCGTTAGTCATGAAGACAGGGGTTAGTGAAAGGCAAGTAGAAGGTTGGTGAAACAGTGGGTCTAAAGGATTTTATTGCCATATTTGTCAGCATGTGTATCCCTCCATGCAGCATGCAGCAGTGCTTTCTCACCACTGCTGTACTTTTAGCAGTCTTCCAGATCCAGTTCCAGTTGTATAAATAACAGCAAAAGTAACTAGAAACCAGAATTGCACTGATGAATACCTGGTAGGCAAAACCTCCTTCTTGACCAATTGTTGCTTTGTATATTTCATGACCATGCACACCTCTGTACAAGGAGAATAAAAGTGTCTAAAGTTTTGTAGTAGTGTCTTAGGCCTTTTCCAGACCGCACAGCGATGTATGCCGACCTATATTCACTGTGTGTGTAGTGGTAATTCAATTCAATTCAAGTTTATTTATATAGCACCAAATCACAACAACAGTCGCCTCAAGGTGCTTTATATTGTACAGTAGATCGTACAATAATGGGGATAGGGTAGGTAGTAGTTTCTGTTACATAGGTAGTCCCTATGTTGCAGAAACATGTGTTTATTTATTGGAAAGAGGTTGTTTCTACATTGCTTAGCACTGTGTTTTACCTGTCTTTTAGCACTTACAGACAGGGGTTGTGTTGTGCTGATGGGCCAACATTACACCAAGAAAAAGGGTGAAATGTTTTTACACTGAAATGATGTAGCACCTCTGTTAAACCGTCATCTAACGTTGCTTTAAAAAGAAAACATTCCTACATTATCCTATAATAGATAATAGTGAAGAAAACAAATTAAGAAAAACATGGAAACACTGCTAAAATTCAATGTGTGGGCTAAAAATAATCCAGACAAATCTATAACCTATTTTAAAACCTTAAAACACTGAAGATGGTAGAACACCATAGACTTAATCAATGACAAGAATACTTTTGTATCTTGATATATTTTAAAACACATTCAATCACACATTCATGTTTCACAGCAGCTGTAGCTGAAGAAGATGCCCGTGCAGAATAATAAAAAGGAACGGGGCCAGCTGGACTGCAGAGGCTATTAATGTTTGCAGACAAGAGCAAAAGTGTGCCAAACTTTGAAATGTTAAATACAATAAATGTCTTGGCACAGTGGATGTGTTCTCTCGTCAGCGACGCTGGTCCACTATCTGACCGAGGTCTGAACATTTGTGCACATCTGTCTGTGGATGGAAGTCAGGGAAAAGAAGCTACTACATGAAATTATGATTTCAGTTGGGCTGACACAGAGCACAGCTGACTGCATGGATATCTTTCAGGCAGTTTTAATGGTGTATAAAATACTCTGTCTTAAAACACAAAATGCAGGAATAGAATCTGACATTGAGATCGTGAGGTGACTGGCACTGATGCCCTACAGCAAGAGGGCTTTGTGTTTAAACTAACTGGTTAGCTAGAGCATATTTGTGGAGTTTATAGGCTCTTCCACAGTCCAATGAGACACATGTTAAGTTGGAGCAGCTGTACCTCAGAAGGTAGAGCAGGTCTTTCTCTAATCAGACGGTTGGTGGTTTGATCCCTGCTGCTCCCAGTCAGAATGCCAAATATCCTAACTACTACTAACCCCAAGTTCCTTCCTGATATGTCCCATGCTCTGGGGGGCGGGGCTATGGCTTCCCACACCCTCTAGCACATAAGTGTCAAACTCATGTTTGACACTTATGTGCTTTTTTTTTTCTTTCAGTGGCTAATGACTTTTCTGCAATTCACAATTTTGTATCATCAAACACACAAACTGTAGAATTAGGTTTTAAATATAAACACAAAGTAGCATCAGGACAGCAAACATATCACAAAAGCCAAGTTTTGTTGGTGTTACACAAACAGTCTACATGTGGGTGGTGCTGTCCAAAAGCTTCGTCAGGTCCGTCCATTTAGTTACACATGTAAGAGGGATCCTGGAGATTCAGCGGGTTTGAGAACAAATCAGTTAATATGAACCTACGAGAGTCAAACTGTTACATTTTAGTTATCAAAGATTCATGATTTAAACATACTTCAACCATGTTGGTCAAATAAGAAATGCTTTGCCTTTCTGATTGAAATATCCCAGCATGTCATCAAGTTTCTGAATGCATAAAAAAAGACCAGTGTTTTACTGGCCTGGTAACAAAGATCATTTTATTACTTAAATAATATGAGGAGTAACATAGTGTATAATAGAGGAGCCAATACTTGTAGTTAGATTTATTTTTATTCATATTTTCAGGAGATAAAAAGTCTACACAATGCTGAGGAGGAAAGCCATTAACTCAGGGAAGCTGACCATTAATCTGGGAAGGGTTAAAGGCCATTTCCAACAATTGCATCTCATTCTGCAGTGAGAACAATTATTCACAAGTGGATAATATTCAAAATCACTGAGCCAGGGTTTGATGTCACAGCAAATTCACATGAAGAAACTGTAAACAAACACAAAAAAACAAAACAAAAAATTATTTGGTCTGCTTGTTCTGTTTTGCAGCCACATAGTCATTGAAGCAGTCATGAGCTTTTCTAATACTGCAGCAGGACAATGACCACAAAACAGAAAATATCAAACAGAATGGTTAAAAAAACAGAAAAGAAAGTGTTGCAATGGCCCAGTCGAAGTCCAGACCATGTCGTGAAAGCTATGGTGGGCCTTAGCAGACCTGTACATAAACACTGAACTGAACCAACGCTGTAAACAAGAGTAGGCCAAAGTCCCTCCACAACAATGTGATGAGGAGACTGATAAAGTCACACAGAAAACATCTTCTTCAAGTGGTTCTCCAAGGTACTGAGTTCATGGAGTGTACTTAGCTTTTCATACGCCATTACTCCAGTTTGGCATCGTTTTTGGTAAATTATTAAAATGCGTTGTTGTTTCAGGATCTTTTGAAATAAGTGCAGAAAGTTCAGTGTTCCAGAAACAAACACACACAGGCTTTTCTTTTTTTTTTGCCTTTGCTTGTTCAACAAACCTAAAACCCAAGTTGGGAATAACAGGTATCACAATAGTGATTAACAGCTGTCTCTGTTAAGCCGAGCTCTGTGTG
This sequence comes from Copadichromis virginalis, assembly GCF_057382275.1. NCBI lineage: Eukaryota > Metazoa > Chordata > Actinopteri > Cichliformes > Cichlidae > Copadichromis > Copadichromis virginalis. The sequence continues at coordinate 7,689,844 of NC_140620.1, forward strand.
CGCTCATATAAACATGGGACTTTTGCACGTCATATGACTCTTCCGCATAAAGTGATCTCTTGGGTTTTTCCCCAATCGAATCACAAATGTTACCAGATGATGATGATAAATATAAAGAATATACAAAATGTAAGTTAAATGCAACATTTTTATTGACATGATGAGAGAATAATGCTGCAGAAAGTTATTAATGTGGTGTTTTATTGCACAGAGTGCTTCAATTAATATTAATTCGAGTTAGTAACTTTAGCTCTAACTGCGCCCTTAGTGCTGCTTTTTATATTGACATTGACAGCTGCACATTGGAGCTCTGAAGATTTCATTTGGACATATTTAAATACTAACTATATTAACTATACGCTAATAAAAGAGATGTGTAAATCGCCTTAATTTGTCAGCAGATCAAAATGAAATTATTTTAATGACTGAAGAGGTATTCTTGATGTGTGTACAATGTTCAATGAGCTGCAACTCCGGTAGAGTAGAATCACTTCTCAAATCTAAAATCAAACCCTCTGCAAAGGACCAGATGATTTCTTATGTCCTGATAAGCAAAACCTGTGAACCAGCAGCTACTCCAGAAAGAAATTATACTCTAGCTTTAATTCTCAATGTCAGGTGAACTTGTCATTATGGCAAAAAATAAATAAATAAAAGAATTAGCCAAAGGCTTGCCTGATATGTGACCTTGTGGATGCAATACTAACAACAGACAAAATGAAACCCGGTTTAAAAATATAATATTTTGCCATAATTTAGAAATGTGGCTGTGAATATGATATTCTTATCATTAGAAAGGAAGAAATCTAGGACCTTACCTGTTACACATAGAAGCTGACAAGTTTCTGTGTCTGTTCAAGCAGTTTTAAATTTAAAAAATATGTTGTGCTTTACTTCAGGAAGTAGTTAAGTGACTTTAGAGACAGCAGGTTCTTGAGAATTTAGCTATGACACACCTGCCGTCATGTTTATAAGCACCATACTATACACTATACACCATAGGACTTCCAAGCTCAATGTATACACATTGAAAAAAACTTTACCAATCTCACTGCAGGACAGGTAACTTGTACCAGTGGTTTGCTTAATAATCATTTTGCCGGTGGTTTTCGATTATTCTCAGAGAATTTCAGACTTCATCTGGTGATGAAGGCGTTGCAATACTGTTGAAAGCTAAAGAACAATTCAATGTATTTGCCTTGAGGTCAGTTTATTCAAGACACTGAGGCTCATTAAGCACATCTCCATCATGAATATAACAGAACATGAACATTGGGGCATCATCTCATAAAACCGAGTCTTCACATGTCCAGCGTCCTCACGGTGTCATCAGAGAGCACTGAAATTACGACTTATGAGTCAAACTCTGGATCACAATCTATCTTTGATCTACATTTTAGACTTCATAGTATTAGGAGTGTGGAGAGCAGAAGCAGAGGCCGATTACTGTCCCGGGGTGCAGCGGTGACTCTTGTAGGTGCCCAGATGTCGGAAGCTGCGCCCACACTGCTGACAGCGGTAGGGTGTGGCCCCGCTGTGAATCCTCTGGTGGGTGTACAAGTTTCCCAGTTCTTTAAAGCGCCGTCCGCACTGAGGACATGCGTATGGACTCTCACCAGTGTGCACCCGTTGGTGTCTCTTGAGTCCTGACAGCACAGAGAAACCTTTCCCACACTGAGGGCAAGGAAACGGGCTCTGGGCACCGCTGTGAATTAGCCTGTGGCTTTTTAAGCGGGCTGCATGGCGAAATCTCTCCCCGCACTCTGGACACACAAAGGGTTTTTCTCCAGTATGGATGCGCTGGTGCTGCCGCAGGTTGCCGAGGTAGTTGAAGCGGCGGCCACAGTCCCCACATTCATACCCCCCCTCAATTTTTATCTCCTTTTTTATAGGACCCCCTCCTTGACTGATGCTTGCAACAGACCCAAATTGTGTGCTTCCCTCATTTTGGCTCCCACCAGCCCTCCTGGAATCACCACTGCTATCTCCCATGGAGGGTGTAGTGGAGGACGTGGACTGGAGTGCCTGGAGAGCCAGGGCTCCAGCAGAGTCTGAGTGTATTAGTTTTATGTGCTCCTCCAGAAAGAAAGAGTCAGGGCAGAAGGTTCCACACATTGAGCAGATGTAGGTGTGACTGGATAACTGCTGGTCTGAAACAAAGACAGTTAAATTTACAATGATGAATAACACAGCAGTAGGGAATAAATTGCATTACAGTCTGAAAGTGCTGTAACTAAGTTTACGGATATAATTCCTCCACTGTTATCGTCTTCGATGACATGTTCCAACATAGAGGAGAGCAGCTACCTGAGCTCCCCCAGATCTAGTTGTTAATAGTGTTGCATCCTCACTGGATATGACTTTGGATACTGTAACTACTCTAAGAAGAAAGTCTCAAATCAGAAGTGCTCTAATGGGGTGATATGGTCCTATAAGGTGGGTGGCTGCAGCTCAGGTGGTAGAGCGGGTCACCTACAAACCAGAAGGTTGTTGGTTCAATCCAGTCTGCATGCCAAATATCCTTGTGCAAGATACTAAGTAAGGGTGAACGTTAGACACAAACTATGCTGTTAAAAACAATATAGAAAAAGTGCTTGTGTGAATGAACCAGTCCACTGACTGATGAGATGTATGTGAGGAGCAGGGTTCTGGATTTAACAGGGAGCCAATGAAGGGAAGCCAATAAAGGAGAAATCTGCTCTCTTTCTAGTCCCTGTCAGTACTCTTGCTGCAGCATTTTGGATTAACTGAAGGCTTTTCAGGGAGTTTTAGGACATCCTGATAATAACGAATTACAGTCGTCCAGCCTAATAAATGCATGTCACTCTGAGACAGAATATTTCTAATTTTAGAGATTTTGCACAAATGGATGAAAGCAGTCCTACATATATGCACTGAAGGACATATCATAGTCAAAAATGACTCCAAGATTTCTAATGCCATGTGATGATCCTGAGCTCTGTCTATCCATGGAGCCAGATAACACACACCAGTTACTTAAACTGCAGGAAAGTCTTAAAAACAAAGACCTAGATGTCCTCTAACTTCCTGCTCCTAAATTCAGATAAACTGAGGTCATTGCACTAAAAATGTTAGAGATATGATATCTAACCAGATCTTTAACCTGGGTGCCATTGCTTTGGCCTGCATTAATAGTGTGAGGAATTTAGGAGTCATTTTTTTAACAGGATATTCTCAATGCACTACTGTAATGAATTATTATCACGTTCCCCCAAAAACTCCCTAAAAAGCCTTCAGTTGATCTAAAATACTGCAGTGACAGCACTGACAGGGACTAGAAAGAGAGAGCAGCTTTCTGCTATATTGGCTTCCCTTCATTGGCTCCCTGTTAAATCTAGAATTACATTGAAAATCCTGCTCCTTACAAACAAGGTTTATAATAATTTGCCCTATTCTATATTCTTCTTCTTCTCTTGGCTCTTGATGGAGGCGGTCACACTTTCTCCTTCTCCCTCTCCCTTGTCTTTCCTGCTTGGCTTCTCATGTCTATTGTATAGTCTCGCTTATTCTCTAACCCTAAGAGAGTCTCCCAGACTGGTTCTCTAAAAACCTAAAGAAGAATTATGGATTTGATCAACTGGTCCCTTAATGAAACTGACACCTTCCTGGGCTTGGGAGAGCCTGATTGTCCTGCGGCGACGTTTGCTGACGGCTACTCGATGGTAAGTTGCGTCGTGTGTCTGGCGACACTCTCGATGGAGGACAGTGAACGACATCTACCAATTCGGAACCACGATAACAGAGTTCTGGCTGATTGGACCTGGCTTACTGAAGAACAAGAAGCGGCTACAGCTGTTCAAAATCCCACAAGGCTGGCCGACATGATAGACGATGGACAGGGCTGTGAGTACTCAGACTGTGTTTTTGAATGCTATATGGATAAGATCTTGGAGAAGCTCATGGCTCTGCTATATGGATAACATCTTGAAGAAGAACAACACGAATTGAGAGACCTGGTGACCAGTGACAGACATTAGACCAACTGTAAAATTGGAAGCAGTTTGTTCGCACTAACCAAAACAACTACCATCTTCATCTCATGGCGCCAGCTGGATACTCAAGGCAAAAGCTGATGGGAATAACAATCCTCCTTTGGATAACAAGACTGTGTTGTGACTTTCTCCCTCCTCATTCAAGGCCACCCGCGTCGACCGAAGATTGTTGACTTTTGTCTAACTGGGTGAAGGGACACTTTCTCTCGGCTGAACACGGAACACACACACACTCATACGCACACATATGCATGTACACTGACACAGACCTACAATCACCCCCCTCCTCCAAATGCCTTCGAAGCTTATGTCTTCTATGTAGTGAGATGTGCTGATTCATGTGCTGAGGTGTTTTTTTCTGTTCTCAAACTGATCTCCCTGTTTGAGTTATTTTTTCTCCTCGTCTTTCCTCATGTTATGCATTTTCCATTGTTCTCCAAAAGTTGATTCTGTTCATCTGGACGTAGCATTTTCAGTCTCAGCTGACTGCAGCTTTCAATCTTATAAACAGTACATTTGCATGATGACTGAAACCAGCCCACTGAAGGAACAATGAGCTGGGAGGTCAGTTCCTTAATCTTAATTATGCAAATTTTCATGACCATTGATCAATGAACTGAACTTCAGGTAAGAAGTTATGACCTGCAGTCTATCTAGGTCAGATATAAACCAAGTTTAGGTGGAGTTTATTTTCCTTGTGCTGACTTTTTACTGTCAGTTACAATAACTCGTACTGCATACTAGCTAGCATGACGGAGTTTCTATACAGCTGGGTGGTGCTATGATGTTACTGATAGTGAACTTTATTTTATTCATAAGGTTAGTTAGTAGGATTGCCCACCATGCCGTATAAAACGGAATCGTCACGTATTCAGAGAAAATATCAAGCGTTTCGTATTGAGCTGAAAAGGAACACAGTTTGTCCTGTACTTTAGCTAGAATGAAAAAAAGACACAAAGCTGGAGTCATTCTGAATCTTTACGCTGTCAGCTGCCTTTTCTTCTCTCATTCAATCATGAAACTGATCAATGATCAGCTGATCGGTATTTCTGATGCAAGTCCCGTCTCTCCTTTGTTTATCTCTGACTTTGCGCCAGAAAGAGGAAACCAGCGGATGTCGCGCTAAACAACAGCAGCACGTTTAAGCTTGATCAGCTGTTGTTAGAATTTATTTAATATTAATTTCTAGTATCAGCTGTTGTTTGCTGGAGCCACAGCTGTAAAGCTGCTGGTCATGATATCGGTTTGGATATGTGGTGAGAGGGAAACATGAAGATGAAACCAGGAGACGTCCTTACTGAATCATCAGAGCTGAGCAGGTGATGGAGAAACAGGTTTACCTTTTAGGTGACATGAATGAGTTGAAGGGAAGTTATGAACTGTTTCTGAGAGACAAATAACACCAGGATCCTTTTTTATGTAGCTGACAGCTGGTAACTGTGCAGGGGCGGGTCTAGGAAAGTTTTGCCAGGGGGCCAGGTAGGGCATTAACAGGGAGAGGGGGGCACAAAGACATACTTTCTTATTTTCATTTAAAATATCTAGTTTTTATTAAATAATTATCTGAAGCTTAAACCAAAGTTTTTATCTGATGTAAAATGTATAGAAATCAAACATATACCAACAAGACTGTACATCACTGTCACCACAGCGTTTGTTTTCATGCAGTGAATTAAAAAATAAATGGCCGGGCCAGCGGTGCACATTGCAAATTAGCTCGCATAGACACATTAGTTGTACCGCTTCTTAATGACGGTATCTTAGCTAACAACCCCAACTACCAGATTCAACTTGTAATTGGCTAAAAATCACTTAGCCTACTGGTGAGAGGGACGTTGCTAGCTGTCAGTTTTTTCAAGCGATGTTGAAATTTCCACATTCTGACACTTCAAATGTTTCAGGAGCTGTCCGCTCAGCGCAGCAACTGTTAATATAGAGTGTTATTAAATTTATTGCTAATGCAATTATATGGCACATTGACTTCTGAGGAAATTTTAGATGGCACTCGTCATCAAAAAGGTTGCCTACCCCTGCTCTAGGACAACAGGACACACATGCTGTTTGGTTTCTGTGGCTTGATGGACCTCCAACCAAAGGCTGCAAAACTGAGTTGTGCATTATGTGAATGAGTGTTCAAAGGAGCTTACAAAGAAAAGCGGCTGGACTTCTTTAAGTTGCTTGAAGACGTTTCACCTCTCACCCGTCTTCAAGCAACTTAAAGAAGTCCAGACGCTTTTCTTTGCAAGCTCCTTTGACTACAATGACCTGGATGACTGAGAACCTTCACAGACATGTGAATGAGTGGTATTTGGTGTGTTAGCCGGCCTATTCCTGTTAGCTGCAACCATAAGAAAACATCTCAGGCAGTATGAAGCGTTTCCGTTGCAGTTCATGTAATGTGGTGGCTGTAGCTCTTGAGGTAGAGCAGGTCACCTACTGATTGGAAGGTTGGTGGTTAGATCCCTGGCTCCTCCAGTCTGCATGCCAAGTATCCTTGGGTAAGATACTCACCCCAAGTTGCTCTCCGATGCATCCATCGGAGTGTGAATGTAGTTAGAAAAGCACTCAGTTTAGAGTCAGTGCTTGTGAGAATGGGTGTGAGTGGGTGAATGTGACATGTTGTATAGAGTGCTTTGAGTACTCCGGGAGAGTAGAAAAGCGCTATATAAGAATCAGTCCATTTACCATTTGTGGAGAAGGCCTTTTTGGTTACCACAACAGCAAAGGAGATTCTGTCAAACGCAGCCATGAATCTGTGCAAATGGGACAAAATCACCAGATCTGAGAGTTATGTGGACAGACAGTGCACACAAATGAGGTGGTCGTGGAAATGTCAGAATCAGAATCAGTTTTATTGACCACGTATGTGCGCGCGTATACAAAGACAACAACAACACGTATGGTGCAGAGAGCAAAAATGTTGGAATGAAATTATGGGATAAATAAGGGATGGATAAGTAATTACATACAAAAGAACAAAACAGTGTATGCAGTACGCTTTGATTTCAGCAGGTATGGTCCTGTACTATGACTGGTACAGGACTATGTGAATGTAGTAAGTATTCATCAAAGTGATGGCCTATAGAAAGACGCTGTCTTCTTGTTTTGGCATACAGTGCTCTGTAGCGCCTACCAGCACCAATGACTTTTTCTGCAGACCTCATTGTCCGTTGTAGTCTGGTCTTGGCCTGTTTGGTGGCTGATCCAAGCCCTACAATAATGGATGAGCAGAGAACAGACTGGATTATAGACTGGATCAACAGTTCCTGAGGCGAGACTGTGGATCCCAGAAACCTGAAGGTTTCCACAGCAGACACAGTGCTTTTGAGTAAGGTGAGGGGGGATAATGGAGAGTCCACAACTAGGGCTGGGCCATATCATACCGTTCACGGTAATACCGGTATAATGTTGGGCAAAAATAAGAAAATGACGCATGTGCAGTGCCTTTGTTTTCATACGCACATGGCGGAAAAAGCATGGCGGCGACGGAAAATGAGAAGGGCGAAAGCGGATCGTTGAATGAAACGGATGAACCAGAATTGGTTTGTAAAAATGCTGCAACTTCAGTGGTGTGGAACTGGTTAAGCTTTCATCCGTCAGATACACAACAAAGCACTATTTTGTCAAATGTTTTAGTACGACTTTGCTAAGCTACGAAGCCGCACTGCTTGATGGACTGTCGGAGCATTACGGCTATCGTAGGCGGAGCCTTGCGGAGTGATACGTACTGTGCTTCAACATAATGTTACCGTATTGTGTGTGCATAACCTCTTTTTAACTTTAGTGGATATTATACATGGTTATGCTGAGGATAAGTCGGCCAATTTCCACTGGAAATGCCTTTTGGTTAAACTGTCAAGAAGGAATTTGCATTTGCAATGTTAAATGTTTATATAACTTTAATGCACATAAAAAACAGCTGCTTGTTTAAGTGAAAATACACTGATGGTTTTTTTTTTGCACTAATAAAGTTGTGGAGTTGTAAAGTATTTTGTTTAGTGTCAATCATATCGTCAGTTATATCGTTATCGCAAATTTTCAAATGTATATGGTGATAAATATTTTTGGTCATAGTGCCCTGCTCTAGAACTGGGCGATATGACCCAAAATTCATATCTCGATATTTTAGTTTTAAAGCCATAAGGTAAGAACAAAAACAGAGTTCTTTTTGCTGTGTCCCAGATGTCACACAGGCACTTTTATTAACATAGAGCGTAGATGTACATGAAGAAATTACTCAAAAATAAATTATGAGCATTTATTAAATAATAATGTTCCATAAATAAAAGAAAACTGTTTTTGTGCATAACAAAAAGCTCACAATTGTGCAGTCAAAATGTAAACTGACAGACGCTGAGCATAATAACAGACAGATTTCACAGCTGCTCTGTTCCCAAGTTCTACTGCGTGACTGACAGCCTTGAGTTTGAAATCCGCTTCATAACCACGTCTCTGAACAGGTGCCATTTATGGTCCTTATACACAGTACGGTAATATCACGTTGAAGCACAGTACGTAACACTCCGCGAGGCTCCTCGGTAGCCGTAATGCTCCAACAATTCATCAAGCGGTGCAGCTCCGTAGCTTAGCAAAGTCGTACTGAAACATTTGACAGATTGCTGAGCGCTGTGTACCACATAAAATTGGTTTGCGGTCATCAAGCACTACCAGAATTCATACATAAGGCGCGCTGTCAATTTATGAGAAAATGAAAGGATTTTAGGCCATGCTAGGCCATGGTGTTAGGCGGTTAGCTCGCTAACATGTTGACGCTGTCCACCCCCACGCACGGGGCGATCCGCGGTAACTCGTTAACGGAGATTTGCCGTGTCCATCTTGTCATTGCCTGCAGGCGAAGCTATGGGGGAGGAGGGGGAGTGGTGTTCAGTGAAGGAGAGGCGAGGCCGAGTAACGTTGCGTAGAGACAAAAGTGGATGAAAGAGAGGCAAACTTGCGGCTCCACAAGAATAGTTATAACGTAACATGGACTATATCGATATAAACGATATTGTCATATCTTATATGTCGTATGAAAATATATCAATATTTTTAAAAAACTCGATATATCGCCCAGTCCTACCCTGCTCTATCCACAGCCTCTCTAGTTTTGAGCGTATTCAGTTCTGTTACTCTGACTGCACCACAGGGCCAGGTGTTGAACCCCACATCTGGTAAATGGAGTGGTTATTATACAGCGCTTTTCTACTCTGAGTGCTCAGATAGAGTAGAAAAGCACTCAAAGCTCAAAGCGCTTTATACAACTAATTCTTTCACCCAATCAAACCCACATCCACCCCACACAAGCACGTTTTCTAAGTCGTTAAGTGCTTACTATCTAACAGTCATACACATTCATACACATTCATACACATTCATACTGTGATGAATGCATCGGAGAGCGTCCATTCTTGATGAGTCCTGAACTTTGAGGTGTTAACTACTTTACTTGAGGTAGAGGCCATGTTGAATTCACGACCTCTTTCTTATGTGTACAGTGATGCATCAGAGGTCCATTTAGGGGAGACTCACTTCTGTTCTGCCAAAGACTACACTTTGCCCATCTCAGACGATCAACGCAAGCTGGGGGGACATTGGTCGAGGATGAGTATGGGTAGAGATTCTTAACCAGCTTATGGAGCCACTGGCAGTGACAACTTGACAGACGGCTCTGAAGTGAACTGCTCTGGATTTGCTCTGAAGTGTTGAAAGTGGGAGATGTTGTCTTGACTGGAGACAATAACTGACCCTCCCAAACCTGGAGGATCGGGAGAATAGCATTTTTTTCCAGGGAGCGATAAACGCATTTGTTCATGTAATGTTCGCACTTGTGAGGAAGTTTGCTGAAGAGACCTGTTCGGCTATCACATCCATTAGAGATGTAAGGTAGCTGGATACTGATGAACAACTGCTGATGGGGGGGTGGGGGGGGGGGGGGGATGTTGTGAATTGAAATTAAATGACACTTTATGATATTGGGTTCAGCTGATTCAGCTTATTCTTCTTGTCATTTATTACAGTGAATATATAAACTGCAGCTATGTTTAAACTGCTAGTGACAATTATTTTTGCTTTATTTTGAAAGGTATAGACAGGAAGTGTTTTTATTTTGAAATGCAGGGAATTATCCTAGTGCTGCTGCTAGCCTCTTGCTGATGTTATGAAGGTTATGTGCAGAATATGAAAGTTATGTATCCCTTGCTATTTGTCAACATCAGCAATTTCACCAAGTAAATATTTAGTTTGAAATTGTCGGTTTCAGTCGTTATTTGAAACGTCCACCACACAACATGCCTTGAGTTGATTATTGTTGTGAACTGGCACTTAAAGGTGGGTGATTTAGCCTTGAAATTAAATCACAGTGTTTCAAATAAATTCACGATAACATTTATGACGTAAACACTAAACAAAATTTCATCGCCGAGCGCAGCAACCAGGCAGCTGCATTTATTAGTGTGCACAAAATGAAAGTTATTTTCTTATCAAAGTTTCTGTCACTGATGACAGACAACCTATCTATGTGTCACCACCAGTATTAAAGTTCAGCTGTATACACTGACCTGGTATTGCAATATGCCACTTGTAATTGTATGCAATAAGTACGGGGTTTTAAAATAATTCGCTACATTCGCACCTGCCTCAGGCCTGTCTGTGCAGTCCTCCAAAGGATTCCCTTCCTCCCCTGGAGAGCTCTGAGGCTCCATAGAGAAGTCGCAAGGCTGGGCACGTGACAGCGGAGTCTGTGCTTGCTCAGGTATCGACCCCTCCCTCGTGGTCGAGTCATCTTCATTCCCATCATTCTCTGTCTCAGTGGTGCAGGCGTTCTCATGATCAGGCTCCTTTATAACTGTGGCACAATAGCAGAAAAATCAGGGTTAATATTAATGTTCTACAAGCCAGTGGTTACCATATAAATAGACTGATACAACAGATCAAATCAATATAAAGACTTATTACTTGCAAAACTGTCCAGATCTAAAATGTTGATATATTATTGGATATTTTTGAACAATTAAGTTCAAAATACAAAACATGAATTTGCAGAAAAGTAAAAGTCAACAATGGAAATCAAATTTATCATGAAGTGTATGAATACATTATTGTATTACATTTTTATGCTGTTCATAAAAAGGTAATGATTGTGCTTGATGGTGATGTCCTGGAGTCAGGTGGTCTGCCAGCACCACTTACCTAACCCCATAGAGGCCTGTATAGGGTTAGGGTAAGTAAGTGGCCCCCAAATCACATGACTGATTTAAAATGACACAACCTCGCAGTGTCTCATTTCAACTTTTGTCCAAAGTGTGAACCAATATGTACCAGTTTTTTTATTTTGCTGACAGACAAAGCAAAATGAGACTTATGATAAATGATTTACACGATGCTTTCCATGAATGCATCGTCACATTTAGTGCAATAAGAAAAGGTAAAAATGGGATTTTCTAAAGAACGCCGTCACAAGCAGAAAGTGCTTGTGAGAAAAACAAAGGAAAAACAAACATGTCACTCCCCATTTCTGTAGGAAAATGCACCACACCAACCAGGGGAAGAGTGAGCGTGATGGTAAAAGATTTGTGACACTCTGCTTATTTGGAGTGTGTAGTTAGTGTGTAGTTAGTGTGTAGTGTAGTCATTATTTTCTTTTGTGCATCCAAACAGTGAGCCAACTGTTGAATGTCACAGACGCTGGTAAAAAAATCTACCAAAGACAGTTTGCAATATAAACACTGTCCCCACGTGGACAACAGGAGGATGCACCCTGAACGTGCTGGGCTTGTGATGTCATTAGTTATTTTGTTTTAGCAGCAAACTGCAAAAACACATAATTTGTTCCCATTTTAACACTACAAAAAAAAGTGCCAAAAATGGTCACTATGTGCACAGAAGAGTTCATGAGAGGTTCGCGTGTGAAACGCATGCTCAGTCATGCTTTAGGACGCATTTGGAGTTGGAGAGCCTTGGATGCCCTTCAACAAGCCTGGAGAACTACTTCAAGCACTTATACGTTTCTATATTGTGGTAAACACGTACTTGGCTCTGTAGTCATATTAGTCATCAAGTTATAAGTAAATAAGCATTATTTATGACTACGTCTATGTGTGTTTACCTTTCAGGTCTGAAGTGTATTCCATTGGTGCCATCCATTCATATTCATACATTCGCTTGCTACCGGAAGGGAGCATGCTGAAGATGTCATCTGTGGTGGACTCGGAATCTACGTGCATAGACACGGTCCCGGCCATCCCGCTGTCCGACCACAAGTTGAGGGAATGCGGGTCTGGCCCTTGGCGCACCTCCCTGTCACCGGCCTGGTCGCTCTGGTCTCCGTCCATTTCAGCACATCCTCTCGAGTTCTTGTCTTTCATCAGATAGTGACAAATGGCGTCTATATTTTCCTTCTTCACACCAGACATGAGCGCTTTGGCTCTCCGTGGGTCGATATTGTTGTGCTTGGCTCCAGAGCTGAAGTCATGTTTCTTGAAGCCAGCCTCTGCAGGCGGCTCTACGCTCGCCACGCCAGGAAATGCGTCCCTACCATCCCGCTGAACTGTATCCAGTTGTGCTTTTAACATTTCGATTTCTTCGCTTTTCTCGCGAAGTTCCATTTTCAATACTCTTATCCGGATGCTGACCATTTTACGGATCTCGGACAACGCAGTCTCCAGCACTACGGTGATGTTTCTCCCGAGGTGCTCAGTGATGTCGCTAACCGAGCAGAGAAGCTCTTCGTCGGGTTCCAGCTCCACGAAATCACCGTCAGCTGCACTTACTGACCCGGGAGGCTCCATGAAGACGCCGTGGGCTTCAGGAGACAGGCTCGCTTCAGTGAAACTGTGGTTTCGTTTGCGACTCATAGATTATTTGGATGGAGCGCTCGGTTTTCTTCAGTTTGGGTAGCTGGAAGCTATTTAGCAAGCTAATGTTTGGATGGTGCTGAGAGACGGTCGGATTGTTAGGTTTGCCTCACTTAACGTGACTGTTACCGGAAATGTATTTTCAAAATAAAAGCATTTCGTGCCGAATAGCTGTCTGGATGTAGGCTCATTACCCATTTTGTTTCGAAATGAGTGAATGGAAGTATTGTTTTCGACACGTGGTACTTGACAGACACAGAACAGAGCTGCAGCAATATCAGAGTTTGGGTCATTCTTACTATTCGGTGCCATTTGAGTCCTAATGACATAATATGGTATATTTAGTGTAAAACTTGTCTAATGCTTATTTCTAAACCATTTTCTTGTATGTTTAACCCCCCTCTACCATAGAACACATTGATATATACACAGGATAAATACATTAAAAGTAAATTACTTTTATTTTAGCACAAGTCACTAAAGTACTATGTCCCCAGTCATGCTTGCTCGACTTCAGTTACAAATATAACTTAAAAAAAAAAAAAAAAATCTAAATTTTTCATCATTTCTGGATTGGCTTATTTCTAATGTTCCTCATCAAATGTTCTTTTTTTATTATTAATGCATGTTTAATACTTAAAATCTTTAAAAAATGTTGTGTCCCTGAATCAACTGTCACCCCTGTTACTCTGATAAGAATTCCATAGAACACATCACCTGATTATTCTTTTAGTCACATGACACTCCCGGATGTAACATATTTTGGAGGGAAAACTTTCAAGAAGAAGACGAGTAAGTACCACTCTTTAATCAACCCTTTTTTCAATGTTTTAGCAAGATTTTGTAATGTGGCAAAGCATAACACGTCCAACCTGTTACGCTTATTAATAGTGGAAACAATTTTTTTTTTGTAATTTTTATAATATGGCTAATAAACATGTTAAAAATGGTTCTTAGTGGTCACCATGTACTAGCTTGTTGTTCATCATGCTAGTAGTAATGGCTAAGTTTAGCATAAAATCTCCCCCCTGTTACCGTCACCCCTGTTATTGCTATGCACTGTAACATGAAATTTCCTTGCAGATTTTAAAAAGGGACATTGTAGCTTTTAGAAAATGTAAATATTACTATAACTGTGTATTCAAAACAGTTATTAATAGAAAATTGAATGTCCTGTAACAGGGTGGACATTTGGCACGTCATGGGTAAAGACTTTGATTTTAAAAAATATTATAATATAATATCCTTAGCTGGACCAATACATTTTTCTTATAGGTTGAAAATCCCTCTTTTAGATGAAATGTTAAAATAATTCAAAATTTTGTATTTTTTGATGACGAGTGATCACACTGAAATGGCACCGAATAGTAGGAATGACTCGTTTACATGAATTACTATAAGCCAAAAGCATGCACCAGAAAACGAATGCACTGCACTCAGTGAAAATAGGAATGGAACTGATCTTATATTTATTTCACACATAACTATACCATATAAAATCTATTTGAAAACAAAAGACATATCAGTGCATCAGTATATTTGCTGTCTCTATATAAACATCTGTATACTTATTTGTACATAATCTGTTCATAACTATTCCCACCTGTTATCCCCCCACTCTGTATATAATCTGCTCCTGTTGCACTTACTGCTCTTGCACTTCTGATTAGATGCAAACTGTATTTTACTATCCCGTATTTATACATGTGTATTTATACAATACAGTTGAATCCTAATATCATTAGATACATAAAAACAACGTCTTATAAAAACAAAACGCTAGTGACTCTATCAATGTTATTATTGATGGACTGAATTTACAAGTTTTGCTGTTTTCCTGTTGGATTATTATTGTTATCAGCATGAAAGACACATAAGTGTGTCGGTGGCCAAGGCGTGCCTGTTCTCTCCTCAGTCTCTCTCCTCTCAAAGATCAGAACAAAATCAGTGTTAGCTTAGAGTAGGTTAATTAGATAAGTATAATTCAAGTCATTTGATTATTATGTGATTATTATTATTACTTGGTTTGTTGTTTGCTTTGCTCCTGCTAAATTGCTTTACTAAAACAATCTTCAGAAAGTCTAAATTGTGGACATTCCCTTTTTAAAAATCTGAGTATTAGCCTTTAAATAAACAGTATCACCTTGGAGCTTAGTTTTCCAAGCCACTAAATTGAATCCACCAAGTCCACCTATGTAGAAGGGAGCTTCTGCAACAGTGTGGCTGGTGAAATACTGGGCCTGCAAAGCTATTCATGACCACTGGGTTTTTATCAGAGTAGGCAGGGTAGACATCTGGAGGATAGAGGCAGTTAGAACTGGGGGAGTCCCCTCACCCAGCAGCTCCATCTAACTTCTTCAAAGACTACTGGGTACCGGTAATACTCACAGGAGCAAACATTAGGATTTCTTAAACAAAGAGCCGATTCAGATTTCCAGTATTGGGGTGCTGGCTCTACAGATTAACAATGCTTTTCAAAGCTTTTAATCAGCTCAGAAACACAGGCCTACATCATATTTTTAAAAAGTAAATTTTACTTTAAAATAAAAGCACATCTGAAATTAAGGGAGAACTGTATATATCTACAGGATGATTAAAAATGAATTATGTATTAGCAAAAAAGCTGTTTATATGTTGTACATTTAGCCAACGATGTTTTTTCATTGATATGTTAATATTAAAGTATCTGTCTACCCTCTCTGTTTTAAAATGCAATAGATGCCCTTATCTGTTTAACGTGGAGAAGGGCATCTATACAAGTAGTTGTATGTTGAAATGCAGGGTTAAAGTGGACATGAAACTCCACATGTGTGAAGACTATTTGAAGCGTGGAGCCCTGCTCTCAAAAACTGGATTTAGGGAATAAGTGCTTAAAGTTAGAATTTTTAGAATATGTTTAGCACCATCTTGTGCCAGTACTAAGCATGACAATTACCCCAGCCTACGCAGCAGCAGAGCAGCCCACCAGACCCCCGACCGGGCCAGCCTGCAGCCCCAGAGAGGCGAAGGGGGGTGGGGGGCATGATGCCAA
Source organism: Copadichromis virginalis (assembly GCF_057382275.1). NCBI lineage: Eukaryota > Metazoa > Chordata > Actinopteri > Cichliformes > Cichlidae > Copadichromis > Copadichromis virginalis. The sequence continues at coordinate 7,705,740 of NC_140620.1, forward strand.
TGACCGTTTGCCAGACAACAGCTGGTGTCAGCTCAACCCCTCCCAAGAACCCTCATACAGAGTGCAGGAGTAGAGTGCAAATGGCCAGAAGCAGCAGGTAGTGGCTGAATCTGTGATGATGTCGTGAAGCAATACAGAGGGTATACTGGCGCCTACAGCGAGCAGGAGAGTGCGGTTCAACTGTGGTATAGGCACAAATAAGAAAAGCACAAACAATCAAACATATTTTAAAAAAACTGTGGTACAGGAAAGAGGAACTTCAAATAACACAGGAACATGATCAGAGAACACTGCATCACAAGTTGAGAAAAGAACATAAATGAAGATCAAGTGTGTCCGCCTTTATGTGTGGAATGAGACACAAGGTTAAAAGTGTCCGTGATGTTTACAAAGTCCTTTGCCACTGGCTCATTAATAGAACGTGAACATTAAAATCCCTAACAATGAGGACACCATCATATAAAGCATAATGTCAGTCAAGAAACCATAAAAGTCAGCCCATCCATCCATCCATCCATCCATCCATCCATCCATCCATCCATCCATCCATCCATCAATAAACACAGACAAACAGGCACACACAGACACAAACATGCATTGCCACCATCATGCACACATATGCAAATACTCAGCACGCACCCAACATGGAGACAAACAGAAGTGAACACTGTACACACACCAACATTCTCATACTCTATGTAAAGTCCCCCCTCCCTGGACCCAGCAACCCCGCCGACCCTGGTAGGCACTCCCGTTCCCTGGAATCCACCAAGGGCAACAGCCTGCCCTTGGACCAGGGGTACTGCCAAGCCCCACAGACGCTGGGGCCAAGTGCCACACACCAACCCGGACCCATGCCCCCAAGGCCCAGCCAGAGCCCCAGCCTGGAGGTGGAGCACACACAGAACCCCAAGCCTGCCCCAGACCCACCTAGGTGCAGCTAGACTACTAGCCTGGTACCTATGTCTGCCAGCACAGGCCAGCCTCCATCCTCCTGCACACAGCCAACAGAAAAACACCACCCAAGAGCACATAAACCACAATAATGAAGGCAGGACAAGACCACAACCACGCGTCGACCTTTGCCTTCGGTCGCACAGACTTCCCCGTACAGGCACCAACTCCACTGGGTAGTCGCCATTTCAGCCACCATTCGGGCCAGCTCCTCGCCTTGCCGGCCTGGTCGTGGGTCTGCCGTGCCCCCCATCCTGGGTTTCGACATCCCTTTAAACATGCACAAGGTGAGCCTCTCTAAATTAAATGAAATGGGCTTAGAAGAAAATCATCTATTTGATGGTAAGTCCCTCTCTCTAAAAAGGATTGATCCAATCCACTCCAAAGCCACAAAAATCCTTATTTTTGCACAGATTTGACCTTTTAAAGGCATGTGGTCTAAACTTTTGATCAGGACTCTACTGTAACACTGTTGCACAATTTTTGCACGCAGGAACATATTTTCAAGAGTCCCCCAATGATGTCTTGAATACTTTGTCATAAGTTGAAAAATGCAACAGCGCTGTTTTCACAAACGCAGTTCGACTTCTCAAACACTTTCTGACCAAGAGGCACTGAACAATGAGGGCCACATTTAAGGCTCTCAAGTAACACTAGTCTCAGTATCACTGCCTGTCAGCTCCACACTATGGCTGATGTCCTCAAACAACAAGCTCTCAGGAAGGAACAATGCAGCAAAGGTAGGGCTAAATCCGGCATCCTTTCCCTTTTACTTTGGCTGCTGTATATAAACTACGTAGAGCTGCATGGAGCGGCACTATGTCCAACTGTCACATCATACATGACAATTTTTCATTTTAACAGCTTCTTAGACACGCCTGATAGAATACCTGGATGCAGGTCTGCACATTTCACATTTCTGACTTTATATCATCTGTTATATTTTATCTGTATCATATTGAATATCTTTCTGTGTCAGAATGTGTAACTGTTATTCTGTTTTATAGAAAACTAACATAACAGAGCAACATCAGTGCAAATTACAAAATGTAAATTCTTGTCTGCATTTTTCTTCATGATCTGGCATCGTTAGGCAAGAAGCATTTCTTTACTTTCTACATTTTGTAGTTTTGTAAGTGCGATAGATGATCATTTTTACATTTAATCTCTGTCAAGTAACCATTTCTTATCTGCACTGGGGTGAAGCATTTACATATACACCTACTCAATGACAACATCAATTATGCATTTCTACTTTAGCTATCAGTTTCCACACTACTGTTTCTCTGTCTGCTATCGACTCACATTTCAAGTCTCGCTTTTCATGATACTGAATCAGTCATCCCCATTCCCTGTGCCCTATAAGTTGCTATTTGGTATGCAACAGCAGCTGTGACTTCAGTCTAGGTTCACGCGTACTACTCTTTATCGTGATTTGCATGCACCAAGAATCACCTAAACTGCCCTTCTGTCTCTCATCTCTGCTGTAACATCAACCCAACACATACGACTCATGTGCTTACCTTGTCAAATCGGAAAAAGAGACAAAATAAAATGTACCAAAATAAAGTGATCAGTTTGCTTTCATCTCAAACATAGCTGTCATAACCTCTGGTCTTTCACTGATGGGAGACCAGTGTACAAAGCAGGCTGCTGCCAGCTCTGCTTTCACCGCTCTGAGATCAATTATAGTGGGCGCTTTATACAGAAACAGCTAGCATTAGCAAGTAAATGAGCTTCAATGGTTTATGGTCATTAACAAATAAGTTTCATCTTGTTAACCATCCTTAATGTTTGAGTCTAATATGTTTTACCAAATGCTCCACATTCATATTTTAATCCCTTGTCTACATATAGTCAGTTAACCATGTCGCACACTTTTAATTAAACAGATTTTTTGTTATAAATAGTTTAACATCCTTTTTGACAAAGTCAAAGAGCACTTAATTCTGCTTGCCTTTTTGTAAAACTCACCAGAAATATAAAAAAAATGTAATAGGCGTGGTTGTTGAATCTGCATATAAGAACATAATATATCCGAGATGAGTAACTTAAATTTGTCATCTAAACATAATTTAGCCTTGTAATTGTCATATATATGCGTTTTCTCTGGAAGCTCCGCCCCCTGGACAGCAGCTCAGTTCACCATTGTTTGGAAACTTTATTGTGGTCTGGAGATCTACACTTTACAGGTAAATACAAATTTAAAGCTAAAATACCAACGAGAAAGAGCGTAGACCCTTTATATATAAGTAACATTTGGCGGTAACATTTTTTTTACTAGTATGTTGGCTGGCCAGGAGCAACGTAAGGCACCGGTTAGCTAATGTTAACCATTGTCAATTGGTGTGAGAATCAAATCAGAAATATTCAAATATAATGTGAGTTAAGATTATTTACATTTTTAAAGCTAAATTAACAGACCATTATAAACTTTTATCAGTGTCTGGTGTTACCAGCAACAATTACAAAATTATTATTATTAATGTAGCTGCTCCTTTGAAAGTATGTCAGCAGTAACAATATCCACACACAGCCTTGGGCACGATAAACATGCAGAACTGCAGAAACTAGGGTGGCCCATTATTTATGTGTCACATGACCCTCTTCCTGTTGAAGAAACAAAAGTTGTATCCAAGATGGCCGACTTCTAAATGGCCACCATGGTCACCACCCATCTTGAGGAGTTTGCCCCCTCACATATACTAATGTGCCACAAACAGGACTTTAATATCACCAACCATTCCCATGTTATTACGGTGTATCCATATAAATGGCCCACCCTGTAGTTTCTGCGGTCAGGGGAATCTACACAGACCCCAGATGTAGTGTAACAGTTATCCAAATGTTGTGTATCCTGTTTGCAAGCACTGAAAATATACTAAATCAAATTAAATGAAAGCTTGCTCCATGCTAGCTGCATGTTCACCATAGACAAGACTGGGCATACCCCAGTTTGTGGGACAACCAGCAGCACGCACAGCATTTAGAAAACTGCTCACTTCTTGCTGGACCTACATCTTCCACCGTTTATACACAATGACAGTGACTGACAATGACTGACTAGTTACAGTAAACTGTCAGTGCAATAGCTGCTGCTGTTATTCGGCGTATTGAACACTTACCTTGTACCTCTGGATACTCTCCTGAGCTGAAGGATACTTTTGAGGTACTATGGCAGCTTGGTCTTGGGCCGCGTCCCACTTTACTATTTGCTATGAGACAGTTTAGTAACTTTCCTGTTGTAGCTTTTCTTGCTCGAGAGCAGCAGGTTTTCTCAGTGCTGTGTTGTATTACAGTTCAAAAAAAGAGTGTCACATGCTTACAGTGTTAAGTGTAAGTCCAGTTTTGTAATTCTGCAATACTGAGAAAATACAGATAACTGGTTAAAGACACATGTTTTTGTTCATTGCCTTGCTGTTTTTAAAGTGTTTAGAATTAATATCTCAGAGATATTTATTTAAACCAAATGATGTACAAAATGTATTTATCATCTGCAGATGTGAGCCTGTAGACCAACTGATATTTATCTGTAATTTGAGATTAGCAAGACAAATACATATATATAATAATTATTAAAATTAAGTCATTATATTGGTTTAACATAAGATAACTAAATACACTGAACATAAAAAGGTTAAACATAAACAAACATTTTGTGTTATATTTACATGCAATAACTGTAAATGACTGAAAAACATAATAAATATCATATAAAAATCATGTTCATTTAGCATGTAAAAGTTGTGCAGCTATAAATCAGAACATTAATGTTGACTAACCAAAACTTATTGTGTGCAACTGATGTACATATTAATTTTTCTTGTTAATCCAACAGTTTACTTTTTGAAGCGTATAGCTTTCATTTTCTGAGTGAATCAAATATGTTCTAGTTGTTCATCGTTGTTATGTACATGCACACCAAAATATTATGGATACTTGTAGCTGATAACTAGGTGTGAATACTGTCTTTTTGCTTGATGTGACCTTAACTTCTGTGATGAATTTAGGCTACATTTTGTAAATGTTACAAGTTAGGTAAAGGCAGACTGACTTTGTACTCAGTGTTTAGCCATATAGTCATTGTTTGTGTGACTTTTCACTTGCAGTTGATTAGCTGTGTTACCTTCAGTATTGTTTTGCACTGAATAATTTGAATTGATTATTTTATACAATATTTTTATTTGAGATTATCTGTTACTAATTTTAAGTAATTAATACGGTCTAAGTCTAAATATTACTCTTATACAATATTATCGGTCACATGCTTCTGTGTTTTGTAGTTCTTTGTGTGCCTAATGTCCAGTGTAACACATGTTCATTGTAATTACAAAGTAGCTCTAACAATACAAAGAGCTTTAATATATAAATGTCCCAACAAAGGACACAAGGTGCCCCTCAAACAAACTATTTTCTCTTCTTAGAGGATGTGCAGATATTAATTTATTGAAAAGTTTCAAAAAGAAGAGAAGCTGTGCTTTACAGGGATCTTTGGTGTATTATGGTAGCACACAGTGTTCACAAGCTACTGCTGTCTGAAAAAAGAAAAGTCAACACAGCCTAGGTTTTACCATGTGCGCTTCATACTAACGTAACTCCTCGACCATTTGGACTAGAGAGACACTTCAAATGGTTACTGAAAGACGAGAAGACAAGCTTTACGAAACTTTATGGTGCATCATTAGAAAGCGCATGCAATAACAGTGCAATCACAAGTAAGAATTGATGACGCACGGAGCAGAGAGGCGGGTGTGGAGAAGTGGCAACGCACCAAAAAACTGATTTATAAAACTGAGTAGGCTCAAAAACGTTTTTGTACATATTTAGTGTAGTTCACATTTAAAGTTGATGTTGTGTTGCATTTTGTTCCTGTTTCCACTTAACTATAAATCTGAAAAAACAGAGTCCGTTTGTTGTTGTTTTTCGAATTTAAACTGTGTTTCCATCATAACAATACAATAATATAAAATGAGGCCAGATATTGAAAGCTGAGTTTATTCTGAAAAGGGGACAAACGCATTCGTTTATAATATGATTTCTGGTCTTTTTCCAGCCAAAATTACCATATAAGTCCAGGTGGCTTAAATGATGCTTGGTCGATAAAGGATTGTACAACTATTGCAGTGTATACTTGTGCTTTTAGACAGATGTACAGAGAGATGTACAGGCATGAATGATTTCTTGTTTCATCTAGCCAGCATAAGTGGGAGGGCGAGCTGGAGTGGCCCGGGCACTTTGACTCAAGACCAGCCCACCAGGTATTATCAGAAAAGCCATAAACCAACGCTGTTGCAACAGTGATGTACACTGCCTTGTTGGTATATAAGTATGATTTCTATACATTTTACATCAGATGACCACTTTGGTTGTAAGATTCAGATAATTATTTACCAAAAGCTAGACATTTTAAACCACCAACTCTCTCCAGCCATGTTGATGAATTACCTTTATTGGGTGAAAATGTTCATTTCCAGTGAAATGACACAGTCAGACTATGCTTACAGGATGTGATGTTATAACACTAATGTGTAATTTATTTGTTCAAGACGTATTTCTTTGTTATGGTAAAGAACATTAAAATCATGATGAACAACACGAGTGGCGATTTCTCTAAACTTGTGTATATAATTTGGCATTTCTTATTGTAGGTCAAAAATAAATACATAATATAATTTTATTTAGTTTAAAGGTTTATTTGCAAGACACAAAAACAGGCAAAATTAAAAGTTACAAATGTGCTGTGCATGAAACGAATTCAAACGTGGTGACAGAGCCAGGTGCAGATGTTAATCTGGCTGTAGGCTACTCAGCCACAGGTGGTGGTAATTGACTCGACTCCATTTGAGTGCACACAAAGTAAACTGCACACTTTAGCTGTGAAGTGAAAACACTGAAATCGCAGTAATAACACGTACGAGGGGAATAATAACGAAGACTAGATTCTCCTGATCGTTACTCTTGCTGTCCTGTGAACAGCATCGGCGTGGTGTTAATTGTTTGCTGTTCTCACAATCGCCTCCTGCCTGGGAATATCACCAGGTAAACTTCCGACATTTTTAAACATTTTGTTGTTCAACAGCAACAAGACTGTCGGACTGTGTTTGAGGAAACCTCACAAATGTCACAGATGAAATATCTGTTTGCGTGTGCAGAGCGAGTTTAGATATTTGCATCTGTCATTCCTTTGAGCTACTCCTTTAACATTTTTTCTTTTGTTTTGTTTTTTTAATTATCATTTCTGTGTCAGATAATGGAGTCAAATCTGGCGCCTGTGTAGAGCACTCAAAACCCATGAAGGCTTCCAGGGCTCACGATGCACTCCACAAGGAACTGCTCCTGGCACATAAGAAGTAGGTACCATATGAAAACCAAATATTTTCTAACATTTGAATGAAGTCTAATGCGGTCTGTTCATCATTTTTTATCACACACAAATGTGACTTGTAGTCTAAATTACTGCGAGTGGTCAGTAAGACTAGAAAAGTGCTACACCACACTATAGGTGGGAGTACATTACATTGCAAGTCTTCACCTGTTCTTCAAGGGTCACCTGAGGGCGAGTCTGTTTTTACAGGCAACTTCTTTCAACATGTTGCACATATCTTTACAATCATCTGTTCGGGACATTTTTCCACTGATATCTACCATTACCCATGTGATAGTTCATGATTTCTTTGTTAAATAAACTAAATGAGCAAGCTAAGCTTTGTCTGTACATTCTCTGTTCTTTGTTGTCAATTTTGAGCCAACTTTGTAACACATGTGGGCTCGTTCATAGCTTTGAATGCTTTTTGGAAGCACCAAGTAAAAGTTAATTCTCCAGAGAGAGGGGTTTTGTATGTTGTCAACACATGTAAGTTAGTTCTAGCTTTTTATTTTAGATTCTCGACTTAGTGAGTCCCACTATTGTTGATTTAAATGGGGGGACCGTTTTTCCAGCAGGTTTCAGAGATTGTGTTCTGGGTAACTGTACGTGTTTGTTGTCTTAGTTTGTCTTAGTGTTGTCTTAGTAAGGGTTTATTGCTGGTTAAAGGTGGTCACAAGAAAATGCCAGCTGTAGAACCCTGGTCTTCTGAGCAGGAAGCTAATGAAGTTCACATTTGCATTGATTTTTGTTAGCTTTTGTTATTTTTATCTGTTGTCACATAAACCCCAGTGATCCTGTTTTATTTGCAGCCATACAAGGTTATCTTGGTTTCGTCAAGCTAAAAAATGTTTTCCAGAACAGAGCAGGCTCTTTTAGATTGGTGTCCATAGATGGACAGTGATACATCTGTCTCAATAGTGTTCTTGACCTGGCAAGTTGTTGTGATGAAGTTTGTCTTAACCAAGAAAGAATTCCTCCACCTTTTGTCTTGTGTAGTCTTTTGACAGTTTAAGGGGTTAGTAGGCCACTGCAATAATTCTAGTGTCAGATTTTTCATTTGAAAAATTTTCTGACACTCCGCGGGCACCTTCGTTCTATTTAGCGTCTTAGAGCACTGGATTTCGGTTGAAACCCACAGCGGGTAAGGAGCTTTCTTGTCTTGACCAAGGACCAAGATGGCGGCGCGTGAACACGAGGCTCAGTGTCTCTCCAGAATCTGCTATTTAGCGTTTTTTTAATCTACTTTTAACCGGATTATTCATCCAGAATTGCTGTGCGTTGCTGACCTACAGCAGACAAGAGCTTCTGGACATCTGGACTCATAACTCCAACAGTTTTATCGCCGATCTCCGACTCATCCCAGAGATCTCCAGAACACCAGAGGCTGCCCACTCTCCCCGGCCGGGCGGAAGTGCACGCAGACGGCGCCGAGAACGTAAACAAAGGCGAGGTAGGCGCGGAGGGCTATGGGCTAAGGGCTAAGCTAAAGCTAACAACAGTATTTTCCTCGCCAATGTCCGTTCTCTGGCAAACAAAATGGATGAGATATGGCTCTCCATCACTAACAACAGACGGATTATGGACTCAAATGTCATGTTTTTCACCGAAACATGGTTGAACAACAGCTGCCCGGACAATGCTATCGAGTTAGCAGGACGCCACACACACCGAGCCGACAGGCTAGCAGATGACTCCGGCAAGACCAGAGGTGGAGGTTTGTGCATTTATATTAACAATGCTTGGTGCATGAACTCCACTACTATTGAGAGTCACTGCTCACCTAATGCGGAGTCTCCTGCCACACCAGAGGAGACAAGACTTTAGACCGTGTTTATTCCAACCTGGCTGGAGCCTACAAAGCAACACCCCTCCCCCACATTGGACAATCGGACCATGTCTCCCTGTTCCTCACACCTCGGTATTCACCACTCATCTAACGTGTGAAACCTGCTGTGAGGACAATTAAAGTGTGGCCAGAGGGGACAGACGCAGTGCTCCAGGACAGATTTAAAAACACAGACTGGAATACGTTCACTCACACAGACCTGGACCAGTACGCCTCATCTGTACTGGAGTACATCTCCAAAACCACAGACAGTGTCACCACCCAGAAACGTATCACCATGTACCCCAACCAGAAGCCTTGGATGAACCGGGATGTTCGTCTCCTCCTGAAGGCCCACAACACCGCCTTTAGGTCAGGAGATGCACACGCCTACAGTACAGCCAGGGCTAATCTAAAGAAGGGCATCAAAAAAGCCAAACACCATTACAAAAAGAAGGTAGAAGAACACTTCTCCAACTCCAACCCCCGACGCATGTGGCAAGGACTCCAGACCATTACAGACTACAGGACCACCAAACCCTCCCCCGCATCCTCCAATGTCTCCTTCCTCAACAAGCTCAACAACTTTTATGCTCGTTTTGAGCGAGGGAACCCCACAACCACAACCAAAGCAGACGTGACGCCAGACCACCAACCTCTGACTCTCTCCCCCACCGATGTAGGATCAATGTCCAAAAGGCGGCAGGTCCTGATGGCATCCCCGGGTGTGTTCTCAGAGCGTGTTCTGGGGAGCTTGCAGGAGTGCTCACAGACATATTCAACCTGTCCTTGGCCCACGCTGTGGTACCGGCCTGCTTCAAATCCACCTCCATCGTCCCGATACCCAAAAACTCCAACCCATCTTGCCTCAATGATTACCGCCCAGTAGCACTCACCCCCATCATCACTAAGTGATGAAGCACACTTCAAATCCTGTCTCCCCCCCCACCCTGAACCCCCACCAATTCGCATACCGCCAGAACAGGAGCACAGAGGATGCAGTCTCCATCGCACTGCACTCTGTCCTCTCACACCTGGACAACAACAACGCCTACGCCAGAATGCTGTTTATAGACTTCAGTTCAGCATTCAATACAATCCACCCCTCACAACTCATCAGGAAACTGACAGACCTGGGCATCAGTTCCCTCATCTGCAAATGGTCACTGGACTTCCTGACCAACCACCCCCAACATGTCCGGCTGGATAACCACTGCTCATCTACAATCACAATGAACATTGGTGTACCACAAGGCTGTGTGATGAGCCCTTTCCTCTACTCCCTCTTCACCCATGACTGCAGGCCTGCCGATGGTTCCAACACCATCATTAAGTTTGCAGATGACACCACAGTGATTGGCCTCATCAGTGACAACGATGAGGCCGCCTACAGGGAGGAGGTGGATCGTCTGGCTGAGTGGTGTGACAGAAACAACCTGCTGCTTAACACCGAGAAGACCAAGGAGCTCATTGTGGACTACAGGAGGAATGCTGACCCACATCCACCCATCCACATTAAGGGGACGGCTGTGGAGCGTGTGAGCAGCTTCAAGTTCCTGGGAGTCCACATCTCCGAGGATCTCATCTGGACGACCAACTGCTCCAAGCTGGTCAAGAAGGCTCACCAGTGCCTCTTCTTCTTCAGGACTCTGAGGAAGAACCACCTGTCCTCAGACATCCTGGTGAACTTCTATCATTGCACCATCGAGAGCATCCTGACCAAATGTATAACAGTATGGTACGGGAACTGCTCTGCCTCGGACCGGAAGGCGTTGCAGAGGGTTGTGAAAACTGCCTAGCGCATCGCCGGAGCACCACTTCCTGCCATAAAAGACATCTACAGGAAGCAGTGTCTGAAAAGGGCTGGGAAAATCATCAAAGACCCCAGTCACCCACATGGACTCTTCACCCTCCTGCCCTCTGGGAGGCGCCACAGGAGCCTCCGGACTAAGACCACCAGGTACCGGAACAGCTTCTTCCCCACAGCTGTCAGACTCCTGAACTCTGCCTCCTGACATCTGACCCACGTTAACACATGGACTGAACATACACACACCCACAATGGACAACTGTACCCTCAAACACAATAATAACATGGACTGAACCACCATTCACAACCACTAGCACTTTATATAGCCTCTGTAGGAATTATATCTCACTTATCTTAACTGCACTACTGTATAGCTCTGTGTAAATAATCATTCTGTACATATGATAATTTTTAATCCTACAACTGTTTATAACCTGCATAGTTCCCATTTCTGTATAGCTGTATATCTCAGATTTCTGTATATTTTTTTATTTCATATTCTGTATAGTTTTTCATAGTTATATCCTGTTCATAGCCTGTACAGCTTGTACTCACTACAGCCTGGACATACTGTACTTAAAGTTATAGCATATTCATAACATACCTTCATACTGTGTATTATAACATACCATAATAGACATATTTCTGTAATATACTTACATATCTACATTATTGCTAATATATATTATAATATATCTATATCATGGCTAAAGCACTTCTGGATGGATGCAAACTGCATTTCGTTGCCTTGTACCTGTGACATGTGCAATGACAATAAAGTTGAATTCTATTCTACTCTAATTCTATTGATGTCAGTGGCTTTTATTTCCTCCTTTCAACAGCTTATTGTCCTTATTGTCCTGTGTTGACTGCTGGGATCTTGTTCCAGAGGTGTGGACTTGAGTCATATGACTGAAAAGAAAAAAGTCTTGTGACTTGTCTTGGACTTTTACACCGATGGCTTGCAACTTGAACTGAACTTGAAACTGTTTACTTGAAAAGCCTTTAGATTTGGAGTAAAATAAAGATAATAAAGTTTATGTCATGGTCTGCGACCCAGTGAGTTGAATTGTTTATTATTTACTTGCCACATTATTGCTGTCGGTGTTTTGGTTTTCTTCCCTTTGCCCCTCATGTTTCTCTGTGCTCCCTCTGTTCTGTGTCTTGCTATCCCTGCCTGTGTGTTCCCTTGTTTCCAGTGTAGTCAGGTCACTGTGTAAAGCCCGTCTCTCTGAGTCTGTGTCTTTGCATGTGTGTTGAGTTTCCTATTTTATCCTGTTGAAGATGGTGGACATCTTGTAACCTTTTGAAGAAACAACATATTTGACACAAGGTAAGAACAAAGTCGCAATTAGTGCTGTCCATCCATACTGTTCCTCAATCACCACCTTAAAAAACTTAAGCCTCAAGTCAATTTCCTGAATGGCCTGGTAAGGAGTTTCCAAGCATCTTTGAACAAAAGATTTCTTGGAATCATTATCAGTGTGCGAATGGCTAGAGCAGCCTCCTCAGATCGAGTGTACCTCAAAGCAGCTGCTTTGGATCCAAAACAATGACGTGGTCCCACCTCTGTCTTGTTCTTCCCACTCAGCTGACATCTCAGGATTTGCCTTACTGTCTGTAGATATTTTGTGGTTGCTGCTTTCCTAGTGGCAGCTTCACGGTTCCCATTTGGCTGTGGGGACACAGGTCTTAAGGAGACAGGACTCACCCCATCTGGTCCAGTAGACTTGCCTGAGTGGAGTCTTCTCATTTGTCTCTGAACCTGGTCTTGAGTGAAAAAGATAGGTGGGGTGATAGAGGGGCGTCAGGACTTTTACAGGAGGCAACGGTGCAATGTGGAGAGGGAGGCAGAGAGAGTGGTATGGCTGTGGATGTAGCTGACTACAGGTAAGGCTGTTGGGGGGTGAGCATTCACTGCAGTGTCGAATCTGTTGAAAAACACATTCAATTCATTAACTCTGTCCTGGATGACTCAGCCCCAGCCTCTGCTGCTGAATTGCTGCATCTGTTGTTTTCTTTAGCCAGTAGATGTGGATCATCGCAGGGGCTGATACTGTCAATCTCCCCCTGCTTGGGACACCTACTTGAATATCTGCCACTGCGATGGATACTCAATCCTGTTTATGGAGGTTACTATAGTCTGCTTTTAGCTCCACTAGCCACTAAGCACTGGTGCAATATGTTGTGTCATTCTGCCATATGCTCTTCTGATATTGCTCGGTCTCAGTTGGGCTGTATACACTGATAGTATACCTTGGATGTCTCAGTGGAGAGTAGCTGGCAGCGCTTCAGGACTACTTCGTGCGCACAGACGGGAGCATGTTTAAAGAAGCAGCCACACGAAACGGCCTCCTGGACCTGGACAAGTTCACTGAATTTGTGACCTGCTACATCAGTAAGTGCACAGAGGATGTAACGGTCTCCAAAAACACACCACGAGAACCAACGAGAAGCCCTGGTTCACTGCAGCAGTACGTGCATGTCTGAGAGAGAGAGATGCTGCTTTCCGGTCTGGAGATAAACCGGCTCTCAGAACAGCCAGAGCCCACCTCTCTCGCGCCATCCGACATGCAAAGCGTGTGCATGCACAAAAGATCCAGAGCCACGTCCACAACACAAAAGACTCACGCAGTTTATGGCAGGGCATTCAGGCCATCACACAGTACAAGCCTGGACCAAGCAGCTGCATCAGTAAGGCCTCCTGGATTGTGCTTGACCCCTCACACTCCTCACATGGACTCTTTTCTCTCCTTCCATTTGGCAGACGCTACCGCAGCATCGGGGCCTGATCCTCCAGACTACGGAATAGCTTTTTCCCACAAGCCATCAGACTCCTGAACTCACTACCAGGCCCCCATCTCCCCCCACAACACACCCCCACACAAACTGTTAACAGACTCTTTTGCACTTTACACACCACTCCCTCTGTAAGATGGTAAATGGTAAATGGCCTGTATTTGTATAGCGCTTTTACTAGTCCCTAAGGACCCCAAAGCGCTTCACACTACATCCACCCATTCACACACTGGTGATGGCAGCTACATTGTAGCCACAGCCACCCTGGGGCGCACTGACAGAGGCGGAGCTGCCGGACACTGGCACCACCGCCACATGCTGCTTTATAGACAAATGTTTTACTCCAGGTTTACAAGCTGGTGACTTTAAACCACTCCAAACTCTAAATTGTAACTTCTCTTGATCCCCTAAGACTTAAGTGTATATTTGTTTTTCGTACTCCTTTTTATATCTATTTATTAGCCCTTTTCCACTGATGTAACCGGAGCCCTGTCGTCTTGCTTCTCTGTATGCTGCACTGGATATAGCAGAGATGACAGGATGAAGTTTACTCTGACTTTGACTTTCCTGAATTCTGTCTCCATTGTATACCTCTTCATGATCCTAGCCAGGGATATGAGTCTTTACTTGGCAGTGCTCTACAGCTCCAATAGCTAGCTTTGGAATTTCTCCCCATGTTGCCTTGATCTTGGCATCGCATATCCGTCTCCATGGAGGGTCCTCCTCATTGTGGGTCCTTGTAACCAAGCATTCCAGTGGTTTTAGATAAGTTATTTGGTTGCAGTGATGGTTGCAGTAGAGATTGTCTGTGCTGCATATACATCTGTAGTTGGTACTGATAGGTTTGTAACTTGAACCCATCCGCTGGAACGTTGAAGACAATATAATTACACAGCAAAGCAAGACACAAGGCACCAAAGTTCTCTGGTTTACTCATGCATGAGGGAGACCTGCCTAGAGCCAAGTGTCGTCCCACCACTTGACCTCCACCAGACTCTCAGCCAGGCTCCCCATAGCACTCCTTTTATTGTGGTTACATGAATATGCATAGGGTCATTAACATATAGCATCTTACATAGGTATACATGTGAACAAAGAATACTGTGTGTGTGTGTGTGTGTGTGTGTGTGTGTGTGTGTGTGTGTGTGTGTGTGTGTGGTACTGCTGATCAAAGGGTCATACATCCTTGGTCAGGAAGAGGGTAGCCTCACCCTAGATAACACGGTGAGGAAGTCCTGCAGCTCATCTAAACAAAAAGCACTTAGACTAGAACAGATGCAACTACGTTAATCCTACCATAAAACAATAAGAGAAGGTACGACCTCTCTCGTGCTCCCAGGATGTGGGTGTGCATTCTAGTGTGGAATACACACCAAGCCTTTGCAGCCTGTTAAAGATCACAGTCCTATCACTACACAATTGATTATACACCTCTAAGCATATATGGTTAAATATTTCTAAGCATAAATGACAATCAACAATACAAAACCTAACAGGTACTTCACATAGTCTTGGTAAATCAGTCAGTAGGGTCTGATTTTACCAGTAGGCCTTTACCTGACATCATGGCTCCCCCTTGCTGTAGCTTTCGAGTTTTACCTCATCAATCTTCAGTTGTGATAACAGTTGCTTCCTGATGCTGGAACACTGAGCTACTAGTTGCTTCTTTGTTAGTCTAGATTTTAGGTGTTGAAGATTCCTTAGGTCCCACCTCCTCTTGATGTAACACCTTCCGCTGGTAGGTGTGGTAGCATTTCAACAGCCCCGTATTCTCATCTTAACTGCAGTTTTTCTCTGCTTCCTTTATGGATAAAGGGGTTTGGCTCTGAGCAGCAGATCAGAACTTCAGCAGGTGCTTGAGAGGAGGAAAAGGGAACAGAGTTACCAGGATGAGGAACAACATAGTAGGACTCCTCTGGAGAAAGTCCTACTCAGACGTCAGCAGAAACAGCATGAGGTAGTAAACTTAAAGTGTTGCACCAGCTTTAGCTACTTTTAGTAAGTTCCTTCATTTAATCGGATCATCCATTATAAACAGTGTCTAGTAGGGTTCAAGACCATTTCCTCCAAGACTACTGTAGGGTATTTATCTTACAATATAAACCACCCTGAGGTTACTGCTGTTGTGATTTGGTACTATATAAAACATAATTGTACTAAGGAAGGACTGTAGATAAAATGAGTGGATTTCAGATATCATGAAGAACATTATTAACACAGAACGCAAACGGACTGAACTCAGTTAAAGCACTTCTTACTCAATGCGTTTAATATTTGCATACATTCACGCAGAATGTATTTCATAAACAATAAACATATTATGTCATAAAAAGGACCTTTTTATGACATGAAAAAGTTACTTTTTCTCTGTCATTTATTTTCAATAATAAGTTCTATGTGCTTCTCTTTGTCTCTTAGAGAGAGAGAAAACAAGATGAGGAGGTACGAGAGGAATCCCAGCTGATGGAGTTTGTTCGAGTCCGACAGAACTTAAGAAAGATCCACACCGTGGTCCAGGAGAAGAATGCAAACTCTTGAACTGTTATTGAAAAATATGAAAAGATTTATTGTTTCATTTCACTTTATTCAATGTCTGATGTCCTTTACATGTAAAAACACTGGTTGTTGAAATACAGAAAGGAAAAAAAAATTAATACAAAATTGTTACACATTTTTGTTATACTTTACATGTGCTATATTATATACTTTTTAAAAAGAAGATATTCATAAATGTAAATAGGAACTGTTCTTTAACTTGTGCTGTTTAGTTATATTGAAGTCTTGTTATAAATTACTGCTACGTTTATGTTTTAATAATACCAGATGTTTTTGCAAACAGTTGCACATAAAATCCTGAACACTGCAGGACAATTAGCATGTTTTGTTGTGAAGTGGAAAAAAATACAAATCAAAATGTAAAATTCACAAAATTTGGCCAATAACTCTTGTTAGTGATGGAACGGACTGTGCTGAGGCTTCGGGGTATGTGTCAAGAAATCCAGTATTAGGAATAAAATGATTAAATAAAGCTGTTTTTATACACATTGCTATGTGCTCATTAAAGAGGGAATTGGATTATCGTGATTGTGCAGAGGGTTTTGCAACATGCTTACACATTATACCGTTTAAAAGTCAGGATGATATTTCTGGGCCAAGGGATCAGGGTTCAGAATATCCTGAACTTAGATAATAGATAGAATCAGTAGGATAATATTAATCAAGGTTAGGCAGGGAGGAGTTTTCTGTTATATTCCAGGAGAAGAGCAGATACGAGACAAGGCCAGATGTGAACAGAGAGAGAAGATTCGCAGGGAGACGGCAGGACCGCCACTTTGCTTCCCAGAAGAAGACAGTCATAACAATACTTGTTTGTTCTTGTTTTATAAAACTGTACAGCCCGCTCTGATGGTCATCCTCTGTGTGAGACAGACGGCTGATTTCACTCTGAGGTCCAGCGCTGTAAACTTGTAATTTCAAGTGCTGAAGCAAATTAAATCTTTTAAACGACAGAAGTTCTCCTGTACTTCCTTAAGAAAAAACAAACATGTCACCAGAAAGTCTTTTATGAAGATTCTTCGTCATGAGGCTTGCTTCATTAGGGTGAGTGATGTCACCGATGACATCTGAAGCCTTGCTGGTTCAGAAAGTGGTTGGAGTGTTTGTGTAATTGATGATCATATATTAAGTAGATTGGATCCATGCAAAATTTTCATGTTAGTGTTCAAGCTTGTTTTCATGGAAAAAGAAGTGTCTCCCCCTATATGGCATCACTTTGTCCTGATTTCTCCTAATAAAATATTACACATAATGTGCAATGTGTTACTGCGACTACAATATTCACAAGTCGGATTTTTTTCATCATTCTAAGGTGAAGTATTTGTTGTGTGCCAAGCACCTGACCTATGGGTATCATCTAGAAAGAGGTGCATTAATCCAAGCTGGCTGTGGGATACTCGTCCACTCTGTGGGATACTCGTCCACTCTGTGGGATACTCGTCCACTCTGTGGGAGCCAGGGATTGAACCACCAACCTCCTGATCAGCAGCTGCCCTGCCCTACCTCCTGAGCTACAGCCACATCATTAAATATTTTTTTAAAGTGTCATTAATTAAAAAAAATGTAAAATCATTCAAAGGCATTTAAAGAAATTTGAAGCATTTAATAAATAATAAACACTTTAATGGAATAGTAATGACTGATATAGTTAATTATTTCAATTTTAATTTGTAATTAATTAATTACACATTTAATTATGTATTTATTTTGGCATTTGTGGGCCTCAAAGCCCAAGCACAAAATATAGTTTCTTCCCTCTGCTGCTGAGGATACATTCATCTGAGTCACCAGCCTCAGAAATCACAAGTTAACAGCAGCTCAGATCAGAGCCCAGATAGATGCACACAGAGCTCCAGTAGCAGACACATCTCTACATGTTCAGAGGAGACTGTGTGAATCAGGCCTTTATGGTCAAACAGCTGCTGAGAAACACAAGGAGTGGACATTAGACCAGAGGACATCTGTGCTTTGGTCTGTCCACATTTGAGATCTTTGGTTCCACCTGCCGTGTCTTTGTGCGATGCAGAAGTGAAGGCAAAAGGACCAACAAGTGCTCAGCATCTCTGGGAACTCCTTCAAGACTGTTGGAAACCGTTTCAGGAGACGACCTCATGAAGCTCATGGAGAGAACGCCAAGAGTGAGCAAAGCAGGACTCAAAGCAAAGGGCGGCTTTCATTACTACATAATTCCATATGTGTTCATTTATACTTTTGCAGTCTTGATTGCAGCAAGGAGGAATTATGGCAGGAGCCCTAGCTCCGCCTGGAAGAGAGAGCTGGGGATTCAGTAACAGCAGGTCCTCATCTTTGGCCTACACCTTTGCCATCATTATATCTGGCAAGGAGTAGGCTGGGGCGCCACACAGCTGGGCCTCCAACGCCAACTAAGACAAGCTTCTCTTAAACATAAAACAGAAATTTGGATGCCAGATGGATCAATATCTACCCACCCATCAGCCATAAATGAGTAGTTTGAGAAATTCTACCGCGACCTTTACATCACCTTTTTTTTTTTAGGTATTTACAAGTCTGAAGCTTTACTAGTAAGCACTTCAGACTTTCACAACCACCAGATCATTCAGTTACTGATGACATACTTGATTTGGACCCTTGTGCAAAAGGCAATATTTGAATAAATTATTTCAAGATTCACCGAGCTGGGAAAAAACTAGATTAACATGAATAAAGGATCTCAAAATGGAAATTCCCAAAGAATTCTGGCAGCTCTGTCTAGAGCTTTCTGTATTAGACAATGTTTGATACAATTTAAGAGAGTACTTAGTTACAGACAAGCAAAAATGTATCCAACTGTGAGTGTAGCATGTGCAAGATGCCAATCAGGTTCCAACCACATTAGGGAATATGTTTTGGGGGTGCCCTCGGCTACACAAATTCACAAGAATGTGTAGGTCTTTCATACACATGCAACAGAACAATTTCACCATCGGCCCACATCTCCACCTTTAGGATTCCTGCCCAAGCTGTTATGGTTTCGTCACCACAGCTAAAAGCGATTGCTTTCGCCTCAGTCACGGCTCAAAGGTTTATTCTTCTCCACTGGAAATTAGACAAACCTCCTTCTTTTAACAACTTGGTAAAAGAAATGCTTTAAATGTTACAGCTGAAAAAACTGAGCTACAGCAATTCAGTTCAATTTTCTTTATACAGCACCAAATCACAACAGCAGTCACCCGAAGGCGCTTTATATTCTAAGGTAGGCCCAACAATAATCCTTACAGAGGAAAAACTCAGATTCATGGATTTAAAATGGACTCGTAAAGTTTTGGCGAACTTAAAATAAAACAAAAAATAAAGCTCGCTAGCAAACATGAAATAACTTTGCCAGTGTTGGTCTATGGGATGCCAATAATAGTCCATTTGATTAATTTACCATGCTGAGCATTGTTACGTTAACTTGGTGATGACTTTGCTTACAGAACTGTTATATCGTGAGTGGTGCTTCATATGCCAATGTGGCCACATTGTACATCATAGTCATGCACTTTATTTTCATGTTTTACAGTAACAGACACGCGTTTTCAAGAACACAGGTTTATTGAACTTTTTTAACTAACATTTCTCAAACAATTGTGAGGACAGAATATCCATTGTACTAATTTCATTTTTTATATCATGGATTTTTTACATTTGTGACACTACCATTCAAACCCAGGTCTACTTAATAAAATTACATGTTTCCAACTTCCTGTACTTTTTTGCATTTATCAAAATATGCTGATATTTTATTTACAATGCTTTCTGTAGACAGTGCTGAACAGAACTGTTGGCAGGTCAATGAGCTGCATATCTATTGCTCTTCCTCCTCCAGGTCCCAGCAGCTGCTGAATAGGCAGGCATAATTCAGTCAGGTCCGCTGTTCTCCAATCCCCAAATCCAGACTCCTGTACCCAAACTGCCAGACGTAGAAGTGTGATTCATCACTCCAGAGAACACGTGTCCTCTGGAGTCCAGTGCTTTACACCACTGCATCCAAAACCTTTCATGTAAGGCTCGGATGCAGCTGATCAGCCACGGAAACCCGTTCAATGAAGCCGTCTAAGTGCTGCTCTCAAGCTCATTTGAAGGCTTTCATTCCCAGTGGTTTTCACTTTGTTATACTACTGGCAGACTGGAATATTCAGCATTGCACAGGCATCCTGTAACGGTACCACGCAGGAATGTATTGAGCTCATGACAGCGACCCATTCTTTCACAAACGTAGAACCAGTCTGCAGGCCTGGAGCTCGATTTTATACAGCTGTGTTCGTGGAAGTGATCGGAACACCTGAATTAAAGGGTTTGGGTAGGCGAGGGAATACTTAATATAGTTTTATTACATTCAGCCATTCTCATAGATGAAAGATCTGAAAGTGCTGTTTGGAAGTGTTGTTTAGTTATATTAAAAAGTCAAACAGTTATCTGCAGGAAACATTTCAATTAAAAAAAAAGAAGCTAAATGTCCCAAATGCATTTGTTTAACTGTACTAACATAATGAGCTGAAAGAACAGCTTTGCATGAATGATACAGCTCGAAAGTTTGAAATAAGAACCCACGTAATTCAAACAAATAAAGAAAATCAATTAGCAGGAGCTTTTGACACTTAACATACTGTGATGAGCTGAAAGCTCAGTAATGGGTTTAAAATCACTACAACAACAACGTCTAAATAATTATGGATTCCTGTCTACGCTTTAACAGTGTCAGCGGCACAATAAAAGGGTTAAGATGAGGGGGCGTCACATTTGAATAATCTAATTTGCTAGATGTGGTAGAGCTCTGTGTTGATTGGCTGTCGGCTTTGTGCATCAGTGACTTCTTTCCTTCACCGTCCGTGACGTTAGTGCTGTCGGTAGTTCCTGTAGGAGTCTGATGGTCTTGAGGAACCAGTGCCTTTAACTGAGTAAAAAGTTCATCATCCAGTTCTTGAAACCTTCTTCTTGTCGTGTTAGAGTCAGCGGGGGCAGAGAGACACTGGTACATCTGAAACACAGAGGGTCTCATCAAAACACTGGAGCAAAAAGTTCCTATTTTTAGGTTCTGCCAGAAACATAAAAAGCCAGACGGCTGACAAAACCTAACCAGCACAGATCACCAACTGTCCTCGGCCTCCAGTGAAAGCCAAGAATGAAATTTATTTCAATCAAAGTAATTTTATCCTCAAAAGAAAAAACAATTTCAGGGCTTTCAAAGCCTGATCACATGAAGACGACGGCTGTGTGTAAGCAGCAGGTCTCACCTGGATCATATGTTTGTGCAGTTTGTTGCAATCTAGCAGGGGAAGCTCCTCTGGGAGAGACATTAAAAGGTCCAACACTATGGCACTCTCTGGATGACAAAATGTATTATTAGCAAATGTAAACTCATCAAGTGAAAGCTATAAACAGACTTTCAGGATCGATCCAATATTTTGAGTAACCAGAGGAACAAGAACACAATGCACGTTTCAGTTTTTCCTTTTTAGCGAAGCTTTGGTCAAAGACAGCACCAAGTCTGTTTCATAATAGTGTAAAAGGAGTTCACAGAGTAGGTGTACCCTGGTTTTATATGTTGTTTCTTCAATTTTTAATTAAAAAAATATCTCTTTCAGTCTCTTTGTTGGTAACATCTCCATTTCAACACCTGTCGGTGAAGACAGGTGTTGCCGGCATAAAATGTAAAATAAGCTTCTATTTTTTTAAAAATACAATAAAAAAAAAACTCTCAGTTTCAACATTTGAGAACTTGTTTTGTACTATTATGAACTGAATATATGCTTTAAAAGACCTGCATATCATTGTCTGCTTTTGTGTTTAGATTTTATGAAGTGTCCAAACAATTTGGGGTCAACTTGTGACGACCAAAATGGTTTCCCGGAGCTTGAGGGGTTTGCACATTCACAGGTTGCCTGATGGGAGGGGACGCTGCTGCAGACAGTTACAGTCAGACTGCAATCACTCCCAAAGACATTGATGAAGGTTGACAAATAATTGCTGTCGACTTATAGACAGATTGCCATCAGCTGGTTGTATTGTGCTTACTTTCTACAGAACAAGAAAGTTGCTGAGCGCAAATGAAGTCGTTAAATGTGAACTTCTATGTAGACAACAGACGTGAGTTTTTACTATTACAGTTAACTGCTGTATTATTTTACAGACTAATACCCGACTGTTAGCAAACTAAACTCTGTCTTATATTTAAGAAGCACATCTTGAGTACAGCTTTACCAACACGAATAACTTTTGATTTGTTTCTCGTGAAGACATCCTGTTGTTCTGAAGACAGAAACGAACCTTTTTTCATTAACCTCACATGAATATTACATAAAATACTGACGGCACCGGTGCAACCCCTCAGCCTCCTGGCAGACACACCTACATTTGAAAATCCTAGATGACTTCATACTTAAGTTTTCACATTCACAGGATATTTGTGGAAAGGTTTACGTGTGAAATTCAGCATGTTCAATGTGTTTGTTGCAAAAGGATTCTGCCATAATATTCAGCGATGCTTACCCATGGGAGTGAGTTGACAATCCTGATTCGGTTTTTGAACTGTACTTAAGAAGCCATAGATCCTCTCAAAGTCCACTACACACTTGACACCAAACATGTCTTTTGTGGCATATTTGCTGGTCTGACCAAACTTGGCATGAAATGCTGTGGCGGAGACGGACTGTGGGAGAGTAGTGGGTGTGGAGCAGCTGGAAATGGCTGAAGAGGCAGCAGTGGATAATACAGAACGGGGGACTGAAGTAAGGGTAGTGGCAGAGCAAGAGGCGGGCACATTAAGGCTGGAAGACAAAGACTGAGAGGTGGAGGTGATGGCGACGGTGGTGGGCTGTGACTCGGTGGGCTGCTGGGTGGTCTTGTTTATTGACCTGCTAAGACTTGGAGATGTCGAAGACCTAGAAGGGGGTTGAAGCAGTCCTTTCTCTGGCGTCGCTGTCAGAGATGCAGTCTGTAGATATACACATGGCTTGTCAGAAGTTTCAAATGTGGGCGCAGGCTGTTGCTGCGGTAGACAGATTGTGCCGTTTGGCATGCTACATACTTGAGATGGTGCTGGCGGTGTTTTGGATGGCCTTGTGGTTGGTGCTGGAGTCTTGGGTGACTGGACTGCCTTTGTGTACCGATGCGCACCTAGAGAGGGACGTTTTACATTTTTAGTTGCAATATATTTTTTCACAATAATATGGCAGCAACTATCAACACATGTAATAAGGCGTTACCTTGGGGATCAGAAAGGACACACCTACAGTTTGGCTACTCTGGTCTGCATCTGTGGATGTGTTTGTAAACTTGCAGCTTTTTCCTGTGATTTGGTTTCTTTTAACACAGAAGAGTCAAACTGAACTCTGCAAACCTTAATTCATCCCTACAAACCATGTGAGACTGTTCACTCTGCTTACTGGTCAGCTGTGTCTGTGGCAGGAGTAACAGAAGTAAATACAGGGAGATGTTGCTGTGTGCCGGACTACTGGAGAACATGGACAGTTTACATAGAAATCACAGTTAGCTGCTAACCCATATATTGATGCCTATGATATATCTACCTGCACATTTTTAGTACCTTGATGGTGGAAATAACTCATTTTTGATGTAAACAGACTAAACACCACAGGTGTGAAAAGACCCAAAGACACAAAACAAACAGGCTGGTGACCACTTTCATAGTTGTGACAGAGTATCTGGTCTCACAATCAATATGCAAGTGGCACGACAGCTCTATGAGATTGTCTTAATATACAGTAAAAGCCATAGAAAGCAGGCAGGTGTTTGTTTGTTTAAAAAAAAAACAAGAACATATTTTTCCCATTACCATGTTCAGGTGCCCAAAATATGGAGCAAAACGGATATTACATTTCACAATATGGGAAGCTGTTATTCCAGCTTTATTCTTAAATGGATTAAACTCATTTTCCAATACAACACTCCCTAATGACAAAGTTTGCTTGAGAATTTCAATACATTTGCTTTTATTCCAAATTTATTAGTTAAAAACCAAAAATACAACATGCACATAAGTATTCACAGCCTTTACCGTCACACTCGAAACTGACCTCAGGTGCGCTGCATTTCCTGTTCTTGTCTGCAACTTAATTAGAGTCAAGCCTTGGTAAATTTAATTGATTGGACAAGAAAGGCCAGCTCATAGTTTATGGTGCAGGAGCTGTCTGTAGACCTCCAAGACAAGACAAACACAAATCAAGGCTGCAGACAAACTTCATGAAGGCCCCAGTGAGCACAATGGCCTCCATCAAGTTTAGAAGCACCAGGACTCTTCCTGGAGCTGGTGCTGATCAAGGTGTGGGACCGGGTGGAAGGGCCTTAGTAAGGCAGGTGACCAAGAATCCAACAGACACTTGTGGGCGATCGTGGCTCAAGAGTTGGGAGTTCGCCTTGTAATCGGAAGGTTGCCGGTTTGAGCCCCGGCTTGGACAGTCTCGGTCGTTGTGTCCTTGGGCAAGACACTTCACCCGTTGCCTACTGGTGATGGTCAGAGGGCCCGGTGGCGCCAGTGTCCGGCAGCCTCGCCTCTGTCAGTGCGCCCCAGGGTGGCTGTGGCTACAATGTAGCTTGCCATCACCAGTGTGTGAATGTGTGTGTGGATGACTGGATATGTAAAGCGCTTTGGGGTCCTTAGGGACGAGTAAAGCGCTATATAAATACAGGAGTTTGTTACTAGCAGCTATATAAATACAGGCCATTTACCATTTACTCTGGTGACGTTCCAGTACTGTTCCACAGAGGGAGGAGAACGTTCCACAACGACAACCACTTCTGCATTATTCGACCAATCAGACCTGTATGGTCGACTGGACAGATTAAAGTGAATCCTCAGTAAAAGCGATGATGCTTGCCTGGAATTTGCCAAAATAGATCTGAAAGGCTCTTATACAGTGGGGCAAAAAAGTATTTAGTCAGCCACCGATTGTGCAAGTTCCCCCACCTAAAATGATGACAGAGGTCAGTAATTTGCACCAGAGGTACACTTCAACTGTGAGAGACAGAATGTGAAAAAAAAATCCATGAATCCACATGGTAGGATTTGTAAAGAATTTATTCGTAAATCAGGGTGGAAAATAAGTATTTGGTCTACAATACTTTTCCTGGTGTCCTTCGAAAGCTCTTTGGTCTTGGCCATGGCGGAGTTTGGAGTCTGACTGTTTGAGGCTGTGGACAGGTGTCTTTTATACAGATGATGAGTTCAAACAGGTGCCATTCATACAGGTAACGAGTGGGGGACAGAAAAGCGTCTTACAGAAGACGTTACAGGTCTGTGAGAGCCAGAGATTTTCCATGTTTGAGGTGACCAAATACTTATTTTCCACCCTAATTTACGAATAAATTCTTTACAAATCCTACCATGTGGATTCATGGATTTTTTTTTCACATTCTGTCTCTCACAGTTGAAGTGTACCTCTGGTGCAAATTACTGACCTCTGTCATCATTTTAAGTGGGGGAACTTGCACAATCGGTGGCTGACTAAATACTTTTTTGCCCCACTGTACCATTCTTGCCTGATGAAACAAAGACTGAACCCTTTGGCCTCGTCTGGCTCTCTTCCACAGCATCTTGTGTCATGCCTAACACCCCTCATCCCCAACTAGTTGCAGCAGATGGCAGCCTGAGCCCTGCTTTGCTGCGGCTTTCTTCCTGTTAAAAAGTAGTGGCTCCCCATCCAACCTGATGGAGCTCGAGAAGTTCTGTAAGTAGAATGGGAGAAACTGCCAAAAATAGGTGTGCAAAGCTTATGGTAACTTATCATTTTGTCATTATGGGGTGTTAGGTGTAGAATTTCTGCTATGATAAATGAATTTAGTCCATTTTGGTCTTGACATTGTAACATGACAAATTGTGGTCCAAGTGAATACTTTACGGATGCACTGTGAACCTTCAGGGGGAATGTTTTTGTTGTTTGTCAATCATTTCACACTGACCTATGAAACACATAAAAATATAGAAATAAATCAGTGTAGCGTCAATACTGGCAGGGCCCAGTCAGACCCTTCAGCCTCCTTGCAGATGCACCTATGGTATAAATCTCTGACTCTCTTCCACAGCATGTCTTTATCTTGTCTTCCATCTCTCCCCCCAACCGATCGCAGCAGATGGCCCCTCCCTCCCTGAGCCTGGTTCTGCTGGAGATTTCTTCCTGTTAAAAGGGAGTTTTTCCTTCCCACTGTCGCCAAATTGCTTGCTCATAGGGGGTCATATGATTGTTGGGGTTCTTTCTGTATGTATTATTGTAGAATCTACTGTACAATATAAAGCACCTTGAGGTGACTGTTGTTGTGATTTGGTGCTGTGTAAATAAAACTGAGTTAAATTCAATTCCAAAATCCAAAATGCCTCATTCTCAACTTATTGCGTTTAAAAGATTTCCAGAAAACCTTACGGTCAAGTTCACTGGCATTCAAAGTTTTTTGAAATTTTTTAGCAGATACATCTAGATTATCATTTTCAAAATCCTAGGTGACTTCCTTCTCCAGTTACTACATCACTTCGTTCTCGAGTTACGGCATACACAAACTTGATTGTTGGCATTGCCCACCCTCATTCCATCCAGTGTGATAAAAATACAAGACCAGCCTTTTATGGCTGATTTACCATGAAACCATGAAAAAAATTCAAATTATAGGCGCTTTGTTACTAGCAGCCTGTTACTTAAAAAATGGTAACTGAGAAACTGAGAAAGATAACACAATTTGACAGTACAAAAAAATATATATTTTTGCACCAACAATGCGATTCAGAAAGAGCCATTAAGCAAAAACCTGGCGTACATCAGCATACTGTGCAGTGTGCGCTTAGAAAACACTCTACCGCTTACCAAACGTTTATCAGAAATGGTCTCAATACAAGGGTGGCTACCATTAAAAATAAAAAGGAGCAGGCTCTCGTTTCTGGCAGCTGAATACATGATGCTGAGAGGTGGTTGGAGGAGCTACAGGTTTGTACCTTGCACTGGCACCAGTATTGGCCTCAAAGGGATGGTACGACCATCTGTGGGTGGTCTGTGCACCTGGGGAGGGTCACCATTTCTCAAAGTGCAAGGCTCTGTAGAAGACACGATCAGCATCTGAAAACACAGAGAGAAGCAGAATGTGGGAGAACAACATTGATTCAACTGTGTTTTTAACTACACAAATGTAACTATCAGCAGGAATTTTAAAAGCAAAGAACAGAAAACTTTAGTTTAATTTACATGCAGCAAGAATTATTCCTTGCAAATTAAGATGAGCTGTTGCACATTATTGATTTGTCTTTTTTGAAAAAGCTATATTCATTTTGATATCAGCCAAGCTCATGAAGGTGGTACTTTAATGCCATATATTTTCTGAGGTGGTACTCATCATAAAAGGTTTGAGAACCGCTGCTCTAGCTGATCTCGATGAACACCAAGGTGTTCCCAGACTAGCTGAGATGTACAGTCTCTCCAGCATGTCCTGGCTCTGCCCTGGAGCCTCCTTCTGGTGGGACATACCTGTTACGCCTCACCCAGGAGGCGCCCAGGAAGATGTTAGATGCCCGTACCACCTTTACTGGCTTCTTTCCATGTGGAGGAGTAGCATCTCTACTCTGAGCCCTCCTGGGATGGCCAGAACACTCAGCTCTCTTTTCACCACAATTTTAGGTGCAGCATCTGCATCACTGCAGCCGCAGCATCGATCTGTCTGTGGATTTCCTGCACCCCCTCTCTCATCACTCAACAAGACTCCGATATACTTAAACACCCGCACTTGGGACAGTAACTCGTCGTTGACTCCACCCTTTTTCTGGCTAAGAACCATGGCCTCAGACTCAGAGGTGCTGCTTCACACTCGGCTGTGAACCGCTGCAGTGCGAGCTGGAGGCCACCACCTGATGAAGCCAACAGAACCACATCATCTGCAAAGAGCCGAGACGAAATTCTGAGACCACCCAATTTAAATTCTGTCCATAAAAATTCGATAATTCCAAAAGCACCTCTCACAGAATACTCCAAGGGACACGGTCGGATTCCTTCTGCAAGTTCACAAAAGACATGCAGACTGGTTGGGCACTGGCACCCACCCCGTGCAACCTCAAATAAGATTCGGAAAGTACTGGGAAAAATTCTCTGATACAAATATGTGAAACGATAGACTTTGAAAAACTTTGTTTTGCCTGTTTGTCTATGAGTCTTCTTTTTTTGTCAGTGGGTCTTTGGGTATAAAGAACAGGCTCCACCACTTTCCCCCCTCTTTGTTGGAGACAGCACAAAGCAAAGATGACAATCAGCACAAGGAGAGTTTTACCGATTACCACAGCAATTCAACTTGAGAAACATGAACAGGTAGGAAAGAAGGCTGCAGCTTGACTTGTTAGCTGCTGAAGTTCAGTTCTGGCTGCTGGGCTGGGGTCTGAGTAACTTAGCCTTAGCATTAGCATCCTGTCTGTACAGGTGTTTGCAGAGAGCTGAGGTTCTGTTAGCAGTATAATAAGAGATTTGTTTTTCTGTCCTGGATGTAGTTTGCACTTTATCATCATGCTCTTGTCCTTTTCTTCAATAAAAATAAGAGTTCGGTCCATATCCACGCTGTAGACTGCGCCACTATTTTTCTCCACAGGCACACAAATTGAAATCAGCTGACTGTACACAAGTGCAAGGAGAACCAATAAGTGGAACCAATAGGCAAGCAGAATAACAATCCCAATGATTTAAAATACTGGGTCTCGTTTCTCCCTACTGATAATAGATCTATCCTGAAGTATGACTGTTGTGTGAAGGATTTGTTGTTTACTTAAATTATCACAAAAATAAAGTTAAACTAAATTTAAAAATGCCTACCTGAGAGAAAGCAGTGGAAATAGTTTCCTCAAGGGTTCCCACTAAAGAAGAGGCCATGTATGTCCACTCCTCAATGGGTTTTCTAACGTTCCTCTCCTCCCTCCTTTGCCTTTTCAGCTTCAACCTGGAATTTAAGAGCACTTTGTTCTTCAGAAGTTCAACCACAGACTGGATCTGAAGGAGGGAAAGGACAGTGCGTGTCTTTATGCACAGTCAGCACACAGTATAAACAAAAATTAATAAACTCAGTTCAAAAAGTAAGGAATCTTGTGTTAGATTATTTTTTGTAACAATATTTGGCAATAAACCTCATGCTCTTTAGTCCCCTAAAACGCTGTCACGTTTCTAAGGAAAATGCACTTGCAGCAGTTACAACGATGGAAAACTTGCCAAATCTTCTCTATCAATGACAAACAACTTATTCTGACAAGATGCTGACAGTCAGGTCCCTGTGAGCATGGTCAAAGTATGCCACGCTGACTGACCCACACCATAGGGCAACGTTAAGCTGGTGTTGTTGGTCCTAAATCTCCAAATTGAAGACCAAGTTCGAAATAATGGGAGATGTCAGCACTCAGGAACCATAGGCGGTCTTCTACAGATTTGCAGGATTACATGGCACTCCAGACAATCTAGCATAGACGGCACACGGCCAGTCTCTGGCCTCATAGGGCTGCCATGACTGCCCTTTACTGTTTGCACTGGTATTGACAACATATGCACTGGAACCTGAAGATGTGGAGGAATATCATCTTTGGTGATGATGAGTCCAGATTCTGTCTATGACACGGAGGACGCTACGCTGCTTGCTGCACCAATAAGGTGACAGCTTTCAGCTTTTGGTGAAGGAAGTGTGCGATGGTGTGGGATGTCATCGTTCTCACTGGAAATCCAAAGTTTGTCATTACTGGGGACTCATATTTCCAGTTTCTTCAGACTTTAATCATCCGATCCAATAAATGACACTAAATTTGAGCTGTTTGGCAGTGACAACGATCTGAAGGCACAAATACACGTTCCTTACGATTTAAGGGGAAATATACAGATTCAAGACGTATTAAAAATTAGGACTGTTAAAACAAACAAATAACCACTCAAACACATACTTCCTTACTTTCTGTTTATATAAATTAAAAAGGATATTTACGAAAGACTTGTTTTGACTTAAGTACCAACGAAAAGCGTCGTTTCTGTATGAGGGCCGTACCTCTGAAAGGGACCGAGTAGGCAGGTGTTTTCTCAGGAAGGCACAGTCGATGTCTGTTTTTCCTGCGGCGGTCCTGCTACTCAGTCCTTTAAGGGCAACAAGAAGTTTCTTCTTCTCGTCTCGATGCCAGCTGCATTTACCGGAACGTTCCGGCTCAGCGTCCAGTCTGTCAGCCCACTTTGTCCGAGTAACGCGAGGATGCGGCTTCATGTTCGCCTGAGATTCAACACAGGTTCCTGCTACTCAAAGCAGGAAAACCCAGTGCGCATGCCCTTTGCTCCAAAACTTCCGATAATACATTTTCAGAATAAAAGTTGAATATTTCTATTTGCTACAAATAATTTGTTGTTCAGTGTGCATTGAACTGAAATTACATTTATTTGGTGATACAATTAAAGAAAAAGCGTTTCTAATGGCCCAGGCTTATGATTTTTTTATTAGATGTGATAATAAAAAATAAAACAAACAAACTGTCTGTCACATCAATATTATACATTTAAAAAACAAAACTTTTTGCGCTCCACAGGTTTGGAATGTGAAATCAAAGCATTTAGATCCCTTGCTCTCTCTCTCTCTCTCTCTCTCTCACACACACACACACACACACACACACACACACACACACACACACACACACACACTTTTAAAAAAACTTGTTTTTAGCGTATGTTGTGGATGAGTAGGTTTCCATTTTATTTTGAAGGTCGTACTGTTTCCGGGTAACTTCAGCGCTGACCTCCAAGGTAACGCAGCATAAAAATATGGACAGAGCTTCGTGAAATTCTGATCGCCTGGCAAAAAGTTTAAAAAAAAAATCATTGCGGGAATTTAAGCTGTTATACGTCACCTGTTGACCTACATCTGTCAAAAATAAGCCAATCATATCTGTCACAAACAATTTCAAGTATTTAAAGGCCAAAACGAGCATTCCTGTCACTAAGTAGCTCCTGCAGTCAGTGTTTGGTAAAATATATATATATCCTTTGTTTATCTGGGTAAAAAGTGTAATGTTTTTCAAAAAAGATCTTCCCCAAGAGGGAAGCAGAAATTGTGACAAATATAACGTCACAGTTTTATAAACTTATTTGAAACTTATTTGAAATGACCAGAAAGCACTGGATTGATGACAAAATGGGTACAAATATGCAGTCATAAAGATACTTCAGAAACAGGTCATTAATGTATTTGATATATAACCTCTTCATAAATCCTGTCACTACAGTCTGTTTACAGAATTAAAAATTAGATGTATAAAAAAAAACAACCATAAAAACGGAAATCAAATTTTGTCACAACACCTGAATTGAAGATCTTGAAGATGTTGTTCTGTGAAACAATGATTAATGTCTAACAAAGCTCCTTATTATACCAGACTGCCAGTTTTTATGAACAAGAGAAATACTCGCACAAACAAAGAAAGAAAAGTTAAAGACACTGTTAAAGACAGCCGGCTGTGACTCTAATAATGTGCTTCAGCAAAATTCTCCATTTGTTAACATTTGTGTTGCTCACAATAAATCAATCATGCGCTGTGGGTCAGCACGTCACCTGGGCCTGCCACGTCCGCCCCGCGGTTCAGCATGCCGCCCAGACCTGCTCTCCCCTTGCCGGGGTCAGCAGCGCGCCTGAGAGACATGCTCTGAACGAACTGGAGGTCAGCACTTTGCCTGGACCTGCCTAATGATTTTTCATGCATTGGAGCCAGCCAACACTGCCTACGGCTGCCATGCCACCATCGGCTCAATTGCCTGCGGCTCCAACGTCACCACCAGCTCTACCATCAGTAGCTTCTATCTCACTGTCAGGTCCAGCCAAGTCTCTGCCTGAGCCGGAGGTCAGCAAGTCCCCTGGACCTGCCATAGAGTGCCCACTCCGGGTCAGGGATGAGTTCCTACCCCAAGTGGTGGAGTCTAAGTACAGTGGGGCAAAAAAGTATTTAGTCAGCCACCGATTGTGCAAGTTCCCCCACTTAAAATGATGACAGAGGTCAGTAATTTGCACCAGAGGTACACTTCAACTGTGAGAGACAGAATGTGAAAAAAATCCATGAATCCACATGGTAGGATTTGTAAAGAATTTATTCGTAAATTAGGGTGGAAAATAAGTATTTGGTCACCTCAAACATGGAAAATCTCTGGCTCTCACAGACCTGTAACGTCTTCTGTAAGAAGCTTTTCTGTCCCTCACTCGTTACCTGTATGAATGGCACCTGTTTGAACTCATCATCTGTATAAAAGACACCTGTCCACAGCCTCAAACAGTCAGACTCCAAACTCCGCCATGGCCAAGACCAAAGAGCTTTCGAAGGACACCAGGAAAAGTATTGTAGACCTGCACCAGACTGGGAAGAGTGAATCTACAATAGGCAAGCAGCTTGGTGTGAAAAAAATCAACTGTAGGAGCAATCATCAGAAAATGGAAGACATACAAGACCACTGATAATCTCCCTCGATCTGGGGCTCCACGCAAGATCTCATCCCGTGGGGTCAAAATGATCATGAGAACGGTGAGCAAAGATCCCAGAACCACACGGGGGGACCTGGTGAATGACCTGCAGAGAGCTGGGACCAAAGTAACAAAGGTCACCATCAGTAACACACTACAACGGCAGGGAATCAAATCCCGCAGTGCCAGACGTGTTCCGCTGCTGAAGCCAGTGCATGTCCAGGCCCGTCTGAAGTTTGCCAGAGAGCACATGGATGATACAGCAGAGGATTGGGAGAATGTCATGTGGTCAGATGAAACCAAAGTAGAACTTTTTGGTATAAACTCAACTCGTCGTGTTTGGAGGAAGAAGAATACTGAGTTGCATCCCAAGAACACCATACCTACTGTGAAGCATGGGGGTGGAAACATCATGCTATGGGGCTGTTTTTCTGCCAAGGGGACAGGACGACTGATCCGTGTTAAGGACAGAATGAATGGGGCCATGTATCGTGAGATTTTGAGCCAAAACCTCCTTCCATCAGTGAGAACTTTGAAGATGAAACGAGGCTGGGTCTTCCAACATGACAATGATCCAAAACACACCGCCCGGGCAACAAAGGAGTGGCTCCGTAAGAAGCATTTGAAAGTCCTGGAGTGGCCTAGCCAGTCTCCAGACCTCAACCCCATAGAAAATCTGTGGCGGGAGTTGAAAGTCCGTGTTGCTCGGCGACAGCCCCAAAACATCACTGCTCTCGAGAAGATCTGCATGGAGGAATGGGCCAAAATACCAGCTACTGTGTGTGCAAACCTGGTAAAGACCTATAGTAAACGTTTGACCTCTGTTATTGCCAACAAAGGTTATGTTACAAAGTATTGAGTTGTATTTTTGTTATTGACCAAATACTTATTTTCCACCCTGATTTACGAATAAATTCTTTACAAATCCTACCATGTGGATTCATGGATTTTTTTTTTCACATTCTGTCTCTCACAGTTGACGTGTACCTCTGGTGCAAATTACTGACCTCTGTCATCATTTTAGGTGGGGGAACTTGCACAATCGGTGGCTGACTAAATACTTTTTTGCCCCACTGTATCTCTGGGTCTCGTTCACAAGTGACAGGAGAAGAGAGCAGGAGATTGACACGTGATCGGCAGTGATGCGGCCGCTTTACCGGTCTGTTGTGGTGAAGAGAGAGCTGAGTGTAAAAGTGAAGCTTCCAATTTACCTGTCGATCTACGTCCCTACCTTCAACTATCGTCACGAGCTGTGGGTAGTGACCAAAAGAGCGAGATCGTGGATGCAGCGGAAGAAATGGGATTTCTTTGAAGGGTGGCTGGTCTCTCCCTTAGAGATAGGGTGAGAAGTTCAGCCACCCGGGAGGGGCTCAGAGTAGAGTTGCTGCTCCTCCACATCGAAAGGAACCAGTTGAGGTGGCTTGGGCATTGACAACGATGCCTCCTGGACGCCGCCTGGGTGAGGTGTGCCAGGCATGTCCCACCAGGAGAAGGTCCCAGGGCAGACCCAGGACACGCTGGAGAGATTATATCTCTCGGCTGGCCTGGAAACGCCTTGGTGTTTCCAGGACACGCTGGAGAGATTATATCTCTCGGCTGGCCTGGAAACGCCTTGGTGTTCCCCCAAGCTGGAGGAGGTGGCTGGGGAGAGGGAGGTCTGGGCTTCTCTGCTTGGCCTGCTGCCCCCGCGACCCGGCCGCAGATAAGAAGAAGATGTACGGATGGATTGAAATTAATGTTAAAGTCATAGTGTTTAACTGTTATAAACATCATGGGGGGAAAAAACCAAAGAAAACAATACATTAGTGCTTTACTTTATTTTTTCCAGAGGAAAAAAGTACAAATAAGTTTTCACTGAATAACATATTTAAACCAACTTCACATCAAATCATCAGTTTTAAACGTTTTACAGTTTTACTGTTTATCACTGTTAAATATTCAAATATCGTTTATAGTCTAGATTACAACAGTTCAGCAGTACCAGATACCTGAATTATTATATTATGGATGTATCGCTCAGACTTTACACTTCACCTGGGTCTTGCTCTGCATTGTGCAAATTCACATAGCATTGTGGACCCCCTAACACAAATCCTTTGATGTGCCTTGCTTTTGCCTCTCTTCACCCTAATTTCTTTTGTAAGATCTCCCAGAAAGAGTTCTAATGAAGGAACCTACACACCTGGTCAAGGCGAATATAACAGAGTCCGTTCAGGAGTAGGTTGTAAGAACCTCTGACTGCTTTGTTCACACATATCTTAGCAGGGTGGAATCGCATTCCCTCTTTCTCATAATACTCATCAGTGTACTTTTGCAAAGGTTTTCTGGGTCACCCGACGCCTCTCGCTTGCATTTCAAAAACATTTTGACGTCAACCCTCTGGATTCTGATTACTTTTGATTTTATCCTTATATTTCACCTTTTCAAATTGTTCACCATGTCATGTTTGGTATCATTCTTTTCAGCACAACCTCACACGTCTGAATTTAAAGATATTGTTTTTATTCTCACATACTGTATTAACACAACTGACCTAAAATCGGACCAAAGACATAAAAATCAAGTATGAAAAAGTTTGATGTTTTTGCTGTGAAAAACACAAACAAGTTTAACGAATAATTTTCATAACTTGAAAAGAACATATGCTCAAATTTTGTGAAATATAGGTAAATATAATTATTTACCTAAAATGCTGCCAATGCCTGAGGAGTTTTTCTGCAGCCACTAAAACTCTCTCTCTCTCTCTCTCTCTCTCTCTCTCTCGCTCTCTCTCGCTGCTGTCACTCACAAAGCTTCGCCATCTCCCGAAGCAACCAAATGCCACATTGCCGTAAAAATTTTTTTGATTGGGGCATTTGTTCAGCAATAGGAAAAGCACTCACCCTATTGGTTCTGCTCCTCAGCACAGGTACTACAGCGAGGAAACATCAGTTATCTGTAGGGAAGGCCTGGATGAAACAACCCACCAGGTGGCAGCACAGTGCATTTGACAAAAAACGTGTAAAGCATCTGAACTTGAACGTTTTCTTTAATTCAATCTTGTGGTATAATTTCATTGCATCTGCCGAAGAAAGCATTACTGGGGCCGAGATGCTGTGGCTTTCTGTCTGGATGAAGGCCATGACTGTGAAATGAGTCAACTTTAATGACACCCAAAACATATTCTCACATGACCATAACATCAACACAGTGATGCAATCTCAATGCATGTACCTGTTCATAAAACACACAAAGCTCAGCGCAGGACCCCTAACTGACCGGAATAATCTTATAATCAGGATGACATGACAGACAGCAGCTGGAAAATTCAGAAGTGGCATTGATGGAAGCGTCGAAACCATCCACAAAATATAGACCCGCTCGCCTGTGAGAGCATGTTTCACTACAATGTTGTCTCTGTGGGCTAAAACTGAAGCCGTTCAATAGAGACATTAGTAAAAATCGTATTCTAATTAATATATGCTCCTTCATATGTGAGAGCTTGTATGTCTTGGGAGAGAAACAATGTTTTATACATGCACATACATGATGATGTTAAAGTAGTGAACAATGCACTTGGTCTACAGTTTATGAATGAATGTATGGCAATAGACACATCTTTAGCACAATAACGGTGCATTTCCAACTGAAAATCAAAGATTTTTCTGGAAGACAGTTTGGTATCAAGCCATAAATTTGGTTCACACACTTTCACACGTTGTGTCGTAGCCATCGAATGACAGATCAGGATATGATCCCACATTCATTGGCTGTATTAAATTTGTGTGGAAAGTGACCCTTGTCCAGGTCTTTTCTTATATGTTGTATCACACATTTCACAATACCTGAAATTGTCACAAGGAATCAGACCATGTCTCTGCTCTGGGGTTATTTGCAGATACGATTACAATCTGCATTTTTCACCATGTGCGTTGCTGAATTTGGAACTGTGGTGTAGGGGAGTCTCATGGCCGTAGCAGTGGTTACAGACATAGGATGCACTGAAAGAACCTGTGGAAACCTGTGAGTCATGTGGTGATGTTCATTGTGTAATTACAGCAAGATTGTGGATGTGGATTACTGTGTGTAAAAACACACCAGCAACATGATGGAAGATTACAATCTTGACATTTAAGTATTTTCAAATTTGGTGACATCAGTGTGGGATACCTGCTGATTATCATCTAGTCCTACTGCACTCTATAGCTTTCTTTCTCAGACATGGCAGCACTGGCTGAGTGTGCAAGACATAAACAGAAGTTAAACTTGTTTTCAATATTGTTTGAATTAGACAGTTACTTCCTTTTTTTGACAATATATATATATATATAAGGTACTCACTCCAGCCTTAAACATTACCCACCTCCATTAACTCTAGTTCTTTGGCTAATAGAATCATTATTACTCTGCATATCTGCTTCATCAAGAAATAAATCCAGGTTATAAATGTTATCTGCATTTAAAACAGCCTGAACATTGCTGGCTACTGAAGGTCCTCTAAAAACAGCATTTATCACACCACCAGGCTGGGAGCCGTCCACTGCTCTATCAGGGACATTAGCCAGACTCTCTTACTCTGATGGGCACCTGTTCTGGGTTATCAGCACCAATATCTCTACATACTACTCAGGCATTGAAAGTGGATGTGCCTAATCGTTGCTGACCTGTCGTCACCACTACTGCGCCATAGTCACAGCGTCGTTCACATTGTCAACACCAGAGGGAGCAAGAGAAACACGACTCCTGTCATCAGGAGACAGCAGTAGAAAAGCATCACCAGAATTAATATAACAATATAATATAACCACCATTGTTCACATTATCAACAGCAGTAGGTGGCATATAAACACTAGTGTTATAAACACAGCCAGAGAAACACTAACATTATCATAGTGAGAGCCAGAGAAGCAGCACAAGAACTGTTAAAAGCACCAGGAGGCACAGAAGCCACAGCAGCTGCAGGATTAACAAACACGTGGAGTAGTGAAACCAGATGGTTCACACACATGTAAGTGGGTGAAGAGCTTGTGCCAACCATCGCATCTCTATCATATGTCTATTATTATTACCATTAGCATTTGCAAATATACTAATTAGACATGGGTTTGTGAAACGGGGGGCGGGGGCTGCATGACATCTTGTGACAAAGACACACACACAACAATAAGATTGTTGATTTGTGTATCTGTGCATTCTCACAGTTTGGTGTTCCAGGTGCTGTATGTTGTTTGTTTCTAATTCCCTGTGTTTGCGATACATCATGTTGTTCTATTTGTGCTCTATCATCTTATTATGTTTCCTTCTATTTTCTCCTACTGATGGTCCTGCTACACATATAATGCATTAACTGACATCGCACTAATAGAAATCAATAAATAAGCAGATAAAAGAAACACATGAACAAGAGAAGCTTATACTGACGTTGTAGAGCTCATCGTGGAAAAGCATTCAGATCATAAACCTGTCTGCAAAAGCTGCCTGACAGGAGGTCAACACACACACACACACACACACACACACACACACACACACACACACACACACACACACACACACACACACACATGTGTCTCATCCACCAACACCATCATGCAGCCGCTGCTGCTGCATGATGGTGTTGGTGGATGAGTCATCCACTCCTCAGCACATGACATCATGAATCACTTAACCCCTCTGTAGGCAGGAGAGCTGCAGCCATTATGCTTTTCTCTCTCCTAGTAACAAGGCTAGGCACCTGACAGATTCGCTTTTTTGTATTCTTCTGTTTTTCTTTGTCATCCTATTTATTTCATGAGCTGAAATTCATTCTTTTTCAGGGTAGCCTACATTTTCACCCTTATACTTCAACCTTATATCCCTCCCATCTGTCTGTTTCAGTTACTGGTTCATCCATGCATCACATGGAGCAAACATGAATCAGTTTGTCACACACACGTGTCAGAAAAGGCATCCAGTGTGAAGTCTTTGCTAAATCAAACATGTGGATTCAAAACAGAGTCGTCTATACCAGATCAGTCAGGGTCCAGGTTAACAGTGATGGTCTCCAATGCCATTGCCCAACAGGTTGCTGGTGAAAAGTGCTGCTGTTGGCTGAATACAATATTGACATAGGAAAGGGATGAGGTGTGATAGGAGGCAGTGAGAAAAAAAGAAAAGGCAGGAGTGTGTAGGTGAGAACAGAGACTAAATGACTAGTAGAGGGGGAGTGCAGACTGATGTGATGGAGATGATGGCAAACAAACGATAAGTCAGGCTTCCAGCATTGTAGCCTCCATTTCTACACAACGTTTCTACAGTAGAATAACTGTGGTGATCGCTTTAATGTGTCTTTGGGCTGGTTTTCAACTTTGTTTGTGTTGAATGAATATGGTTCAGAGATGGTGACACTTACCAAAAAACAGAAGGTGGAGAAGGAGGTGAAAGAGCACAACATGTAATTATTTTTATTGGAAAAATTGAATAATGAGGATGGGCAAGATTAAAAATGAGTATATCAGAAGGACATCTCAGGTTGGGACAAGACAAGAGAGGTTTACATTGTTCAACACGTGCAGAGGAGAAACAAATCATGCTAAATCAGAATCAGAAAACGTTATTGTTCGTTGCAAAGTAATGGAAATTTGTTTTAAACTTGGTTTTCACTGTATAGAAAATAATACAACAACAAAAAACACAATATAAACACAGCATACTGAGATTAATACATAAAAATTATCTCTTTTTTTAAAAACAATATTTTTAGTGCTTTTGCAACCACATACAAAGATTTGTTTTCACAGTAATATGCCGCAGTAGTAAGAACACCCCCCCCTCCCACACACACACACACACCCTCACCTCCCATCCCTGCTCTCACCCAAGCATACATCAAATAAAAACACATGAAATGTGCACACATTAGTATATTATGTGGCATTTATACATATTGAAGGAAACAAAAAGAAGGGAAAAAAACCAAAAACAAAATAGAAATAGCCCAAATGTACCCAATGCCCAAACCTGGAACCCTGTGTCCACATTTCCTGGTACAAATAAAGCATTTTTCCAAATAGGACTAAACCGAGAGAGATTATTCTTAATATTCCTCATTTCTTTTACTGTAAACCAAACTTCAATCATGTTTCAGACTATAGGATTATTTGTTTCTTTCTTTAATTGTTTTGGCTGTGCAGAGTATAAGTACAAGTTTAATGGCATTTTAAGAGAATTTGTTTCCATCCCCACCCAAGAAGGGATATTTTGGGATGAAAAATAAAACATTATTGTCCTTAGTTGAATAGCCAGATAATGCCAGTAAAAGTTGGGGGCATTTCAACCCCCCTGTGTCGAAGGGAAGATGCAACAAAGACAAGCAAATGCGGGGACGCTTCTTGTTCTAAATAAACTCTCTGATTACAGTTTTTTCTGAATGCTTAAACCCTAACTGTGATTCCTGTAGCACAATCTCTAAAACTATTCAGACTTATAGCAAAACCACTCACTGAGTTTGCAAAACTAAAAGCACAAAAACTGCTTTGCACTCAGTTTGCAATTTTGTAACACACACTTTGCAAAACTGTAGGCACAATTCACTGCACAACACTCAATTACCAAATTTCCAACACACTCCTAGCAAAAGTATACACATGTATGGCTATCATTAACACTAATTTGCCAACTGTCTGGCACACTTTCACATGTGAAAACTTTTTTAGATAATTAGTTCACTTTGCAATCAGCCTAAGCACTATAATCCAGGTAAGCTGTGTGTGCGGAGTACAATGGAGGGAGCAGAAAGAGTGAGAAGTAGAGGAGGCCGAGGAAGAGGATGTGGAGGTGAAGAAGTAGGATGAAGAGGACGACAAGGACAAGGAGGAGCAAGAGGAAGACGAGGAAGGGGGAGAGGAAGATGAGGAGGGGGGAGAGGAAGGGTAGGAAGAGTAAGAAATAGAATTGCTGATGACATCAGAGCTACAATAGTGGACCATGTAATCAACCGTGGAATGACCCTGAGGGTAGCTGGCCAACGGGTCCAGCCTAACTCGAGCCGCTACACTGTAGCAAGTACCATAAGGACATCTTGAAATGAGAATCGGTTAGCACAGTCACTTCGCACAAAGATTTGTAGCACTGCCGTATGCCAATGAGAAACACACCAATACCATTGATGTAAAAATACTGAAATTGTTACTTTACAGAATTGCTAGATGACCAGATGCTGGGGGCAGAGGAAGCATGTTCACTGCAGACCAAGTAACCCATATAGTCATTATGGCGATTGCAAATAATCCTATACTTGGAAATAAACACTTGTGTTTGTTTTGATGTGTGTGAATAAACACCAGTACTTGAAGTTTGGATCCCTCTATG
This sequence comes from Copadichromis virginalis, assembly GCF_057382275.1. Lineage (NCBI taxonomy): Eukaryota > Metazoa > Chordata > Actinopteri > Cichliformes > Cichlidae > Copadichromis > Copadichromis virginalis. The sequence continues at coordinate 7,746,825 of NC_140620.1, forward strand.
CTTATGGATCTATGACAGAAGTATGAGCTCAAACTGACATAGCCTACCTTGTGCACAGAGAAAGCAAAAGCCAGATGTGTTTTGTATTCATACCATCAGTGTGCAGTTGGCGCATTGTGCTTAGTAGATGATGGCTTGTGTGTACTGTTTGATACGGAAACACCATTTTTACGAAGGTGTGAAGAGTTAATCTAGCTGTGTTCGCTTTTGCAAGAGAACTACAATGTTTTGATTATTGGGTGACAGATTTTCTTATTTGTGTGAAGAGTTTTGCAAAATTAGCCAATAGTTACAAAAAATGTGCTTAAGCAATCAGAAAAAACTGTAATGATGCTAGATTGGTAAACAATCCAGTAGGAGGAGCCAGTGGGACATTCTGAAACATTCATTTATTTTAAGACCACTTATCCTTCCAATAACAGATGTTATTATAAACTTATACAACGCTCCAGATCTTTAGAAATTTTCTGTAGAATTGTATTATAGTTAAGAAGCACCACATCTTTTAGTGAAGGAACTATTTTAATGCCTATAAGTGAATTCAGAATTAACAGTAAACCCAGATATATTCTGACTTACGTTTTGACTATACCCTTGTTTAAGTAACATTAATGATGGTTTTGTTACATTTACTTTATACCCTGAGAAGGCCCAAACTGGTCTATTAAATCCTTTTACTGCAGACGCAGAAGTTTTTAGCTTTAAAAATAAAGATTTTTAAAAATAAAATGACATCATCAGCAAATAAAGCAATTCTATGGTCCTGTCTACCAATCTTAACACCTTGTATTTGTCCACTGGTGCTAACACCTATTGCCAAAGGTTCAATAGCTAAAAGGAATAAAGGTGGAGAACCCTGCAGACACCCTCTTTTAATGTCAAATGGTTCAGAAATTATCTCATTAGTTAGAACCTGAGCAACAGAATGACAGCTTGATCCAATGCAAAAATGATTTACCAAACCCAAATCTAACAATGACATCAAAGAGATATGGCCATTTGATTCTATCAAAATCTTTCTCCATGTCAAGCGAGGGAATGGCTGTATCTTCCTGTTCACTTTGATTATGAAGAACGTTGAGGACTCGTCTTACATTATGAAAACCCTGCCTATATTTAACAAATCCATTTTGATTCAATTCAATTTTATTTATATAGCGTCAAATCACAGCAACGGTCGCCTCAACAATCATATGACCCCCTATGAGCAAGCACTTTGGCGACAGTGGGAAGGAAAAACTCCCTTTTAACAGGAAGAAACCTCCGGCAGAACCAGGCTCAGGGAGGGGCGGGGCCATCTGCTGCGACCGGTTGGGGTGAGAGAAGGAAGACAGGATAAAAGACATGCTGTGGAAGAGAGACAGAGGTTAATAACAGACATGATTCAATGCAGAGAGGTCTATTACAGTTTTTTCTGATTGCTTAAGCACATTTTTTGTAACTATTGGCTAATTTTGCAAAACTCTTCACACAAATAAGAAAACCTGTCACCCAATCATCAAAACATTGTAGTTCTCTTGCAAAAGCAAACACAGCTAGATTAACTCTTCACACCTTTGTAAAAATGGTGTTTCCATATCAAACAGTACACACAAGCCATCATCTACTAAGCACACAATGCGCCAACTGCACACTGATGGTATGAATACAAAACACATCTGGCTTTTGCTTTCTCTGTGCACAAGGTAGGCTATGTCAGTTTGAGCTCATACTTCTGTCATAGATCCATAAGCATAGAGGGATCCAAACTTCAAGTACTGGTGTTTATTCAAACACATCAAAACAAACACAAGTGGTTATTTCCAAGTATAGGATTATTTGCAATCGCCATAATGACTATATGGGTTACTTGGTCTGCAGTGAACATGCTTCCTCTGCCCCCAGCATCTGGTCATCTAGCAATTCTGTAAAGTAACAATTTCAGTATTTTTACATCAATGGTATTGGTGTGTTTCTCATTGGCATACGGCAGTGCTACAAATCTTTGTGCGAAGTGACTGTACTAACCGATTCTCATTTCAAGATGTCCCTATGGTACTTGCTACAGTGTAGCGGCTCGAGTTAGGCTGGACCCGTTGGCCAGCTACCCTCAGGGTCATTCCACGGTTGATTACATGGTCCACTATTGTAGCTCTGATGTCATCAGCAATTCTATTTCTTACTCTTCCTACCCTTCCTCTCCCCCCTTCTCGTCTTCCTCTTGCTCCTCCTTGTCCTTGTCGTCCTCTTCATCCTACTTCTTCACCTCCACGTCCTCTTCCTCGGCCTCCTCTACTTCTCACTCTTTCTGCTCCCTCCATTGTACTCCGCACACACAGCTTACCTGTATTATAGTACTTAGGCTGATTGCAAAGTGAACTAATTATCTAAAAAAGTTTTCACATGTGAAAGTGTGCCAGACAGTTGGCAAATTAGTGTTAATGATAGCCATACATGTGTATACTTTTGCTAGGAGTGTGTTGGAAATTTGGTAATTGAGTGTTGTGCAGTGAATTGTGCCTACAGTTTTGCAAAGTGTGTGTTACAAAATTGCAAACTGAGTGCAAAGCAGTTTTTGTGCTTTTAGTTTTGCAAACTCAGTGAGTGGTTTTGCTATAAGTCTGAATAGTTTTAGAGATTGTGCTACAGGAATCACAGTTAGGGTTTAAGCATTCAGAAAAAACTGTAACACATAGTGAGTGAGAAAGGTGACTGGAAAGGAAAAACTCAATGCATCATGGGAATCCCCCGGCAGCCTACATTTATTGCAGCATAACTAAGGGAGGATTCAGGGTCACCTGGTCCAGCCCTAACTATATGCTTTAGCAAAAAGGAAAGTTTGAAGCCTAATCTTAAAAGTAGAGATAGTGTCTGTCTCCTGAATCCAAACTGGAAGCTGGTTCCACAGAAGAGGGGCCTGAAAACTGAAGGCTCTGCCTCCCATTCTACTTTTAAATACTCTAGGAACAACAAGTAGGCCTGCAGAGCGAGAGCGAAGCGCTCTAATAGGGTGATATGGTACTACAAGGTCATTAAGATAAGATGGGGCCTGATTATTTAAGACCTTGTATGTGAGGAGCAGGATTTTGAATTCTGGATTCAACAGGAAGCCAATGAAGCGAAGCCAAAACAGGAGAAATCTGCTCTCTCTTTCTAGTCCCTGTCAGGACTCTTGCTGCAGCATTTTGGATTAGCTGAAGGCTTTTCAGCGAGTTTTTTGGACATCCTGATAATAATGAATTACAGTCGTCCAGCCTGGAAGTAATAAATGCATGAACTAGTTTTTCAGCGTCACTCTGAGACAGGATATTTCTAACTTTAGAGATGTTGCACAAATGGAAGAAAGCAGTCTTACATATTTGTTTAATATGTGCGTTGAAGGACATGTCCTGGTCAAAAATGACTCCAAGGTTCCTCACAGCGTTACTGGAGGCCACGGTAATGCCATCCAGAGTAAGAATCTGGTTAGATACCATATTTCTAAGATTTTCAGGGCCGAGTACAATAACCTCAGTTTGATCTGAATTAAGAAGCAGAAAGTTAGCGGCCGTCCAGGTCTTTATGTCTTTAAGACATTCCTGCAGTTTAACTCATTGGTGTGTGTTATCTGGCTTCATGGACAGATAGAGCTGGGTGTCATCTGCATAGCAGTGAAAATGTATGCTATGTCTTCTAATGATGCTGCCTAAGGGAAGCATGTATAATGTAAACAGAATGTATGGTCGACAGTAACGAACGCTGCACTGAGGTCTAGCAGGACAAGCACAGAGACGAGTCCACTGTTAGAGGCGCTGATCGTTTGGAGAAAGTAATTATTGAAGTGAGCTAAGAAAGATCAGTTGGAGAATCTAATTGGAGAGTCTAAATAAATATCAGCAGCCCTGAAATGAGTCACTTTTTTCGCTAATGGTTAACATTTTATTTGTGACAAAATTCATGAAGTTATTGCTGGTTAAGGTTAAAGGAATGTTTGGCTCAACGGAGCTCTGACTTTTTGTCAGCCTGGTTATCGTGCTGGAAAAAAAAACTATACTGGATTAGTTAGTTTTACTTTTACTCCCTACATTTTTAACCAAACATCTGTACTTTCTACTCCTTATATTTTCAATGCTCCTAACTTTTTGTTTGAAGCATTTCAGTTGTTATTTCACGTCACATTGGTCCTTCATCAACATCAAACCAATCTGAACCTGTAACTCATGAAAAGCAATCCTTTTTGTGTATTAATGACCAGCAGATGTGGCATAAAAAGAGGTAAAAAACAAAATAAACAAACAGGCAAAACTATCAGGGGTTAAAGTGGATGATTTTTTGGTTTGTTTGTTTGTTAGCTCTCAGTAGAAATAATCGTGACGTGATTAATTTCCTCATGATGAATTTTTAAAAACAGATGTTCCTTCCTTTTCTTTGTTCTACTTAGTTGACTCAAGCCGAGTGCATTTACTAGAATTAAAATTTAGACTAAATTAAATTTTGTATTCCCATCTACAAATTTTATTATTACACAAGGTTCACTTTGCACAGCTGGTAGAGATATCCTCAAAAGAGCTACATTTTCACTTTTACTTGAGTAAAGAAGTTGAATCAGTACTTCAACTTTTACTAGAGTATTTGTCAACAGTAGTATGTGTAGTTCTATTTAAGTCTGTACTTTTGCTACCTCTGCTGAGGATCCACAGAATCCACACTCATACGCAGTGAAGATGTAAAACCATTAACAAGATAATGATATACACAAGATGATGCATGCAATTGAAGAAAAGAAAAGTGGAGGAATTAAAAGTAAGCACTTTCTGAAAGGTGTCTACCGTAATGAAATGAATTCCTCACTGCTGTATAATCCATAATTGTAAATGTGAATGGTATTAGGAAATGACCGGGCAAAAGAGGATCTTTGGAGAATATTGTTAGATGTTCAGGTTTTATGCCATTTGTCAGAATAGGTCTAGAGTGTGAATAACGTGGTGGATGGTTTCTTTTACACATTTAAAAAATTCAGTTGAGTCTAATATTGGAAATAGATATAAAATGTATTTAATCCCACACTGAGGGAAATTAGATAAAAAGTCAGAGAAATCAGAGTAAGGTCCAGGTGGATGATAGATAACAGCAGCAAAAGAACTGGCTTTTGAGTTTTCAGGTTTGGTTGAAAAATGCATCAGGCTTTCAAAACTCTGTCTGGTCTTTAGTGTGGAAGATTGCTGCCACACCCCCTCCTCGGCCTGTGCTTCGAGGATTCAGACAGTTAGTGTTTATTCATTATCACTTATGTTAGAGTTTGTATTGTTGATTGTCATTTATGCTTAGAAATATTTAACCATATATGCTTAGAGGTGTATAATCACTTGTGTAGTGATAGGATGTGTGATCTTTAGCAGGCCGCAAAGGCTTGGTGTGCATTCCAGGAATGCACACCTACATCCTGGGAGCATGGGAGAGGTCGTACCTTGTTTAATTGTGTTATGGTAGGATTAACGTAGCTACGTCTGTTCTAGTCTAAGTGCTTTTTGTGTATAAATGAACTGCTGGACTTCCTTACTGTGTTATCTAGGATGAGGGGGGGTCTACCCTCTTCCTGACCAAGGATGTTTGCTTGTGTGCTTTTATGACCCTTTGATCAGCAGTACCTCACACACACACACACACACACACACACACACACACACACACACACACACACACACACACGGGCAAGGTACTCTTTGTGTGTATGTAGACGTCATATGTTAATGAACCTATGCATATTCATGTAACCTAAGGACAGGACAGTGGTACGGGAGAACGGAGGAGAGCAACTGGGGCCAAGCGAAGGAACGGCGTTTGTCCGGTTCTCTCCCGTGCACGAGTAACATGAAGAAGCTTGCCTATCCATCTCCATAAAACCTCTCTTGACATGTCTAGATGACATTAAAGCTTGGTTGGCTCGAAACTTTTTAAATTTTAATAAAAAGAAAACAGAAGTGTTGGTGTTTGGACCCAGTGGTCCCTGTGAGTCCTCCTCTGTTGTTTTAGGATCCCTGGAAGTCTATTTTAAATCTGTTGTTACTGACCTTGGTTTTAAGTTGGACAGTGATTTTAAATTGGACAACCAAATCAGAGCAGTGGTGAAGTCCAGTTTTTATCATTTAAGGCGACTGGCAAGACTAAAATCTTTTCTTTCGAGGCAGCACCTTGAAACAGTGATCCATGCTTTTATTTCTTCCCGCCTGGACTACTGTAACTCACTTTATGTGGGGGTCAGTCAGTCATTGCTCTCACGTCTGCAGCTGGTTCAAAATGCGGCTGCACGACTCCTAACAGGAACTCGAAAAAGAGAGCATATAACCCCCGTGCTGGCCTCTCTGCACTGGCTGCCTGTGTCTTTTAGAGTTAATTTTAAAATTCTTATGTTTGTTTTTAAATGTCTACACAGTCTTGCCCCGCCTTACCTCTCTGAGCTTCTTCATCCCCACATACCCTGTCGGTCTCTCAGGTCAGCTGACCAGCTGCTCCTGGAGGTACCGAGATCCAGGAGGAAGCTCAGAGGGGACAGGGCCTTCTCTATTGTGGCTCCAAAATTATGGAATAATTTGCCCATGCATGTTAGAGAGGCCCCTTCACTGTCCACTTTTAAATCACGTCTTAAAACCCACTTTTATTCCTTGGCTTTTAACCTCAGTGAGACTTAGTTTCTTTTTTAATGCAGTAGTTATTTAATTAATGATTTCACTCTTCTTTTATTTGTTTTTTATTTATATCTCATGTAATTTTATTTTACAGTTCCAATGTACAGCACTTTGTGTCAGCTGTGGTTGTTTTAAAGTGCTTTATAAATAAAGTTGATGATGATGATGATTTGTGTCTTGCTTTGCGGTGTAATCATATTGCCTTCAACGTTCCAGCGAATAGGTTTATGCTACAAACCTATCAACTTACATAATCATCCTGATGTAAACAGGTTTCTGTAAGGTAGAATAATCAGCATGTTGATCAATTATTAATTCATGTACTAACAGGGACTTAGAAGACAGAGAGACTTGCACTGTTTTACTCGTTAGTGCAGTATGTTGTTATATTGTTTTTCCTTTCATTTTCTGTGGATTTTTGTTTTTTGGTGGTCGGGGACCAGACACAGTCTCTAAGGGGATGGGGATTTGGGGGACAACAGGAGGAGAGAAACTGCAAAGAAATTTGTAAGACTGCAACCCTGCTTCCTGCTCCAGAAGGTTACAGAAATAAGAGCTGCTCCATCCAAAGTGGATGGATGCCATCTCTCCTAACAAGACCAGGTGCTCCCCTGAAAATTTCCATAGCAGGCGATAGCTTCAGTGTTGCCTGCTCTGGCCCATGCAAGACAATTCACTACGGTTGCTGGTGTCTCTGTCTTCACGTCTCAAAACAGAATTGGTAATATCCAGTTTTTTCCAGAGCAGAGTAGCTGGTGTGGAGTGGTTGGTCGTGCACTCACAGAAGATTGTCGTGGGGGCTCTTGTCAGGCCTGCATCGGCTAATCCACAGTGTTACTTGTGTGGGTTTTTTCACATAGTTGGGCCCCAATGAGACCCTGGACAAGCACATTCTCTTGGGGCTACATAGGATAAGTGTAGGTTGTCCCAGCCTCAAAGTCCATCCATATATGCATACTGCTGGCCCGCACAGACATGTATGTTGGGAAGTAAGACTGCAGTTCTCTATTGAGCTGCTCATGATTATGATCATACTTCAACCAAATTGGACTGGCACAAATATGGTCCAAGCGAGCACAGTACATCATGCATTCTGGTAGCAGCCCGAGAATGATCTTTACCGTCCTGGTTGAGCAGTTTATTGAATCTAGCACTCTTTTCAAGACTGAGAACACTGATGAATACACAAAGGCAGTCAGTCAGGCACTCAGCAAACAGACAGTAGGGAAAAGCCTATACTGATAATCACTGTCGTGATGTGACAACTGCAAGCTCACCATCAGAAGTGTTCAGCTTTACTTTGGTCACCAAAGTCACACATGTTGCCGACCAAAGTGTCCAGGTTCGATGAGATGACGACTTTGCTGTTGCTGTCTCTCTCTCACAGTCTCTTTGTGTCCAAAATGAAACATTTTTTTTAATAAAAATATTTTTCTTTATTTCTTTATGTGTAGTAAAATAGTAATTGACATGGACATTTACATCCAGCAAACACATATTTATTACAGCGGTTACAATGAGTTACATCTAGAAAGAGCGTTGGTAACACTCATTGCATACATGACGCAAACAGTTAGTAGTAGGTACACTGACGTTTTTGTTTCATTCAGCTTTAAGATTTTTTTTATACTTTTTTCATTGATGCATAAATGTCTTTAAAAAAAGTTATTTTCCAGATGCAAGTATACATAAACGTGCAGACATTGTACCCTCTACTGTGTCTCAGCCCCTTTCTTTATTAATAAGCCAAAAAGAAAAGCATAAAAAAAGCAACAAATCATTAAAAATGACAAAAGTTCAGTTCATTCTTTTTGTTACTCGTAGCTCATGGTTACTTTTTTCTATGACACTTTCAATGCCAAGATGCTGTGCTGATACCTTGATGATGACAAAGATGAACACCAACAAGCCAAAGTGGAAAACCTCTTTTCGATTGGAAAAATAGAAAAAGTAGCAAAAGAAAGTTTTTATTGATGAATTATTATTAGTATCCATGTGAAAACGAAAATCAGGCTGTACAAAGTTTCTTTTTGTGTCATTGTCATTGAAAAATGTTTGGAAATGTGGAGCAAACATAAACATGAGCAAACTGTTAAGATGGTGAGAACATTTGCATTATGCACTTTAGTCTGACTGACCACACAAAGTGCTTCACACCAAACCTTACCATTTTACTCTGTTCTTGCATTGTTTTATTCCCTACACTTACACATTTGATCTGCATTTGACCTGCCTTGCATTCGTACTTTGGCAAATTTAGAACCAGTACATGTATCATGTATGTTTTTCATTGTGGGATTCTCACTAATTAGGAGATTTGAAACTAGAGCCTTCTTGATATGAGGTGAAGGGATGTTACTAAACACTGAACCACCATTACAGGAGAGTTTTCCTATAATCAACATTTGGATAATGGGAAAAATGGGAAAAATAAGCTGAATTAAAACTGAATTTAAAAATGACAAATTTAAAAAAGAACGAATAAAATAAAAGTTTAAAAAAAATGTGTGAAACTGGGATTTCAGAGCACTTAGTGCCAACAACACTTCTTGTAAAATAGAAACTTGTAACATTTACTAAAAAACTACAAAGGCCATCTTGCTTAGAAAAGTAATGTATTAAATGCAAACTGCTGCTTCTAAGGAATCTGTTGAGAGTGACTGAAAATGTAGAATTATTCTTTTGCTTTTAAATATCTCCATGAAAAGATCAGTATGGCTCCACCATTACATCCTCCTCCAATAGCAGGACGTGTAAAACACTGGACTGTTTTCTAGCCAGGGTTTGGCTGAATTTGTTATCACCGTAGCAACAAGGTTGTTGAAGTTATGCAAAAGAATGAGTCATCCAAGCTATTATATTGGTGGTAGTCTGGCTTTTTGATGCATTATGTTTTATTATAAAGAGCTTTGGTGGATATGTGTGAGTATACATTCACAGAAACGTGCTTTCCATCAAAAATTTATCCTTTTATATGAACAATAAAAAACTGATACATTTACATAAACATGTGGTCATTTAAAAGATAATTATAGGGAGTGGCTTTTGATTTCTAAGAGGTGATAGTGAAAGAATGTATGGACACCCTGCCTTTGGGGGCTATTTCCTTCCACTGAGGGGGGACTTTTGGTATCTTTTGGCCAGGCATAATTTTGAGGAAACTATTTTAATTTGATAATTTTCAAATTTTAATGCCAAAACTATCATTCCTGACAGTAGAGCCAACATGGGAATAAATGTTTTCAAATTCATCTGACTGATTCTGAAAAAGGCCTTCGGTACAGGTAACAGCATATTTAAACATCCTCCTTTGTTGGCATTTTAAAATGTCCATATAGAGAATGTTGTCAAGAAAAGTTAAAGGATAGCAAAGGAAATGAGTGCAGTTGTACATCTTTCATCCGTTTTATCCAGACCACCTCTGGGGAAAAGTCTTCTGTGGTGTCCTTGTCTCAATCATAACCAATCAAAATGATTACAGGAAACTTATTACATATGAAAAACCACCTAAATACTTTAACATAAATAAATACACTCTTTTCTGCTTGTGGCTCTTCTTCTTCTCGTCCTTCTTCTCATGTCTGTACTCAGTCCATCATGTATGGCTTCTTCATGGATATCTGCTGTATGTATTTCTCCAGATCATCATAGTTACTGTCTGGCTGCTTTCCAGCCACATAATAATCTGCAGGCGCTGGGGCTGAGTAATACAGCTGCTTCTGCTGAGAATGGATTCTGGGAAGTGGATGTAGTTTGGGGTTGGACGCTGGCTGAAATGTCCAAGGGTACAAAGAGAGAGGGTATCTGGTGTAGTAAGACTTCTGCTGTTGGCCTGTAGGGGGTTTCCTCAGCTTAGGTTGGACCCAGCTGTTGTATCGCCTTTTGGGAGAAAAAGCATAAACATCATCCACTGAATGAGTGAGGAAGTTGTTGAGAGTGAGAGCGGGCTTAAGGATCAAGTAATAGGGTTTAAGTCTGGGTGCAGGAGGAACATAGATGGGGTAGCCTTTGTAGGGCTTCTTCTGGTAGTAGGAAGGATAAGTGTGGGGGAAAAGGGGATAGTGAGGATATCTAGTCCAAGCAGCTTTAGGTGACGTGAGCCAGAGGTCCTGTTTGATCGGCACAGGAGGCTGGGCCCAGATATTTTGATTGCCAAGCTGAGGTTTTGCAGGTTTGTTCCAGAGATCCTCTGATCTTGTTGGATTTTTCTTCTGCAACCAAGTTTTGAGGAAATGAGCTGCTGGAAATGGTTGGTTAGAGGCGGGAATGTCATTTTGATTGCTTGAAATCTGTGATTCCGATGAAAATGGTGAAGATATGGGGGATAAAGGTCGTCGCCAACCTGATATCACGTCAGGCGACAAGTCTTTCTTCTTCTTCTTCTCCACGTCACTGATGATGTCCACCACATCATCAGCAGGGAGGTGGAGCTTGCTGGAGATCTCTATAAGCTTGTCAATGGTCTGAGGATCAATATCGTCTTCCTCTGTGACTTCCTGTTCTTCGTCAGACCTTTTATCCTCTGCAGCGCTGGAGAGAGAAGAGCTGTACTGCTTGTTCCCGTTATTCTGTTTGACCATGTACCGCAGCAGCATGTCTGAGGCAATATCAGCTAGCATCTCCTCCTCCATCTTGGCTCTTTGTGCCTCAGCTGCCTGTCTCCTCATCTCCTCCTGCTCACCTTTGGCCTGAGCCTCCTCTTCCTCTGGACTCAACACCTCCTCATCTTCTTCCTCCTCCTCGTCTGGATCATCATCTTCCATCGTCTGTTCTCTTGGAGCCTGGAGGTCTGCTGAGTTATGATTACTGTCATCAAATTCATCCATAAAATTATCTCCTCTGAACTTTGGGAAGCTGAGAGCTTTCTGCGTCTCTTCTTGCCATTTAAGCTTTTTCTTAGTGATAGCAAGGTCACTGCCTTTATTTATGGGCATGATGTCGTTGTAGCTGTAGTCTCTGCTTTCTCTGTGACTTTGCTCAGAGTCTCCTTCCCTCTTAATGGGCACATTCAAAGCAGGGAATTCCTTCATCATCATCTCAAGACTTTTTAGCTCCTCAGGGCTGAGCTGTTCCTCCTCCTCACTACTGGCTTGATCAGGGCTGGTTGATCCCTGCTGGGAACCAGTACTCTGTCCATTATCGCCTCTTCCATCTGAGCCAGTGGGAGGCTTCTCTCTTGCTATTTCGACTGTGTGGCTTGTAGTACGACTGGTCACCCTCTCGGTCAGCTCCTCTTCTTTTTCTGCTTTCTTCCTCTCTTCCTCTTCCCCCGTTTCCTGCTCCTTCCCCTGTGTCGCCATTAGCAGCTCTAACTCTTGTCGTCCGTCTCTGTCTCGGTCTGCTCCCTCAATCGTTCTCAATTTTCTGTACGAATCTTTGTTTTTATATTCCTCTTTCTCTGCCGTCATCTCTTCTTCCATTCCATCACGCCCCTCTCCTTCGCTCATTTGCTCTGCTTTTGAATTATTCAGTGCCTCTAGTAAAACTGCTGCTAGTTTTTTGGGATCAACATTTTTAAAAAGCTCTTCTTCATGCTCTGCTTCCTCTTGTCTCTGCATTGGCTGGCTTTCTTCACCACCTATATTCCTATATCCAGACACAGTCAGCCCTGACATATGTTGGTATGGCTTGTCAAGGGTGCTGAGAGGATTGGAGGTGGACAGATGGAGAAAGGATGCTGCTGTCAGAAGAAGCAGCCGTATTAAAGCACTTGAGGGATTATGGTATCTAGTCATGGCTAGCCAGAACAGGACTTTCTGTGAGCGGTGAAGGAGATCAGAAATCCCTGGAAAAGAGAAGAAACAGAATCAAATCTTCACTGAGAATGCAAGGATGTATATGTGGGTTTGATGAGTGAATGAGTGAGTACCACATATGATGGCTAAAGCTTGTTTTCTATCTGCAGTTAATCACAACTTTTAGTGTAACCATGACCGTTTCTTCTCCTGGTGCTTGACTAGCCATTCCACTCCTATCACACATATTGCTCCCATGAAAAGATATTCTAAAAAATGCATACTGTGTTTACACTTTAGTAAACCTTTTGTCCCGTTTCATTTTATGAATTTGAAATTAATCTCATTAAATCTGTTACTTTTATTAGATGTCACCAAAAGTTTTGGGAGCTGACACGTAGGGATGGAAACTGATGAGAGCTGAGTGATGCAGATTCCATTGTCAATATCACTTATCAATTATCGATTCTTGTTGGAGCTATTTATTCTTTTTTTATTACTTTGAAGTTTGCTAGGGGTTGTTGTTGATTTACATATATTTTTGGGTTATTCACAAGTTTTATTTGTAGGTTTATACTTCTTTTATTGTTTTGTTTTGTTGTTTGTTTTGTTAAGTCAGCCAGGAGGAACTGTAGGGCCATTTCCTTTAAATGAAGGCACTGGTAAGTGCACGTGGAACTGATAGGTGAGCAAATTTGACGAATCCAAGGAACTGAACATCTCGAGTCCCATCCCTACTCCTAGAGTTGTTCACAAAAAAGAGTTGTAACATAAGTTATAACACACAGGGACCTGAAGTGAACCTGAGAGTTAAAACAATGAAAGTGTCCATTGTCTGCACTTTTCATGATTTACATTTTGCTCTTTGAAGTTTTTTTAAATTCTCCTGTTCTGGTGAACTCTGATATTGTTCCCTGCTCTCTTCTGGCCCACTTGCTAACAATCAACCTTCTTCAGAAGTCCAGCTCCAGTGACAAGCAGTAAGGATCTTGGAGGACTGCACATCTCCTGAAGGTAAAAACCTTTCTCCACCCGCATCCAACCGAATTGTAGAGTTGGGCGGATTGATCCAAATATCGATAGCATCGATACCAGATCGATACTAGCACGATTGGATCAATACTTTGCTTTTATCCTTCAAGTTCAGTATGTAGCCCGCTGAACTGTGTTAATCATTTCTTTGGAAAAACTAAACCTCAAACACGCACTCTGAAAAACGTGCAAACTTTCTGTGCTTTAGATTCAGAATTTTTTTAATTCCAAGTCTCCAAAAACCAAGTTTGAAAACATGAAAAGCTGAAAGGTGTGTTTTGTTGTGTCAGCTAATTATTGTGGAAAGTAACAATCACAGTGGTGATTAAAATGTGTTCAGAATTTGCAAATTGAGAAATCATCTCATAAGTCATGGCAAACTATTCTCCCCCAATTAGCTGCTGAGTAACTTCAGCAATACTGGCCCTGTATTTGCTTTGTATTGGATCGATACCAAAATTTGTAGTGTGGCACAGAAATTCTGTGAATGAGGGAAAGTGTGAACGTGAAATTATGTGACGCTATAATTTGAAATACAATAACACATGAATAACACACAAATCCTGCGTGAAGCAGCCCAGACGAGGTCCTGACAGACATTGACTGATGCGCGCGCGCGCGTGTGCGCGCGCGCGCACACACACACACACACACACACAGGGAAATAGGAAAGTGGAGACAGAACACAAAACAAACAGAAAACAGAAGCTCGCGCAGTGAGGACTGAGGGACGTGACGCTGTGCTCTAGCACTAGAGCAATGTTTCCGTGCAACACTAAGAGCACAGCTGGTTTTCACTTTCTGCGTTTTCGCGTGTGTACCTGAATCTAGTGTAGGAGTAACTAACCAAGGTAGTTATAGTTAACTAAACCGGGCAGAGGAGGCGTGGGTTTTCACGCACGCAAGACGCGCTACCTGCAGTCCTCGAAGATCCTAACTGCGCGTCGCTGGAAGCGGATGATATGTGACTGCTGAATGTTGATTGGTTGACAAGTGGGCCGGAATAGAGCAGCGAGCGATAGCAGAAGCAGAAAAATAGTGAAAAAACGTAAAACATGATCAAATAAATCATCTCTCAATGTCGCTGCTGCTGACGCGCTGCTCTGCTTGGTGCTGCAATGTTGAACCCAGAGTGCAACAAGTGAAATATCTTGAAATCCGCAACAACCAAACCGGTGCGCATTCACTGCCATGCCGTCTTTGGAACGGGTAAGACGTTTATCACACCGAGTCGTTTACACCATCAGAAAAAGCTGCTCTTGTTTTCAGAAGCCACCGCCTGCCTGCATCGCCATGTGCCACATGCAGCAGTTAAACACTGTAAAAATGCGCAGGAACAGCAAACTCAAATGTATTTTCTAAGAATACCTAAACAACCAGTTGTACGGTGAGATTTTTTTATCCCTATTAAAGCAAAACAATTCAAGTTTAATGTCATTTCGTTCTCAGCTAATTACCACAAACCTTTTTGTTTGTTAAATCACCCAACAGTTCTATCAGTATATTAGTAAATAGTTGCTAAAATCCTTTTGTTTTTAGTTGCAGTAAACACACTTCGGAGATACAGGAACAGCATATCCTGCGGTGGAGGCTGGGCTGTGCCAAAAAAGGGATTTCACATGTTCTCGTGTGTTGTTGTTGTTGTTTAATGTCTAATACATGTACTTATATTCGTGAGTAGACTGTACTGAGCAGGATTTATGAAGAGGCTTTTGAAGTGTCTTCATCACTCTGTGTAATTGTACCCATTTTGTCATCAAGCCCTTCCTTTTTGGTTACTTCAAGTAATTTTATCGAACGGTGATGCTGAGATATGATTGGCCTATTTTTGATAGGTTTCAGGTCAACAAGTTATTTTTAACCGTTTAAATGTAATCATTGTTTGGCACAACGAGATGACTCTGTTGTTTGCACTGTTGCAGCAGGTCACAGTTCCCAGAAAAGCAAATAAACATGAGCATACAGCCACCTCAGACTCTGTTCGACAGTAACCTCCCCGCAACTCGCACTTCACATGTAAACAACATTATCTCAGACTAACATGGACGTCAGTGTTATGCAGAGACAAAAGGTTGCCGTTGTCTCTGTGGTTTTTAATGCGAATGTCCCCGCGGTTACAGCTTCAGTCTACTTATTTTACAGTGCAGTTGTTTCAGTCTAGGATATGATTGCTGGAAATGACGATGATTGAGATGATGTGGCTGAAGATGAGAAGTAGGAGGGGTTGTAGGAGCAGACACGGTTGATTATAAACAATGAATTTTGACCACATCAAATAACAATACTTTAAGCTGCCATCAGTGCACAAATCCACTTCAACGTGACGCCTGACTTACGAACCGCCTGCGTGTCCGCAAAATATTGACTGGGGCCTAATTGATTTTTATTCAATAAAATCAATTAAATGTGCCACAGTTTGGGACGAACATAAATACTTCCGATTCATCTACTAAACCTCCTCCAACCCATCACACAGCAGGCATTACCACCTTTTTCTGCATTTTCTATATATTTTGCACATTTCCTGCGCCTCGCTTTGCTTTGACTACAAAGCTGTAGCGTGACATCATAATTTTGTTGCAATATTTCAAACATTTATGAGTATTTCTAAGAACGCTTATATTAATGAGCAACAGTACTTCTTTCGGAGAGCACAAGGTTAAATGCTTTAATGCAAAATAAGTTGCCGCTTACTTGCAGTTCAGTGTGTGCGGCGGGGGAATTCCTGCTTTCCCTCCTCGTCACGTCACACAGCTGCTGAAGTCCTGCAGTCATCCACTCCGTGCTCGTCGTGACGCGTGCCGTGTTGTAACGTGCTGTTAATCCTTGTTACTGTTATTGTTGTATGTCGCAGGGTTTCGGACTCTTCGTGTGCTCCTATCACAGGAGTCAGAACCTAATTCGTGTATTTTCAGGACTACGGACAGAGGCTGCGGCTGTCTTCTACCCCCTCCTTCCGCACACACGTGATCCTTGCGTCAAGGTCCCCATTGACGTCAATAGACTGGATTTCATTCATAAGATTTTTCTGCACCCCACCGACCTTATCTTATCCCTCCTCCCCTATTTTATCAGACCAATTAGCTGCAGTGCTGCTGTTGAATAAACAGAATATTCGTAATTCATGGTGCAACCTCAGAGAGCTGGTCCAAGCTTTCACGGGCAAACCGGAGTGCAAGAGGGAACATTTGGGGTTTTCTTTAGACATAGACACGCTTATTTCTGCGGCTGTCTCACGTTTGTGTGCCATCAGAGCTTAAGGATGCTGTGCACTGGTGTGTGACAATGGAGGCAAAAATAGCTCTCCTAATAAGCCGTGAAAGGGCTCAGTTTTAGTAAATAAATACATTTATTTTTCATGGATCATCATCTCCATCCTTCTGTTCACTGGTGCAATTCTGCATTCATCAGCGTCTCCAGTTTTGTGTTAAAATGTCTGGTTAAAAGTCCACTGCCCTCTCTTAGATATTTCCGCACTGCTACAGCTGCATCATCTGAACCTTTCATTCAGTGGTGCTGGTTTCAGTTATTGTGCAAACGTACAGTTTTTAAGTTTGGGGAAACCTGCAGTCAGCTGAGACATCATCTGTTCCTCCCACTGAAAACATCCAGATGAACAGAATCAACTTTTGGGGAACTTTTCTACTCTTTATTATTTTCATAGTTGCCTCAACTCCCTCTTAATTAATCTTCTGCACTTCCTGTTTCCAAGCGCACGCTCTCTGTCTAGCCAATTCATAGAAGTCCAATTCTCCTTCCATACTGTCCAATCTCACGTGCAACACACTTTTTCTTTTCCACCTTTCTTTTTGCAATGCACGTGCCCTACCAGTGTTCCTGGCTACTTCTCCTTCATCTCATAGACTGTCCAACTTTTTTATTACCACTTTTTATTTGCATAACACCAAGTCACAACCGTTGCCTCACGGTGTCGTTATGTACATTTACTTTTAAACCATTGATATTTGGACTGCTTTTCTCCATCATCTGCCTCCCTTGGTCACATTGCAATAAGCTGTTGATGGCTTCTCATGATGCATCATCATGGATTCATAATCTTCATTTAAATGCTTGCTCACAGGGGGTCACATGATTACTGGAGTTTTCTGTTTTCTTTATACTCTATGTATAGTTTCTTCACCTTCTAATATAAAGTATTTGCTCAAAGAGGCTCGTCTCGTTTTCTCTGTATTATTGTAAAGTTTTTTGCTTACAATATAAAGAGTATAAATCAGCTTGAAATATAAATGTCAAAGAATAAAACTGATGATGTGCCAACTAAAAAATATCCAATCCAATGTTTGTTCAAAACGTATCATCACTCAGTGATCACCACGACTACATTTTCTCTAAATAATACAAGATAAAATTCATCAGTTCTCAAAGTTTAGCTCTGTCAGTTAACCTTTATTAACACCAGGTGAAGAGTTCCTGTTATGAATCTGGATGACAAGCATAGTTTTTGAAAGTCCGTAGACTAGTCTTCTAGTTTTTTGTTAGCAGTTTAATCTCACTGTGGTTGGGCATGCTAGTCTTTACAGGTATCTCTGCAATATATCAATGCAGGAAACCCGCAGTGAGCTGAGACTGAAGATGTCACTTGGATGAAGGACGAAACATTTCTCCATCTGAAAACGCTACGTCCAGATGAACAGAATCAACTTTTAGTGTATCCGCACCAACAATCACACCCAAGGCCAATTTGGAATCACCAATTAACCCAGTGGTTCTCCATCTGTGGGGTGTATAGCTACTGGACGTGCACAACTAGTGAAATGTGAAAATAAGAATGTTTTTTAGGTAAACAACAGTTGTCATTGTTCTGAACTTTACTAAACTTGAAACCTTTTCTTTTACTTGCCAGTCAGGGTAATTATTATAATTCTTAACTATTGGGATTCTTATCTAAGTTAAACTGCGCCATTAAAGTTTTAAGTTGCATCTCTATATATTTCATATAGCTCCACTTGCCACACAGATGCATCTGTATGTGCAAGGGTGTGGATTTCTGTGCCACTTTGAAACTGGTGTGTGGAGTGACTACGCTGACCTGTCGTCAAATGACAGAAGACTACAGGATATTTCTGACTGCTGGACCATTCAACCTAGAGCCTAATATAACTGTACATTTGGAGAGACATGAAAAACATTTCCCCCTTACCCCCACCAACCCACCCACTGAGTGCTTTTGACTTTTACACAGGAAAGAAAAAAACAAAAACTGGACCATATAGTAGAACTACAGATCTATGGTAAATAAATAAAGAGCAAGTTCCATCACTTATTCTTTTACAAAAAAGGTAAATAAACTCCTAATGTGGGCCTTTTGGGTTTTTTTTCTTTATATATTTTGGCCACACATTATGGAATATAGAGGATTTTGCCCAATTTTACACTGGACTGAATCAAAAATACACACATTTCATGCTGTGTGTTAACAGTGCTAACTGAATCACACTTGTTGTGATTTACCTCTTCAATATAAATACCTTTCAACAGAATTATGAAGGAAGATGGATTGAGTATATTGTATAAAAGACTTTAAATGCAGAATGTTTGTCCAACTCTTAGACACCCCTTTTCAGAAATGTTTATTAATCCCACCAACTCAGACTAATTTGTGTGATTACAAGCAGATGCATTCAAATTCAAAGGGAAAAGTAAACAAAGTTAGAAACATTGTTCCAGCTCATAAAATATTCCTGCTGAGACAGTATAACGAGCTAAGATTTATTTTAAACAAGCAAACAAACCAGAGAATCTTAAGCCCGACCATTTTAACATAATTTCCCTGGAAAATAAATCCAAGGTGATGAGGTGATGATACACGTCCTAATAATCCCATAAAAAAACATAGACACTGCAGCACCTTAGGGGGGCGTGCTCCATTTTGACCCCGAGACTTCCAGGCCATACTCAGCACAGATGTTTCTGTATCCTATGCCAGCCACTTGGTTATGGCGTTCCATGTATGTCCTGTTTGCTAGCATCTAGCACCCTGTTGTTATATGTGCTCAGGGGCATCTTTGCACAGCCCGCCCTTGGGGTCTTGCCTTGTGTGATAGACCGTAAAGTCTAGTGCTCAGAGTGTGTTCCTGCACTGCCATGATTAGTGCCTTTCTCTCAGTTCACCTTTGTCCAGCCACTGGTAGGATTTCTGGACATCAGCCACTTCTTCTGCCGGCCGTATATACCATGCAGGGTCCTGTAGATCCATGATGCTCCTCTTCTCAAATTTCTGCTGCCTGAGATATTAACTAACCACACTCTCAGTTGTGGCCATCTTCCTGAAGTACTTGTGGATGTTCATTGTCTCATCCTGGGTTGCAGTTCTGACACTCACTAGCCTTGGCCACCTTCCTCCTTCTTAGTGTACAGTCTTAGGGTGCTGCATGCATGTCAGTGGCTTCTATCTCCTCTTTTGGCCAGCTTATTTCATGGTTCGTTCCTATTTGTCTATGGGACTACCCCCTCCCCCTTTTCTTTTAACGATCCAACTACACTTCTCAAGTCCAAATGGGCTGGAAGTAGCCTGCATATGATTATATCCGGCCCTAGATAATTTCATGTCAGTTATTGATGGTCCTCAGTAGAAACAGAATCTTCGGCCCTGCGGAGAAGCCATGCAGGCAGGGATGGGACTTTATTCCGATGGGCAATCTGGGATCATATCATTATGTTAAAATAGGAAGGGGGCAGACGTTACAAAGACAACAAGTGTAGTGGTACAGGCTTAGTACACAGAGACAAGGGTGCCGGATTTAAACGCTAAGGTGTTGGGAAAAATGAGTGAAAAAAGTAAACTAAGCAGCACTTGGCTGCATTTTAAATAATACTGAAGACTGCTGAGTGCAGAATCTATCAAACTAGGAGCTGGCTAAAGTGACACCAGATTTTATTTTCAGCCATTTGCCATTATGGAGGACAAAAGGTTTCAAACTTGTCCAGGCCTTAAAGCTGATGTGTGCTCTCACATATAGTAATAAATGCATAAAAAATAAGGCTTTTCTGAAAACAATGAAAAGTCTCACAGGCCAGAATACATGCTTCAAGCCATTTATAATTCTTACCCTGTTTGATCTGTTGCTCACCACAAACAAGCACAAGAAAAATTTGTTACCCTAAACTTTAGTTGCATAAGTTTTACAGCTTTCCCCACTGATAAAAACGCTTCATACTACACAAAATAATTAAGCAAAAACAACTGAATGAAAAAACAACTAAACGTATATCAAAAAAATGGAGTCTGAGCAATGAGCTACCAGAACTTTACACATTTATTTCTTACACTGAAAACCAAAGAGTCATGCTGACAGATTTGTCACAGCAGCTTTTTCTTTACCATCTAGAAACAGTTCAGAATCAGAATCAGCATACTTTATTAATCCCTAAGGAAATTATGTAAATATGTAACTTCTTTACAGTGACGTTGAGTTTCACTAGTCCAGCCCCTTAAGATCAACATTTGCTGTAGATCCTGGTGGTGTGGATCAGTGAACCAGTGTCTCCTTCACTCCTGGCATACAGCTTGATATCATCCGTGTAGAGGAGGTGGCTAATAATTGCTTAAGTCCTTGGCCAGCCTGTTTGATGATCTGGCTGACGGGGGTTCAGGCCTATGCAGAACAGTAGTGTGGGGCAGAACATCTCCTTGGTAAATCCTGCACTTGAAGCTGACCTCTAGTGTTCGCCAAATCCCCATCAAATTCCTTATGGTCCTGTCTTGTACAGTCAGAGGAATCCCACGATCCATGAGTGAGGCACTGAGTCATAGGCTTTCTTATGGTCAATCAAGGGAGTGCACAGGTTGGTCAGTCTTGTCTTACAGTCTCTGGTAACTGCTCAACCAGTAGCAGGTTTTCACCACTCTCACCACCCCAACATAGCACACTGGAACCTTCAACAGTTTTAGTAAATCCTTTTGTAACCAATGCCATCAGTATATTTTGTAACAAGCTTGCGAAGCTCTTGACAGAGCACACTGGTTTTACACAACATGTTCCTTGTGTGACACCTTTTTATAGGCCATCAGTTGGGACTTGAGAATTAGCTGATATTAATCTGCACCTGGCGGCAGGAATGCTTTCTAATTACAGAGGGAGTCTGACAAGAGCCAAATTGTGATAGCTAGACCACTGGATCAGCACATTTCCAAAACTGCAGCTCTTATGGAGTGTTCTCAGTCTGCAGTAGTCAAAAGTGGTTGAAAATGACTAGCGATGAACCAGTGACAGGGTCATGAGCGGCCAAGGCTCACCAGTTCATCTGAGGAGCAATGGCTGGCCCGTGTGGCTGGTCCAACAGACAAGGTACTGTAGGCTTAAACTGCCCCCAAAATATTGGTTCTGAAAGGTTACTGAAAAACAGTGCATTGCATTTTGTTGGGTATGGAACTACATAACAGCAGAACAATATGGGTGCTCATGACCCATCCATCACCAAAAACACCAACAATGGGCACTTGAGCATCAGAACTTAAATGCCTTAATGCAACTGCTGTTGTGATTTGGTGCCATTTAATTGAAATGGAACTGAATTGACCGTGGTGCCATGGAAGAAGGTAGCCTGGTCTGGGAATCCTGCTTTCTGGGAATGGCCAGGTTCTGCTGGGGAACCTTGAGTCCTGTCATTCATGTGGATGTTACTTTGACATGTACAGCCAACCAAAGCCTTGTTGTAGACCATGTACATCCTTTCACTGAAATTGTAATCCCTGATGGCTGTGGCCTATTTGAGCAGGATAACCCTCGCTGCCACAAAGCAAAAATGTTTCAAGAATGGTGTGAGGAGCTATCTGTTTCTAACGCCTTGGTGCAAGGTGTGTGTGTGTGTAAACTGTAATCGTTTTAGCAGTTTATCTATTAAGAAGTAGGGATGGGTATCGTTTAGGTTTTATCTGATACAAGTACCAAACCGGTACTTTTGAAACGGTGCCGGTGCTTAAACGGTGCTCAAACCGGTGCTTAAAGAATGGAGAACACAAAATTGGTCCAAAAACCTCTCATGTTTAGCTGTTTTCCACTTTTTCTTTGGTCATTTTAGCCTTTTTGGCCAGGGTGAAGGGAGTACCTGTCATCAAACAAGAAGACAGCTGCATGTAACTACGACGGTGTTTGCTAGTTCATCTTACATGCATTAATGTAATAACGTGGTTAGCCTACTCAACGTAAATTACACACGAACAACATTAAGCTACTCACGCAGAGAAGAGGAACGGCAGAGATGTGCACGGTGTGAGGTCTCGCAGCAAGCTATCAAATACGGCGCTTTTCTCGGCTTTTAAAAAAAACGCTATGCGTCGCCAGGTGTTTCATCAGATTCGAGGTGTTACCTCCTTTGCACAGTATCAGCTTAAAGCACTTGTTGCAGGCTGCTGAGTTTTAATCTTTTGCTGTGAAGTACAGCCAGACTTTTGACCGCTTCGCCTTGGGCATTTTTAATCTGTAGCTCTGCTCTAAAAGAATGTACGTACCTGGGCCCGCCTACTACGCTCGCAAAGGTAAAATGATTGGCTGGAATCCAAAGTGCATGACATCTCAGGAAAAAAAAAAAAAGCACCGAAATAAAGCACCGAAATGTGCGCTGCTTTTCGGTCTGGTTACTACCATTTATGTCAGAACCAATACCGGTACCCATCCCTATTAAGAAGTCTATTATC
Source organism: Copadichromis virginalis (assembly GCF_057382275.1). Classification (NCBI taxonomy): domain Eukaryota; kingdom Metazoa; phylum Chordata; class Actinopteri; order Cichliformes; family Cichlidae; genus Copadichromis; species Copadichromis virginalis. The sequence goes on from NC_140620.1 coordinate 7,769,894, forward strand.
CTGGAATTTTGTCAGGGGTATCAGCCTGGAAATTTTTCAACTTGTTCAACTGATTTTGAATGACCCGTTCCATTACTGCCCACTGCTCATTCAGCAAAAGTCTGTTTTTCACACAGATGTCACACTGAAAACAAAACTTTGTAAAACATTTACAGAACAATAAAATATAGTTAAGCTAGATAATTCTATCTGCCTTGTAATTTCACCCCAGCCCAAACAAGTAACCACTGCACACAGCATGTCCCTCCTATAACTTTCAACTCTGACCTTTACCTGTGTTCCTTCTCATTCTAAGTTGCACTTTTCTTAAACTGCATATGACATTTCCACCTCATCAGGATACAGTACATATTAATGGTTCAAATGTAAATAAGATCCTTTTTTTTTAGTTCTGATGCCATTCTAAAATGTCTTTGGTTTATTCTTCACTATCAGTTTATCAAAGTTGTGCAATGAAAGATGGGCCAATAACAAGGAGTATTCATACAAACTAAAAATATTAAACACCTGAAATAAACGTGATATATTCACACACCAATTGATTACCTAGTACAAGAACAATTTGAGTGGAGCCAGAAAATTAAAATGTCTAATTCTTGTAATTGTTTTGTTTTTAATTTCTTCACTGTTTTATGTAGCGCCTGCATTTCTTAACATGGTGTAAATATACTGTACAAGGCAGGAACACAAGCCATCATACGAGCGAATGTATTATCTAAATAACAGAATGACATTAAATGTTGTTAAATGTATGTATAAATTAAGTGTTTTTTCCCCAACTTACCATCGTCAATGCTTTAAAATTCACTAGTATCACTTGTAGTGACATTAAATATTTATTACAGTCTTACTACTCAAGTGAGCCCATAGTCAGTACCTGACAAAGCTTCATGACATAATGTGCCTGCTCAACCAGTTTTTGTATCATAGCCCAGTCACACTGCAAAATCACAATACTGTGATAAACATTCAGCAAAATGTTACTTTGCTGAAGTGTATATAACCCACAGTGGTAAACACTGTGGGTTATTTTCTTAGCTGGACTCTGCCTTACTCCTTAAAAAGAATATAAACACACAACTCTGGCAGCCACATAGAAGTGACCTCCCCACCCACGCACACGCACACTATCACCCACCCACCCAGAGCTAAAGGGCCTGGCACTGCAAGGTTCTTCCACTAACTGAGTCTCTCCCCCAGTTAAACAGTGTATATCAGTCCCCATTCACATATACATAGTACCAGTACTGTCAAGTTGATGCATGTTCTACCCTACACTGACCCACCCCCTGCCTTCTATATTCTCCCATAACGCTGCTGTGGGCTATGCCAAGCCCATCTCCTCCAGTACACTTCTCGGTGATTCGTCCTCCTGAAAAGATAAACAAATGGAAGACGCAACTTAAATTACAGACAACAAATTGTTCCATTCACATTGCATGGAGCTGTCACCTCTCACAGGCATACGTAGAAAGATGACCGTATGCCATTTATATTAGTATTACTGTATTATATGCAAAAAAAAATGCAACAGTTAGGGCTAGCTGACTCAGAGTGCAGGCAGAGAGGAAACTTACACAAAACTGTTTTTTCACCGACCAGGGAGGAACAAAAACGACACAAATTTACATATGCAGAGTGTACAAACTGCACAACTCCAAACTGAAGTTAGTCTGGTGATCATTAACACAACAAAATGTGTCCCACAGTCAGTCCATGACTTGTGACTGACTTTTCAGTGATAACTCACAGGTCACTAACTTTAACGCATCGTCTTCTTGAGTCATGTCAACTCTGAAGCCCAGCTTACCTCCTGCAGTAGGTCAGCTTGTTCAATGGCTTTGAGGACACTCTTTTTAGATGTGTCCTGAATCTCTCCTCCCATCAGGAACTCGTCTAAAATGAAGTAGGCCTTCTCAAAATTAAAGATGATGTCCAGCTCACATACCTACACATACACAAAACGCCACTCTTTACCATGCCAGGGAAAGTCTCAGAATGGTCTTTCAACTTTTCCCTTTTGAGAATTCAAACAAAATTATGTTTGAATTCATTGTGAGTACATTTTAACAAGTAGACATTTATCTTTCTGACAATAATAATTTTAGAAAACGTATACAAAATGATTCAAAGAGTGACTGCATGTATTATAGGAGTACATTTTTACTTAAACCAACTAAGGATAAGTTGCTGTACTAAGAATTATTGTTACCCCTGGACAAAATGTCAAACGAAATGTCAAACGATCACTGCGGCATCAATGAGTTAAACTGTCTAAATGCTTTCATCTTTAATAAAATGATCAGTGTTGCAACTTTACCAGGTGTAACAATTAAGTTTAACATCCAAGCATCCATGAAAACAGCATTTATTAAATTCAGCAGTTAGAAGTTAGCAGGAAGTTAGCTTGCTAGTTTCCATGTAAATATACCATGCTCTGAGAGATTTCAGAAAGAAAAAAAAATCAAACTTACAGCACTGCTGTCACTTAAATGAGGACAGAAAAACTAAACCGAACTGACCTTTGTAGGGTTACTGAAGTTGGGCTAGCTGGAATATAATGGTTTGCTACATGCTGGCTAGCTACAGAGCTATAGTTAGCATGATATAAAAACATTAGCACAGTGAAGCTGGAGGATGAAATATAAGTTTTTCCTGTTCCTGTTTCCATGTTAAGTTCCTGATCTTCAGCTTCATGTTCCCATTCCAATCTTTATTTGCCTCAGAGTGATTCTTTTCTGACTCATTCAAATTTTTGGTGTCTGAGCAGCTGGGTTGTAGTTACATGGTAAGGTTTTAAAAAGTGTTGCAGATGAATCATAGTAATGAAAACCCAGACAGGTCGACAGTGATCATGGACTATTTTTAGGGGCTTGTTCTGATTAAACAGAACAAGATGCAAAGCATTAAAACATGCCAAAAACACAACAGCCTTAAAAAACGCAGAGTAGTTTGGACCCGGAAGCAGGATTCATATGCCGTCAACTAGTCTCTTCCTTCAAAGTAATTCACATGCAAATCAGAAAAATCACATTAAGATGCACATATGACTTACACTGCCAAAATATTTATCCAGCAACTCTACGAAACGGTGTATAACTTCGAGTGTGATCAGCTCATTGTCTTGCTCTTCAATGGCACAACAGAAATAAAGGCTGGCATACCTGCAAGACAATATACACAGAAGTAGAAACAACTTTAAAATCCTACATTGCCTTGTTCTCAAGTTATCGCATTCACTAGATTTGCAGAAAACGTAACCTCTGACCTTTATGTTAAGGCCACTGAGATTGAAACTCAAACATATTAAGTGGATTCACCTATGGTATCAATTTGAAAACTCAATGTCGCCTCGTTCTCAAGTTAACAAAAACCACCAAGGCCGCAGACTGCCTGCTGTGAGATCCAGTTAAGACTTTCTGCCTCAAAATTCATCACAGATTTTAAAAAAGAAAGAAAGACGAAGAACAACAACAACAACAACAACAGAAATGTACATACAGTCGAAGTATGACAGTTTACCATACCTGTGTAGGGCTGCCAGACAGAGCAAGCGTGCAGAGTTCTTTCAGTCCAATAACCTGTGTTTGGGTGCTGACCTATGAAGTAGCATCTGTGTTTTAATCAGTTACTTATCCCCCTGATCTTGTTGACTTGCCTGATTTTGTAATTTGTCCAAGGTAAGTGGGCTAAATGATTAAATCCTTAATTCTGCTTTCTGTTTTAAATGCATTGTTTGCCTAGTTGTGTTGTAACCTCCAAGTTGTGCTTGCGTTTTGGTTATTAACACATCAATATCTCATTATTATATCAATATCCCAAAGGTGTTCTATTGAATTAATATCTGGTGACAGTGGGGGCGATGTGAGTATAGTGAACTCATTGTCATGTTCAACAAACCAGGTGACTGGGGGAAGCTGTCGTCACAGGATGGGCACAATGTGAGCATAAGGGTTGGACGGGTCAGGAAAAATACTCAGGTAATGATCCCATTTAACACCTGCCTGAACATTTCATACAGTGTAGGATAGCCCCATGCTTACAGTGTAGGATAGCCCCATGCTTACAGTGTAGGATAGCCCCATGCTTGCATACTATTTATGTCGAACTCTGACCCTCTCATCCAAACGTCGGATAAGAAACTGAAGCTCAACAGACCACACAATTGTCTTCCAATATTCTATTTCCCTATTTTGGTGAGCACATACAAAGGAATGGCACCCAGTGTGGTCTGCTGCTGCCATCTTGTCTTTTGCATACTTTGGCTGTAATGCAGGGTTATGTTGGTACTATGGTAAATGGACTGGTTCTTATATAGCTCTTTTCTACTCCACCTGAGCATTCAAAGTGTTTTATACAACTTGTCTTGTTCACCCATTTACACAAGCTCTTATTTTTCTCTGTACATGCTTTCTACCACATTCACACACATTCAAACTCAGATGGATGCATTGAAGAGCAACTTGGGGTTAGTATCTTTCCCAGGGATATTTGGCACATATGTATTTGGAACAGCCATGGATTGAACCACCAACCTTCTGATTAGCGCACAATGTGCTATACCTGCTGAGCTACAACAACCCTTATCAGATAGAAGAAGTCTTCTTCTCTGAAATGAACAAGTTATTTTTGCCCAAAGACCCACTGCTCCCTGCATATTTTCTCCTTTTCAGAACTTTCCCTTTAATTTCTAAAGAGGGTTGTTAGAAAATAGATCACCAATTTGTGAAACACTCAGAATAGCGTGCGTCAGAGCAACATCCATGCCACATTCAGTCACCTGAATTACATTTCTTCCCCATTCTGAGGTGCTGACCATGTCTACATAAATGCATGGACTGGGTTGCTGCAATGTCAGTGGCTGATTAGACATTCAACAAGTAGTTAAAAAGTTGTACCTAACAAAGGTATACCTAACCTATCTATAGACTTGGAGTACTGTGTTAAGCCACCCATCCTTTCTTTATATTTTGCTTCCACTGAGCCAGACTCTTAATTTTTTGTAATTTTTATTCAAAACTTTTACCTGGAGATTGTTAGGGCTGTTTTTGTTTTTGTTGTGCATCTGCACCTTATTGTTGTCAATGCCTACGCATGGGACAGTGTGAAACGTAATTTCAATTCCTTTGTATGGCAAGTACATTTGAAGAAATTGACAAATAAAAGTATTCTATTCTATTCTATTCTAATTGTAGTTCACTGCCCAGACTGTCCTGTATTTACGAATCACTTTTGTTTTTTTGATTGATGAAATCTCCATAGTAGATAGTGAAAAACAGGAACTTTCCTGTCAATTAAATGTTTATGCTGGTGTAGCATGAATGGCTGTAGATGAAGTCTTTATCAACAGAAAAGATTGTTAGAAATTATTATTAAAAAAAAATAAAAATACAGTTAAAAGTCCAAAAATGTATGCCCTCCATCACATGTTCCAAAGACTCCAGTGGGCTGAATTGGTGTCTTTGCTGGATTGATTCTGCTCCCCTGGGCTTATGTTTAGCACCACTGATTTAGTCCAGTGTTAGACTATACTTGTAGAGGGGATGCGTTCTTTAGTGATGGTCAAGGGTGGTTCTGTGCCACATAAGATGGTTGTTGTTTTATGCAACAAAGTCTCAGGGACAATGCTTCTTTGGTCTAATTTCCTTCCCTTCGCCTCAGCTGAACTTGTCCGGTCTGTAAAATCTCAAGTATGCCTTCCAAAGCTCTGATGCAGAAAAGCAAATGTTCTAAGGCTTGTTGTGTCAACATTGGACTCAGCCATTAACTCTGCTAGGTGTGGCAAAGCCAGCTGATGTGGCTGGCCATAGTGGGAAGTAGGAGAGGCCACTGTGTCACTATATTAGTTACTATAGTGTGAAATGTGTAGGCTTCTTCAAATTTCAAATGACTCATAAAAATCTAATAATGTAACATTCAACAGAAAGACCTGATGCATCTTCTAAACCAAGTTGTTTTCCTTGGGTACAGCTGGTTTAAGTCCTTAAGATGTGTTTCTCTGACCAGGGAAGTCAAGGGAAGCAGGCCAGTAGTAACTTGCCCTGATGCTAAGAGCTCCTGGCAGTTAAGGCAATGCAAATCCAGCCCATGGCCCTGGTGATCAGGGCCACCCATATTCCTCCACTGATCACCGGATGTATGAGGCCATGGTTAGGTTCTCTGTAGTTAGAGCTCAAAGGCAGTAGTTCACCTAATTTGCCAAAGCAGACTTATAGTTCATCTACGTGTTCCACCAGTGGGGGCTGGGCTGGCAGTGAAAGACCATGTACCACTGTGGTGGACGTGGGCCTATCGTCCCCATCTATATGAAAGCAGCTTCTCTTTCCAACAGACATTAATTTTAATGAAATACTCAAATACAGACAAATATGTAGTTTTCCTTCCTGCTGTTTCTTTCTTGGAGACGAAGCACTGCCACATCTCATCCTTTTTACATGTTTAATACTGTGTTACTAACATTTCTTTTAAAAATTTCTAAACAATAAAGGCTACTGCCTAAATGTATAAAAGCACTAGTGCATTTCTTTAGTTTCTTGATAATTAGTGATAAATCAACAGCAGTTCATAGCACGAGTTAGCTACAAAAGAAAATGAAACTGTAAATATCTACTCTAGAAACAACTGTCAGTAACGTTAAAATGAGAAAAGATGAAAATAGTGTAAAGAAAGCACCACAAGAAGCACGTGATGATGTGATGAGTACAAAATGCAGGACTGCCCATGGCACTTTTACCTTTTATAGACAATCTTGAGGTCGCGCCATTCTAGAAAACTGCACATCTTTGGTTTGCGAGCCAACACTATCTGCATCAGCTCCCTGACCATCTTCTTCTTGTCACGCTCAGCTGTGGCTGTGTACCACTTCTGCAGTCGCAGCTTGCCCTGCCGGCTGAACAGCAGCATGAAGCGCATCTACATGCAAAAACAGAACAGCCCCCAAAAAGACAGTACAGCATATATGAGAACATGTATTCAATGTATAGGTACATGTCAATACATAAATGTAAATTTGAATTACTGGCCCAGTAAAGGAACCTTTCCTGTTAACTGCATTCTTGTGCCCAATTATGAGTCACTTCATCACAGTTTTTTATCATTTGCTCTTTTTGTAAACATTATTATCAAGTCTGACATCATTAACAATTTCTGTGTTCAAATGCTCTTTCAACTCCCAAAAGCAAAGAAATACAGGGACGTCATTAAGAGTTAAATATGGTCAAAACTGTTTCAGCTCCAATAAAATAATCAGTGCGGCTGCTCAAGTGTTGCACCATTATGATAAAGAGGATAAATAGGAGGGCCCCATATTAATAGAGGCAGATGGCATCATATGGTAGGAATCAATGGTATGGTATCAACGTTTTGCAATGTGGTCTGGATTACTTGCTTAGAAAAGGTTCAGGTTCAAAGTTTAATATACAGTGAAATCTGAAGTCAGCCCAAGAGAATCACATCCTTGGTGACAAATAAACCTCAGTGTGCACTGTGAGTCTTTAGAAATTAAACCATGTCAACAGTGCACATCTTTTAGAGCACGCGGCGGCTCCTGTCTGCTCAAATAACAAAGAACTGCACCATGTTTGAAATCCAGCAGAATAGATGCTTGGACTGAGATGTGCTGCACTCAAAAATCAACTCTGACATTTTGTGAGACTTTAACTTGTGGTAAACATTTCAGGTAGAAATATACTGCAAAAAAAAGAGAATAGCATGCCAAATTGTTTTCTCAAATCACAATAAAAAAAATAAAAAAAAAGGTCTAATCTCCACTTGGTGTCTATATTAGATCATCATCCCATATCTACTTGGTCCAAGGGAGTGTCACAATGAAACACATAGGGAGTTAAGCCAGCATTATAAAATAGCCATTTTAAAATGATTTTATGTTACAGTGATCCAGTCAAACCTACCAAAAAAACATAAATAAAACAACCTCATGGCTTTCTGTAATAGGTTATTTAAATTCCAGTCTACTTATCCCACGCCCTCCAAATCCCTCAGTTGTTAATGCAATATCTCTCTGATACGTCCCAAGTACACTACTGAAAACTGGCAGTTCAAAAGTAGAAGGTGAACAAAGTGGAGCATTTAGCAGTTGAAGAGTCAGTTACCTTTTTCAGGTGCTGGAAGACCAAATTAGGACTAAAACCAAAATTAATAATGGATTTGGTCACTAAAGACTTGCACTAGGATGACAATCTTTAAATATTCTTTGTGAAGTCAGCTGGGATAGGCTTCAGCACCCCCCGCGACCCTGAAAAGGATAAGCAGAAGCAAATGGATGGATGGATGGAATGGATATGAAAGTCTATAATAACATAATGGCCATGACAAATTTACATTGCGATTGTATGTGGCGAGTGTTTCATCATCCTATGCTGTTTCCCCACTGGTAAAGGAAAGGGAGGAACTGACATCAAATGGCTATAATATTTTGGTTTGATATTACCTACACACATAGACGTCTTATACTGCATTTAAAGCAAAACCATATACATAACACTTCAATCACATAATGAAACCACTGGTATAAACTTAAGCTGTAATGTGTATTACAGCTATTTTAAAATTTTGCAGATTTGGCAATACTAATCCCCCGTATCACTTACTAATTATGTTTACTTACATGTGCCTGTTACCAGTCTACAGTCTATTTGGCAGGGACGAGTGTGGGAGCTATGGCAGGTAATATTAACATCACCAGTGTCAGTCACATCATTCGGCCACGCAGAGTTTCAAAAACAACTGCGCTGAGGTTAAGCAGAAAGTTAGCCACATAATGAAACCTATTTCATTACTTTATGTTGTAACCCTAGGCTGGCAGAAAGTAGGAAGCACGGCATCACCTCCGTTGCTGACGATAACTAAAACCTACAGATAAACTAATTACCTGCAACAAGGGCAGGCACACTAGTTTGTCCCGTATCTGTCATGCTAAAGTCTGACTAACATCACACAGATCACAAGCTGCACGAAAGCTATATACAGCGTAAGAAGCATGAAGCATGTTTCTTATGCTGGCCTGTTAGCTTGCAAGGCTATGCTGACAGAAGCCAGGTGTAGTTACCGCAGGTGGTGACTTCCTGGAGTCATACACCTTGATAGCATTAGCGTAGCATACCCTCCACGTACACTTTTCCAGGCAGGTGAGACGTAATAACTTACCATTCTGTGGGGTTTTTAACGTTTGTGTCACGTTACAAACGGACTGTACTCCCTCGTTGCCCACTCAGACGTACACCCGAACTAATGCCGAAAGTTCATTCCCGTGTGAGGTGCTCAACTACTGCGCTTGTAATAAGCGCAAACCCTTCCCCGACCGTTGCTTCTGCCAAAGCACTTCCACATCCGAGGAGCATGCGCACTCCGGCACGTCTAACGTGACGTTTATGATTTCGTCTCACTTCCGGAGGGTTCGAATGATCTTAAAGTGTATGAAGTGTAGTGTTACATCCTCACCGTGTGTAACTGCGGACACTGAGTCCCTGGTAAAGAAAAAAAGAGAGTCTCCGTAGCGGTAGGATTTTCCATCATCATCATTCATTAAACACCGAAAACCCAGGTTTCTCTTCAGCATTGAAGCCACGCTCACAAAAAGTCAGAGCTCTGCTGAGTCAAGCATTCCTTTAACTTCATTGATTAAAAAATAAATAAATGAAATTTTATCTATTGAAGAACAAATACTCAAAGCCATAGACACGGCATTATTTTAAGCTACTTTAAATGTCATTTATATTTATTTAGACTCTTTCACTTCAGCTAATCTAAATCTGAAATAACTTTAGTAATCGCTTCCTCCAGGTCATCAACGTGTCCATTAGACCTCATTACCCATTCCTGCTCAAACTATTACAATTAGTAAATGCTTTAATCTTAAATATGATCATCTATCTCTATTAATAGGCTATGTGCAATTAAGGTGGCAATCATTAAACTATTACTTAAAAAGCAGTAACTTGACCCAGCTGTCTTATGTAATTACTGACCACTCTCCAGCATTCCTTTTATCTCAAAAATTCTTGAAAGAGTTAAACAGCTAACCGATCATCTGCAGAGGAATGAAAAGAGTTTCAGTCAGGTTTCAGAGTTCATCACAGCACAGAAACGGCTTTAGTGAAGGTTACAGATCCTTTCCTCTGGCCTCTGACAGTGGACTCATCTCTGTGCTTGTTCTGCAAGACCTCAGTCCATCGTTGATACTGTTGACCACAGTATGTTATTACAGAGATTAGGACTTGCCATAGGTTTTAAAGTATGGCACTGTAGGGCTTTGCATGATATCTGTCTGATAGACTCCGTTTTTTTGTTTTTTTTTAAATAATAATGATGGATTGGATTTATATAGCACTTTCCAAGGTACCCAAAGCGCTTTACAATGCCATTATTCATTCACTCTCACATTCATACACTGGTGGAGGAAGCTACAGTTGTAGCTACAGCTGCCCTGGGGCAGACTGACAGAAGCGAGGCTGCCATATCGCGCCATCGGCCCCTCTGGCCAACACCAGTAGGTGGTAGGGTAAAGTGTCTTGCCCAAGGACACAACGACCAGGACAGAGAGCCCAGGGATCAAACCGGCGACCCTCCGGTTACAGATACGCTTCCCAACCCCCTGAGCCACGGTCGCCCTGTTTTTCATGTAAACGGAGAGTCCTCTTTACACACTAAGTTTAATTATCCAGTCTTTAAGTGATGACGGGATGAACCCTGCTTCTGGGTCAAAACTACTCTGCGTTTAATAAGGCTGTTGTGTTTTTAAAATGTTGAAATCTTTTTCTATTTATTCTGAACTTCAGCACCCCTAAAAAGCGGGGTGGCTTTTTAGGGACTTGTGCTCAGTTGGTAGAGCAGGTCAGATACTAACCGGAAGGTTGGTGGTTCGAGCCCAGGCTCCTCCTCTCAGTGATGCCGCAGTGTTCGTTTGAGTTTGGGACCTGAAGCGGAGTTTGGACCCCAAAACAGCTAATGATGTCAGACTTAAAGACCGGATTGAGTTCCACATGGTTCTGTGCTAGGACCAATTCTGTTTACATTATACAAGCTTTCAGTAGTATCATTTGAAGTCACAGTATAGATTTTCCTCGCTAGCAGATGACACAACATGGTGTCTAACCAGATACTTAGTATCTAAATATGATGGGACGCAGAGTCTTCAGCTTTTAGGCCTTCTTTTCTAAAGTATATAGTCAGTGCTCGATCTGGTAACTCTAAATCCTTCCTTATTTGGACCTAGACTGCTGCAGGCTTCCTGTGATGCACGGACTGTTTCTTCGTCTTCACTTACCTTTTTCACATGTGTAACTTGCTAACTTAGCCCTGTAGAGTCAGTGTTAAACACCTGGAATGCACAGAGTTGATTGGTTAAGTGGTATCATGTGGTATGGCTTAGCTTCCATCCAATTGGTCTGCGCATTTCTGCAGCCACTGAACCACTATCAAAGACCAGAATAGCTGAACCAGTTAAAAATAGAAGTGCCCTCCCTGGTGTTAAATCATAAACTTCTGTTTTGGCTGTAGGTCTTGGTCCATATGGGACAGCCTGTGGGTCGGTGTCAGTGTCGGGACTCTACCCCACCCTATATCTTTCTTTCAGATACTGTTCATCTACTGTAGATAGATACAGATTTTTTTTAGACATGCTTTTGTCTTCCACTTGTCTAGTTTCCTCAGTCACTGCACACCATGCTGTTCAGGTTTTCAGCTAATACCTATTTTGCAGCTTAATAGGACAAAAATGCTGTTTTGTGCAAAGCTTATCTCTGGCAGATTTAACTAAAGAAATGGGAACTAATATTTCTGTTATGTGTAGAAACTATATTGATTTGTTAGGTGCCTTTTGATGCTTGACTCAGGGGGAGAACAGAAAAAGTCAATGTTAACCTTTCAAAGAACTCCTCAAAGACTGCAACAATGTAAAAAATATAGTAGTTTAATAAATATAAACATAGTGACAGAAATAAAAATGTAAGAACAAAACAAACAAAAAATATGAAATATATTTTTTAACAGTAATAATATCAAAATATAACTATTTATAAATACTAATTCATTCAGCGTCCCTCCCTTACAATTAAATCAATATCTTTTGTATCAGAAACAGGTGAAATACCTCATATGTTCACTTTCCTTTATATCACAATATGTTTTATCACTCAGAAACATTCAGAGAAATAAATAATCTATAAAGATATATATGTGTGTGTGTGTGTGTGTGTGTGTGTGTGTGTGTGTGTGTGTGTGTGTGTGTGTGTGTGTGTGTAAATATATATATATATATATTTAGCAAAATCTTTTTCAATAATGTTGTAAATAAACCTTCCAGTGATAAAGTTTACAGTTTCAAATATGTCATCTGATGTAAGTAGTATATGTCAGATATGTCATCCATTGGATGGTCATTATGTGGAATTTTAGTAGCCTCACGCAGGGGAATGAAAGGTTTTCAGAGCGGGTTACTGCTGAGGCTGGTTGAACTGACCCATGAAAAGAACAGCACCTAAACATAAAAGGGAGAACATTAGGGAGCCACTCTACCAATTAGCAGTCTGGTATTGTAAAATTTTATTCTAGTGAAAGGTTACCTGTGAGTTTGTGCTGGATAAGGAAAAGGAACGGTCGGTCTAGAATGATCTCCTCTACTGCCATACGAGAAAACAAGACAGCAGCTAACAGAATAATGAAAAAGAAAGGGGGGTCAGTGTTGGGTTTATGTGGGGACCTCATTTGGACCCCTCACATTATCTTCAAATAGTTCTCCTGATACATTTTTTGTTGAAAAGTATTTGTTACAATATGATTAATCACAAAAAATGATTAAAATATTTTCTCTGTCTATAAATCAATATCTATAAACATTAAGAACTCTGCTTCTTTTGCCTATTTTCAACATCCCCTTTTAGCTTACATCATATTATGTTCCATACTACCATAAAAAATCAATTATATCACCTGTGCCACAAATAAAAATATATAGACTTGAGAAATGAGGGTACCTGTTGATGCTGCTCCTTTGGTTCCCTCTTCATTCACCTCAATTTTCAGTTTTTGCAGGACCTTCGACACACACAGCCTTTGATCCACTAGAGGGAAAAACACAAAAAAAAACAAATGAGTAAATAAAGAAAAAAACAATTACATAAAATATGTTTGTTTTTTTCATTATGTAGTTTTTTTTAAACCTTAAATTTTTTTTATCTGCTTATTTATAATCTATCATTAAGGCTTAAAATGCTTCAATTTTAAATATGGACAGTCTTGACACACAGGCTTTTAAGGTGGTTGTAATGAATAGATAGATAGATAGATAGATAGATAGATAGATAGATAGATAGATAGATAGATAGATAGATAGATAGATAGATAGATAGATAGATAGATAGATAGATAGATAGATAGATAGATAGATAGATAGATAGATAGATAGATAGATAGATAGATAGATAGATAGATATAAAAAAACTGAGTGATCATCTCTGAAAGACTGGTTTATTTCAAAAGCTCCAGTCAGGATTAAGAGTGTATCATAGTGCAGAAACAGCTTTAGTGATGGTCATGAACTATCTTCTGGACTCATCTCTTTGTTTGTCCTGCTGGACCTCATTAAAACACCGTTCGTGTTAAACAGTTCAGTTGTTTGAATTCTATCTGTAACACACTCCGATTTGTTCATATAACAACACAATACACTCATGACTCCAAGTTTGTAAGGAATCTTGGAGACATTCCTGACTCCAAGATGATAGCACTGTTCTATCTACCCGAACACTCACAGTGCTTTATACAACTTCTCTCATTTATACCATTCATATGCTTAAGTGCTTTCTATCTAACATTCACACTTAATTATACTCCAGTGGATGCATCGGAGAGCAGCTTGGGGTTAGTATCTTGCCTGAGGATATTTGGCATACAGACTGGGGTAGCTAGGGATCAAACCTCCAACTTTCTGATTGGTAGATGACCTGCTGCACCTCGGGAACTACAGTTACCCCCGAGAGGTGAACATTTAACAAAAAGGTTGACTTACAGGTGATGCGTGTGAAGTCTGCAGTAGCTGGGTTGAAGATGTCTCCTAGTCCCATGTTAACTAGCGCAGTCTTCAGATTCACCTCGGAGTCCAGAGTAAACCTTCAAAACACCAGTCTTTCAGTTTCTTGTGTTTTGTTTAGGCTGACAGCCTTGTGATAATCAATATGAATCAATATAATTTATTGTTAGCTCCAAAGATACACTCTGACCACTCTTACCTAGGCAAGGCCAGCTGCCTCCTGACATTCCTGAGCTCTGTCCTCCACTGTCGGATCTTCTGGCTGCTCAGATCTGCACTGAGCGTGCTCAGAGGAACTTCAGGCTCAAAGGGAGACACCAAGAGCATGCTCAGTAAGTCGCCCTCATATGGGACCTCAATCACATCGTAATCCACTCCATCAGCGGTTACAAACTCTCCTGTTAATTGAGGGGAAAAGAAAGGCCTTAATGAGTAAATACAGATAGAGACCTTAGTCATCTGTGGAACCGTTTGATAAACAAGTGCAACAACGTGGCCCACCGTAGTTGAAGCGGTTGGTGATTCTCATCATGTGGACTGGCACAGTGCTGCCATTAGCACAGTGGAACATCCTCTCCTGTGTCAGTTTTGGGTCAAAGGGAATTTTCCAGAGCCCCTGGAAGTGGAGCGCATTAAGGAGGATGAGGCGTGTCTGATCAGTCAGAGATCCAGACTGCAAGAATTCAGGGATAAGACCTGCAGAAGAGATGACCAAACGATTTCAAAGATGGACACAAAGATAGACATCAGCAGAAATCAAAGCTGATGGAGGTTTCAGACGGGTTTGAGTCTGCTATATGAATATACCTGCAGTGTGATCTGAGACCCATGCATTGATAACGCTGATGGCTTGGTCTGGCTTCGTGAAGTCCACCTGGTGAGGGTTGGTCTTGAAGGCCTTGGCCAAGGTCCGGTGATATCTCTTCTCCAGATTCATCTTCCTCTCCACCATCACCCCGTTGGCTATTTCTACCCCTTCCTCAGTGGACAGGCCCCGCTGCAGAAGCCACTGCTGCCGAAGCATCCCCCGCTCTGCGGGACGAGTTTTGTTTTTTCATGGTTATGGTCTTGACATGCTCTAGTCTACCAAAGTCACAAAACTACCTTTTTTTAATCTTTCTTTAACTTAGTTACAAACTTTCTTTTGCAAACGCTACAGTATGTGTAAAAACAGTAAATAGTCCCATATTGTTGTCCTGATGCTAAAAACTTTATGGATATATTCTCATTATTTCCTGTAACCTGTTCCTGTTGCCGCAGTCCCACTTTGTTGTCTGGATCTAGATGTCACTCACCTTGCAGAGAAAAACCCATAGCTGTAGTTAAGGCCTTGCTGGTGTTTCCATTTGCACCAAGCTGAGCCATGGCCAGAACAGAGGCCACGCCATATGGGGACAAGACCACATTCTTGTCTGTTGACTCCTGGGCCAACTGGTAGAAGACCTTCAGCCCCAAATCAGTCTGCTTATCCTGCAGAGAACTCAGTCCCACTCTGCTCAGAGCCAGCACCAGGAAAATATATACACAAAGCATTCTGGAAAAGAAAAATGAGAATTTCATCAAATATGAATAGTGGTGATTCAGTATGCAGCAGACACTCTGTATCTGACACCTGCAAGTATAACCTTTCTTCTCAAACAGCTTTTCTCGCAGTGATTGTACACTACATCACTAA
Organism: Copadichromis virginalis; assembly: GCF_057382275.1. Lineage (NCBI taxonomy): Eukaryota > Metazoa > Chordata > Actinopteri > Cichliformes > Cichlidae > Copadichromis > Copadichromis virginalis. Next base: position 7,785,616 of record NC_140620.1, read on the forward strand.
AACTGATGCATTCTTTAGAAATAGGTATTGTATCCATTTAAAGAGGAGTGGATTTTTGTTTAACCTTGTGTCTGTAGATCCTTTCTGATTCTTAGTAAGAAACTGCACTGGATTACACAGTGGTACAGAGAAAGGTTAGAGACCTGTCAAAAGTTGGCCATAAAATGATGTCTTAAAAGTATGACTGTAAAAACTTGCATACAGAAAGGTTCAAGCAAAGAGTATGAAAATAAATAAAGACAGAAAGAAAATGTGTCAAACTAGCCACAACTGGTAGATGTAAAAAAAAAAGAAAGAAAAGAAGAAGAATATATTAGTCCACTTCTAACTGTGCTTCAGTCAAACACTGACTCAGGATAATGAGATTTAATAATAATAATTCAGGATAGGATTTATAACAGATTCAGTTTGTTCTTAGAAACTGAATGCAAGTCAACATAATAGACATGTGTATTAAAAAAAGCTGTGCACATGTGATTGATGATGTAATTTATGGATGTGGACAAGATCAACTGAAAACTACTCAAGAGGCTAAATTACACTTTATTGTATTAAATACCAATTTCCCTTCTAATTCCTTGTAATGCTGTGTGTGCCTGTATGTATAAGCTAGTCTGAACTGTCAGGTTCAGGTCCTTACCTTGTAGCTGGTGTGTGTCCAGTGTAGTATTTCAAATCCCTGTTTGTTCAGGTTTGTTCTCTGCTGGTCCCTGAGTTTGAAATACTGACAGCGGTTTGCCTATTTATACTAAAAGACTGCCTCCCTCCTACGCACACACATAAACACACAAGGCGTTGGAGACGATGATGTCATCTGACACTGTCTGGACAGACTTCCTTTTCATGAACACACATGTCCACTCACCCTCCCTCTCACTTTTTTCCTTGTCTCTTTTTCCAAGTTATCATTGAGGATATGGAAAGTCACTTAACTCTTTCCCCACACGGACACACACACATTAGTCTGTTCTTCCTGCTCATGCTGGAACAGTTAGTCAGAGGTGAATGCACAGTAATGTTTCGTAATCACTGATTTTTTAAAATGTCTGGATATAATAAATATTGCTGGCTGACAGGCAAGTGCTGCACTCTCGAATGCTCTGCATTTTTCTACAGGAAATATGGTGTGGAAGTAAATGTGCTATCTGTTATTTGTTTTTCTTTGGAAGGCTATTTTTGACTTGTTTTAGCGTGTCACAGGTTAAAAACATATATAATCCAGTGCTGCAGTGAGTGGTATACATGCTCATGTGCTTTCACTTTGGGTGGGGCTGCATCAGAATTCCAAATTTAGTCACAACTTTTAACATTCCTTATCCCACTACTCACCAAGCATCTGGTAGACAGGACAGAGAGTTGCATTTTACACACTTTTTCCAAGTCTATCTACGGAAGCTTGTGGCAGCCTAACAAAATGTAATTGAAGCCATTTGTTATATAGAAGAAAGCAAAATCAAAGAGCTTCCTGGACCTGATTTTGTTATGGAGTGTTTCAATTTCCATTACTAAGAAACAAAGAAACAAAAAGGACTAGAAGATGTTAAAACACTGCAGATACCCAGGAGACACAGAAATTACCAAACTGCATCCCTTAATCATCAGAATACAGTGTCAACAATTTTTCCTAAGAAGTAGGACCAAAACCATCTGTGGATTATCCAGAGTAACAGAAACATAAGAATCACCAAAAACACAAACTAAGTATAAAATACATAAATAAAAAAGGTGAACAGATGTTGTGCTGCTGGAACATCGTTTCTGTGAGGGGACCTTATAAAACAAGCCGCATTCACACAAGCTGTTTCATCCTTGAGAGCTTTTCTAACATTCACTCACATTCTGATGGATGCACTGGGAGAACTCGGGATTAGGATCTTGTCGAAGTATAGTTGACATGCAAACTGAAGCATCCAGGGATCAAACCACCAACCTACTGATAAGTAGATGATGTACCTCTTGAGTTATACTCAGACTGAAAAGATGTGCAAATGTAATTTCATGAATACCTTATTAACAGAGAAAATCAGTTTAAACTAGTTCACCTTGTGTAAAACATTCAAAATAATTCCAAAGAAAAACACAAACCTAGGCTACAAATTTTAATGACAAGGTTTGGGAACCAGATCTTTCTTTATTCTAAGATAACTGAGTCTTTGACAAATGTTTATGGCCATTGACAGTGTCTGGCATTTTTTGCCCTGGCTTTTAAATAGATGTAGTTTTCTGTCTTCAAAATACTCAAAATTTGTTTATTAAGCCTGAGAAGCTCCCACTACTAATACCCTGGGAATGTGACACAGCCACAACAGTGAGAGAATAACAACAGTGAACAATGGGATGACAAGTCCGTTATCAAGCCTTTAGGATCACCACTGTTATTTTTACACATTATGCTGTTTTTGCTTTAGACAATGTTTCCTAAAATATAAAGATGCATCAGCACATCTGGTTACTGTAACTTGGCCCCACAACCCCTGAGGATTCAGTACATTCCATGTAAGGCTGTGACTGGAAATTTGGTTTGTACACCCACTCAGTTCTCTGTGAGAGAAAACAGGAATGAACTGTTGCCAAGGCAGCAAATAACACCACACACTGACTCTTAGTTTTGTTATTGCTTAGCTATTGATTTGTATTTATTCCCAGGTATTTTTGTCCTAGTTATTGGGTTTATTTGTTCCCTCTGTGGGGCTCGTCCCTCTGTATCACTTTTCTCTGGTTAATTTATTTATACATCCATGTTTCTCTATTTAGTTATAAGTCTTATTTCCTGTTTTATATCACCTTCTCATATTGGTAAATGGACTGGTTCTAATCAATCTGAGCGCTCGAAGCAATTTACACAACTCCACACAGTCTGGCTACACTGTCACTAATAACTCTGCGTGCTCTTTGGTTAGAATCCAGGTGACTTGAATAAACCTCATGGGTTTGAAAATAGAGTTAAAATTAAGAGGATAAACAGAAATTTCAGTTCAGTTGTATTTATATTGTGCTAGTTCACAACATTATTACTTTATATATAATTATAAATTTCAACAAAACCTAAAGGCTTAAAATTAACATTTGCACTAATTTTCAGCAATAATATGGTATATTACAGCTGATATATTGTTATAGTATAGCCTAAAAAAAGTGTGGTGACTGCTGCCTTTTGAGTAATACGGTGAGGGATGATCATGTTATGACTGATGTGTCAGAGTGTGGTTGTTCCTCTGTATCAGCCCATCACAGCTGCAGGGACATGTACAATAAGTCCTGAGTGTAACATTTCTGTAGAGACCTATCTCCACACATCAAAGCTGATGTGGTCCTTGTGTTGACTCATCCACTTTCTGTCTGTCTTGCTACATCATGCTCTCTTCTCTCCTGTTTTATGTTCATTAACTGCACCTTCTGTTTCAGGGTCTTCCTCTGTGTGCCACCTTTGCATCCAGCACACCTATATTTCTTCTCTGTGCAGGTACCTGGTTGTGTCTGAGGGACTTGCCAAGAGCGAGTTTTTCCTTGAGAAACAGTTTATCTGTGAATCTGTAGTGGAGACCAGGACATTCCAGCTATCATTCCTTATGCTGTCTGTTGTTTTTACCTTCACTGTAAATAAACACACTGTTAGTGAACCTACTGAGTCCAGTCTTCTCTAGTGTTCATGATGAAAGCATTTTGGCAGCTACCAAAATGCATCCTGATTTTTCTTAAAAACAAGAAATAATGGACTGTAATTATTCTGCTGATCAGTTCTAATAGTTTGTGGTTTAAAAGTAATTAACAGGGTTCATAACAGTTTGGCCGATCTCAGATGAAAATAATTTGTCAAAACAATTCATTCATGTGTTTTATCTTAATTACTCCCCTTTTTATCCATTTCTTTCAGAAAACTATCAAAAAATGTCAAAACTTTGAAGCGCTCCATATTAACAGTAGGTACTTTTGTTGACTTGGAGGCCCCATTATTTCAGAAGTTTTGGTTAAAACTTAAAGTACATAAATATCTCTGAAGACAAAAGTCACTGATGAAGATACACTGTCTTACTTTCAAACTAGCCTCTCCTTTTCTAAATGTATTCTCTATGAAATAAGCAGAGAGGGGGCCAATCACATTTATACTGAAATTTACTAACATGGTTATCATACAAAACACTAGAGTAATGTGACAGTTACTTTTAGTGTATTGACTATCATGTTGAGCTGTATACGACACGGCTCTCAGCCATCCTACCAAAATGAGATAAAACTGAGGCACAGTTATCATATTCATATCCAGCAGTATTCCTCAATTATTTTAACATTTTACTGATATACAGGGACCAAGCCTACAAAAACAACAGAAAGTAATTTTGTTACATAAGTTCCTGCTGTATGTATGATGAAACAGTTTTATATAATCCCTGAAAGTGCAAAGCAGTCAATGAGAGACAGAAGAAATGGAAAACTCAAGTGTTTGTGGTTAGGTGAGTAAATGGGTGTGATTGTGGTGAACAGATAGAAGATCGCTTATGTTCAGAAAACGGGAATTTCCATCCATGAAATGTATTCGCTACTTCATATTCCACAATCAACTGTTTATTATATTCTAACAAAGTTGATGCGATTTGGATTGAAAGCAACTCCACGTAAAATCACAATGGGATCAGTGGATAGTGAAGCGCGTGGTGTACAGTCGTCCCAACTCTCTGCAGAATCAAACGACAGTTAGTCTGCTGTCTGCGGCAGGGGAGCAAACTTCCGGCGGCATGCGAGAATGTGTGACTTATTAGTGACCCGTCAGTAAGTGCGAGCTTCACCGGCCTGCTGACAAACCATGCAGGCAGGGGCGGGGCTTTGTGTTTATGGACACCAATCACACGCAAAGACAGACTAGGATCATACCATTACGTGAAACAAGGAAGGGGGAGGGGGCAGACATTCCAAAGACACCAAGTTAGTGGTACAGGCCGGGTACACAGAGGAGATGAGCATCTGGCTGCATTTCAGTGCGATTGGAGACCGCAAAGCAGAATGCAGAATTTATAAACTTAGGAGCTGGATAAAGTTTTGGAGGATGAAAGGTTTCACATTTCTCCTTAAACCTCATGCTCTTCTCCCTAGCAGTAGTAAATGAATTAAAAAAAAAATGATGTAGCACTTATCTATCTATACTATTAGGCGAGTTATGTAAACTGCTTTGAGTGCTCAGATAGATATAAGAAGGTGAAGGAAAACTAAGCACGAGAAACAAATAACTGTCAAAGCAGGCAACTTCTAAATATCTCGTGTGGGACTAATAAAGGTTATCTTATCTTATCTTATCTTATCTTATTGCCTTCCAGTAAGTTTTAATAACCCGACAGTCCCAGAAAATATAATAGTCTGCATTTGTGTTTCCACATCACAGTCATAGTGAGATTTTTGGTATGTTGTAATAAAGTAACTTATCAGGCTTTTCCAACCAAACTCCCTCCAGCTCACACAGCGTCTTTGAATGGCAGAGATGTAGAAATGTGTGCATGTAGCACAGAGTCATGGTTCACTGAGTCTCAATGAGTCTCACAGGCCGGAATGTGCTTGAAGACTTTTACAATTCTTAACTTGTTTGATCAGCTGCTCACCACAAACGAGCACACATTTGACTTTTAACAGTTTATCCCACATTCATACTACGTGAAGTCATCAAGCAATAAACAGGAAATGACAAGAGTTTGTTTTTACTTTCTAATGTCCAAGTTTGTTTTGTTTTCCAACTACAGGTTAAAAAACAAAAAAAAAACTGGAGAGTCGGGGCAATGAGCAGGACAATACAGGACTGTTAATTAAGACACTTTATTAACAAACATTAGCTTACAAGGCTCGCTGTCACGATGCTGTCCTAGTTAAAGAGCAGCTCAGTAAAATATTTAAACAACCATTTTGACCAGCCACTTGGGGAGGGAACCTACACGGGGGAGTGCCCAAGGGTGCCACCAATTACTCACCCGTGCAGTCTCTCTGCAACTTAAACTCCTATTAAAAGCATGATTAAAGTACAACAGTTAACACTAAAACACCATAAAACACAAAGAACCAGTCTATGCCAGTCAACACAACCACAACAAAGCAACAACAAGGCTACAACAAGACAGCAGCAGTGCGTAGGCCTGTAACAAGAGAAAGAAAGCAGTGATCCAGGGCCCACCCTGCTATAAGCCAAATTCCAGACAATCTATAACAGTGGTCCCCAACCCCCCAGGCATCGGACCGGTACCGGTCCGTGAGTCGTTTGGTACCGGGCCGCGAGAGTTGAGGCTCAGGTGTGAAATGTATAGTTTTCAGGGTTTTTATCGGTTTTCAGCGTTATTTTGTTATCGTTTTTATCGTTTACTCGGTTTTCCTTGGTCTTTTCACTGTGTTATGAATAAATTTTCTGTTTTTCGGTACCGGTACTAGTTTTATTTTGTTGTATTTATCCGCGACACCTTAAAGGCCGGTCCGTGCAAACCAGCTTCTGGTTAACAGCTAAGGGAAGGGTGACTGTTCATGCTGCAATCAGACACCATGCGTGAACCTAACACCTCCTATCAAGTCTAACCCACTCATACCTGTTATTAACCTCTGTCTCTCTTCCACAGCATGTCTTTGTCCTGTCTTCCTTCTCTCACCCCAACCGGTGGCAGCAGATGGCCCGCCCCTCCCTGAGCCTGGTTCTGTTGGAGGTTTCTTCCTGTTAAAAGGGAGTTTTTCCTTCCCACTGTCACCAGTGTGCTTGCTCATAGGGGGTCACATGATTGTTGGGTTTTTCTCTGTATGTATTATTGTAGGGTCTACCAAATTGCCTTGAGGTGACTGTTGTTGGGATTTGGTGCTGTATAAATAAAACTGAATTGAAAAAATGACTTCTCGTAGCCTCTTATAGTGTGAGATGCTTAGGTCAAAGATATATCCAAACAGAGATATAGCCTGACTGCTCTTGAATACTGGAATATTGTGGAGTACTGTACATGTGTACCAGCAGATAAAAAGTTTCCTCTACCTGTAGTGACTAAATCCATTATTTTGACACTGTGGTTTCTAATTGTTTGGTAGTAGTTTTAACGTTCACTCAATCAAAGTTCACCATGCCGATCTTTGTTTCCATTCATATTCATGAGTCATTTATTTCATTTGCATTGTCTGGTTTTCTTGCCATTTCCATTTATAAAACGCAACAGGTAACTTGATTAAGCACAGGAGAAAACCATTTCTCATCAGCAACACCTGAACAGAATTACCCATGACCTTAAATAACCCTGTACCCGCTTCTGCCATAACCAGTACATAAAATGAAAAACAACCCTCTAGTGGTGATAAAGATAGGGAAACACTACCTCTGTGTGAACCTCTTTGCTCCACTGTTTGACAGTCAAAAGAGGCACGATCCCAAAGGTGTCAGACTGCTTACCCATAAAATGTTTTAGAGTCCATCACTCATGGGTTAAACAGAAAGAAAAACCTAAAAATGGCTAACCATGCACTGTTACAAAGGTTGTTATATGTCAGTATAATCATAAAAAGCAGTTTGTAGAATTACCCATAATGGTAATATATGTCCATATTTTTTTCTAGACATTTACCGTATTTTGTTCCTCAGGAGCCCTGGAAGCTGAAGGCTCTGCCTTCCATTCAACTTTTCCAACTTTGTTTTATTGATTTCAACCATGACATACAAAGTCAGCAACAGCAAAGTCGATTTTGATTTCAGAACAATTGTATGTCCATTACACCCTCCCAAATTCTCCCCCTTCCAGGTCCACCCTAGACAAGACACCGCAGAGATCCAGTCTCTGCACATAAAAAATACCTCAAGACCCATACACATAACAAGCATAACAAAAAAAGAAAAAACCCACCAACAACAAAACGAAAGGAAAAAACCCCCAAAAGAGAACAAAACAAAAGCTTTATAACGTAGCCTCACTCAGTTCACTTCAGTCTCAGGAAGTACAGTAATGGTGACAACCAGTAAAAGAAATGATTTCCAGGTTTTGTTAAATTTCCTAATAGAACTTCCATTCAACTTTTAAATACCCTTTGAGCCACAAGTAAACCAGCAGTCTTTGTCAAAGGGTGTGACACTGGCGACATGTTTTACCATCAAGCACAAAATTGCTGTACTCAAAGAGACCTTGTCTAATCTTGTCCTTGTCTAATCAACGCGATAACACTGATATGGCCGTTGTTAGCAAAAGTTAAAGTGCCACCTAGTGGCAACTGGAAATGTCACGTTTGAATTTTTAATGCACTGCTCCTCACATGTTGATCCCATCCACCTGAAATCTAGTGTGGGTACATATCAGACGCTTCATTGTGAAAATTGTGAGATTTCACTGAAAGGCATGCCGAGTTACCAGGGAGCAGGAAGTAGCTTTAGAGGGGCTTGGAAAGCTCAAAAACTCATGAATCTTAGCATACTCCTCTAATGTGCAGCTTTCCACTTCTGTAGCTGTTATTAGAGCACGAATCTTAACAGTGATTTTTGCACATCAGGTCATCTTGCATATTAAGCTCATGGCTCCTTTGCATTTTGTTTTCTTTCTGTCAACCCTTAACCTATCCGGCATTTGTGTGTGGCAGCAAAGAGAAATGCTTTTTCTTCTTGTACATATGACAATAAACGCTTTGAATATTGAATCTAAAGACCTTGATTATGCTAAACTGAGAAGCTTTTGGGGTTTCGTGAAACGGCGTGGTCATGACAGCATGCCGAGTTTCGATCATTCACCATGAAGCATGAAATGCTGTAGCTCATTGACTAGCCTCTATCAAGCTTGACAGGCATGGTGACAGTCCCACCCCGAACAGATTGATATGCTATTTGTCAGCAGTAGTTAGAGTGCCACCTAGTGGGAAAAGAAAATATGCAAATAGGTATAATTATCAATCTTAATGAAAATTTACTTTGCAGTTCCACACACGATATGCATCAGTGTGACATTTTGGTCAATTGTTATCCTCCATTGCCACCTAGTGGGCTTAGAAGGTGCTCAGCAGGGCTCGACCGCATCGGGGTGCAGCTCTCGCATGGCTGCCTGCAGTGCCCCACTTGATTACTTGCTGTTTCTCCCCGATGCTACTAAATAACAATATATTAAGTTTATATTAACTTGTAATACATTTCATTATGATATTGTGACTAATATAGACAACTTTTAAATAAATATTTTCTTTTCATATCAGGCGTGTATAGGCCTTCCATCCATTTTCTTCCATGTATCCTAACTAATGGTTGAAAACTCATTTAAAGCCGATCTTCAGCGAATTCAAGTTCTAGTTAGCTCTCTCCAGAAGTCGGTGACCAGGTTAGCGCCCCATCTCCGTACATCCCTGGCTCAGTTTGAATACGTCTTTATCATAAGTCCTCCTCATGTTTACTAGAGTTCCTCTTGACTCAGCGCTATATTAAGGATTGACACGTTTGGGTCCGGCCGGTCTTCACAAAGTTTCGTTTTAAAAATTTTCCGGGTAAGTCTACATCTTTAACGCAAAAATAGCACGGCTGCGGAGTAGGTGGCGCCGTGGCTTAGTTGGTTAAAGCGCCTGTCTAGTAAACAGGAGATCCTGGGTTCGAATCCCAGCGGTGCCTTTTTATGGAAACACATAATTTACTGCCAATTGTTAGAATAATTGTGAAGTACTTTTAATATCCGTATAACATAGACTATCGGACTGACATTTAATCAATGACTCAAATGGGCTCATAGTCTTTTTTCGTTTTAGATAGCGTAATATTTTTATTTCATAGATAACCATCTTTAGATTCCAAGAATAGAGTCAGTAAATTTACATTTTTCTATGAATAAAAGTAGTGAAAGGAAAGCACACGCTGCGAGCAGGGTTCGAACCTGCGCGGGAAGATCCCATTGGATTTCAAGTCCAACGCCTTAACCACTCGGCCATCGCAGCTAAGCCACTACATGGTGGGTATTGTTTTGATAAGTGAGTAAGTCGTATAAGTCGAATAAGTGGGAAAAAAGTGGGCATGTGTTTTGTTTTTCCTTTTCCAGAATTCTGAGAAAAATGTCAGAAGACTTTAGTATCACACATTAATCTCAGAATTCTGACTTTAATCTCAGAATTCTGGAAAAGAAAAAAAAAAGATGTGCCCACCCTCACTAATTATGTTTCTGATTGAGGCAGTATCACTTATAATGGAGATGTCAGGAATAGACACGGTTGTGGCACTGATTCACTCTTTAGCACTATGGTCACCCCGGTGTGTTGGCCAGAACACCACTTAAGGCCAAGTTGTCCCAGAGTATAGAAGAAGGAGCTTGAGGTTTGGTTTGAGGCACTTTATTCTCAAAGCTCAGTTCCTGTGGCTGTAATCACACGGGTGTGTGTGTGATTTTTTATCATTCACGCACACATCACATCCCACAGGAATCAGTGCATCCCCACCGGACTAACACCGCTCGTCCGACACTAAAACTGCCCACCTTACTAACTGGATGATGTCACCAGACGGTGGGCTGGCTCAAACTGACAGAAGAAGAAGGATTTTCTCCTTCCAAATCGAGTTAAAACTGAGGTTATTGTACTCTGCCGTAGATGTGCCTTAAAAATGTGAAAGCTTAACTTTATCTTATCTTATATCTCAGAAATGTGGTATGAAACCAGATACTTGTCTTCCAGTAACATTGAGAGGAATCGAGGAGTTGTTATTGACTAGAATATGTCCTTCAAACCACAGATTAAAAAAAAATTCTGTGTAGTGTTTTGAAAAAAGTTTTTTAAAACTGCAATTTGAGTGTAAAGCAGGACTTGTGCTTGTAGTTTAGCAGGATTGGTTCTGGGGGTTGGTGGATCAGTTACATGTTGTAGTCATTGTGTCTGAAGTACAAGTAATTGTGTGTAAACAATTGGGGGAAACTGTAACAGGCTGTACTAAAAACTCCCTGAAAAGCCTTCAGTTAATCCAAAATGCTGCAGCAAGAGTCCCGACAGGGACTAGAAAGAGAGAGCAGATTTCTCCTGTATTGGCTTCCCTTTGTTGGCTTCCTGTTAAATCCAGAACCAAATTTAAAATCGTTCTTCTCACACACGAGGTCTTGAATAGCCCCATCTTATCTTAAAGGCCTCATATAGAGCACTTTGCACTCCATCCACATGTCAAAGGAAAAGTGTTTCGTTGTTGCTACCCTACTGTATGTGTTGTTAATTTCATTTACACATAAGCAGCTGAAACTGATTAACAACCCTGTCTGCTACTTCACTGACCAGACCAAGAACCCAGAACTTGAACTGACTTGATGCCATACTGTCATTACAAAGTGTTGCTTTAATCTTTTGAGCAGTATAGTATCTAAAACTTGTCACTTGTTTAAGACCGACAGGCAATTATTCATTGTCACATCTACACTTACAGCTTATTTAGAATAACCACCTAACCAAAGAAGCATATAGATCACGCTCCACAGAAAGGGCACAGCTACTTTAGAACAGAATATTTCTGCATTCAGGCGACTCACTACCACAGCACCCAGATCTCATGTGAAACACTTGGTTCTTACTTGGTGTAAAAAAATTTAACTTCTGGTTGCAGTGTGTGATTTTAAACCACACCCCTGAGAAACACACTATGGTCACAATGGCAACCAACACAAAGGTCCTTACTTTGAACGACTTCACTCACGTCTCAGTATCTTTATTGGACTAGAACTTTCATGCACACCCATAGCTGATTCATGTTGATGATTTTATATTTTAATGATTCAAGCTAAGCCACCATCCACAGATCATCTGTGTTTAAAGGTTATTTTTCTATATGATGCGTTCACAAGTAAACATAGAAGCTTGTCCGTTGATTTTAAAAAGATCTCATTTGAAAACGACGTACAGAGCTATTATTAAATTAGGTTTATATGCTGTCCAGTACAATGGATGCAATGTTTTACTTGTAAGATTCACTGCAAGGTAGAAAACTTATGTAACACTTTTTAGGGCATAGTGTGATAGCTCTGCATTCATCAAACCAGCAGGAAACTCAAGTCAGAGCTGAATCAGTTTAAAACAAGGATGTTACCTCAATTTTAACATTTTATACCTAATTCGGAATTATTATTATAATGTTGCTGCTGAGCATGTTTGCTATTTGCCTCATTTAATTTATCTTATTTCATAATTTATTCAAGAAATATCAGGAAAATGTTTTGTCTATGTGGGTCATAAAAGCCCAAACCCATTTTCACTGTCAGGAAAACGATGGGAGAGTCCCTGTTGAAACTTTAACAGGAACTTTCTTCCGTGTGTAAAAGGACAGTGACACCTGTATCACCTTGGGTTCTTATGGGTTTAGAACTAAGGAAACAAGGAAGTAGTCCGGGGACCAAGATATAAGAAAAGATAAAGATAATGTTCTGGACATTAACATAGTGCAGTAATATGAGAGAGAATCAGCTGCATCTACGATGACATTCAAGCTCCTGTATCATTTTGTGCATCGTCCTGTATCTTTATTGTTTAATCTCTTCTGTCCAATTCTTGTCATTGACATGAAATATGAGAGCTAGTATTCTGAATTGTTGAGATAAAGTCATTGCTAAGTTGATTGTTTCTGGGTGTGGCCATCATATTTTATTTTATACGTGTTTTATTACAAATTTCTCTTTGGTTTTTCCCTACTCTCAGATCTCTGATATGATACCACACAAATTCTCAAAAAAGATGATTAGATGATTCTTCATATCAGAAATGTCATTTAGGTTGTCATCTAATGTTGTGTCCACTCTTAATAATTTTAAGTGGAGCATGGGATTCAATTTTCCATAACTAAAACCAGCAGAACTTCGAGACTTATTTATGCAATCGTGCCAAAGGACTGTTTTTCTAGAGCTTTTAAAGTGAAGGGCCACCACCGCTACCTAAAAACCTTTGCAAAAACTTAATGAGCTTAATTGTGAAAGCAGAAAGAGTGTCTGTCTTCAAATCTGAACTGAGATGAGATGATGATGAGATGAGAGCCTTTATTTGTCAGTTGCAGGTCTTTTACCCACAACCGAGATGACAGACCTTGCCGACCATACATACAATACACAAACATCACATTGGGGAGACGGGTCAGGCTAGGTAGCGAGGAAAAAAACATTGAAATGTGTAACACTGAAGGATAATAGAGGAATGCACAGGTATCAACACACCATAGCACAATAAACACAGACAGCAACATGGGAAAGAGTTCCAGTGTGTACATCTGATCTGGGGCCGCTGCAATCTTCGACTGCGCCTCCAACTGACCCGATGTCCACATCAGAGGGGAGGTAAGCGTTGGAGGTGGCGTTGGATCCGGGGTAGGGAGGGTGATGCGTCAGTGAGGGTTTATCAGTATCAGTATATCTATATGTGTGCGTGTCCATAGTTCAGCTGAGACAGTGTCCTTCGCCCTGCCAGGCTAAGTAAACAGTCTTCCAGCCAACCCAGGTGGCCTTGCATGGAATGGGAAGGAACAGACTCAACACAGTCGTTATCAGGGTGTTGATGTTCAGCTCCGGTCTTGCAGCTGGCGCCGAGAGGGTATCCGCATAAGTGATGGTATTTTTTACTTTAGTGCGAACAGCTCATATGAATTTCAAAGCAGTTCTACAGTCCAACACTGGTCTCTCAATCTCCCGTTGGAGAGCCGCGAGCTTCGCCATACTTGCGTTCTGTGATGTTGTCATTTCTTGTGCTCAAGGAGCCGATTTCTGAGAACTCACGGCAGTGTGCCTCCCCGAGATGTCATCCAATTTTGCGCCCAGAGATGTTATTCCGAGCGAGCCCTTCCGAGATGTATCCAGTCTGCAGTCAGAGGTCTTATTCTGAGTATTCACAGCAGCCGTAGCCTCTCCAAGATCTTATCCGTGCTGCGCTCAATGAGCCCATTTTGAGAAACTCACGCCTCTCCCATCGTTTCAATCCCAGCGGGCAGCCTTGTGGGGGTTTGAACAGCCGGTTCCGCTTCCTTAATTCTTCGATAAGTCAGGGCCAAGCCAGCTCCGATCAGCCAGAACCCTGTTACCATGGTTCCGAATAGGTAGCACTCAGGCTCACCCAAGCCCAAACTTCTCGTTGAGAAAGGGGTGTCAATTGCAATCCATAATTCCTCTTTTAGGTTTTAGAGAACAGACTGTGAGAGAATGTAAGCAGGGAAGATAAGGGAGAGGAGAAAAAGTGTGTCCGCCAAAGAAGAAAAGCTGGGAGCTTGTTTCACAGAAGGCGTCTGAAAACTGAAGGTTTTGCTTCCTTATCTACTTTTAAATACCTGAGGAGCAACAAGTAATTCTGAAATCTGAGAGAGAAGTGCTCTTTTGGTTCTTTAAGAGTTCTTTAAGATATGATGATAATACATGCATGAACTAGTTTTTCAGTGTCACTCTGAGACAGGGTCATTCTAGTTTTTCTGGTGTGAAACATTTCTAAGATACCTGAATGTAGAAGTAGTGTGTACTGTTCATGCTGATGCACAGATATAAAATGTAGGTATATCAGATAAAGAAAAGGAATAGGAAATGCTGATGTGAGGTTTCGTATTTGCTGCAGTATGAGCTGTCCTCACAACATGATTCCTTGAAGCTTACTGGTTGAGAGTCCATGCAGTAGTCGGTCCACATCGTGTTAACGGTCCATCCGTAAGTTGGTGGTAAAGAAGAACAAATATGTGAACGCAAGTGGCCTTCCTAGAATCACTGTCAATATACATTACAAGCTAAAAAGGTGTGTCCCTCTGATCAAAGTTTCATGTTTATTACACAATAAGCTTGATAATTTCTTAAGTTCTTTTTTATAATATGATGTTTGAGGAACATCCCCACCCTGCTCGTGAACTCCTGAGGTCAAAAGGCACACATGCACACACGTATCCAGTCACGCCTAACGGGACCACACCCTCTCCCTATCATTCACAGTTACTCATTTACTCATTTTGATACACAATATACAGCAGTTCAGCATCCACACCACCTACTCAATTTATCCATCCTGGTTTCCACCCAGCATGCCCCTGACTCATCCCCAGCCTATAAAAAGTCCTGTACTCTGTGTCTCTGTCTTCTTGCACTGGTATCTCAAAGTTAGCCATGGAAATATTAAAGTTTTTAATTTTCTTATTCTGGATGTGTGATTCCAGAGCAGGACAGTTACAGTACAGGTGAGTTCTTAATGCATAACAACTATATAATCAGTTAAGTTGCTAATTATTCATATAGCTGGATCCTTCTAATAAGTTATGACTTTATCGAGCAGGAACGCGTCGTTTCTTTTCTGGTTGTTCTCAATAGCTGCCTTCTTTAATAATTGCTTTAAGTGATCAGTAAGCCTAGAAAAGCACTATGCCACTATGACTCTTATGTATAAAAATGTAAGGCTTAAATCACAAATATATGTCATTATTAGACCTTTTTTTTTGTTAAGAATTGGGAATTTATTTAGTTATTTATTTCTACCTTTAACTTGACTTTCAGTTTCTTTGGATAACTAGGCCTTCTTTGGAATATGGAATGAGTAAAGTGCTTCTTAAATGGACAAAACGACGAGTTTCCTACTTCACAAATGACTGTCACGGCCCATCCATGTTCATGTGCTCATGTGTTTTTTGTAATTTGGCGAATTGTATCGCAGTAGTTGCACTTAATTAATTAACTCTAATGATGTAAGCCACCACATGAATAACAGAGACACAGAGAATTCTGTTTGAAGCACATTTACTTTATGCACTTTGGCCTGTCTTCCACCATCAATGTGTTCCTTGGAGAGTCTTTTTTCTTCTTTTCAATGTCCTGCGCAGTTTTAACCAGACTCTAACCTGCATCTTTCTCTTGTTTGCAGTGCGCAGAATGAGCAGACAGAAGATGGTATGTTGGTTTTTTTTATCATCTACGACATGTTCAAGACATATAAAGTGCACTTATGGGTAACATACTATCACAGAGATGTGACATTACTGCAACGCTGTATCCAACACAGTCCCTGTGTTGGATTTGAACCTTAACTCTTTACAGCTCCTTATCTTAAGTAATGATAATAATGTCCGGCCTAAACGTACAGAAAAATAAACAGTTGTCTCTCATTGTAGAATCAGTTTAATGTCTGTTACTGGGATGTTAACTGTCAGTAACGATTAGGCATAGCTTGAAACCTGACACTAATAAACAGATGCTTGTTTGCATTTAAACACTTGAACTACTCTATCATAGAGAATTCTTCATGAACATGTTTGGCCTTGTGTTCCGTCTGTAATGTGTTTCTACAGCCGTAGTGGTGACTTCATGCGACTTTAACCAAGACAGTGGCCCATTCTGCGATTTCATCCAGGATAACACAGACAGCAGTGACTGGACCCGGCACAGAGGTCCAACTCCCACAACTGACACTGGTCCCAGTGGAGACTACCCTGATGGAGGTTTGCATGCTTTATTAAAAACACGTTTATTCCGTACTATTGTCGTGATTGTACTGAATGGGATTAATTAAGAGTTCGAGGGTGTAAACAAATAAACATGTTTCGTCTGTGTCCTTCTTTCTGCAGAGGGATACTACATCTATCACGAGGGGGACAATGTGTCTAATGGACAGAAAGCTCGCTTGCTGAGCCCCCCCATCACCTCATCAGCCTCTGAGATCTGTGTTCAGTTCAACTACTACATGTACGGGATTGACAATACCAATAATTTGAGAATTCTGGCAAAATTACCCAGTAGTGAGGCAGAGGTGTGGAAGAGGACTGGAATCCAGAGTCCAAACTGGTTGAACGGCTCTGTTACCGTATTGAAAGCGAGCAGCCAGAGCATTACCGTGAGTGTTACCAGATCACTTTAACAACTTTAAACAGCATCAACAGTAGCAACAGGAGCTTGGGACTTTAGCTATGAAGTGAAGTCATTCAGACACTAAACTCTCATCAGACATTAGTAAGTGACATTAATAAGGTGAAGGAAGCTGCTTTAAACAGCTTTGCAAATATAGAAATCCTTCTGTATTATTATCCTCTAATTTTATTAAGGAACTAATTTAAAGTTTCATTTTGTCGCTGATAATTGAGAACAATTTTTCTACATGCCAAATGAATACACGCAATAAGCAATATTTAGCATTACAAAACAGATAGTCAAAGGTAATAATAGTCAACACACGTAAAGATTATTTTACAGCTGCTTTTATGTCTTTGTAATTGCAACAACAGCTGTAAAACAACCATTCAAAATGCTGAACGAGACAAGAACAGACAGATATGTGCTGAGGCCCATGATAACGCTCTGCTCTTTAAAACATGTTCATAAAGTTTCGGACTGTCACACCCTCAACAGTATTCTGAAGGAGTTGCTTAACGTCTAGTGTATCATATTTGATACATACAGTTTTTGGCACTTCCACATCATCAGTGTGAATTTTCCCCCTGAAAAACCTAAATAAATTGCACAATACCTTTTTTAGCAATTAAAAAAAACAGATAAGCAAATACAAATTAAATGTCATATACAGAAATTGAAATGTGATTTATTTTTTAAAAACTTAAACAAAAGGAGGTTAAATAAACACTATTTTCAAAGAATTACAATTTTCTGGCGATGATTTCATGATTCAGGCTTTAAAGGGTTAAAGTAACAGCTGTGCTGTTTCTTACATTTTTTGCACAGTGCTTATCATGTAACAGCTTACCCAGTGCTGTTCAGAACCACACTGTCTGTTATACGCTTCACTTTTGGTGAAGTGAAAGCTCAGGAGGAGGAATTTGAAACGAGTCAGGAAACTCAATAATTAAAGATTGTTTGCAGGTTATTATGTAAAATCAATATATAACACACACAGTGTGTTCTAGCAGACACTTCTGGTCATGTATGTGTGTCGGTTACATCGCAGTATTTAACAACATGAAATCAAAGTACTTACATGCAGGACTAAGGTCGTAGCTTTATGGTCTGAACTATGATACCTTTGTGTCTCATTAGTCTGATACTTCTTCACCTTTTCTAAGAATCCTTTGGTGCCTCTTCTGTCTGTCACACTTCTCATCTCTCACCTCTTTCTTCTCTTGTTCATAAGAGGCCAAATCCTTAAAAACGTTTTGTTTTCATGACTAAATGAAAAAGCTTCAAATATTTAAGAGTCCAGCCACTACCACATGTCAAAGACATGTCCTGTAACCAGTTTTTACTGTCTCAGTTTCTTTATTTTTGAAACACATCCTTATGAGTACATTAAAGTGTAACGGCAGAATGCTGCTGGAATGACACACAGCGGCGGCTTTCTCTGTGTGTCTATTTCTGGAGGAGTGGAATGATTCTTATCATCTTTCACATTTTATTGTTTGGCCAACTCGTCCACTTTGTCACGTGTAGACATGATTTTCTGCTTCCTAAAAGTTAGCTGTAAAAATATTTTCAGGGCCCAAACATCAATGTGCTGAAAAACTGATGAAGCACACAAAGTTATTCATCACTGACACTTGTACTGTTTATGTTGAGGTTGAGCTGACATGAAAACTTTTTGTTCACTTGCCCGCCAGACTTTTATTGGGCAACTAATCTCACTTGCAAATGTTTCCTTCCATCTCTAAAAGCATCAGAGCAATTGTCATTTTGATCAGAAAATGATGTTTAGATAAACTGACTATAGCTTTAAAAATTACTGTTAAAATATGATTGTTATTTATTATAAATTAATTAAAATTACTAGCAAATGGTGCAGATGGCCCCGCCCCTCCCTGAGCCTGGTTCTGCCGGAGGTTAAAAGGGAGTTTTTCCTTCCCACTGTCACCAAAAGTGCTTGCTCATAGGGGTCATATGATTGTTGGGTTTTTCTCTGAATGTATTATTGTAGCCTTACAATATAAAAGCGCCTTGAGGCGACTGTTGTTGTGATTTGGCGCTGTATAAATAAACTGAATTGAATTGAATTGGATTACTTGGGTATCTGGAATAAAAGAAAATAAACCCTTAAGTCTTTTACACCCCCCCAGTTTGTTTCTGCTCCTACCGCTTAGATGGAAATCAAGGCTTTATTGAAGAAAAACTCTTTCTTTAAGTTACTGTGTATATTATGTATATAAATCTCTAGCTTTTTTTGTGTAGGGTGATATTTTCTTTGCATGTCTACAGATCGTCTTTGAGGCTCAGAGAGGCTTATCTTCTTCTTGTGATTCAGCTTTGGACAACATCGTCATCACTGAAGGAGCATGTCCCTGTGAGTTCACACACACACACACACACACACACACACACACACACACACACACACACACACACAATCACATTTTGAGCTGATATATAAATGTTTTGTTCACAGCTTGTATTTTTGGCTGTGATTTTGACACTTCCGATGACCTCTGTGGATGGACAACTCAAACTGAGGATCCCAATATGTTTGGCTTCAGTCAGTGGACAGGAGGAACTGAAACTGAAGGCACTGGACCTGATGGTGACTTTTCAAAACCTGGTCGTAAGTGATTTTTCTTTGTGAGGTCTAAATGGAAGTGAATGTTTTACCAAGACTGGCTCTATTTTCCTCTTGCAATATTTGCAAAACATAGAACGCTGCTTTCTGGCCTGATTAAGCACTAACTGACACTATTGTGGTACTGACAATAAATCAGAAATATAATAACAATTCTACTAATAATTTACAATTATTACTACTAGTAGTAGTAATATCATTTGCATTGTTATTATTATGCTTTTAACCCTTACACATGTAGTTGGATCCTATCTGTTGTTGGATTCCTCCGAGGCTATACCTGGAGTCAGTGCTCAGATCACAAGTCCTTTAACAACTCCCTCCTCCTCTGCATGTCTCGAGCTTACCTTCCATTACTACCTGTATGGCACTAGTACTACTATGCAGATCAGTGTCCACACGATCACCACAGGTAAAAGAAAAAAAGGGTGCACTATCATAATAGAAGAATGTTTGACCAAAAGCTAGAAAAGAGGAAAATCATTTTTTGAATTGTTTTTCTCTTTACCAGATGAAACCCTCGGACCTGCTCTCTTCACTGTAACGGGGAACCAGGGACAAGGCTGGAAGCCGGCAAACGTCCGCTTTCTGGGAAATAATGCTATTAAGGTAAATAGTAGAACACCACAAGTCTCTTTATGTGTGTATTCCTGTGTGTGCACAGGCTTCACATCATATGCACATTTATATGCATTTCAGTTTGCAATTGTGGGTACCTATGGAGAAACGCCTCAGACAGATATTGCTATCGATGCTGTTTGTATCATGACCTGCACAGGTGAGAGATCAACCCAAGACGTTTAATTTGCCTTCTTGCACATTCAGAACCTTCAGAAATATGGATCAGTTGTGTCGGTGTTTACATGAGAAACTATATCTGTTTCATTTATAGGTCAGCCTGTTACACCCAAACCACCAACTGCTGCTCCAACTACACCTAAAACAACAACACCCAAACCACCAACTCCTGAACAAACTACACCTAAAACAACAACACCCAAACCACCAACTCCTGAACAAACTACACCTAAAACAACAACACCCAAACCACCAACTCCTGAACAAACTACATCTAAACCACCAAGTAAGACTTGTTTTATCAGATATTTCCATTAATACTTCATTCCAGAAGTCCAGAAGTTCTTTCATTCATGCTCCTTTTTATTTTCCATCTTATTCTTTCTATCCAGACCCCTGTCCTCCTAACGCAGAGTATATAGAGTGCGGTCCAGCTTGTATACCCACCTGTATGGAACCCTCCACCAATTGCTCCGGCTCCTGTATCAGTGGCTGCTTCTGCAAACCAGGCTTTGTTTTTAAGGGACGGCGTTGCATACCACTGGAGAGTTGTGGCTGTTTAGACGATGAGAATAACTATTATGAGGTCAGATGTCCTATTTACATATACTACATAAATTCCCGGTCAGTAAACACAGATATACAGTCAACCTCTGCCTATTCAGTATTTGTTGATTTTTCTGTGGAATGTAACTCTAAATTATTGGCAGAAAATTTGCCTATTTGTGGATTTTTTGATAAAGCATATCTAAAATATTCATTAGTTATTTTCATCAGGGTGATTTCATGTTTGAACTATTAAAACAGGCAGTTATAAGCGTTTTTAGAGGGCGTTCTTAAGTATTCCCAGAGTGATTGTGGTCCCTAACCACAATCGGGGGTCGACTGTAGTAACAAAATAGCAAGCATAAGTTGTATTTCAGGTCCCTCTTCTGTGAAACCAGCCCTCAGTTTAGATTTGACTCTCTGCTTTTAGGATTATGCTTACAATTTTTTGATAAAGCTCATACTTAGGGTAGAAGCAGGTGACCCTAAAATAGTTAGTTATACTGCAATAGGTCAAGGCTACTAAGGCGTTCGTATGATAGACTGAATGTCTCTTCTTTGCTTAACTCTTTTCACTTTTTGTGTTTATTTATAAAACACTTTTCATCTCATCATTACTTATCTGGCTGTGTTCCATAGTGTGTCTTTTTTCTTATTTGCCTTTATTTCTCTTTTTCTCAACTCCAACCAGTCACAGCGGATGGCTACTCCTCACTGTGCCTGGTTTGGCAGGGATTTCTTCCTGTCAAAAGGGAGTTTTTCCTTCTGACTGTTGTGAGAAATAAAATAAATCTAGAGGCGACTACTGTTGTTAAATAACTAAAAATGGAATGAATTGAATAATATGTAATTATACACCACGCTTTCTTAGTTTTGATTGTGTTAATTCTTTTCAGCCTGGTGAGATCGTATTTGGAGATGGCTGCTCAAAGCTGTGTCGCTGTGCAGGGAACTACACTTTGGAATGTGTTGATAACTCCTGTGACCCCACTGAAGAGTGTCGGGAAGTTAATGGTGTAGCAGGCTGTTATCCTAAAGGTAATAATGTTTGGCAACAAAAAATTTGTCTTGAAACTACAACATGCATCTTAAAATGTGTAATTTTAATAGATGAATATGCAATGGATGGTCTAGTCACATCTAAAGAGAAAAATATTTTAAAGTAGTCACGTCCACAACTACCACTCCACTGTTCAAAGATTGTTGATATAATACTCCAGAGGTTGATTCTGTTCATCTGGACGTAGCGTTTTTGTGGGAGAAATGTTTTGTCACTCATCCAAGTGACTTCTTCAGTCTCAGCTGACTGCAGGTTTCTCCAATCTCATAAACAGTACATTTGCATAATGACTGAAACCAGCCCGCAGAAGGAACAATGGGCTGGGAGGTCAGTTCCTTAATCTAAGGAGCCTGGAAAGAAAAAGCATCTGGACTTCTTTAAGTTGCTTGAAGACATTTCACCTCTCATCTGAGAAGCTTCTTCAGTTATAGCGTCAAATGGTGGAGAGTCCCAGATTTAAACCCTGTGGGAGTAACCCCACTGAGAGGGCCAAAGAACCCCTAATGATCCTCTAAATAATCGCATGTCAGATGGCCCAGGATGTGAGTGGGCGTTGAGGCGTCTGGGAAGGAAAAACAAAACTGGATTATAGATGGCAGACAGTTGGTGTCGTAAACCACCGCTTCTGTTCAAAGATGGTCGCTCACAGTGGACAAATGGCTTATTTTATTCCTCTTTCAAACCATCTGTCTTCTCTGTCCAAAATGTGAACATTGGCATCCTCGAAAGAGTGACCTTTGTCCTTTAGACGCAGTTGGACAGCCGAGTCTTGTCCTGTGGA
Source organism: Copadichromis virginalis (assembly GCF_057382275.1). Lineage (NCBI taxonomy): Eukaryota > Metazoa > Chordata > Actinopteri > Cichliformes > Cichlidae > Copadichromis > Copadichromis virginalis. Next base: position 7,808,214 of record NC_140620.1, read on the forward strand.
GGTGGCTTTTCTATGTTGTGCCATACGTTTGTGAAGTGGCTGTTTGGTCTCTCCAATGTAGAGGTCTGGGCATTCCTCGCTACACTGTACAGCATACACCACATTGTTAAGTTTGTGTTTAGGAGTTTTGTCTTTAGGATGAACCAGTTTTGGTCTGAGTGTGTTGCTGGGTCTGAAAGAAGCTTCTCAGATGAGAGGTGAAATGTCTGTAAGCAACTTAAAGAAGTCCAGATGCTTTTCTTTCCAAGCTCCTTAGACTACGATGACCTGGATGACTGAGAACCTTCACAGTTAGTTCCTTGATCTTATGCAAATTCTCATGACCATTGATCAACAACCACTGATCAATAACCATGAGTCCCATTCACAGAGAGTTGGGGAATGGCTGCAATCACAGCATTGTAAGATGGTGACAGATGTACCCTTAGGCCCCCTCCTCGATTCAGAGATGGTCTTTCCCTTTTCACGTAAATTTTCACGTTCCTCCCTGTCCAGGATGTTACATCCTCATCATTGAAAGAGTGTCACTGGCCTGTAGGTGTAAATAGACTGCAGAGTCCTGGCCTGACGAGGTGGCTCTTCTGTGTTGTAGCCAGAGGTTGTTTGGTTTCCCTGATGTATAAATCCTGACAATCCTACTGGCACTTAACAGCGTACACTATGGTACTCTGTTTGTGTCGGGGGACCCGATCCTTGGGGTGGACCCATTTTTGGCGCAGCGTGTTTTGGGGTTTAAAAGCCACAGAGACCCGGTGTTTAGAAAAAATGCATCTCAACTGCTTCGATACTCCTGACATACTCCTGACATGTACGGGATAGCTATAGGTCACTATATAGTCAGCGGTTGTCCTTCTCTCCTGGAGCTTTCTTTAGGTGGCTTTTCTTTAGGTGGTAGTAGGAGGACGCAATGTGCAGACACTCAGAGGCGGAACGTAAACTGAAAAGGGTAACAAAACTAGGAATACAAAATACACTTACACAGATAGAAAACGCAGCTAGATAAGGGTAGATCGCAACGCGGACACAGAGAAACACAGGGCTTAAATACACGGAGGGAGGAATCAGGGAATGGGTAATAGGAGGGAAACACAGCTGAGGAAAACCAGGCCTAACGAGACAAAGGAAGCACAACCAGATGCATTTACATGGACTTTCAAAGTAACACAGGAAACATAACACAGACTGAACTTACAGACACAGACTCATAGGCAAGCACTACAGAGGGAACAGAGACGTGGAACCAGGGCAGACACAGACACTGACTGGACACGGGGATATAGCAGGCAGGGGAGACAGCAACTAAGGTTTACACAGAGACATAAACCATAAGACAGAACTCTAACAAAGAAAACAAAGACTAGAAATGATAAATAATATAATAAACTCAAAACCTTGGGTCAACGACCCAGGCATCCTAACATAGGCAGCCGTTGTCCTTCTCTCCTGGATCGGCTGGAGCTTTCTTTTGGCGCCTTACCAGCTTTGACAAAAGTCCAGCTGGGATAATCACATTTACTCAGGGCCTTCTTGATGTGATGTTCTTCTGCCTCCCTGGCCGCTGTGTCTGTGGGGATGGTGTTCGCTCTGTGTTGTAGCGTCCTGATTAGGGATGGGTATCATTTAGGTTTTATCCGATACCGGTGCCAAACCAGTACTTCTGAAACGGTGCCGGTGCTTAAACGGTGCTCGAACCAGTGCTTAAAGAATGGAGAACAAAATCTTTGTCCAAAAACCTCTCATGTTTTTATTTTTTGCAGTCTCTTTTTTTCTGCAAAATGATAACCAAGTTAGCCTTTTCTGTTGATACAACATGAAGGGAGTATCTGCCATCAAACAAGAAGACGGCCGCATGTAACACCGACAGTGTTTGCTAGTTCACCTTATGTGCATTAATTTAATAATGTGGTTAGCCTACTCAACGTGAATTACATACGAACAACAGTAAGCTACTCACCCAGAGAAGAATGGCTGCTGCCGCCACCATCATCATTTTTGCTACACTGGCAGGGCTAGGGCCAGGACTCTCCTCTTCGGGGATGTTGCTAACTCCGGGTCAATAACAGGCACCACATCCACAGTAAATGTGCTTGGTGCGAGGTCTTGCAGCAAGCTATCAAATACAGTGCATTTCTCAGCTTTTAAAAAAACGCTATGCATCGCCAAGTGTTTCATCAGATTCAAGGTGTTACCTCCTTTGCACAGTATCACCTCAAAGCACTTGTTGCAGGCTGCTGAGTTTGCATCTTTTGCTGTGAAGTACAGCCAGACTTTTGACCGCTTCGCCTTGGGCATCCTCGGAAACGTAAAATGATTGGCTAGAATCTAAAGTGTATCACAGCTCAGGAAAAAAAAGCACCGAAATAAAGCACCGAAATGTGCGCTGCTTTTCGGTCTGGTTATCAGAATCAGAATCAGAATCAGAATACTTTATTGATCCCTGGGGGAAATTATTTTTTGTTACAGTGCTCCATTTTAAACCAACATTAAGACAAGACAGACAATACACTAACTAAGAATAGTACAATATATACATATATATACATACATACATACATAAGTCACTCATAAATAAATAGTTGGAAAAGAAACATGTGTAGTTGTAGCAGCAAACAGTGTGTTAAGTGGATGCGTTGTACAGGGAGATGGCCACAGGCAGGAAAGATTTCCTGTGTCGTTCAGTGGTGCTTTTTGGTAATCTCAGTCTCTCACTGAACGTGCTCCTGTGACTGACCAGCATGTCATGGAGTGGGTGGGAGGTGTTATCCAACATTGTCTTTATCTTGGACAGCATCCGCCTCTCCGACACCACCTTGAGGGAGTCCAGCTCCATCCCCACAACATTGCTGGCCTTACGGATTAGTTTATTAAGTCTGTTGGCATCTGCGACCCTCAGCCTGCTCCCCCAGCATGCAACAGCATAGAGGATCGCACTGGCCACAACAGACTCATAGAAAATCCTCAGCATTTTCTGGCAGATGTTGAAGGACCTCAGTCGCCTCAAAAAATAGAGACGACTCTGGCCCTTCCTGTAAAGTGCTGTGGTGTTTGCAGCCCAGTCCAGTTTATTGTCAATGTGTACTCCAAGATATTTATAGTCCTCCACAATGTCAACACTGACCCCCTGAATTGAAACAGGGGTCAAGTGTTTATGTCATACCGTTTATGTCAGAACCCATCCCTAATTGGGAGTGGACCTAAGGGGGCCGTGGACCCCCTAATGTTCCTCTCCATTATCACATGAGCCACGGTTAGAAAACAGGTGTGGGTCACAATCAGCACAGGTTTCGGGTGAATCCATTGTGAGACCTAGCCTCAACCTATCATGTGACTTACTGAGGTGAAATGACCCAGTATGTGAATGGGTGTTAAGGCGTCTGGGAAGGATCTCAAAACTGCATTATAGATGGCAGACAGTCGGTGTCGTAAACCTGTCCCTCTGTTGAAAGATGGTCATTCACAGTGGACAAATGGCTTATTTTATTCCTCTTTCAAACCATCTGTCTTCTCTGTCCAAAATGTGGACATTGGCATCCTCTTAGGGACACTCCCAATAGGGCTTAAAAGTCTGTGACTGTCCACCAGTTGCTCTTAGAACTGAAGAAGCTGAAGAGGTGAAATGTCTTAAAGAAAAGTCCAGACACTTTTCTTTCCAAGGTTCTTAGACTACGATGACCTGGATGGCTGAGAACCTTCACGGAAAAATCTGCCTTAAATTCTTGATTACATCAATACATTACATTCGTATCAAAATGCCAATATACCATTTATCTCTTGTTATTTTCTTTAGGTACATCCACGTGCGTTGCATCTGGCGATCCACACTACACCAGCTTTGACAAACGCAAATATGACTTCATGGGCAACTGCAGCTATCTGATGTCTAGTCCATGCAATGACACAACTGTGCCCTACTTTGAGGTCCATACTGACAATGAAAACCGGTATAACAGGCCGACCATCTCCTATGTGAATGCCGTACATGTATACGCACAGATGATAAAGATCTCCATTCTCAAAGGTGGCACTGTGCAGGTAAGAAATAAGAGAAGGAAGGAAAACAAATCACGCTATCACGTTATCAGGCACTACTGCATTACAAACAAACATCATTCTGTGGTACAAATCACTGCACATGCTCAGGAACACTTCTGAAAACCACTGCAATTGACCATGGAAAGAAACTTGCACTTACACTTACCACTTTGCACATGTTCAGGAGTTGAGTGATCACATTTGTTGATCACTCAACTGGCACTGGTTTCGCTAGCTACCAGTGCTAGCTAGCGAAACCTGGCTAGCACTGGTAGCTAGCCAGGTTTTGCTAGCTACCTGGTTTCGCTAGCCAGGTTTCGCTAGCTACCAGTGCCATCGGAATGACAATAGTTCAATAGTCTGATCTCGATCCTAACATTCAGGGACGTCGAGTTCCAAATAGGTTAGAGATAGGTCCTTCTCTCACCCCAACCAGTCGCAGCAGATGGCCGCCCCTCCCTGAGCCTGGTTCTGCCGCAGGTTTCTTCCTGTTAAAAGTCGCCTTTGTCGCCAAAGTGCTTGCTCATAGGGGGGTCATATGATTGTTGGGTTTGTTCTCTGTATGCATTATTATAGGGTCTACCTTCAAATATAAAGCACCTTGAGGTGACTGTTGTTGTGATTTGGCACTATATAAATAAAATTGAATTAAATTGAGTAGAACTGGAAACATCGGAAGACTTCGGCCGCCTTCCCTACTCTGAAGTCGCATCCTTGTCTGATGCCAGTATTAATCTTGAAGAAATCCATTGAGAAATCGTCTCTCCGGACGCAGCAGCAGGAGTTGGAGTAGAGACCACAAAAGGCATCTACAAACTTGCTGGGGGACTTCATATTGAAGTTAGATAGCCCTTAGAGTCAGCCGGTGGACGCTGTCAAAAGCCGTCTCAAAGTCGATGAAATTAATAGAAATCTTCTTTTGGTATTACGATGTTTGTTCAATGATCATGCGGAGGGTGAATATTTGGTTGACTCAGGACTGGCCACTCCGAAAGCCAGTCTGCTCTTCTCCCAGTCGTTCTCCCACTGCACATCGTAGCAAACTCAAAAGAATGAGGAAAAACACTTTCCCGGGTACCAACAGCAATGTGATGCCCTGCCAGTTGTTACAGTCGCCCAAATCACCTTCCTTCCGAAGTTTGATGATGATGACTGTAATTGAGCATTTCAGGGAGGATCTCGTCCAGGCCAGCAGCCTTTCCACTCTTGAGGAATCGGATCGCTTTCTTGACTTCGGCGTGTGTTTGACTCAACGTTGGTCTTGCTCAGCTAGGGTGAGCGGGACTCGTCCATTTTTCTCTTGGATTTGGACGCAGCAGCCACCGCGAGCCCCAGTTAGATCTCGTACAATGCGACATAAGGTTCAGGTATCGTTCGGCTGCTTCTTGGGCTTCCATGCCTTTGGTTTCGATCCACTCTCACTTGTCACACCGGCAGCTGCATTTGACCTGTCCGACAAGGTCTTAGTATGCGGCCGTGGCCCTCTTATGCTGCTCTGCAGGAGCATGCGGGTCAAAGGCCAGCTGGTCCTGAACCAACTTCACCAAACAACTTTGAACTAGAAGGCTTTTGACAGCGTCCACCGGTTTGGGACTGGCAACGGTGGAGTTGATGTAAAGAAAACAAACATATAATAAGATCCAGAAAGGCTTCCATACCACATCACCAAAAACAACTACACCCAAACCAAGAACTCCTGGGCCAACTACACCCAGACCCAAACAAACAATTCAAGGACCGGTTGTGATTTTGTTGCGTTAATGTAACACAGCTATAAATGTGCCCATGTGCCAATTGTTATTGAAATGGGTTAGAGTGGAATCAAGTTGAAAATAATCAATTATTATGTTGTTCTTCTTTTTTTTTTATGTCATAATCTGTTGCTCAGCCATCATTGGCATGATGAGGGAACGTTTCTTTTTAGTTACGGTTAGTAATGTTGTGACATGGGTAATTCGAAAATGAAAATGTTGGCTAATAATTGACCAGATTTGATGTACTGCGCCTATTTCCCCATACAGGTTAATGGGACCAATGTCAATCTGCCACTGTCCCCGGCCCCTGGTATTTCTGTGTTCAAGTCAGGAAAACACTACACTGTCTCCATGAACTTTGGTGTGACGGTTCGCTATGATGGAAACGCCTTCATGGACATCAAAGTAATCGAAGAGTGAGTGAAGACCAAATTCATGGTTTCCTTATAAAGTGGTGTTTTAATCACAAGTTCACCAGTCCAGAAATCTACATCCATACTGATACAACTAAAACTATATGTCATGCGCCGCGGCGCGCATGCACAGAAGGATCCAGATGCAGACTCCGCGCTAACAGAAAAGACACTTTATTGAAATAACGAAAGGCGACCCGGGAAAACTAGAGAGCAAAACAAGAAACTAAAAACCCGGGGAATAATGACACGAGGAAGCCAGGATCGGGACCATGGGAGGCTGGAATAGAAAGGGGAGATGATTACTAGGGAGCCGGAAAGTAGGGAAAACACATCAGGACTGAGTTAGAGTAGGGGGCTTACGATGGAACGGGACTGTGGGAGCTCGGGAGGGAAGTGTGGCAGTCCGTGAGCAGAAAGTCCGTGGAAATAGCGAATGGGCCAGATGATGCACCGAGTGAACCAGTTGAGCCGGAGGACAGGCAGGTGGCAGACGCCGAGTCGAAACCTGGACACAAGTAGGCAGATTAAACACAGTTCCAACCAGAAGGGAATGCACGCTTTCATGGAAGTCTAGTTACCACTGTGGGGGGACTAACGGACTGGCGTGGAGCCTTCCATCAGTGCCGGGTTCAGTAGATCTCCGTGTAGTCACCGTGATGGAGAACAGATGTGCCGGTGATAGCCCGGGGGTGTGGCTACCCGAGCGTCACGCATTCCTCAGACACAGGACCACGGACCATGACACTATAACACATTTTCATATACTGAACATGACTCCTTTATCTGTAAGGAGTAGTAAGGTGATAAAGGCAGAGATTAATGACACAGCTAGGATATTTTATTTAAACAATTTAGCAGGGGCAACACAAACAGCTCCCTCAAAATTTCAAGATAAAATCACACAAAACTTCTAATTTCCTGACTAGTTGATTCTATGCTGATGCTATCAAACACATCAAATGTACATGTCTGATCTTTTAGTCTTACTAATGTGTGGGGTTTAGTCTACTGCTGAAAAGAAACTTGGCTGCAATTAAAACACGTTGTAGTTCTGGCTTACTTGTTAGTCTTTCTTGCATAAGACTCTAACACAATCATTTTCTGCAATCTGCAGCTATCAGAACAAGCTGTGTGGCCTGTGTGGCAACTATGATGGAGATACCAAAGATGACTTCCGCAAACCGGATGGAAGCTTAGCTGAAAATGCCAATGACTTTGGACACAGTTGGAACATGAATCCAGAGTGAGTATTGCAGAGATGCAAGTGTAAAGAAACATTTACCATTGACAAAAGACAAATGTTCTTAAGATGATGGTCTGTCTTGACAGATGTAATGAGAAACCCAACACTACGATCCCTGGGTGCAATGAAGAAGAACAGGAACTGTATGAAAGCTCTGGATATTGTGGCATTCTGCTGGACAAAAATGGACCTTTTGCTGTGTGCCATCCCAAAGTCAACCCCAATGTATGTTCATGTAGAGGATAGTGCACATATAATGAACAAATGTGGAACCAGTCCTTATTCTGAGCTTGTTGTATTTGTGTATGTGTGTGTGCGTTCAGGGTGAAAATGTGATATTAGTAATAGTGGAATAATTTGAATATATGGTTTTAGATGGTCACACAATATAAAGCATTGTAACAAAGTGATTGTTTGTTCTCAGAATTACTTCAGGGACTGTGTCTTTGACTTGTGTGAGCTGGATGGTGCCAAGCCCATTTTGTGTGAAGCCATTGAAGCCTATGTCAATGAATGCCAAGATCGTGGGGTCAACCTTGGACCATGGAGGAATGAAACCTTCTGCCGTGAGTATTGGAAGGACAAATGATTTAATTTAGTAGTAAAATATCTTTAGGTATATCATTAGGTAAAAATCAGCTTGGCTGAGTAGTTGGGAGATAATAACACAAGAGAGTTTTTGGTCAGTTTTGACTTGTGGAAGAGTACTTCATACGGGCTTCCTACTCACTAAAGTTAACTGAGGGAGTGCTGCTTTAGCATACCTAGTTGGGCAGACAACATATGCCAAGAGGCTGCAGGAGACTGGGTTACCACCAAACTCAAACAATCTAGTTACACGGAAGACAACACAGCTGGAAATGCCAAAGACGTATCTCTTTTCTTGTGAAAAGCTGTCATTTTATATTTTAACCAGCACATACTTTTGTTTCCTATCACTAACTTCAACCTCTTGTGGTCTGCTTAGCACTGAGCTGTCCCCCAAACAGCCACTACGAACCTTGTGCAGATCCTTGTCAGGAAACATGCTTTGGAAAACCCCCCTCCTGCTCTGGTCCCTGCTCTGAGTCCTGTGTGTGTGATCCCAGCTATGTCCTGAGTGCTGGCAAGTGCGTTAAGGAGAACATGTGTGGCTGCAACCACACGAACGGCCAGTATTATGAGGTATGGTGAAGTGGGTCTGATAGGCCGGCAGTGAATCATTTGGTCCTTTGTATTTCAAGTCAGGTCACTTGCAGTCTCTTTATGTCCTCTCTAAAACAACATTTTCATACATACATGCATAAAAGGATCTACAAAGAATCATCTGTGCCTGCTATGCTTAATTGTCAATTTTGTTGTCTGTTTGTCAGCCTGGAGAGGAGTTTTTTGAGGAAGACTGCAAGCGAAAATGTTGGTGTGGTGCAGCTGGAATTACCTGTGAAGCCTCTGAATGCCCCCCAATGCATGAATGTAAACTTCAGGATGGAGAGCTGGGCTGCTATCCTACGAGTATGTTTGTAATGTTCACACCTAAAAAAACACAGCAAAGCTGTAGCCATTATATTCTAAGTAGGTTTCCAGATCTCATGGGTTGGACTGCCAACCTGAAAAGTTTTGCAACTGTGTTTGACGTGATGCTGTAGACTTTGTCAAAGTTCTCAAACTAGCATTTTCTATCCCTGCTCTAATATACATAATTAGATTGAGTAATGGAAGATAGAGAAGCACAAACCCAGAGGTGTCTTTTACTTTCAATAACAGTGAAATATTTATGTGTGTGTTGCTGTTATGTTTCTTTTGCTCTCTTCTGTACAGTTTGTCTATAACAACACGTGTTACATGCATTTCTTTATAATACAAAATCACAGAGTTGCAGAAAATTTTTGTCTAGTCAGGAAAGGATATATTCCTTGCATCTATTTTAATGCCAGTACAATTCCAAAGCAGCAGTGAACTGCACTGTTATTAGGTGATTGTTCTACAGTGGCTTCATCTGTGTTTCAGTCTGATGTTCCTGATGTTTTTCCCTCTCTCAGGTTTTCAGGATTGTGTAGTTTCTGGGGATCCACACTACAACACCTTTGACAAGAAGTACTACAGCTTCATGGGAACCTGTACTTACACACTGGCCAGAAGCTGTAGGAACAGCACAGGTACACACTATTTTGAGACATTTATTCATTAAGATGTTTGGGTTTCATTGCACCTGTTCTAGTCTTGCCACACCACACGCACAAATGAAAGTTTAAATGAGCTAAATTTACTCATTTATTATTTTCATCGCAAAGCATGACATATATTGTTTTCATTCACGTTTGCTGCAAAGAGAAGACACTGAATGTCAGTGGTGGTTTGTATGTTAATGCCAATGTTCACCTTTAATATAAACACACAATATTCCTGATTGTCGTGGTCTTCCCTGTGCAGGCCCTTGGTTCTCTGTGGAGGCAAAGAATGAAGAGAGAGGAGTTGCAGGAGTGTCATACCTGAGGAAGCTATATGTGACAGTGGATGGAATTACTGTGACCCTGATGAAGAGCAGTAGAACACTGGTCAGTATGTGAATGAATTACTATCTCTTGTATTTCCCATCTTTAAGTAAAATGTGTGCCAGCAGACATCCCACACAGTATTTGTATCATCACCATGGATGTCTTATGTCTACACATAACTGACATTTTAGCAAAGAACTCAAATTATATCTTTAGTTACTTTGTTACTAACAACATGTAAAAAAAACAAAACAGATTTTTCCCATTTTGTCAGTTGAATCTATGCCAAAGATAACACAGTGTGATAGGCATAAAGCAATGTCTGTCTTGCTTGTTAAAACTATACAAAGTCTGTTTTTGCCTGATATACTGCACATTGCACACTCTTTGTACTTTTATACTCCCTGACCTGTCCACCAATTAGACGTTTACACAGTCTGTTTTAACATCTTTATATTCTTATGTTCTTAACATCTTTTTCTTCATCACTGAATCAGGTGAACGGAGTACGGGTGGCTCTGCCCCACTCCCCCTCTCCTCTCATGTCTATTAGTCTTGCTGGTCAGTTCATCACGCTTCAAACATCCTTTGGCCTGAGGGTGCGTTGGGATGGAAACCATTATGCCCAGATCTCAGTTCCCAGGTTAGTATAAATATTGGTTTGAACTATTTTGATATTGTAGAACTTCTTTTTATTTGCTTCACACATTCATACAATACACCTGACCACTGTCTCCATTGCTCCATCATTCTTTTTTTGATGACCACTTTCCTCTGATGCAACCATAACCTAACGATCTGAAGAAACTCTGATAGATAACGATCTAAACTGCTGAACATCACCAGTTGTTTTATGTATGTTGTGAAAACAAAGCAGTCCATTTGTGTGCATATTGTGGACTTATGCAACTTTTAATATATACTAACGATGCCCTGGTTTATTGTATCAGGGATCTTTGCATTCTCTTCATTTGTTTCTAGAATTACAATAAAAGGCCAAGCAACACCTTATTAAACATTGCAAATATTCTTAAGCTTGTCTTATTTTAATCCTACATATCCTACCTTGACTTTGTCCTACCAGCTCCTACTATGACCAAATGTGTGGCCTTTGTGGTGACTATGATGGGAACCCAGACAATGACTTCACTAAACCAGATGGCACTGTGGCAGGAAATAGTAATGACTTTGGGAACAGCTGGCAGACCAAAGACGATGAAGATGACTCGTGAGTTCCAACATATCTATCTTTCTGTCTTTTGGATTTCTTCTGGTTACGTCTTTTGTTACCTTACTGTCGGACTCTTTCTGACAAACTGAAGAGGATGTAACTGTGTTTTGTATTTGTATTGACCAGATGTACCCCAGGTACAAAGCCTGATCCAGACTGTGACCCCAACTTGGAAGCTGAAGTTGTAAAACCAGAGAAATGTGGTAAAATTACAGACCCTACTGGACCCTTCCGGTAAGAATTCACAACCCCTCCACTTTTGGTTATCGACTTGGTTAAACTGATGGGATTCCTGGGATTTTACAACGTTTTTTCCTGACCTTATAAAATCATGAACTAGATGGCAGCATGCCTGGTAATCACCCAACTGACCTGTAAAATATGAATAAATATTTTCAATACTATTACTGTAATGCTGTAATGAACCCGTCTGGCACTGGGATGCCAGTTTCGTTCTTTGTCCCTCATTCTCAAATGCAGCAGCAAGTTTTTACCAATGACTTGCCAGTTTATCTCTATCTATCGTTGCAAAAAACCTGGGATACCAGGTTCTTTCTATAACCCTCCTTTGCAAATGCCACAGTGAGCTTTTGGCACCAGGATGCCAAGTTATTATTCCTCATTTGCAAATGCATCAACAAGGTTTTCTACCCAGGAGATTCCAGTTTCCCTTCCCCTCTGTCCCTCCCTCGCAAAATGCAGCAGCATGCTTCTTGGCACTAGGATGTCAGGCTTTCTTTATCTACCCCTCCTTCTTAAATGCAGGAGCAAGCTTTTAGCACCGGGTTGCCAGTTCCTCTTCCCTCACTCCCCTTTTCACAAAAATGCAGCAGCATGTGTTTTGGCACTGGAATGCCAGGTTCTCTTTCTCTGTCCCTCGTTTGCATATGTACCAGCAAGCTTTTGGCCCCGGGATTCTGGGTTTCTTTTTCTGTTCCTCCTTTACAAATGCAGCAGCAGGCTTTTAGTACTGGGATGCCATGTTTTCTTTCTCTTTTCCTCCTTTACAAATCCAGCCGAATGCTTTTTGCAATGGTATTCCAGGTTCTATTTCTCTGTCTGTCTTTTTCAAATTCGCCAGCATACATCTGGCACCGGGATGCCAGGTTATTTTCCTTCATTTGCAGTAGCAAGCTTTTCTTCCCTCTATCTCTCCTGAGCAAAATGCAGCAGCGTGCTTTTTGGAACCTGGAAGCCAGTTTCTCTTTCCTCTTTCCCCAATAACTTGGATGCCAGGGTCCATGCATCTATCTATCTTTCACAAAATGTAACAGTGCACATTCCTGACACCATATTGCCAGTCTTTGTCTCCATATCGATCATTTTCAAACACAGCAGTAAAAGCTTTTACGAGCCGTCAAGCCATTGCCTCATGTCTTAAAATACAGACATGCATCCATCCAGCCTCCACACCAGTCGAGCCACGTTGCCACTCGATCAAGGGTTCTCCTCATTCAACTATTAAGGTCTTTCGTTGTCTGAAATTTGCTTTGATGTCTTCTCCCACCATTCCTTCGTAATTTTCCGAACTCAACCACTCCACTCTCTGGAATCCTTGACCACCTTCTCTCTGCGCTTCTCTTTTGTCCTGCTTTCCTTCTTCCACCTCAACCTGTAGCGGCAGATGGCTGTCCTTCCATGGGAATGGTTTTGCCAGAGGTTTCTTCCCGTTAAAAGGAGTTGTTCCTTCCCACTGTCGCCAAAGTGCTTGCTCATAGGGAGTCATATGATTGTTGGGTTTTCTCTGTAGGTATTACTGCAGGGTCTACCTTACATATAAAGCGCCTTGAGGCGATTGTTGTTGTGATTTGGGGCTGTATAAATAAATTGAATTGAAAAATTGAATTATTCCTGCAGAGGTCTTTCACCTTCACAATGCACCGTTATTGCTGCCTCTAGGGGGCCAGTCCCCTCTGCGCCCTTCCCTAAAGCTCAGTTCAACTCATGTTTAAGCCATTCACCTTTTTCTAATAGGAACACTGTAAAATGTAAAATGAGGATGTGGGCTCAGCTAGTGAATTAGAGATAAAGTATCCAAACACTTCCCTTCCTGTTCTTATCTATATATAATCCCCCAGTACTACTAGCTGTTTGTTCTTCCATTCATTCCCAACCCTCCCTCCCCTTTTTCAATTTCAATTCTTTCACTGTTTCACTTCTCATTAGTACATGGGGATCTGCCAGCCCAGGAGCCACCGCCAGTCCCCAGCGAGGCCTTCCCCAAACCGCAGTTCAATTCATGTTTAAGCCATTCACCTTTATTCACTGGCCCCAGCTAGTGAATTGTTGCTAAACTTATGCAACAATTGTTGACTGTTTCACCACCAAATGTAGCTTGTTTGTTTGTTCGAACTCAGATTTTCAGTATATATGAGCCTCTGCCTTTTCCTACCTAAGCTAAGTGAGTGCTTTTCTCTGTTACAGGGAGTGCATCAGTGTAGTTAATCCCACTCCATTCTTCCAAAGCTGTGTGTATGACATGTGTCAGTTCAACGGCCAGCAGCATGTGCTGTGTGACCAGCTCCAGGCCTACACTGACGCATGTCATAGTGCTGGAGCCAAAGTCTACCAATGGAGAACTCCAGACTTCTGCCGTAAGTTTGAATCTGAGATATACCAAATATATCTAAATGATATATGATAGTTTAATAATAATATCAGCTGTTCTTTCTGAACATCATAAAGTATATATAAAACATAGTCACAGTGACATCACCCATTGGCTTGATGAGCCCCAAATTGAAGCATGAATGAATAAAGCCTTGAATAATACTTTTTCATGTTGGAAACATGAGCCTTCAGCATTTTCCCTTTTAAATGGGGTGCATCGTACTACCCACTCCCTTCTCTGTTGCTATTTGTCCACCATTGTTCCCTCTCATTATTGTTCATCCCTGTGTTTGTCCACACAGCTCTGACCTGTCCTCCCAATAGCTCCTACTCCCTTTGTGTGAGTTCATGTCCTGAGACATGTCTTGGTGTGGTGGGACCACCTGGCTGTGAGGAAGTGTGTGTGGAGGGTTGTGAGTGTAACCCTGGCTTCATTCTCAGTGATGACAAATGTGTGGAACTGAGAGACTGTGGTTGTGTGGACCCCAGTGGAACCTATCACCCTGTAAGTGGAAACAGCCTCCAAACAATTAAAACCATATTCCATTTACCTTTAAAATGTGCTAAGCTCATGCTAACATCATTTTCAGTTCTCTTTATGACTTCAACAGGAGAGACGCCAAAAGACACAAAGACCCTACAGTAAAAAAGAAATTAAAACTCAACTAAATTAAGGGTGCATAGACTGCAGTGAACTGTTGGCACACAAATATTGGTTTTACAACAAAGATTTTTACTTTCAACTTATCAAGCACAGGTTATATTTATTATGCTGTATTTTGCCTGAATTTAAAAGACACTGGTGTTATAGAATTTGTATTTATGTCATAGCATTTACATACTGGTGCCACCACAATTAGCAAGCCCAAAATCAATAAATAAATGAGTAAAGGTTGGCCTAATTAGTTAGTGGCATACAGAATCCCTGGTTTGCATCCAAATGTATATTTATCATTTTGATCTTTATATTCGTGTGATGTATAAGAGAGAATTACATGACAGAATTTTGATTGTTTTTTGCATTCTGTGTACATTTGTCAGGTGGGCGATGACTGGTACTTAGAGGGTTGTGAACAAAAGTGTATGTGTCACAGTGGAGGTCTGCTACAGTGTCATAACACCAGCTGTAACCCAACTACTGAGAGCTGCCAACTACAAGATGGAGAATATGAATGCCACCCTCTGGGTATGTTAATCACACAGCTTCACATAGAAATAGCTGCATGAATGCATGGATGTGGATTACAGTGTCAAGTGCTTTATCCGACTGGCCCTAGAAATGCAGTAAATAAATGCAGTCATTTTAGCAACAGGTGCTCCAAACCTCCTCTGTCTCAACTGATGTTGTTTTTTTGGACTGAGTTTGTTAAGACTGCATAATAACTTCCTACCTTTTTAGTTCCTGAAAGAGTATCTGCACATTTTCCAGTAATCCTTTTTCTTTCTATCCAGACCTGTGTCCTCCTAACGCAGAGTATATAGAGTGCGGTCCAGCTTGCATTCCTACATGTATGGAACCCTCTACCAACTGTTCTGGCTCCTGCATCACTGGGTGTTTCTGCAAACCAGGCTTTGTCTTCAAAGGACGGCACTGCGTGCCGCTGGACAAGTGTGGTTGTTTAGATGACAACAATAACTATTATGAGGTCAGATGTCCTAGTTAGTACTGTGTACAGTGTACATTTAAAGACATACAGTATACTTTCTCAGTACTGATTGTTTTCATTTTATCCAGCCTGGTGAGATAGTATTTGGAGATGGCTGCACAAAGCTGTGTCGCTGTGTAGGGAACTACACTTTGGAATGTGTTGATAACTCCTGTGACCCCACTGAAGAGTGTCGAGAGGTTAATGGTGTTGCAGGCTGTTATCCTAAAGGTAATAATGTTTGTTGACTTTATTGTTGTTGACTTGATTTAATGCAGTGTAATAAATTACATCTGCACAAGGAGCACCTTGTGTTGTGCTTTACAGTCAGTCGGTATAACTTGATAGTTGACAGTGTGGAAATTACAATTTTCTCATATATTATTCCTTTAGGTACATCCACATGCATTGCATCTGGCGATCCACACTACACCAGCTTTGACAAACGCAAATATGACTTCATGGGCAACTGCAGCTATCTGATGTCTAGTCCATGCAATGACACAACTGTGCCCTACTTTGAGGTCCATACTGACAATGAAAACCGGTATAACAGGCCGACCATCTCCTATGTGAATGCCGTACATGTATACGCACAGATGATAAAGATCTCCATTCTCAAAGGTGGCACTGTGCAGGTAAGACATGAGAGGAAGAAACAGGATGTTTTGCATGTGAAAACCAATCACGCTTTCACGTTATCAGGCACTACTGCATTACAAACAAACATCATTCTGTGGTACAAACCACTGCACATGCTCAGGAACACTTCTGAAAACCACTGCAATTGACCATGGAAAGAAACTTGCACTTACACTTAACACTTAGTTCCTCCTACGCCGAGCGACGCATCGGGCAGCTAACAATCTCCATCGATGACGGTCAGGGGCGAATGTTTCAGCTTCGTCCCAGGCGATGTCGACTGTTTTCAGATCATCCATAAACATTCGACGTCATGTGATATTTGGTCGGCCCTGCTTTCGCTGGTTCTGCCAAAGGCTTCTTCCTGTTAAAAGACGCCTCTGTCACCAAAGTGCTTGGTCAATGGGGTCATATGATTGTTGTTTTTTTTCTCTGTATGTATTATTGTAGGGTCTATCTTACAATATAAAGCACCTTGAGGTGACTGTTTTTGTGATTTGGGGCTATATAAAAAACATTGAATTTAAATGAATTGAATTGGAGATGTCGGAGGACACCGGCAGCCTTCCCTACTCTGGAGTTGACATCTTGATCAGAGATCCCGTCATTCGAGATGATGCTGCCCAGATATGTGAAATTTTCCAACTTATCAGCACGTTATTGGTTGATTATGACGGGAACATGGGCAGTTGTGTAGCCAACTCTGAGTACCTTGGTTTTCTTGGCGCTGATTCGTAATCCGACTTCCTCACCTCCCTCTGCAAAGCTGCAGTCCATTCTTGGAGGTCTTCCGTAGTCGAGCCCAGTAGGGGCCCAGTAGCCAATTCAAAAGAATGAGGCAAAGCACTTTCCCGGGTACCGACAGCAGCGTGATGCCCCGGCAGTTGTTACAGTCACCCAAATCGCCTTTCGGGAAGTTTGGTGATAACACCTTTTGCCCATTCATAGGGTACACGCGATGTTGTCCAGCAGGCGTTTAGGGGTCTTCTAAGGGCGCCATCCAATCATCTGTCTGGACGCAGAACCGGGAGTTGGAGCAGAGACCACAAAAGGCGTCTACAAACTGCTGGGGGACTCCATATTGACGTGGGATAGCCCATAGAGTCGGCCGGTGGACGTTGTCAAAAGCTTTCTTGAAGTCATTGAAATTACCCATTCATAGGGTACACACGATGTTGACCAGCAGGCATTTTGGGGACTTCTAAGGGCGGCATCCAACTGGGCTTCGTCATCCTTCAGCATTGTGAGGAGGAACTCGTCCAGGCCAGCATCGCTGTCTTGACTTCGGTGTTGATGATTTTTCCGATATCGACAGGAAGAAGATCCATGGAGGGTGCAAGTTCTTTGGCCTCGAACAAGTGGAGTGGCTCGGGCTGGTTTAAAGTATCGCAGAACTGTTTGGCTCAACATTGGTCTTGCTCAGCTTCAGTGAGGAGGACTCGTCCATTTTGTCTCGGATTGGGACCAAGCGGCCACTGCGAGCCCCTGTTAGATCTGGTACAATGCGATTTAATATTCGGGTATCGTTCTGGTCTACTGTTTTCTTGGGCATCCATGCCTTTGGCTTCGATCCACTCTCGCTTGTCATGCCGGCAGCTGCATTTGACATGTCGGGCAAGAGCTGAGTTGTTCAGACATCATTGGCATGATAAAGGAACGTTTCTTTTCAGTTACAGATAGTAATGTTGTGACATGAGTAATTCAAAAATGAAAATGTTGGCTAATAATTGACCAGATTTGATGTACTCTGCCTATTTTCCCATACAGGTTAATGGGACCAATGTCAATCTGCCACTGTCTCCGTCCCGTGGTATTTCTGTGTTCAAGTCAGGAAAACACTACACTGTCTCCATGAACTTTGGTGTGACGGTTCGCTATGATGGAAACTCATTCATGGACATTAAAGTAATCGAAGAGTGAGTGAAGACCAAATTCATGGTTTCCTTATAAAGTGGTGTTTTAATCACAAGTTCACCAGTCCAGAAATCTACATCCATACTGATACAACTAAAACTATAACACATATTCATATACTGAACATGAATCCTTTATCTGTAAGGAGTAGTAAGGTGATAAAGGCAGAGATTAATGACACAGCTAGGATATTTTATTTAAACAATGTAGCAGGGGCAACACAAACAGCTCCCTCAAAATTTCAAGATAAAATCACACAAAACTTCTAATTTCCTGACTAGTTAATTCTATGCTGATGCTATCAAACGCATCAAATGTACATGTCTGATCTTTTAGTCTTACTAATGTGTGGGGTTTAGTCTACTGCTGAAAAGAAACTTGGCTGCAATTAAAACACGTTGTAGTTCTGGCTTACTTGTTAGTCTTTCTTGCATAAGACTCTAACACAATCATTTTCTGCAGCTATCAGAACAAGCTGTGTGGCCTGTGTGGCAACTATGATGGAGATACTAAAGATGACTTCCGCAAACCAGATGGAAGCTTAGCTGAAAATGCCAATGACTTTGGACACAGTTGGAACATGAATCCAGAGTGAGTATTGCAGAGATGCAAGTGTAAAGAAACATTTACCATTGGCAAAAGACAAATGTTCTTAAGATGATGGTCTGTCTTGACAGATGTAATAAGAAACCCAACACTACGATCCCTGGGTGCAATGAAGAAGAACAGGAACTGTATGAAAGCTCTGGATATTGTGGCATTCTGCTGGACAAAAATGGACCTTTTGCTGTGTGCCATCCCAAAGTCAACCCCAATGTATGTTCATGTAAAGGATAGTGCACATATAATAAACAAATGTGGAACAGGTCCTTATTCTGAGCTTGTTGTATTTGTGTATGTGTGTGTGCGTTCAGGGTGAAAATGTGATATTAGTAATAGTGGAATAATTTGAATATATGGTTTTAGATGGTCACACAATATAAAGCATCGTAACAAAGTGATTGTTTGTTCTCAGAATTACTTCAGGGACTGTGTCTTTGACTTGTGTGAGCTGGATGGTGCCAAGCCCATTTTGTGTGAAGCCATTGAAGCCTATGTCAATGAATGCCAAGATCGTGGGGTCAACCTTGGACCATGGAGGAATGAAACCTTCTGCCGTGAGTATTGGAAGGACAAATGATTTAATTTAGTAGTAAAATATCTTTAGGTATATCATTAGGTAAAAATCAGCTTGGCTGAGTAGTTGGGAGAAAATAACACAAAGAAGTTTATGTCAGTTTTGACTTGTGGAAGAGTACTTCATACGGGCTTCCTACTCACTAAAGTTAACCGAGGGAGTGCTGCTTTAGCATACCTAGTTGGGCAGACAATATATACCAAGAGGCTGCAGGAGACTGGGTTACCACCAAACTCAAACAATCTAGTTCCACGGAAGACAACACAGCTGGAAGTGCCAAAGACGTATCTCTTTTCTTGTGAAAAGCTGTCATTTTATATTTTAACCAGCACATACTTTTGTTTCCTATCACTAACTTCAACCTCTTGTGGTCTGCTTAGCACTGAGCTGTCCCCCAAACAGCCACTACGAACCTTGTGCAGATCCTTGTCAGGAAACATGCTTTGGAAAACCCCCCTCCTGCTCTGGTCCCTGCTCTGAGTCCTGTGTGTGTGATCCCAGCTATGTCCTGAGTGCTGGCAAGTGCGTTAAGGAGAACATGTGTGGCTGCAACCACACGAACGGCCAGTATTATGAGGTATGGTGAAGTGGGTCTGATAGGCCGGCAGTGAATCATTTGGTCCTTTGTATTTCAAGTCAGGTCACTTGCAGTCTCTTTATGTCCTCTCTAAAACAACATTTTCATACATACATGCATAAAAGGATCTACAAAGAATCATCTGTGCCTGCTATGCTTAATTGTCAATTTTGTTGTCTGTTTGTCAGCCTGGAGAGGAGTTTTTTGAGGAAGACTGCAAGCGAAAATGTTGGTGTGGTGCAGCTGGAATTACCTGTGAAGCCTCTGAATGCCCCCCAATGCATGAATGTAAACTTCAGGATGGAGAGCTGGGCTGCTATCCTACGAGTATGTTTGTAATGTTCACGCCTAAAAAAAACACAGCAAAGCTGTAGCCATTATATTCTAAGTAGGTTTCCAGATCTCATGGGTTGGACTGCCAACCTGAAAAGTTTTGCAACTGTGTTTGATGTGATGCTGTAGACTTTGTCAAAGTTCTCAAACGAGCATTTTCTATCCCTGCTCTAATATACATAATTAGACTGAGCAATGGAAGATAGAGAAGCACAACCCACAGGCGTCTTTTACTTTCAATAACAGTGAAATATTTATGTGTGTGTTGCTGTTATGTTTCTTTTGCTCTCTTCTGTACAGTTTGTCTATAACAACACTTGTTACATGCGATTCTTTATAATACAAAATCACAGAATTGCAGAAAATTTTTGTCTAGTCAGGAAATGACATATTCTTTGCATCTTTTTTATCATCTGTGTTTCAGTCTGATGTTCCTGATGTTTTTCCCCTCTCTCAGGTTTTCAGGATTGTGTAGTTTCTGGGGATCCACACTACAACACCTTTGACAAGAAGTACTACAGCTTCATGGGAACCTGTACTTACACACTGGCAAGAAGCTGTAGGAACAGCACAGGTACACACTATTTTGAGACATTTATTCATTAAGATGTTTGGGTTTCATTGCACCTGTTCTAGTCTTGCCACACCACACGCACAAATGAAAGTTTAAATGAGCTAAATTTACTCATTTATTATTTTCATCGCAAAGCATGACAGATGTTGTTTTCATTCACGTTAGCTGCAAAGAGAAGACACTGAATGTCAGTGGTGGTTTGTATGTTAATGCCAATATTCACCTTTAATATAAACACACAATATTCCTGATTGTCGTGGTCTTCCCTGTGCAGGCCCTTGGTTCTCTGTGGAGGCAAAGAATGAAGAGAGAGGAGTTGCAGGAGTGTCATACCTGAGGAAGCTATATGTGACAGTGGATGGAATTACTGTGACCCTGATGAAGAGCAGTAGAACACTGGTCAGTATGTGAATGAATTACTATCTCTTATATTTCCCATCTTTAAGTAAAATGTGTGCCAGCAGACATCCCACACAGTATTTGTATCATCACCATGGATGTCTTATGTCTACACATAACTGACATTTTAGCAAAGAACTCAAATTATATCTTTAGTTACTTTGTTGCTAACAGCATGTAAAAAACAAAACAGATTTTTCCCATTTTACAGTTGAATCTATGCCAAAGATAACACAGTGTGATAGGCATAAAGCAATGTCTGTCTTGCTTGTTAAAACTATACAAAGTCTGTTTTTGCCTGATATACTGCACATTGCACACTCTTTGTACTTTTATACTCCCTGACCTGTCCACCAATTAGACGTTTACACAGTCTGTTTAACATCTTTATATTCTTATGTTCTTAACATCTTTTTCTTCATCACTGAATCAGGTGAACGGAGTACGGGTGGCTCTGCCCCACTCCCCCTCTCCTCTCATGTCTATTAGTCTTGCTGGTCAGTTCATCACGCTTCAAACATCCTTTGGCTTGAGGGTGCGTTGGGATGGAAACCATTATGCCCAGATCTCAGTTCCCAGGTTAGTATAAATATTGGTTTGAACTATTTTGATATTGTAGAACTTCTTTTTATTTGCTTCACACATTCATACAATACACCTGACCACTGTCTCCATTGCTCCATCATTCTTTTTTTGATGACCACTTTCCTCCGATGCAACCATAACCTAACGATCTGAAGAAACTCTGATAGATAACGATCTAAACTGCTGAACATCACCAGTTGTTTTATGTATGTTGTGAAAACAAAGCAGTCCATTTGTGTGCATATTGTGGACTTATGCAACTTTTAATATATACTAACGATGCCCTGGTTTATTGTATCAGGGATCTTTGCATTCTCTTCATTTGTTTCTAGAATTACCAATAAAAGGCCAAGCAACACCTTATTAAACATTGCAAATATTCTTAAGCTTGTCTTATTTTAATCCTACATATCCTGCCTTGACTTTGTCCTACCAGCTCCTACTATGACCAAATGTGTGGCCTTTGTGGTGACTATGATGGGAACCCAGACAATGACTTCACTAAACCAGATGGCACTGTGGCAGGAAATAGTAATGACTTTGGGAACAGCTGGCAGACCAAAGACGATGAAGATGACTCGTGAGTTCCAACATATCTATCTTTCTGTCTTTTGGATTTCTTCTGGTTATGTCTTTCGTTACCTTGCTGTCGGACTCTTTCTGACAAACTGAAGAGGATGTAACTGTGTTTTGTATTTGTGTTGACCAGATGTACCCCAGGAACAAAGCCTGATCCAGACTGTGACCCCAATTTGGAAGCTGAAGTTGTAAAACCAGAGAAATGTGGTAAAATTACAGACCCTACTGGACCCTTCCGGTAAGAATTCACAACCCCTCCACTTTTGGTTATCGACTTGGTTAAACTGATGGGATTCCTGGGATTTTACAACGTTTTTTTCCTGACCTTATAAAATCATGAAATAGATGGCAGCATGCCTGGTAATCACCCAACTGACCTGTAAAATATGAATAAATATTTTCAATACTATTACTGTAATGCTGTAATGAACCCTTCTGGCACTGGGATGCCAGTTTCGTTCTTTGTCCCTCATTCTCAAATGCAGCAGCAAGTTTTTACCAATGACTTGCCAGTTTATCTCTATCTATCGTTGCAAAACACCTGGGATACCAGGTTCTTTCTATAACCCTCCTTTGCAAATGCCACAGTGAGCTTTTGGCACCAGGATGCCAAGTTATTATTCCTCATTTGCAAATGCATCAACAAGGTTTTCTACCCAGGAGATTCCAGTTTCCCTTCACCTCTATCCCTCCCTCGCACAATGCAGCAGCATGCTTCTTGGCACTAGGATGTCAGGCTTTCTTTCTCTATCCCTCCTTCACAAATGCAGTAGCAAGTTTTTAGCACCGGGTTGCCAGTTCCTCTTCCCTCCGTCCCCTTTTCACAAAAGTGCAGCAGCATGTTTTTTGGCACAGGAATGCCAGGTTCTCTTTCTCTGTCCCTCCTTTGCAAATGCACCAGCAAGCCTTTGGGCCCGGGATTCTGGGTTACTTTCTCTGTTCCTCCTGTACAAATACAGCAGCAGGCTTTTAGCACTGGGATGCCATGTTTTCTTTCTCTTTTCCTCCTTTACAAATACAGCAGAATTCCCTCCTTTTTTCACAAAATGCAGCAGCGTGCTTTTTGGCACCTGGAAGCCAGTATCTCTTCCCTCTTTCCCCAATAACTTGGATGCCAGGGTCCATGCATCTATCTATCTTTCCCAAAACATAACAATGCACATTCCTGACACCGTATTGCCAGTCTTTGTCTCCATATCGATCATTTTCAAACACAGCAGTAAAAGCTTTTACGAGCCGTCAAGCCATTGCCTGATGTCTTAAAATACAGACATGCATCCATCCAGCCTCCACACCAGTCGAGCCACGTTGCCACTCGATCAGGGGTTCTCCTCATTCATCTATTAAGGTCTTTCGTTGTCTGAAATTTGCTTTGATGTCTTCTCCCACCATTCCTTCGTAATTTTCCAAGCTCAACCACTCTACTCTCTGGAATCCTTGACCACCTTCTCTCTGCGCTTCTCTTTTGTCCTGCTTTCCTTCTTCCACCTCAGCCGGTAGCGGCAGATGGCTGTCCTTCCATGGGAATGGTTTTGCCAGAAGTTTCTTCCCGTTAAAAGGAGTTGTTCCTTCCCACTGTCGCCAAAGTGCTTGCTCATAGGGAGTCATATGATTGTTGGGTTTTCCCTGTAGGTATTATTGCAGGGTCTACCTTACATATAAAGCACTTTGAGGCGATTGTTGTTGTGATTTGGGGCTGTATAAATAAATTGAATTGAAAAATTGAATTATTCCTGCAGAGGTCTTTCACCTTTACAATGCACAGTTATTGCTGCTTCTAGGGGATGTCTTCTTTGGGGATCTGCCAGCCCAGGAGCCGCCGCCAGTCCACAGCGAGACCTTCCCCAAACCGCAGTTCAATTCATGTTTAAGCCATTCACCTTTATTCACTGGCCCCAGCTAGTGAATTGTTGCTAAACTTATGCAACAATTGTTGACTGTTTCACCACCAATTGTAGCTTTTTTGTTTGTTCGAACTCAGATTTTCAGTATATATGAGCCTCTGCCTTTTCCTACCTAAGCTAAGTGAGTGCTTTTCTCTGTTACAGGGAGTGCATCAGTGTAGTTAATCCCACTCCATTCTTCCAAAGCTGTGTGTATGACATGTGTCAGTTCAACGGCCAGCAGCACGTGCTGTGTGACCAGCTCCAGGCCTACACTGACGCATGTCATAGTGCTGGAGCCAAAGTCTACCAATGGAGAACTCCAGACTTCTGCCGTAAGTTTGAATCTGAGATATACCAAATATATCTAAATGATATATGATAGTTTAATAATAATATCAGCTGTTCTTTCTGAATATCATAAAGTATATATAAAACATAGTCACAGTGACATCGCCCATTGGCTTGATAAGCCCCATTCTGAAGCATAAATGAATAAAGACTTGAATAATACCTTTTCATTTTGGAAAAATGAGCCTTCAGCATTTTCCCTTTTAAATGGGGTGCATGCCATAGCTTCTCCATTTGGAAGTTGTCTCCACCTGTAAATATAACCACGATATATTACATCCTGCTCACCAACATTATAATTGAACTTATAATCATATTTATAATTGTATAGGGAGGAGAGTTTAAGATACAGTGCACAATGCTGAAACCAATGTAAAATATTCAATGCAGTTAATATTATCCTTGCTTTCATTTATGACACTGAGTTAAATCAATATGAGATACGTAGGTGCCCTGTCTTTGAATCATCCTACTACCCACTCCCTTCTCTGTTGCTATTTGTCCACCATTGTTCCCTCTCATTATTGTTCATCCCTGTGTTTGTCCACACAGCTCTGACCTGTCCTCCCAATAGCTCCTACTCCCTTTGTGTGAGTTCATGTCCTGAGACATGTCTTGGTGTGGTGGGACCACCTGGCTGTGAGGAAGTGTGTGTGGAGGGTTGTGAGTGTAACCCTGGCTTCATTCTCAGTGATGACAAATGTGTGGAACTGAGAGACTGTGGTTGTGTGGACCCCAGTGGAACCTATCACCCTGTAAGTGGAAACAGCCTCCAAACAATTAAAACCATATTCCATTTACCTTTAAAATGTGCTAAGCTCATGCTAACATCATTTTCAGTTCTCTTTATAACTTCAACAGGAGAGACGCCAAGAGACACAAAGACCCTACAGTACAAAAGAAATTAAAACTCAACTAAATTAAGGGTGCATAGACTGCAGAGAACTGTTGGCACATAAATATTGGTTTTACAACAAAGATTTTTACTTTCAACTTATCAAGCACAGGTTATATTTATTATACTGTATTATACCTGAATTTAAAAGACACTGGTGTTATAGAATTTGTATTTATGTCATAGCATTTACATACTGGTGCCACCACAATTAGCAAGCCCAAAATCAATAAATAAATGAGTAAAGGTTGGCCTAATTAGTTACTGGCATACAGAATCCCTGGTTTGCATCCAAATGTATATTTATCATTTTGATCTTTATATTCGTGTGATGTATAAGAGAGAATGTAAAAGGAGTCTGCAAAGAAAGGCGTCTGGACTTCTTTAAGTTGCTTGAAGACTTAAAGACTTAAAGAAGTCCAGACGCTTTTCTTTGCAAGCTCCTTTGACTACGATGACCTGGATGACTGAGAACCTTCACAGACATATAAGAGAGAATTACATGACAAAATTTTGATTGTTTTTTGCATTCTGTGTACATTTGTCAGGTGGGCGATGACTGGTACTTGGAGGGTTGTGAACAAAAGTGTATGTGTCACAGTGGAGGTCTGCTACAGTGTCATAACACCAGCTGTAACCCAACTACTGAGAGCTGCCAACTACAAGATGGAGAATATGAATGCCACCCTCTGGGTATGTTAATCACACAGCTTCACATAGAAATAGCTGCATGAATGCATGGATGTGGATTACAGTGTCAAGTGCTTTATCCGACTGGCCCTAGAAATGCAGTAAATAAATGCAGTCATTTTAGCAACAGGCGCTCCAAACCTCCACTGTCTCAACTGATGTTGTTAGTTTGGACTGAGTTTGTTAACACTGCATAATAACTTCCTACCTTTTTAGTTCCTGAAAGAGTATCTGCTCATTTTCCAGTAATCCTTTTTCTTTCTACCCAGACCTGTGTCCTCCTAACGCAGAGTATATAGAGTGCGGTCCAGCTTGCATTCCTACATGTATGGAACCCTCTACCAACTGTTCTGGCTCCTGCATCACTGGGTGTTTCTGCAAACCAGGCTTTGTCTTCAAAGGACGGCACTGCGTGCCACTGGACAAGTGTGGTTGTTTAGATGACAACAATAACTATTATGAGGTCAGATGTCCTAGTTAGTACTGTGTACAGTGTTCATTTAAAGACATACAGTATACTTTCTCAGTACTGATTGTTTTCATTTTATCCAGCCTGGTGAGATAGTATTTGGAGATGGCTGCACAAAGCTGTGTCGCTGTGTAGGGAACTACACTTTGGAATGTGTTGATAACTCCTGTGACCCCACTGAAGAGTGTCGAGAGGTTAATGGTGTTGCAGGCTGTTATCCTAAAGGTAATAATGTTTGTTGACTTTATTGTTGTTGACTTGATTTAATGCAGTGTAATAAATTACATCTGCACAAAGAGCACCTTGTGTTGTGCTTTACAGTCAGTCGGTATAACTTGATAGTTGACAGTGTGGAAATTACAATTTTCTTTTTCTCATATATTATTCCTTTAGGTACATCCACATGCATTGCATCTGGCGATCCACACTACACCAGCTTTGACAAACGCAAATATGACTTCATGGGCAACTGCAGCTATCTGATGTCTAGTCCATGCAATGACACAACTGTGCCCTACTTTGAGGTCCATACTGACAATGAAAACCGGTATAACAGGCCGACCATCTCCTATGTGAATGCCGTACATGTATACGCACAGATGATAAAGATCTCCATTCTCAAAGGTGGCACTGTGCAGGTAAGACATGAGAGGAAGAAACAGGATGTTTTGCATGTGAAAACCAATCACGCTTTCACGTTATCAGGCACTACTGCATTACAAACAAACATCATTCTGTGGTACAAACCACTGCACATGCTCAGGAACACTTCTGAAAACCACTGCAATTGACCATGGAAAGAAACTTGCACTTACACTTAACACTTAGTTCCTCCTACGCCGAGCGACGCATCGGGCAGCTAACAATCTCCATCGATGACGGTCAGGGGCGAATGTTTCAGCTTCGTCCCAGGCGATGTCGACTGTTTTCAGATCATCCATAAACATTCGACGTCATGTGATATTTGGTCGGCCTTGCTTTCGCTGGTTCTGCCAAAGGCTTCTTCCTGTTAAAAGACGCCTCTGTCACCAAAGTGCTTGGTCAATGGGGTCATATGATTGTTGTTTTTTTTCTCTGTATGTATTATTGTAGGGTCTATCTTAAAATATAAAGCACCTTGAGGTGACTGTTTTTGTGATTTGGGACTATATAAAAAACATTGAATTTAAATGAATTGAATTGGAGACGTCGGAGGACACCGGCAGCCTTCCCTACTTTGGAGTTTACATCTTGATCAGAGATCCCATAATTCGAGATGATGCTGCCCAGATATGTGAAATTTTCCAACTTATCAGCACGTTATTGGTTGATTATGACGGGAACATGGGCAGTTGTGTAGCCAACTCCGAGTACCTTGGTTTTCTTGGCGCTTATTCGTAATCCGACTTCCTCACCTCCCTCTGCAAAGCTGCAGTCCATTCTTGGAGGTCTTCCGTAGTCGAGCCCAGTAGGGGCCCAGTAGCCAATTCAAAGGAATAAGGCAAAGCACTTTCCCGGGTACCGACAGGAACGTGATGCCCCGGCAGTTGTTACAGTCACCCAAATCGCCTTTCGGGAAGTTTGGTGATAACACCTTTTGCCCATTCATAGGGTACACGCGATGTTGTCCAGCAGGCGTTTAGGGGTCTTCTAAGGGCGCCATCCAATCATCTGTCTGGACGCAGAACCGGGAGTTGGAGCAGAGACCACAAAAGGCGTATACAAACTGCTGGGGGACTCCATATTGACGTGGGATAGCCCATAGAGTCGGCCGGTGGACGTTGTCAAAAGCTTTCTTGAAGTCGTTGAAATTACCCATTCATAGGGTACATGCGATGTTGACCAGCAGGCATTTAGGGGACTTCTAAGGGCGGCATCCAACTGGGCTTCGTCGTCCTTCAGCATTGTGGGGAGGAACTCGTCCAGGCCAACATCGCTGTCTTGACTTCGCCGTTGCTAATTTTTCCGATATCGAAAGGAAGAAGATCCATGGAGGGTGCAAGTTCTTCGGCCTCGAACAAATGGAGTGGCTCGGGCTGGTTTAAAGTATCGCAGAACTGTTTGGCTCAACGTTGGTCTTGCTCAGCGTCAGTGAGGAGGACTCGTCCATTTTGTCTCGGATTGGGACAGAGCGGCCACTGCGAGCCCCTGTTAGATCGTACAATGCGATTTAATATTCGGGTATCGTTCTGGTCGACTGTTTTCTTGTGCATTCATGCCTTTGGCTTCGATCCACTTTCGCTTGCCATGCCGGCAGCTGCGTTTAACATGTCGGGCATGACATTTACAGACATCATTGGCATGAGAAATGGTAAATGGCCTGTATTTATATAGCGCTTTACTAGTCCCTAAGGACCCCAAAGTGCTTTACATATCCAGTCATCCACCCATTCACACACACATTCACACACTGGTGATGGCAAGCTACATTGTAGCCACAGCCACCCTGGGGCGCACTGACAGAGGCGAGGCTGCCAGACACTGGCGCCACCGGGCCCTCTGACCACCACCAGTAGGCAACGGGTGAAGTGTCTTGCCCAAGGACACAACGACCGAGACTGTCCAAGCCGGGGCTCGAACCGGCAACCTTCCGATTACAAGGCGAACTCCCAACTCTTGAGCCACGATCGCCCACTAAAGGAACGTTTCTTTTCAGTTACAGATAGTAATGTTGTGACATGGGTAATTAAAAAATGAAAATGTTGGCCAGATTTGATGTACTCTGCCTATTTTCCCATACAGGTTAATGGGACCAATGTCAATCTGCCACTGTCTCCGTCCCCTGGTATTTCTGTGTTCAAGTCAGGAAAACACTACACTGTCTCCATGAACTTTGGTGTGACGGTTCGCTATGATGGAAACGCCTTCATGGACATCAAAGTAATCGAAGAGTGAGTGAAGACCAAATTCATGGTTTCCTTATAAAGTGGTGTTTTAATCACAAGTTCACCAGTCCAGAAATCTACATCCATACTGATACAACTAAAACTATATGTCATGCGCCGCGGCGCGCATGCACAAAAGGATCCAGATGCAGACTCCGCGCTAACAGAAAAGACACTTTATTGAAATAACGAAAGGCGACCCGGGAAAACTAGAGAGCAAAACAAGAAACTAAAAACCCGGGGAATAATGACACGAGGAAGCCAAGATCGGGACCATGGGAGGCTGCAATAGAAAGGGGAGATGATTACTAGGGAGCCGGAAAGTAGGGAAAACACATCAGGACTGAGTTAGAGTAGGGGGCTTACGATGGAACGGGACTGTGGGAGCTCGGGAGGGAAGTGTGGCAGTCCGTGAGCAGAAAGTCCGTGGAAATAGCGAACGGGCCAGATGATGCACCGAGTGATCCAGTTGAGCCGGAGGACAGGCAGGTGGCAGACGCCGAGTCGAAACCTGGACACAAGTAGGCAGATTAAACACAGTTCCAACCAGAAGGGAATGCACGCTTTCATGGAAGTCTAGTTACCACTGTGGGGGGACTAACGGACTGGCGTGGAGCCTTCCATCAGTGCCGGGTTCAGTAGATCTCCGTGTAGTCACCGTGATGGAGAACAGATGTGCCGGTGATAGCCCGGGGGTGTGGCTACCCGAGCGTCACGCATTCCTCAGACACAGGACCACGGACCATGACACTATAACACATTTTCATATACTGAACATGAC
Organism: Copadichromis virginalis; assembly: GCF_057382275.1. Classification (NCBI taxonomy): domain Eukaryota; kingdom Metazoa; phylum Chordata; class Actinopteri; order Cichliformes; family Cichlidae; genus Copadichromis; species Copadichromis virginalis. Next base: position 7,838,333 of record NC_140620.1, read on the forward strand.
TGCTTTATCTGTAAGGAGTAGTAAGGTGATAAAGGCAGAGATTAATGACACAGCTAGGATATTTTATTTAAACAATTTAGCAGGGGCAACACAAACAGCTCCCTCAAAATTTCAAGATAAAATCACACAAAACTTCTAATTTCCTGACTAGTTAATTCTATGCTGATGCTATCAAACACATCAAATGTACATGTCTGATCTTTTAGTCTTACTAATGTGTGGGGTTTAGTCTACTGCTGAAAAGAAACTTGGCTGCAATTAAAACACGTTGTAGTTCTGGCTTACTTGTTAGTCTTTCTTGCATAAGACTCTAACACAATCATTTTCTGCAATCTGCAGCTATCAGAACAAGCTGTGTGGCCTGTGTGGCAACTATGATGGAGATACTAAAGATGACTTCCGCAAACCAGATGGAAGCTTAGCTGAAAATGCCAATGACTTTGGACACAGTTGGAACATGAATCCAGAGTGAGTATTGCAGAGATGCAAGTGTAAAGAAACATTTACCATTGACAAAAGACAAATGTTCTTAAGATGATGGTCTGTCTTGACAGATGTAATAAGAAACCCAACACTACGATCCCTGGGTGCAATGAAGAAGAACAGGAACTGTATGAAAGCTCTGGATATTGTGGCATTCTGCTGGACAAAAATGGACCTTTTGCTGTGTGCCATCCCAAAGTCAACCCCAATGTATGTTCATGTAAAGGATAGTGCACATATAATAAACAAATGTGGAACCAGTCCTTATTCTGAGCTTGTTGTATTTGTCTATGTGTGTGTGCATTCAGGGTGAAAATGTGATATTCGTAATAGTGGAATAATTTGAATATGTGGTTTTAGATGGTCACACAATATAAAGCATTGTAACAAAGTGATTGTTTGTTCTCAGAATTACTTCAGGGACTGTGTCTTTGACTTGTGTGAGCTGGATGGTGCCAAGCCCATTTTGTGTGAAGCCATTGAAGCCTATGTCAATGAATGCCAAGATCGTGGGGTCAACCTTGGACCATGGAGGAATGAAACCTTCTGCCGTGAGTATTGGAAGGACAAATGATTTAATTTAGTAGTAAAATATCTTTAGGTATATCATTAGGTAAAAATCAGCTTGGCTGAGTAGTTGGGAGATAATAACACAAGAGAGTTTTTGGTCAGTTTTGACTTGTGGAAGAGTACTTCATACGGGCTTCCTACTCACTAAAGTTAACCGAGGGAGTGCTGCTTTAGCATACCTAGTTGGGCAGACAACATATACCAAGAGGCTGCAGGAGACTGGGTTACCACCAAACTCAAACAATCTAGTTACACGGAAGACAACACAGCTGGAAGTGCCAAAGACGTATCTCTTTTCTTGTGAAAAGCTGTCATTTTATATTTTAACCAGCACATACTTTTGTTTCCTATCACTAACTTCAACCTCTTGTGGTCTGCTTAGCACTGAGCTGTCCCCCAAACAGCCACTACGAACCTTGTGCAGATCCTTGTCAGGAAACATGCTTTGGAAAACCCCCCTCCTGCTCTGGTCCCTGCTCTGAGTCCTGTGTGTGTGATCCCAGCTATGTCCTGAGTGCTGGCAAGTGCGTTAAGGAGAACATGTGTGGCTGCAACCACACGAACGGCCAGTATTATGAGGTATGGTGAAGTGGGTCTGATAGGCCGGCAGTGAATCATTTGGTCCTTTGTATTTCAAGTCAGGTCACTTGCAGTCTCTTTATGTCCTCTCTAAAACAACATTTTCATACATACATGCATAAAAGGATCTACAAAGAATCATCTGTGCCTGCTATGCTTAATTGTCAATTTTGTTGTCTGTTTGTCAGCCTGGAGAGGAGTTTTTTGAGGAAGACTGCAAGCGAAAATGTTGGTGTGGTGCAGCTGGAATTACCTGTGAAGCCTCTGAATGCCCCCCAATGCATGAATGTAAACTTCAGGATGGAGAGCTGGGCTGCTATCCTACGAGTATGTTTGTAATGTTCACACCTAGCATTTTCTATCCCTGCTCTAATATACATAATTAGACTGAGTAATGGAAGATAGAGAAGCACAACCCAGAGGTGTCTTTTACTTTCAATAACAGTGAAATATTTATGTGTGTGTTGCTGTTATGTTTCTTTTGCTCTCTTCTGTACAGTTTGTCTATAACAACACTTGTTACATGCAATTCTTTATAATGCAAAATCACAGAGTTGCAGAAAAGAAATTGAAATAATACAAAATTTTGTCTAGTCAGGAAATGATATATTCCTTGCATCTATTTTAATGCCAGTATAAGTCCAAAGCAGCAGTGAACTGCACTGTTATTAGGTAATTGTTCTACAGTGGCTTCATCTGTGTTTCAGTCTGATGTTCCTGATGTTTTTCCCTCTCTCAGGCTTTCAGGATTGTGTAGTTTCTGGGGATCCACACTACAACACCTTTGACAAGAAGTACTACAGCTTCATGGGAACCTGTACTTACACACTGGCCAGAAGCTGTAGGAACAGCACAGGTACACACTATTTTGAGACATTTATTCATTAAGATGTTTGGGTTTCATTGCACCTGTTCTAGTCTTGCCACACCACACGCACAAATGAATGTTTAAATGAGCTAAATTTACTCATTTATTATTTTCATCGCAAAGCATGACTTATATTGTTTTCATTCACGTTTGCTGCAAAGAGAAGACACTGAATGTCAGTGGTGGTTTGTATGTTAATGCCAATGTTCACCTTTAATATAAACACACAATATTCCTGATTGTCGTGGTCTTCCCTGTGCAGGCCCTTGGTTCTCTGTGGAGGCAAAGAATGAAGAGAGAGGAGTTGCAGGAGTGTCATACCTGAGGAAGCTATATGTGACAGTGGATGGAATTACTGTGACCCTGATGAAGAGCAGTAGAACACTGGTCAGTATGTGAATGAATTACTATCTCTTATATTTCCCATCTTTAAGTAAAATGTGTGCCAGCAGACATCCCACACAGTAGTTGTATCATCACCATGTATGTCTTATGTCTACACATAACTGACATTTTAGCAAAGAACTCAAATTATATCTTTAGTTACTTTGTTGCTAACAGCATGTAAAAAAAAAAAAACAGATTTTTCCCATTTTGTCAGTTGAATCTATGCCAAAGATAACACAGTGTGATAGGCATAAAGCAATGTCTTTCTTGCTTGTTAAAACTATACAAAGTCTGTTTTTGCCTGATATACTGCACATTGCACACTCTTTGTACTTTTATACTCCCTGACCTGTCCACCAATTAGACGTTTACACAGTCTGTTTAACATCTTTATATTCTTATATTCTTAACATCTTTTTCTTCATCACTGAATCAGGTGAACGGAGTACGGGTGGCTCTGCCCCACTCCCCCTCTCCTCTCATGTCTATTAGTCTTGCTGGTCAGTTCATCACGCTTCAAACATCCTTTGGCCTGAGGGTGCGTTGGGATGGAAACCATTATGCCCAGATCTCAGTTCCCAGGTTAGTATAAATATTGGTTTGAACTATTTTGATATTGTAGAACTTCTTTTTATTTGCTTCACACATTCATACAATACACCTGACCACTGTCTCCATTGCTCCATCATTCTTTTTTTGATGACCACTTTCCTCTGATGCAACCATAACCTAACGATCTGAAGAAACTCTGATAGATAACGATCTAAACTGCTGAACATCACCAGTTGTTTTATGTATGTTGTGAGAACTTTAAAAAAAGCATAGCAGTCCATTTGTGTGCATATTGTGGACTTATGCAACTTTTAATATATACTAACGATGCCCTGGTTTATTGTATCAGGGATTTTTGCATTCTCTTCATTTGTTTCTAGAATTACAATAAAAGGCCAAGCAACACCTTATTAAACATTGCAAATATTCTTAAGCTTGTCTTATTTTAATCCTACATATCCTACCTTGACTTTGTTCTACCAGCTCCTACTATGACCAAATGTGTGGCCTTTGTGGTGACTATGATGGGAACCCAGACAATGACTTCACTAAACCAGATGGCACTGTGGCAGGAAATAGTAATGACTTTGGGAACAGCTGGCAGACCAAAGACGATGAAGATGACTCGTGAGTTCCAACATATCTATCTTTCTGTCTTTTGGATTTCTTCTGGTTATGTCTTTTGTTACCTTACTGTCGGACTCTTTCTGACAAACTGAAGAGGATGTAACTGTGTTTTGTATTTGTATTGACCAGATGTACCCCAGGAACAAAGCCTGATCCAGACTGTGACCCCAACTTGGAAGCTGAAGTTGTAAAACCAGAGAAATGTGGTAAAATTACAGACCCTACTGGACCCTTCCGGTAAGAATTCACAACCCCTCCACTTTTGGTTATCGACTTGGTTAAACTGATGGGATTCCTGGGATTTTACAACGTTTTTTTCCTGACCATATAAAATCATGAAATAGATGGCAGCATGCCTGGTAATCACCCAACTGACCTGTAAAATATGAATAAATATTTTCAATACTATTACTGTAATGCTGTAATGAACCCTTCTGGCACTGGGATGCCAGTTTTGTTCTTTGTCCCTCATTCTCAAACGCAGCAGCAAGTTTTTACCAATGACTTGCCAGTTTATCTCTATCTATCGTTGCAAAAAACCTGGGATACCAGGTTCTTTCTATAACCCTCCTTTGCAAATACAACAGTGAGCTTTTGGCACCAGGATGCCAAGTTATTATTCCTCATTTGCAAATGCATCAACAAGGTTTTCTACCCAGGAGATTCCAGTTTCCCTTCCCCTCTATCCCTCCCTCGCACAATGCAGCAGTATGCTTCTTGGCACTAGGATGTCAGGCTTTCTTTCTCTATCCCTCCTTCACAAATGCAGGAGCAAGCTTTTAGCACCGGGTTGCCAGTTCCTCTTCTGTCCCTCCCTTTTTCACAAAAATGCAGCAGCATGTTTTTTGGCACAGGAATGCCAGGTTCTCTTTCTCTTTTCCTCCTTTACAAATCCAGCAGAATGCTTTTTGCAATGGTACTCCAGGTTCTATTTCTCTGTCTTTTTCAAATTTGCCAGCATACATCTGGCACCGGGATGCCAGTTCTTTTCCTTCATTTGCAGTAGCAAGCTTTTCTTCCCTCTATCTCTCCTGAGCAAAATGCAGCAGCGTGCTTTTTGGCACCTGGAAGCCAGTATCTCTTCCCACTTTCCCCAATAACTTGGATGCCAGGGTCCATGCATTTATCTATCTTTCACAAAATGTAACAGTGCACATTCCTGACACCGTATTGCCAGTCTTTGTCTCCATATCGATCATTTTCAAACACACCAGAATAGCTTTTACGAGCCGTCAAGCCATTGCCTCATGTCTTAAAATACAGACATGCATCCATCCAGCCTCCACACCAGTCGAGCCATGTTGCCACTCGATCAGGGGTTCTCCTCATTAAGCTATTAAGGTCTTTCGTTTTCTGAAATTTGCTTTGTGGTCTTCTCCCACCATTCCTTCGTAATTTTCCGAACTCAACCACTCCACTCTCTGGAATCCTTGACCATCTTCTCTCTGCGCTTCTCTTTTGTCCTGCTTTCCTTCTTCCACTTCAGCCGGTAGCGGCAGATGGCTGTCCTTCCATGGGAATGGTTTTGCCAGAAGTTTCTTCCCGTTAAAAGGAGTTGTTCCTTCCCAATTCCCAAAGTGCTTGCTCATAGGGAGTCATATGATTGTTGGGTTTTCTCTGTAGGTATTATTGCAGGGTCTACCTTACATATAAAGCACCTTGAGGCGATTGTTGTTGTGATTTGGGGCTGTATAAATAAATTGAATTGAAAAATTGAATTATTACTGCAGAGGTCTTTCACCTTCACAATGCACAGTTATTGCTGCTTCTAGGGGATGTCTTCTTTGGGGATCTGCCAGCCCAGGAGCCGCTGCCAGTCCACAGCGAGACCTTCCCCAAACCGCAGTTCAATTCATGTTTAAGCCATTCACCTTTATTCAATGGCCCCATCTAGTGAATTGTTGCTAAACTTATGCAACAGTTGTTGACTGTTTCACCACCAAATGTAGCTTTTTTGTTTGTTCGAACTCAGATTTTCAGTATATATGAGCCTCTGCCTTTTCCTACCTAAGCTAAGTGAGTGCTTTTCTCTGTTACAGGGAGTGCATCAGTGTAGTTAATCCCACTCCATTCTTCCAAAGCTGTGTGTATGACATGTGTCAGTTCAACGGCCAGCAGCACGTGCTGTGTGACCAGCTCCAGGCCTACACTGACGCATGTCATAGTGCTGGAGCCAAAGTCTACCAATGGAGAACTCCAGACTTCTGCCGTAAGTTTGAATCTGAGATGTACCAAATATATCTAAAAGATATATGATATATAAAACATAGTCACAGTGACATCACCCATTGGCTTGATAAGCCCCATTCTGAAGCATAAATGAATAAAGACTTGAATAATACCTTTTCATTTTGGAAAAATGAACCTTCAGCATTTTCCCTTTTAAATGGGGTGCATGCCATAGCTTCTCCATTTGGAAGTTGTCTCCACCTGTAAATATAACCACGATATATTACATCCTGCTCACCAACATTATAATTGAACTTATAATCATATTTATAATTGTATAGGGAGGAGAGTTTAAGATACAGCGCACAATGCTGAAACCAATGTAAAATATTCAATGCAGTTAATATTATCCTTGCTTTCATTTATGACACTGAGTTAAATCAATATGAGATACGTAGGTGCCCTGTCTTTGAATCATCCTACTACCCACTCCCTTCTCTGTTGCTATTTGTCCACCATTGTTCCCTCTCATTATTGTTCATCCCTGTGTTTGTCCACACAGCTCTGACCTGTCCTCCCAATAGCTCCTACTCCCTTTGTGTGAGTTCATGTCCTGAGACATGTCTTGGTGTGGTGGGACCACCTGGCTGTGAGGAAGTGTGTGTGGAGGGTTGTGAGTGTAACCCTGGCTTCATTCTCAGTGATGACAAATGTGTGGAACTGAGAGACTGTGGTTGTGTGGACCCCAGTGGAACCTATCACCCTGTAAGTGGAAACAGCCTCCAAACAATTAAAACCATATTCCATTTACCTTTAAAATGTGCTAAGCTCATGCTAACATCATTTTCAGTTCTCTTTATAACTTCAACAGGAGAGACGCCAAGAGACACAAAGACCCTACAGTACAAAAGAAATTAAAACTCAACTAAATTAAGGGTGCATAGACTGCAGAGAACTGTTGGCACATAAATATTGGTTTTACAACAAAGATTTTTACTTTCAACTTATCAAGCACAGATTATATTTATTATACTGTATTATACCTGAATTTAAAAGACACTGGTGTTATAGAATTTGTATTTATGTCATAGCATTTACATACGGGTGCCACCACAATTAGCAAGCCCAAAATCAATAAATAAATGATTTTGGGCTTAAATGTATATTTATCATTTTGATCTTTATATTCGTGTGATGTATAAGAGAGAATGTAAAAGGAGTCTGCAAAGAAAGGCGTCTGGACTTCTTTAAGTTGCTTGAAGACTTAAAGACTTAAAGAAGTCCAGACGCTTTTCTTTGCAAGCTCCTTTGACTACGATGACCTGGATGACTGAGAACCTTCACAGACATATAAGAGAGAATTACATGACAAAATTTTGATTGTTTTTTGCATTCTGTGTACATTTGTCAGGTGGGCGATGACTGGTACTTGGAGGGTTGTGAACAAAAGTGTATGTGTCACAGTGGAGGTCTGCTACAGTGTCATAACACCAGCTGTAACCCAACTACTGAGAGCTGCCAACTACAAGATGGAGAATATGAATGCCACCCTCTGGGTATGTTAATCACACAGCTTCACATAGAAATAGCTGCATGAATGCATGGATGTGGATTACAGTGTCAAGTGCTTTATCCGACTGGTCCTAGAAATGCAGTAAATAAATGCAGTCATTTTAGCAACAGGCGCTCCAAACCTCCACTGTCTCAACTGATGTTGTTAGTTTGGACTGAGTTTGTTAACACTGCATAATAACTTCCTACCTTTTTAGTTCCTGAAAGAGTATCTGCTCATTTTCCAGTAATCCTTTTTCTTTCTACCCAGACCTGTGTCCTCCTAACGCAGAGTATATAGAGTGCGGTCCAGCTTGCATTCCTACATGTATGGAACCCTCTACCAACTGTTCTGGCTCCTGCATCACTGGGTGTTTCTGCAAACCAGGCTTTGTCTTCAAAGGACGGCACTGCGTGCCACTGGACAAGTGTGGTTGTTTAGATGACAACAATAACTATTATGAGGTCAGATGTCCTAGTTAGTCCTGTGTACAGTGTACATTTAAAGACATACAGTATACTTTCTCAGTACTGATTGTTTTCATTTTATCCAGCCTGGTGAGATAGTATTTGGAGATGGCTGCACAAAGCTGTGTCGCTGTGTAGGGAACTACACTTTGGAATGTGTTGATAACTCCTGTGACCCCACTGAAGAGTGTCGAGAGGTTAATGGTGTTGCAGGCTGTTATCCTAAAGGTAATAATGTTTGTTGACTTTATTGTTGTTGACTTGATTTAATGCAGTGTAATAAATTACATCTGCACAAAGAGCACCTTGTGTTGTGCTTTACAGTCAGTCGGTATAACTTGATAGTTGACAGTGTGGAAATTACAATTTTCTCATATATTATTCCTTTAGGTACATCCACATGCATAGCATCTGGCGATCCACACTACACCAGCTTTGACAAACGCAAATATGACTTCATGGGCAACTGCAGCTATCTGATGTCTAGTCCATGCAATGACACAACTGTGCCCTACTTTGAGGTCCATACTGACAATGAAAACCGGTATAACAGGCCGACCATCTCCTATGTGAATGCCGTACATGTATACGCACAGATGATAAAGATCTCCATTCTCAAAGGTGGCACTGTGCAGGTAAGACATGAGAGGAAGAAACAGGATGTTTTGCATGTGAAAACCAATCACGCTTTCACGTTATCAGGCACTACTGCATTACAAACAAACATCATTCTGTGGTACAAATCACTGCACATGCTCAGGAACACTTCTGAAAACCACTGCAATTGACCATGGAAAGAAACTTGCACTTACACTTAACACTTAGTTCCTCCTACGCCGAGCGACGCATCGGGCAGCTAACAATCTCCATCGATGACGGTCAGGGGCGAATGTTTCAGCTTCGTCCCAGGCGATGTCGACTGTTTTCAGATCATCCATAAACATTCGACGCCATGTGATATTTGGTCGGCCTTGCTTTCGCTGGTTCTGCCAAAGGCTTCTTCCTGTTAAAAGACGCCTCTGTCACCAAAGTGCTTGGTCAATGGGGCATATGATTGTTGTTTTTTTTCTCTGTATGTATTATTGTAGGGTCTATCTTAAAATATAAAGCACCTTGAGGTGACTGTTTTTGTGATTTGGGACTATATAAAAAACATTGAATTTAAATGAATTGAATTGGAGACGTCGGAGGACACCGGCAGCCTTCCCTACTCCGGAGTTTACATCTTGATCAGAGATCCCATAATTCGAGATGATGCTGCCCAGATATGTGAAATTTTCCAACTTATCAGCACGTTATTGGTTGATTATGACGGGAACATGGGCAGTTGTGTAGCCAACTCCGAGTACCTTGGTTTTCTTGGCGCTTATTCGTAATCCGACTTCCTCACCTCCCTCTGCAAAGCTGCAGTCCATTCTTGGAGGTCTTCCGTAGTTGAGCCCAGTAGGGGCCCAGTAGCCAATTCAAAGGAATAAGGCAAAGCACTTTCCCGGGTACCGACAGGAGCGTGATGCCCCGGCAGTTGTTACAGTCACCCAAATCGCCTTTCAGGAAGTTTGGTGATAACACCTTTTGCCCATTCATAGGGTACACGCGATGTTGTCCAGCAGGCGTTTAGGGGTCTTCTAAGGGCGCCATCCAATCATCTGTCTGGACGCAGAACCGGGAGTTGGGGCAGAGACCACAAAAGGCGTCTACAAACTGCTGGGGGACTCCATATTGACGTGGGACTTCTAAGGGCGGCTTCCAACTGGGCTTTGTCGTCCTTCAGCATTGTGGGGAGGAACTCGTCCAGGCCAACATCGCTGTCTTGACTTCGGCGTTGCTAATTTTTCCGATATCGAAAGGAAGAAGATCCATGGAGGGTGCAAGTTCTTCGGCCTCGAACAAGTGGAGTGGCTCGGGCTGGTTTAAAGTATCGCAGAACTGTTTGGCTCAACGTTGGTCTTGCTCAGCGTCAGTGAGGAGGACTCGTCCATTTTGTCTCGGATTGGGACAGAGCGGCCACTGCGAGCCCCTGTTAGATCGTACAATGCGATTTAATATTCGGGTATCGTTCTGGTCGACTGTTTTCTTGTGCATTCATGCCTTTGGCTTCGATCCACTTTCGCTTGCCATGCCGGCAGCTGCGTTTAACATGTCGGGCATGACATTTACAGACATCATTGGCATGAGAAATGGTAAATGGCCTGTATTTATATAGCGCTTTACTAGTCCCTAAGGACCCCAAAGTGCTTTACATATCCAGTCATCCACCCATTCACACACACATTCACACACTGGTGATGGCAAGCTACATTGTAGCCACAGCCACCCTGGGGCGCACTGACAGAGGCGAGGCTGCCAGACACTGGCGCCACCGGGCCCTCTGACCACCACCAGTAGGCAACGGGTGAAGTGTCTTGCCCAAGGACACAACGACCGAGACTGTCCAAGCCGGGGCTCGAACCGGCAACCTTCCGATTACAAGGCGAACTCCCAACTCTTGAGCCACGATCGCCCACTAAAGGAACGTTTCTTTTCAGTTACAGATAGTAATGTTGTGACATGGGTAATTAAAAAATGAAAATGTTGGCCAGATTTGATGTACTCTGCCTATTTTCCCATACAGGTTAATGGGACCAATGTCAATCTGCCACTGTCTCCGTCCCCTGGTATTTCTGTGTTCAAGTCAGGAAAACACTACACTGTCTCCATGAACTTTGGTGTGACGGTTCGCTATGATGGAAACGCCTTCATGGACATCAAAGTAATCGAAGAGTGAGTGAAGACCAAATTCATGGTTTCCTTATAAAGTGGTGTTTTAATCACAAGTTCACCAGTCCAGAAATCTACATCCATACTGATACAACTAAAACTATATGTTATGCGCCACGGCGCGCGTGCACAAAAGGATCCAGATGCAGACTCCGCGCTAACAGAAAAGACACTTTATTGAAATAACGAAAGGCGACCCGGGAAAACTAGAGAGCAAAACAAGAAACTAAAAACCCGGGGAATAATGACACGAGGAAGCCAGGATCGGGACCATGGGAGGCTGCAATAGAAAGGGGAGATGATTACTAGGGAGCCGGAAAGTAGGGAAAACACATCAGGACTTAGTTAGAGTAGGGGGCTTACGATGGAACGGGACTGTGGGAGCTCGGGAGGGAAGTGTGGCAGTCCGTGAGCAGAAAGTCCGTGGAAATAGCGAATGGGCCAGATGATGCACCGAGTGATCCAGTTGAGCCGGAGGACAGGCAGGTGGCAGACGCCGAGTCGAAACCTGGACACAAGTAGGCAGATTAAACACAGTTCCAACCAGAAGGGAATGCACGCTTTCGTGGAAGTCTAGTTACCACTGTGGGGGGACTAACGGACTGGCGTGGAGCCTTCCATCAGTGCCGGGTTCAGTAGATCTCCGTGTAGTCACCGTGATGGAGAACAGATGTGCCGGTGATAGCCCGGGGGTGTGGCTACCCGAGCGTCACGCATTCCTCAGACACAGGACCACGGACCATGACACTATAACACATTTTCATATACTGAACATGACTCCTTTATCTGTAAGGAGTAGTAAGGTGATAAAGGCAGAGATTAATGACACAGCTAGGATATTTTATTTAAACAATTTAGCAGGGGCAACACAAACAGCTCCCTCAAAATTTCAAGATAAAATCACACAAAACTTCTAATTTCCTGACTAGTTAATTCTATGCTGATGCTATCAAACACATCAAATGTACATGTCTGATCTTTTAGTCTTACTAATGTGTGGGGTTTAGTCTACTGCTGAAAAGAAACTTGGCTGCAATTAAAACACGTTGTAGTTCTGGCTTACTTGTTAGTCTTTCTTGCCTAAGACTCTAACACAATCATTTTCTGCAATCTGCAGCTATCAGAACAAGCTGTGTGGCCTGTGTGGCAACTATGATGGAGATACTAAAGATGACTTCCGCAAACCAGATGGAAGCTTAGCTGAAAATGCCAATGACTTTGGACACAGTTGGAACATGAATCCAGAGTGAGTATTGCAGAGATGCAAGTGTAAAGAAACATTTACCATTGACAAAAGACAAATGTTCTTAAGATGATGGTCTGTCTTGACAGATGTAATGAGAAACCCAACACTACGATCCCTGAGTGCAATGAAGAAGAACAGGAACTGTATGAAAGCTCTGGATATTGTGGCATTCTGCTGGACAAAAATGGACCTTTTGCTGTGTGCCATCCCAAAGTCAACCCCAATGTATGTTCATGTAGAGGATAGTGCACATATAATAAACAAATGTGGAACCAGTCCTTATTCTGAGCTTGTTGTATTTGTCTATGTGTGTGTGCATTCAGGGTGAAAATGTGATATTCGTAATAGTGGAATAATTTGAATATGTGGTTTTAGATGGTCACACAATATAAAGCATTGTAACAAAGTGATTGTTTGTTCTCAGAATTACTTCAGGGACTGTGTCTTTGACTTGTGTGAGCTGGATGGTGCCAAGCCCATTTTGTGTGAAGCCATTGAAGCCTATGTCAATGAATGCCAAGATCGTGGGGTCAACCTTGGACCATGGAGGAATGAAACCTTCTGCCGTGAGTATTGGAAGGACAAATGATTTAATTTAGTAGTAAAATATCTTTAGGTATATCATTAGGTAAAAATCAGCTTGGCTGAGTAGTTGGGAGATAATAACACAAGAGAGTTTTTGGTCAGTTTTGACTTGTGGAAGAGTACTTCATACGGGCTTCCTACTCACTAAAGTTAACTGAGGGAGTGCTGCTTTAGCATACCTAGTTGGGCAGACAACATATGCCAAGAGGCTGCAGGAGACTGGGTTACCACCAAACTCAAACAATCTAGTTACACGGAAGACAACACAGCTGGAAATGCCAAAGACGTATCTCTTTTCTTGTGAAAAGCTGTCATTTTATATTTTAACCAGCACATACTTTTGTTTCCTATCACTAACTTCAACCTCTTGTGGTCTGCTTAGCACTGAGCTGTCCCCCAAACAGCCACTACGAACCTTGTGCAGATCCTTGTCAGGAAACATGCTTTGGAAAACCCCCCTCCTGCTCTGGTCCCTGCTCTGAGTCCTGTGTGTGTGATCCCAGCTATGTCCTGAGTGCTGGCAAGTGCGTTAAGGAGAACATGTGTGGCTGCAACCACACGAACGGCCAGTATTATGAGGTATGGTGAAGTGGGTCTGATAGGCCGGCAGTGAATCATTTGGTCCTTTGTATTTCAAGTCAGGTCACTTGCAGTCTCTTTATGTCCTCTCTAAAACAACATTTTCATACATACATGCATAAAAGGATCTACAAAGAATCATCTGTGCCTGCTATGCTTAATTGTCAATTTTGTTGTCTGTTTGTCAGCCTGGAGAGGAGTTTTTTGAGGAAGACTGCAAGCGAAAATGTTGGTGTGGTGCAGCTGGAATTACCTGTGAAGCCTCTGAATGCCCCCCAATGCATGAATGTAAACTTCAGGATGGAGAGCTGGGCTGCTATCCTACGAGTATGTTTGTAATGTTCACACCTAGCATTTTCTATCCCTGCTCTAATATACATAATTAGACTGAGTAATGGAAGATAGAGAAGCACAACCCAGAGGTGTCTTTTACTTTCAATAACAGTGAAATATTTATGTGTGTGTTGCTGTTATGTTTCTTTTGCTCTCTTCTGTACAGTTTGTCTATAACAACACTTGTTACATGCAATTATTTATAATGCAAAATCACAGAGTTGCAGAAAAGAAATTGAAATAATACAAATTTTTGTCTAGTCAGGAAATGATATATTCCTTGCATCTATTTTAATGCCAGTATAAGTCCAAAGCAGCAGTGAACTGCACTGTTATTAGGTAATTGTTCTACAGTGGCTTCATCTGTGTTTCAGTCTGATGTTCCTGATGTTTTTCCCTCTCTCAGGCTTTCAGGATTGTGTAGTTTCTGGGGATCCACACTACAACACCTTTGACAAGAAGTACTACAGCTTCATGGGAACCTGTACTTACACACTGGCCAGAAGCTGTAGGAACAGCACAGGTACACACTATTTTGAGACATTTATTCATTAAGATGTTTGGGTTTCATTGCACCTGTTCTAGTCTTGCCACACCACACGCACAAATGAAAGTTTAAATGAGCTAAATTTACTCATTTATTATTTTCATCGCAAAGCATGACAGATGTTGTTTTCATTCACGTTTGCTGCAAAGAGAAGACACTGAATGTCAGTGGTGGTTTGTATGTTAATGCCAATGTTCACCTTTAATATAAACACACAATATTCCTGATTGTCGTGGTCTTCCCTGTGCAGGCCCTTGGTTCTCTGTGGAGGCAAAGAATGAAGAGAGAGGAGTTGCAGGAGTGTCATACCTGAGGAAGCTATATGTGACAGTGGATGGAATTACTGTGACCCTGATGAAGAGCAGTAGAACACTGGTCAGTATATGAATGAATTACTATCTCTTGTATTTCCCATCTTTAAGTAAAATGTGTGCCAGCAGACATCCCACACAGAAGTTGTATCATCACCATGGATGTCTTATGTCTACACATAACTGACATTTTAGCAAAGAACTCAAATTATATCTTTAGTTACTTTGTTGCTAACAGCATGTAAAAAACAAAACAGATTTTTCCCATTTTACAGTTGAATCTATGCCAAAGATAACACAGTGTGATAGGCATAAAGCAATGTCTGTCTTGCTTGTTAAAACTATACAAAGTCTGTTTTTGCCTGATATACTGCACATTGCACACTCTTTGTACTTTTATACTCCCTGACCTGTCCACCAATTAGACGTTTACACAGTCTGTTTAACATCTTTATATTCTTATGTTCTTAACATCTTTTTCTTCATCACTGAATCAGGTGAACGGAGTACGGGTGGCTCTGCCCCACTCCCCCTCTCCTCTCATGTCTATTAGTCTTGCTGGTCAGTTCATCACGCTTCAAACATCCTTTGGCCTGAGGGTGCGTTGGGATGGAAACCATTATGCCCAGATCTCAGTTCCCAGGTTAGTATAAATATTGGTTTGAACTATTTTGATATTGTAGAACTTCTTTTTATTTGCTTCACACATTCATACAATACACCTGACCACTGTCTCCATTGCTCCATCATTCTTTTTTTGATGACCACTTTCCTCCGATGCAACCATAACCTAACGATCTGAAGAAACTCTGATAGATAACGATCTAAACTGCTGAACATCACCAGTTGTTTTATGTATGTTGTGAAAACAAAGCAGTCCATTTGTGTGCATATTGTGGACTTATGCAACTTTTAATATATACTAACGATGCCCTGGTTTATTGTATCAGGGATCTTTGCATTCTCTTCATTTGTTTCTAGAATTACAATAAAAGGCCAAGCAACACCTTATTAAACATTGCAAATATTCTTAAGCTTGTCTTATTTTAATCCTACATATCCTACCTTGACTTTGTCCTACCAGCTCCTACTATGACCAAATGTGTGGCCTTTGTGGTGACTATGATGGGAACCCAGACAATGACTTCACTAAACCAGATGGCACTGTGGCAGGAAATAGTAATGACTTTGGGAACAGCTGGCAGACAAAAGACGATGAAGATGACTCGTGAGTTCCAACATATCTATCTTTCTGTCTTTTGGATTTCTTCTGGTTACGTCTTTTGTTACCTTACTGTCGGACTCTTTCTGACAAACTGAAGAGGATGTAACTGTGTTTTGTATTTGTATTGACCAGATGTACCCCAGGTACAAAGCCTGATCCAGACTGTGACCCCAACTTGGAAGCTGAAGTTGTAAAACCAGAGAAATGTGGTAAAATTACAGACCCTACTGGACCCTTCCGGTAAGAATTCACAACCCCTCCACTTTTGGTTATCGACTTGGTTAAACTGATGGGATTCCTGGCTTTTTACAACGTTTTTTTCCTGACCTTATAAAATCATGAACTAGATGGCAGCATGCCTGGTAATCACCCAACTGACCTGTAAAATATGAATAAATATTTTCAATACTATTACTGTAATGCTGTAATGAACCCGTCTGGCACTGGGATGCCAGTTTCGTTCTTTGTCCCTCATTCTCAAACGCAGCAGCAAGTTTTTACCAATGACTTGCCAGTTTATCTCTATCTATCGTTGCAAAAAACCTGGGATACCAGGTTCTTTCTATAACCCTCCTTTGCAAATGTCACAGTGAGCTTTTGGCACCAGGATGCCAAGTTATTATTCCTCATTTGCAAATGCATCAACAAGGTTTTCTACCCAGGAGATTCCAGTTTCCCTTCCCCTCTGTCCCTCCCTCGCAAAATGCAGCAGCATGCTTCTTGGCACTAGGATGTCAGGCTTTCTTTATCTACCCCTCCTTCTTAAATGCAGGAGCAAGCTTTTAGCACCGGGTTGCCAGTTCCTCTTCCCTCACGCCCCTTTTCACAAAAATGCAGCAGCATGTGTTTTGGCACTGGAATGCCAGGTTCTCTTTCTCTGTCCCTCGTTTGCATATGTACCAGCAAGCTTTTGGCCCCGGGATTCTGGGTTTCTTTTTCTGTTCCTCCTTTACAAATGCAGCAGCAGGCTTTTAGTACTGGGATGCCATGTTTTCTTTCTCTTTTCCTCCTTTACAAATCCAGCCGAATGCTTTTTGCAATGGTATTCCAGGTTCTATTTCTCTGTCCGTCTTTTTCAAATTCGCCAGCATACATCTGGCACCGGGATGCCAGGTTCTTTTCCTTCATTTGCAGTAGCAAGCTTTTCTTCCCTCTATCTCTCCTGAGCAAAATGCAGCAGCGTGCTTTTTGGAACCTGGAAGCCAGTTTCTCTTTCCTCTTTCCCCAATAACTTGGATGCCAGGGTCCATACATCTATCTATCTTTCACAAAATGTAACAAAGCACATTCCTGACACTGTATTGCCAGTCTTTGTCTCCATATCGATCATTTTCAAACACAGCAGTAAAAGCTTTTACGAGCCGTCAAGCCATTGCCTCATGTCTTAAAATACAGACATGCATCCATCCAGCCTCCACACCAGTCGAGCCACGTTGCCACTCGATCAGGGGTTCTCCTCATTCAACTATTAAGGTCTTTCGTTGTCTGAAATTTGCTTTGATGTCTTCTCCCACCATTCCTTCGTAATTTTCCGAACTCAACCACTCCACTCTCTGGAATCCTTGACCACCTTCTCTCTGCGCTTCTCTTTTGTCCTGCTTTCCTTCTTCCACCTCAACCTGTAGCGGCAGATGGCTGTCCTTCCATGGGAATGGTTTTGCCAGAGGTTTCTTCCCGTTAAAAGGAGTTGTTCCTTTCCACTGTCGCCAAAGTGCTTGCTCATAGGGAGTTATATGATTGTTGGGTTTTCTCTGTAGGTATTACTGCAGGGTCTACCTTACATATAAAGCGCCTTGAGGCGATTGTTGTTGTGATTTGGGGCTGTATAAATAAATTGAATTGAAAAATTGAATTATTACTGCAGAGGTCTTTGACCTTCACAATAAACCGTTATTGCTGCCTCTAGGGGGCCAGTCCCCTCTGCGCCCTTCCCTAAAGCTCAGTTCAACTCATGCTTAAGCCATTCACCTTTTTCTAATAGAAACACTGTAAAATGTAAAATGAGGATGTGGGCTCAGCTAGTGAATTAGAGATAAAGTATCCAAACACTTCCCTTCCTGTTCTTATCTATATATAATCCCCCAGTACTACTAGCTGTTTGTTCTTCCATTCATTCCCAACCCTCCCTCCCCTTTTTCAATTTCAATTCTTTCACGGTTTCACTTCTCATTAGTACATGGGGATCTGCCAGCCCAGGAGCCGCCGCCAGTCCCCAGCGAGGCCTTCCCCAAACCGCAGTTCAATTCATGTTTAAGCCATTCACCTTTATTCACTGGCCCCATCTAGTGAATTGTTGCTAAACTTATGCAACAATTGTTGACTGTTTCACCACCAAATGTAGCTTGTTTGTTTGTTCGAACTCAGATTTTCAGTATATATGAGCCTCTGCCTTTTCCTACCTAAGCTAAGTGAGTGCTTTTCTCTGTTACAGGGAGTGCATCAGTGTAGTTAATCCCACTCCATTCTTCCAAAGCTGTGTGTATGACATGTGTCAGTTCAACGGCCAGCAGCATGTGCTGTGTGACCAGCTCCAGGCCTACACTGACGCATGTCATAGTGCTGGAGCCAAAGTCTACCAATGGAGAACTCCAGACTTCTGCCGTAAGTTTGAATCTGAGATATACCAAATATATCTAAAAGATATATGATATATAAAACATAGTCACAGTGACATCACCCATTGGCTTGATAAGCCCCATTCTGAAGCATAAATGAATAAAGACTTGAATAATACTTTTTCATTTTGGAAAAATGAGCCTTCAGCATTTTCCCTTTTAAATGGGGTGCATGCCATAGCTTCTCCATTTGGAAGTTGTCTCCACCTGTAAATATAACTAAGATATATTACATCCTGCTCACCAACATTATAATTGAACTTATAATCATATTTATAATTGTATAGGGAGGAGAGTTTAAGATACAGTGCACAATGCTGAAACCAATGTAAAATATTCAATGCAGTTAATATTGTCCTTGCTTTCATTTATGACACTGAGTTAAATCAATATGAGATACGTAGGTGCCCTGTCTTTGAATCATCCTACTACCCACTCCCTTCTCTGTTGCTATTTGTCCACCATTGTTCCCTCTCATTATTGTTCATCCCTGTGTTTGTCCACACAGCTCTGACCTGTCCTCCCAATAGCTCCTACTCCCTTTGTGTGAGTTCATGTCCTGAGACATGTCTTGGTGTGGTGGGACCACCTGGCTGTGAGGAAGTGTGTGTAGAGGGTTGTGAGTGTAACCCTGGCTTCATTCTCAGTGATGACAAATGTGTGGAACTGAGAGACTGTGGTTGTGTGGACCCCAGTGGAACCTATCACCCTGTAAGTGGAAACAGCCTCCAAACAATTAAAACCATATTCCATTTACCTTTAAAATGTGCTAAGCTCATGCTAACATCATTTTCAGTTCTCTTTATAACTTCAACAGGAGAGACGCCAAGAGACACAAAGACCCTACAGTACAAAAGAAATTAAAACTCAACTAAATTAAGGGTGCATAGACTGCAGAGAACTGTTGGCACATAAATATTGGTTTTACAACAAAGATTTTTACTTTCAACTTATCAAGCACAGATTATATTTATTATACTGTATTATACCTGAATTTAAAAGACACTGGTGTTATAGAATTTGTATTTATGTCATAGCATTTACATACTGGTGCCACCACAATTAGCAAGCCCAAAATCAATAAATAAATGAGTAAAGGTTGGCCTAATTAGTTAGTGGCATACAGAATCCCTGGTTTGCATCCAAATGTATATTTATCATTTAGATCTTTATATTCGTGTGATGTATAAGAGAGAATGTAAAAGGAGTCTGCAAAGAAAGGCGTCTGGACTTCTTTAAGTTGCTTGAAGACTTAAAGACTTAAAGAAGTCCAGACGCTTTTCTTTGCAAGCTCCTTTGACTACGATGACCTGGATGACTGAGAACCTTCACAGACATATAAGAGAGAATTACATGACAAAATTTTGATTGTTTTTTGCATTCTGTGTACATTTGTCAGGTGGGCGATGACTGGTACTTGGAGGGTTGTGAACAAAAGTGTATGTGTCACGGTGGAGGTCTGCTACAGTGTCATAACACCAGCTGTAACCCAACTACTGAGAGCTGCCAACTACAAGATGGAGAATATGAATGCCACCCTCTGGGTATGTTAATCACACAGCTTCACATAGAAATAGCTGCATGAATGCATGGATGTGGATTACAGTGTCAAGTGCTTTATCCGACTGGTCCTAGAAATGCAGTAAATAAATGCAGTCATTTTAGCAACAGGCGCTCCAAACCTCCTCTGTCTCAACTGATGTTGTTTTTTTGGACTGAGTTTGTTAAGACTGCATAATAACTTCCTACCTTTTTAGTTCCTGAAAGAGTATCTGCACATTTTCCAGTAATCCTTTTTCTTTCTATCCAGACCTGTGTCCTCCTAACGCAGAGTATATAGAGTGTGGTCCAGCTTGCATTCCTACATGTATGGAACCCTCTACCAACTGTTCTGGCTCCTGCATCACTGGGTGTTTCTGCAAACCAGGCTTTGTCTTCAAAGGTCGGCACTGCGTGCCGCTGGACAAGTGTGGTTGTTTAGATGACAACAATAACTATTATGAGGTCAGATGTCCTAGTTAGTACTGTGTACAGTGTACATTTAAAGACATACAGTATACTTTCTCAGTACTGATTGTTTTCATTTTATCCAGCCTGGTGAGATAGTATTTGGAGATGGCTGCACAAAGCTGTGTCGCTGTGTAGGGAACTACACTTTGGAATGTGTTGATAACTCCTGTGACCCCACTGAAGAGTGTCGAGAGGTTAATGGTGTTGCAGGCTGTTATCCTAAAGGTAATAATGTTTGTTGACTTTATTGTTGTTGACTTGATTTAATGCAGTGTAATAAATTACATCTGCACAAGGAGCACCTTGTGTTGTGCTTTACAGTCAGTCGGTATAACTTGATAGTTGACAGTGTGGAAATTACAATTTTCTCATATATTATTCCTTTAGGTACATCCACATGCATTGCATCTGGCGATCCACACTACACCAGCTTTGACAAACGCAAATATGACTTCATGGGCAACTGCAGCTATCTGATGTCTAGTCCATGCAATGACACAACTGTGCCCTACTTTGAGGTCCATACTGACAATGAAAACCGGTATAACAGGCCAACCATCTCCTATGTGAATGCCGTACATGTATACGCACAGATGATAAAGATCTCCATTCTCAAAGGTGGCACTGTGCAGGTAAGACATGAGAAGAAGAAACAGGATGTTTTGCATGTGAAAACCAATCACGCTTTCAGTTTTTAGGCACTACTGCATTACAAACAAACATCATTCTGTGGTACAAACCACTGCACATGCTCAGGAACACTTCTGAAAACCACTGCAATTGACCATGGAAAGAAACTTGCACTTACACTTAGCACTTAGTTCCTCCTACGCCGAGCAACGCATCAGGCAGCTAACAATCTCCATCGATGTCGGTCAGGGGCGAATGTTTCAGCTTCGTCCCAGGCGATGTCGACTGTTTTCAGATCATCCATAAACATTCGACGTCATGTGATATTTGGTCGGCCTTGCTTTCGCTGGTTCTGCCAAAGGCTTCTTCCTGTTAAAAGACGCCTCTGTCACCAAAGTGCTTGGTCAATGGGGTCATATGATTGTTGTTTTTTTTCTCTGTATGTATTATTGTAGGGTCTATCTTACAATATAAAGCACCTTGAGGTGACTGTTTTTGTGATTTGGGACTATATAAAAAACATTGAATTTAAATGAATTGAATTGGAGACGTCGGAGGACACCGGCAGCCTTCCCTACTCCGGAGTTGACATCTTGATCAGAGATCCCGTCATTCGAGATGATGCTGCCCAGATATGTGAAATTTTCCAACTTATCAGCACGTTATTGGTTGATTATGACGGGAACATGGGCAGTTGTGTAGCCAACTCTGAGTACCTTGGTTTTCTTGGCGCTGATTCGTAATCCGACTTCCTCACCTGCCTCTGCAAAGCTGCAGTCCATTCTTGGAGGTCTTCCGTAGTCGAGCCCAGTAGGGGCCCAGTAGCCAATTCAAAAGAATGAGGCAAAGCACTTTCCCGGGTACCGACAGGAGCGTGATGCCCCGGCAGTTGTTACAGTCACCCAAATCGCCTTTCGGGAAGTTTGGTGATAACACCTTTTGCCCATTCATAGGGTACACGCGATGTTGTCCAGCAGGCGTTTAGGGGTCTTCTAAGGGCGCCATCCAATCATCTGTCTGGACGCAGAACCGGGAGTTGGGGCAGAGACCACAAAAGGCGTCTACAAACTGCTGGGGGACTCCATATTGACGTGGGATAGCCCATAGAGTCGGCCGGTGGACGTTGTCAAAAGCTTTCTTGAAGTCATTGAAATTACCCATTCATAGGGTACACACGATGTTGACCAGCAGGCATTTTGGGGACTTCTAAGGGCGGCATCCAACTGGGCTTCGTCATCCTTCAGCATTGTGGGGAGGAACTCGTCCAGGCCAACATCGCTGTCTTGACTTCGGCGTTGATGATTTTTCCGATATCGACAGGAAGAAGATCCATGGAGGGTGCAAGTTCTTTGGCCTCGAACAAGTGGAGTGGCTCGGGCTGGTTTAAAGTATCGCAGAACTGTTTGGCTCAACATTGGTCTTGCTCAGCTTCAGTGAGGAGGACTCGTCCATTTTGTCTCGGATTGGGACCAAGCGGCCACTGCGAGCCCCTGTTAGATCTGGTACAATGCGATTTAATATTCGGGTATCGTTCTGGTCTACTGTTTTCTCGGGCATCCATGCCTTTGGCTTCGATCCACTCTCGCTTGTCATGCCGGCAGCTGCATTTGACATGTCGGGCAAGAGCTGAGTTGTTCAGACATCATTGGCATGATAAAGGAACGTTTCTTTTCAGTTACAGATAGTAATGTTGTGACATGAGTAATTCAAAAATGAAAATGTTGGCTAATAATTGACCAGATTTGATGTACTCTGCCTATTTTCCCATACAGGTTAATGGGACCAATGTCAATCTGCCACTGTCTCCGTCCCCTGGTATTTCTGTGTTCAAGTCAGGAAAACACTATACTGTCTCCATGAACTTTGGTGTGACGGTTCGCTATGATGGAAACTCCTTCATGGACATTAAAGTAATCGAAGAGTGAGTGAAGACCAAATTCATGGTTTCCTTATAAAGTGGTGTTTTAATCACAAGTTCACCAGTCCAGAAATCTACATCCATACTGATACAACTAAAACTATAACACATATTCATATACTGAACATGAATCCTTTATCTGTAAGGAGTAGTAAGGTGATAAAGGCAGAGATTAATGACACAGCTAGGATATTTTATTTAAACAATGTAGCAGGGGCAACACAAACAGCTCCCTCAAAATTTCAAGATAAAATCACACAAAACTTCTAATTTCCTGACTAGTTAATTCTATGCTGATGCTATCAAACGCATCAAATGTACATGTCTGATCTTTTAGTCTTACTAATGTGTGGGGTTTAGTCTACTGCTGAAAAGAAACTTGGCTGCAATTAAAACACGTTGTAGTTCTGGCTTACTTGTTAGTCTTTCTTGCATAAGACTCTAACACAATCATTTTCTGCAATCTGCAGCTATCAGAACAAGCTGTGTGGCCTGTGTGGCAACTATGATGGAGATACTAAAGATGACTTCCGCAAACCAGATGGAAGCTTAGCTGAAAATGCCAATGACTTTGGACACAGTTGGAACATCAATCCAGAGTGAGTATTGCAGAGATGCAAGTGTAAAGAAACATTTACCATTGGCAAAAGACAAATGTTCTTAAGATGATGGTCTGTCTTGACAGATGTAATAAGAAACCCAACACTACGATCCCTGGGTGCAATGAAGAAGAACAGGAACTGTATGAAAGCTCTGGATATTGTGGCATTCTGCTGGACAAAAATGGACCTTTTGCTGTATGCCATCCCAAAGTCAACCCCAATGTATGTTCATGTAGAGGATAGTGCACATATAATAAACAAATGTGGAACCAGTCCTTATTCTGAGCTTGTTGTATTTGTCTATGTGTGTGTGCATTCAGGGTGAAAATGTGATATTAGTAATAGTGGAATAATTTGAATATATGGTTTTAGATGGTCACACAATATAAAGCATTGTAACAAAGTGATTGTTTGTTCTCAGAATTACTTCAGGGACTGTGTCTTTGACTTGTGTGAGCTGGATGGTGCCAAGCCCATTTTGTGTGAAGCCATTGAAGCCTATGTCAATGAATGCCAAGATCGTGGGGTCAACCTTGGACCATGGAGGAATGAAACCTTCTGCCGTGAGTATTGGAAGGACAAATGATTTAATTTAGTAGTAAAATATCTTTAGGTATATCATTAGGTAAAAATCAGCTTGGCTGAGTAGTTGGGAGAAAATAACACAAAGAAGTTTATGTCAGTTTTGACTTGTGGAAGAGTACTTCATACGGGCTTCCTACTCACTAAAGTTAACCGAGGGAGTGCTGCTTTAGCATACCTAGTTGGGCAGACAACATATACCAAGAGGCTGCAGGAGACTGGGTTACCACCAAACTCAAACAATCTAGTTACACAGAAGACAACACAGCTGGAAGTGCCAAAGACGTATCTCTTTTCTTGTGAAAAGCTGTCATTTTATATTTTAACCAGCACATACTTTTGTTTCCTATCACTAACTTCAACCTCTTGTGGTCTGCTTAGCACTGAGCTGTCCCCCAAACAGCCACTACGAACCTTGTGCAGATCCTTGTCAGGAAACATGCTTTGGAAAACCCCCCTCCTGCTCTGGTCCCTGCTCTGAGTCCTGTGTGTGTGATCCCAGCTATGTCCTGAGTGCTGGCAAGTGCGTTAAGGAGAACATGTGTGGCTGCAACCACACGAACGGCCAGTATTATGAGGTATGGTGAAGTGGGTCTGATAGGCCGGCAGTGAATCATTTGGTCCTTTGTATTTCAAGTCAGGTCACTTGCAGTCTCTTTATGTCCTCTCTAAAACAACATTTTCATACATACATGCATAAAATGATCTACAAAGAATCATCTGTGCCTGCTATGCTTAATTGTCAATTTTGTTGTCTGTTTGTCAGCCTGGAGAGGAGTTTTTTGAGGAAGACTGCAAGCGAAAATGTTGGTGTGGTGCAGCTGGAATTACCTGTGAAGCCTCTGAATGCCCCCCAATGCATGAATGTAAACTTCAGGATGGAGAGCTGGGCTGCTATCCTACGAGTATGTTTGTAATGTTCACGCCTAAAAAAAACACAGCAAAGCTGTAGCCATTATATTCTAAGTAGGTTTCCAGATCTCATGGGTTGGACTGCCAACCTGAAAAGTTTTGCAACTGTGTTTGATGTGATGCTGTAGACTTTGTCAAAGTTCTCAAACGAGCATTTTCTATCCCTGCTCTAATATACATAATTAGACTGAGCAATGGAAGATAGAGAAGCACAACCCACAGGCGTCTTTTACTTTCAATAACAGTGAAATATTTATGTGTGTGTTGCTGTTATGTTTCTTTTGCTCTCTTCTGTACAGTTTGTCTATAACAACACTTGTTACATGCGATTCTTTATAATACAAAATCACAGAATTGCAGAAAATTTTTGTCTAGTCAGGAAATGACATATTCTTTGCATCTTTTTTATCATCTGTGTTTCAGTCTGATGTTCCTGATGTTTTTCCCTCTCTCAGGTTTTCAGGATTGTGTAGTTTCTGGGGATCCACACTACAACACCTTTGACAAGAAGTACTACAGCTTCATGGGAACCTGTACTTACACACTGGCAAGAAGCTGTAGGAACAGCACAGGTACACACTATTTTGAGACATTTATTCATTAAGATGTTTGGGTTTCATTGCACCTGTTCTAGTCTTGCCACACCACACGCACAAATGAAAGTTTAAATGAGCTAAATTTACTCATTTATTATTTTCATCGCAAAGCATGACAGATGTTGTTTTCATTCACGTTAGCTGCAAAGAGAAGACACTGAATGTCAGTGGTGGTTTGTATGTTAATGCCAATATTCACCTTTAATATAAACACACAATATTCCTGATTGTCGTGGTCTTCCCTGTGCAGGCCCTTGGTTCTCTGTGGAGGCAAAGAATGAAGAGAGAGGAGTTGCAGGAGTGTCATACCTGAGGAAGCTATATGTGACAGTGGATGGAATTACTGTGACCCTGATGAAGAGCAGTAGAACACTGGTCAGTATGTGAATGAATTACTATCTCTTATATTTCCCATCTTTAAGTAAAATGTGTGCCAGCAGACATCCCACACAGTATTTGTATCATCACCATGGATGTCTTATGTCTACACATAACTGACATTTTAGCAAAGAACTCAAATTATATCTTTAGTTACTTTGTTGCTAACAACATGTAAAAAAAACAAAACAGATTTTTCCCATTTTGTCAGTTGAATCTATGCCAAAGATAACACAGTGTGATAGGCATAAAGCAATGTCTTTCTTGCTTGTTAAAACTATACAAAGTCTGTTTTTGCCTGATATACTGCACATTGCACACTCTTTGTACTTTTATACTCCCTGACCTGTCCACCAATTAGACGTTTACACAGTCTGTTTAACATCTTTATATTCTTATATTCTTAACATCTTTTTCTTCATCACTGAATCAGGTGAACGGAGTACGGGTGGCTCTGCCCCACTCCCCCTCTCCTCTCATGTCTATTAGTCTTGCTGGTCAGTTCATCACGCTTCAAACATCCTTTGGCCTGAGGGTGCGTTGGGATGGAAACCATTATGCCCAGATCTCAGTTCCCAGGTTAGTATAAATATTGGTTTGAACTATTTTGATATTGTAGAACTTCTTTTTATTTGCTTCACACATTCATACAATACACCTGACCACTGTCTCCATTGCTCCATCATTCTTTTTTTGATGACCACTTTCCTCCGATGCAACCATAACCTAACGATCTGAAGAAACTCTGATAGATAACGATCTAAACTGCTGAACATCACCAGTTGTTTTATGTATGTTGTGAAAACAAAGCAGTCCATTTGTGTGCATATTGTGGACTTATGCAACTTTTAATATATACTAACGATGCCCTGGT
Source organism: Copadichromis virginalis (assembly GCF_057382275.1). NCBI lineage: Eukaryota > Metazoa > Chordata > Actinopteri > Cichliformes > Cichlidae > Copadichromis > Copadichromis virginalis. The sequence continues at coordinate 7,865,287 of NC_140620.1, forward strand.
TTATTGTATCAGGGATCTTTGCATTCTCTTCATTTGTTTCTAGAATTACAATAAAAGGCCAAGCAACACCTTATTAAACATTGCAAATATTCTTAAGCTTGTCTTATTTTAATCCTACATATC